>NC_137735.1:143176543-143852166 GCF_963264785.1 Psittacula echo
GCTGATGCCCAAAGGGATTCAACATTTCTATAACGTGTTTTGGCTGAGACATCAAAGAAATGGCACGGGATGAGTGGGATGAGGTGGATAAGGACTTCTGTGTAGCAAACAGAAACTGAGGAGGGAATTACGGATAAAGCAGATTTGTGGAGGAATTCTGTTCACCTTTTCCTCACTAAACCTTTTTATATTAGGTCTGACTGGAGAGCAGAAGAGAACTGTTTAAAACATCATACACCACAATTTTCATGTGCTGGAAACCACAAATCGCTATATCAAATCAGCTCTAACCAAATTTAACAAAAAGGCCAGCTCATGATCTTTCAGGCAGATAACACCTTAGAAAGTCAGCAGATGTCTCTGAGGAATGATAAAAATTTAGCAGTGATCCACTTCATACCAGCCTGACCTAAATCAGCATCCTGCCCTGCTACGAAAATACAGATTTTAATTAAGGCATTCTGCATGTATAGCTAACTGTCTTCTCCTTAGTAACCGTGTAACACAGTAGCCTAGTGACTAAACAATCCTCTATCAAGATTTCTATGTTATATCCTCCTCCATTACCACCTCCTCCTTCTTACTTGTGAAGAAAGCTTTAGCAATTTGCATATTGAAAGCAAAAGTTCTTAGTTGCAGTGCAAATTATTTTTGTACAATATTAAAATCTACCTATATTTGCATGCACATCTTTCCCATGTGTACTACACTGAAAAATCTGCTTTATTTGTTAATTATTGTCTGAAATAAAGGTCGCAACTTCTTTTGCCACAATTTTTGCAAATGCTACAAAAAGGGGTATATTCAATTCTGCATATCTAATCTGGGACAAGCCACAGTACATAATCATATTTTATGTTCTTAGTTCTCTTGACTTTTTACTGAGTCAGAAAGATTTTTAGCTACACGGAAAACCAGCCCAGTTAAAGTTAGATCCTTGGTTCTCTTCCCTGCATTTAAAAGCATTTGGCATCTTCCCTAGTAAATAATTCCACTTACTTGTAGGCTTAAGAGTCCACCAAGATGTGAAATGTATTAGCCAGCTTTGCTTCTGTCTCCTGTCCTTTCTTTCTGTATTATTCGGCACTGCAGCAGCTGGACACTAAACTGAGGTTTGTCCAAATGTCTGGGCTACTTTCCAAGTAGGTTCTTTGAACAGATGTTCTCACTGAATTTCTTCAAGGGCTGGTTTCCTTGTGCCTAGAACCTGCCATATGCTCACAGAAAAATGCACTTTGTTTCTGGGGGAATGGCCTCTTACACTGAGATTCTGCTAAAACCATGAGTTAAAAATTCAAAGTTCAGACCACCTTTTAGTTAGCTTTTTTTGTTTTCTTTGATTAGCTAAATACAGTAAGTAAATTCCCTATATTGCACATTTTCCCAAATCTCTTAATGATCATATGGTTTTTAGTACAGGAGAAAAAAAATCCCTTTCCTTTTCATGAGAACAGTTTCAACCTCACTTCCTAGTCCTCAGATCATAGGGTGCCTAGGTACTAAATCAAGGTATTGTATTCTTCTTTCTGATGAATATGCTGATATGTTAGGATATTAAGATTAAAATGTAAATGTTGAGATTTAGTGAGAGTGTGTGCAGTTGAAGATTCACAAAACCTGCTACAGCTCAACACAAATTATACTGCCTGTCACATACGCTGTAGCTGATATGTAAAATGACTTGAATTCCAGTGATGGAGAAGACATTTTCTTTGGCTTTACCAGACATAAAAGATACAGGAGTCCTATCTGAAGAGCAAAGTTTGATTTCCTTCCAGAAGACAGAAATATGAAATCATAGTGCTAGGTATCCCACGTTTAGGGCACATTGCCAGAAGTTAAGTGGATAAATCTACATGTCTGGGTACAGAATGTATGTGTCCACTATGACTGATCTCTAAACCAGACTGCCACAGCAGCACAGCATTGAGCCTGAATTAATAAGCCTCTCTAAGAAGACAGATATCTTAGTTTACACTGAACACTACGCTAATGCCATTATGCAGTTCTAGACCGGAACACAAAAACTGCATGTGTGCAGCTGACTGCACCCAGACATGAAGTTGTGCTTTAAAAAACTCCAGGCAAAACTCCAGTCTTTTCTCTTCCACTTCAGGAAAAGCTCTGATAATTAGGTATGATCTGAGAATGTTGGTCTAGTTATGCAGAAATTAAAACTATAAACATTTCAAATATTCATTAAAAATGCCTTGGCTATTTTGTTTTATTTCCAGGTGCCTGGATATGAAACTATATGTTTCTATGAAAATGCTATAATTCAATTCAGTGATGTACATACAAATTTGCAAGGCATAATTAAATCAAAGGGAAACACAGACATCACAGGCCCTGAAAGCAACTTGAGCAGGCTTTTTTTTTTCATGGCAGTAGAAAATTTAAGAGAATTTAAGTCTTGAATTTATTAAGGGGAAATACAGTGGTGCAGAACTTCCAATTCCCACATTACTTTTTTATATGTAAGATATCTTTAAAGTGGAAAAAAATCACGCCACTGATTTCAAAAGGAGCACATTCTTGTTCCAGTCTCTGTCAACAGCACCACTAAGAGGAACTCAGCAAGGAAGTGTTATCACGGCCAATGCATGTTTTGCCTAGACAGAAAACAATCCCTATTTGCTGTTGTTTTTAAATTTTACAATCTGTTTTCCTTGCCAAAACTCACTCCGGTATTTTCCAGTTTGCCTGGAATTTAATTCTTTTGATGCATTTAATTCTATTCACATCCACAACAACAACAAAAAAGTGACATCCATATAGGAGTCCCTGAATAAATGGACCCTTTCAGTGAATTTTTTTTTTATTTAGATTGCAGAGGAATACCTAGTGGTCAGTGCTAAGATTTTGATAGATTGAATCAATAATTAGATTGAAGGGTGTGGTGTAAGAGCCATAATTTAATATAAAAGGTATTTTGACAGCCTGCTAAAATCACTTTCACAGCAGTCAACTTTTCTTTATTATAATTTACTGACTGCGTTCTACTCTGCTGCTTATACCAGCACTGGAGTGTTACTGGAATTACTCCATGTTTAGCACTGCTCCAAAGAATTGACATTTCTCAGAATCAAATCTGTGTTCCATTAAAAAAAAAATAAAAATCCTGTCACTCATTTCAATGTTATTCCTTATAATAGACAACAAGAACATTTTATTTTTCTTGAGTTTTCTGTGCACTATGCACGTTGCTTTCCCTACCACGTTTGTTTTTGAAAGAGTCGTTGCTTCACAAGCACAAACAAGACCCACTATGGTTGCTTCTGCAGTACACAGACTATCCAGGAACACAGGCTTTCATTCTTATAAAAGCAATCAATCATTAACATGAATTCTGCTTTAGTAAAGATATCAAATGAAAACACTGATATTCTCAGTGTTTCATCAATCTTTATCTAAAAAGAGTGACAGAAAGGATCTTCATCCTCACTATACCATTTTTTGTCTTTACACATTTATATGTTCCAAATTTAGAGCCTACTGACTGCTAACGAGCATTTGTGCACTGTGGTGCATGAAATCCAGAATTTGCTGAATTTACCAAGAATGGCCTGGATTTTCTGCATATGTTACATGTCTCTGTGCCAACAGAATTAATTTTTATAGTATAAGAAAATCTACTTTTAAACAAGGAATGTGGCATTCAGCCATAAAATAGTTATGATTTTATGTCTTTTATCTCTTCTTTATACCAAATGTGTTTCCCTTTTTTGATTAGGGATTGCCTCATATTTCATAGTTTATAAACTGCTAGAATTCTAGTCAGCTGTGTTTCTTCTGCCTCTTTCCTAGCAATTGTGAATATTGAGGTCCTTATCTCAACATTACTTTCTTTCTTTATTTTTTCCCATTAAAACTTATGTCCCTCCATGGAACTGTCTATAGGTATTTTCTCAGAGTAGAACATATGTAGTAGGAGTATTCTTCTGGGATAAAAAAATCAGTTGGGATTAGTTTTATTGCAATGAGGTAAGACACTGGGTAGTGATCGGTCTTCAAGTTGTTCAAAAAGAAGGTTCTGGTCAAGACTACAGAGCTCTGACCTGTGAGTACCTACACAGACACACACACATTTCAAAGTATGGTCACTTATAAACCAGTCCTCATTGTCAATCACTTTCAGTCAAGGGTGATTGGGTATGACTGTGGTTTAACCCTATGCCTTTGTAGATATAACCATAGAATTTAGAGCTTAACAATTTTTTCCTATTTTTAAAGGCTTCAAATTCAAGCTGTATGCTCAGTTTTTGATACATTTTGAGACTTTCATGAAATAAAAAACCAAAAAGCCATTTCACATCATTTATTATAGCATGTGTAATACAGGCCACTGAGTTTCACCCAGATGGCCTATATCAAACCTTGAAAAATAAAGTTTTATCTGAAAAAAATAAAGAGAAGAGACTGAGATTACACCACTCATTAGGCTCTGCTGTTGACAGATGAATTGGCCAAATACAAAATAAGCTTCATAATTCATTTCTGTCTTTATGTGTTGTTTAACAGTGTTGCAGCCTAGATGAAAGAAGTTATCACATCGAGCAATGTCTGTATCTGGAGTTATAAGGGCAATATGGTGTGGCCTGTACACACTGTTAATACCATTAGCTTTCTAGTTTCCACCTTGTCAGTAGAATGGATACCTAATGGAAGGAGGCTTTTTGACTACCTTTTTTCTCAGAAAAAAAAAAAAAAAAAGCCTGGGAGAACCTTAGTATACAGGAAAACTGCAGGGGGAAATAAAACATTCTAGAAATGTTTTTGTCAAATTAGTGCTCTATGCCAGATTTCTCAAATATTATCTGTCAAAAATGTGTAAGAGATTGAAAAATTCTTGGTATTGGATAAATTCAATCAGGATAAAAACTGTCAGGAAATGTAATTCTAGAAAATAAATCAAAATTATTTAGGACAGGGAGCATGAGATGCCAATCATGAAAGAAGAAATAAAGAATATAAAAGGAGGTGATTCTCAAGATGGTTAAGGAGCTTTCTGACCTTACTTGGAGAAGACATAAGGTTTCAGGTGTTTCAGGCTATGGCATAAACTATCTGCAGAGATGGATGGTATAAAATAAATTAGAAACATTCCTAGACAAAAATAAAACACTTAGAGGTTATTTTCCTTTTAAAGTACTATATAGCAAAGCCTTCATCAGACCATAAACTAAGAGTAAGGGACTAAAATCTTCAGGAAATTAAAAATCCTTTTGCAAAAAGTAGTTAGAATCTTGTGTAGAAAACAAACCAAAATCTCAGTCTTGGTCTGGTGTAGTGATGAAGAATCAGTAACATGACATGGAAGGGAATAATTAATCTCAGAAAGAAGAAAGTTTGTATAAGAAGAAAGGTATAGTGTAAAAAGACTGATTGGTTCATGGGTCCACAGCAGAACTTGATGTAAATGAATCAAACAATATGTAAAATATTAAAAAAAAAAAATTGGAAAAGGGTTATATGGAGGGAGGGAAGAGTATAATTAATTATTAAGGAGTAACATAGAATCCAGGGTTGAACAAGAAGACCTCAAAATATCATATTCTTTATTTCACTGACCAAGATAGAATCAATTATATCCCTACTGTTCCTGACAAAGTATTTTCTAGCATACCGGATACTCTAGACTCTTTCTGGGCAATATATTCATAAAGAAAATGAAGCTCATCACAGGCATATTCTACAGATAAAAAGTCCATTAAAAAATACTAGGGCAACAATGAAGGGAGTCAATATGGGTCAACATATAAAGTAAAGAGGCGTATAATATGTTGCTGATTAACTTGCCCTGCTCTGAAGAGTATTGTGGTATGCTCCAAGGATGGCAGAAAGAGCTTTTGAGAAATGGAAAGGTTTTTCTGGACATGGAAAATAAAAAAGCATTCCAAATGTACGAGTTTGGTCTTTCTATATTTTGGAGAAATAAGAAAAAAGAAATCAATAATAAAAAGAATAATTTGAGGTACTAGAAAGACTGCAAAAGACATAAGGTAGGTTCTAAAGGTAAGCAATCTAGGAGTGAGAGGAGAATACATTGTGAAGATTAAAAGCGTTTCTGGATATTCATTTAATCTTCTGCTGTAAAAGGGGAAATTTCATAGAATCATAGTTGGAAGGGTCGGAAGGGACCCCAAAAGATCACCTATTCCAACCTTTCATGGGAAAAGGAGCCTAGACAACATTATCTGATTGCATCTTGGAAACCTGAAGACAGACATCTAAGGTGGTAGCAGACTACCTGAGATGATCCCAACCAAGATCAAGTCTTTTACAGCATTTTCCCAGGGTTCCTCATACACTTGTAAGGAGAAAAATATCTTCAGGAAACAAATGTGAGCCATGAGGTAAACTTGGTTTTGGACACAACAGGATATTTTAGAGAAGTAGAAAAATTATCTAAATCAGTGACAAATCTTGCAGAACAAGAGAATCATAGAATCATAGAATAGTTAGGGTTGGAAAGGACCTTAAGATCATCTAGTTCCAATCCCCCTGCCATGAGCAGGGACAGGGACAGAGGCAGGGACACCTCACACTAAACCATGCCACACAAGGCCTCATCCAACCTGGCCTTGAACACCACCAAGGATGGAGCGCTCACAGCCTCACTGGGCAACCCATTCCAGTGCCTCATCACCCTCACAGTAAAGAATTTCTTCCTTAGATCCAATCTAAACTTCCCCTGTTTAAGTTTTAACCCATTACCCCTTGTTCTGTCACTACATTCCCTGATGAATAGTCCATCCCCAGCATCCTTGTAGGCCCCCTTCAGATACTGGAAGGCTGCTATGAGGTCTCCACGCAGCCTTCTCTTCTCCACGCTGAACAGCCACAACTTTCTCAGCCTGTCTCCATATGGGAGGTGCTCCAGTCCCCTGATCATCCTTGTGGCCCTCCTCTGGACTTGTTCCAACAGCTCCATGATCTTTTATGTTGAGGACATCAGAACTGCACACAATACTCCAAGTGAGGTCTCAGGAGAGCAGAGTAGAGGGGCAGGATCACCTCCTTCAACCTGCTGGTCACGCTCCTTTTGATGATGAAGCCCAAGATACGGTTGGCTTTCTGGGCTGCGAGCGCACACTGAAGCCAGCTCATGCTCATTTTCTCCTCGACCAACACCCCCAAGTCCTTCTCTGCAGGGCTGCTCTGAATCTCTTCTCTACCCAACCTGTAGCTGTGCCCGGGATTGCTCCGAAACAGCTGTAGGACCTTGCACTTCTCATGGTGCAATTTCATACGGTTGGCATCAGCCCACCTCACAAGCGTGTCGAGGTCCCTCTGGATGGCATCCCTTCCCTCCAGCGTATCAACCGAACCACACAGCTTGGTGTCATCGGCAAACTTGCGGAGGGCGCACTCAATCCCACTGTCCATGTCACCGACAAGGATGTTGAACAAGACTGGTCCCAACACCAATCCCTGAGGCACACCACTCGTTACTGGTCTCCAGCCGGACATCGAGCCATTGACCACAACTCTTTGCATGTGGCCATCCAGACAGTTCTTTATCCACCGAGTGGTCCACCCATCAAATTGATGTCTCTCCAATTTAGAGACAAGGATGTCGTGTGGGGGAGTGTCGAAGACTTTGCACAAGTCCAGGTAGATGACGTCAACTGCTCTGCCCCTGTCCATCAGTTTCGTAGCCCCATCACAGAAGGCCACCAAATTGGTCAGGCAGGATTTCCCCTTAGTGAAGCCATGCTGGCTGTCACCAGCCACCTCCTTGTTTTTCATGTGCCTTAGCATGCCTTCCAGGAGAATCTGCTCCAAGAGTTTGCCAGGCACAGAGGTGAGACTGACTGGTCTGTAATTCCCCGGGTCATCCATTTTCCCCTTCTTGAAAATGGGGGTTATATTTCCCTTTTTCCGGTCGTTGGGAACTTCACCTGATTGCCATGATTTTTCAAATATGATGGCCAGTGGCTTAGCAACTCCATTTGCCAGCTCCTTCAGGACCTGCGGATGGATTTTATCAGGTCCCATGGACTTGTGTACGTTTAGGTTTTTAAGATGATCTCAAACCAGATCCTCTCCTACAGTTGGCCTAGGGTCTTCATTCTCACAGTCCCTGCGTCTGCCTTCCAAGACTTGGGTGGTGCAGTCAGAGCCTTTGCCAGTGAAGACCGAGGCAAAGAAGTCATTAAGAACCTCAGCCTTCTCCAAATCCAGGGTAGCCAGTTCTCCCGATATCTTCCGGAGGGGGCCTATGTTGTCCCTAGTCTGTCTTTTATTCGCTATGTACCTATAGAATCCCTTCCTGCTATCCTTAACATCCCTAGCCATGTTCAATTCTAACTGGGCCTTAGCTTTCCTAACCTAGTCCCTAGCTTCCCAGACAACACCCTTGTATACTTCCCAGGCCGCCTGTCCCTGCTTCCACCTTCTATAAGCCTCTTTTTAACTTTGAATTTTCCTCAGCAGCTCCTTATCCATCCAACGAGGTCTCCTGGCCCTCCTGCTGCACTTCTTTCTAGTTGGGATGCAACACTCCTGAGCTTGTAGCAGGTGATCCTTGAACATCAGTCAACAGTCTTGGGCCCCCCTGCCCTCTAGGGCTGTATCCCCTGAAACCTTACTAAGCAGGTTCCTGAAGAGGCCAAAGTCTGCTCTCTTGAAGTCCAGGGCAGTGAGCTTGCTGCATGCTCTTCTCACTGTCTTGAGGATCTCGAATTCGACCATCTCATGGTCGCTGCATCCAAGGCTGCCCTGGAGCATCTCATTTCCAGCAACCCTTTCCCTGTTGGTGAGCACGAGGTCAAGCATGGCACCTCTCCTTGTTGGCTCCTCTATTACTTGCAGAAGGAAGTTGTCTTCCACACAATCGAGGAACCTCCTGGATTGCTTGTGCTGGGCCGCACCTTCACTCCAACAGATGCCAGGGTGGTTGAAGTCTCCCGTGAGAACAAGGGCCTGTGAGTGTGAGGCTGTTCCTATCTGCCTATAGAGCACTTCATCCACAGATTCCTCTTGATCAGGCGGTCTGTAACAGATCCCCACTGTAATGTCCCCCATAGCTGTTCTCCCTTTAACCCTGACCCACAAACTCTCTGTTGACTGCTCACCTGTCCCCAGAGTTCCATACTCTCCAGCCTATCCCTAACATCAATAGCAACTCCCCCTCCCCGCCTGCCAGACCTGTCTTTTCTATAGAGCCTGTAACCTTCCATTCCAACACTCCAGTCGTAGGAGCCATCCCACCATGTTTCTGTGTTGCCTACTATATCATACTCCCATAGTCATGCACACATCTCTAATTCCTCTTGTTTGTTCCCCATGCTACGGGCGTTTGTATAGAGGCGTCTGAGTCGAGCTCCAAATGAAGCCGGCTCATTGGTTTGGAGCGGCTGGAATATCTCTGCATTGCTCCGAGCATTTATTATGGGTGCTGGCAACTGACTGGGTATGTTGGGATGGAACGACGCCCCCCTCCCCCAACACATCTAGTTTAAAGAGACCTTGACCAGTCTGGCAAGCTTCCTACCAAAACCTCTCTTCCTCTTCCTTGCCAGACCAGCTGCACCAGCCCCCAGTAGACCTGGCCTACTAACTTGGGCCCCATATTCAAGACACCCAAACCCCTGACTATGACACCACCCTTTTAACCATTTATTAACTTGGCCAATCTTCCTAGCTTTTTTAAGGTCTCCTCCTGTATTGACGAAAAGACAACCTGAGCTCCAGAGCCCCTAACCACCTCTCCCAGGGCTCTGTAGTCCTTCTTTATGTTCTCCAGGCTACTGCTATCAACATCACTAGCACCCACATGGATCACAAGAAGTGGGTAATAGCCCGTGGGACTCACTAGAGCAGGCAGCCTCTCTGCAACATCCCTGATCCGTGCCCCAGGTAGGCAACACACTTCCCTCGAGACCGGGTCAGACCAACAGATGAGTGCCTCTGTCCCTTTCAAAGTAGAGTCCCCTACCACTATGACCCGTCTCTTTTTCCTGGCAGCACCAGTAGTGATCTCCTTTACTATTTCTGGTATGAGTGCCCTTCCTTCTTAGCACCCTGCAGAACAGCAAAGCGGTTCTGAGTGGGGACAACAGATTTAGGAGGAAGCCCCTTCCCCTTCCTTAGGAGGAAGTTTTTAATTGTCCTCTCCTCTTTTTTTTGTTGTTTTTTGTTGTTACTATTTCCCAGCTTCCTGGGTTGACAGCCTCCTCCACTCCTCCATGAGCTTCAGGGGATGCCTGAGGCCCCTGCACAGTTTGGGCCTGGAGGAGCCAGTCCTGTTTCCTCTCAGCTTCCCTGCTATCTTGCAGCCTATTAACAGCATCCCGCAGTTCAGCCACCAGCAGGAGGACCTCCACCAGGGAGCACCGAGTACAGCCCTGCCCATTGTGCACCATTCCCTCAGGAGACCAGTGCAGGCACTCTCTACACTCTGAGCATTACACTGCAGCCTCCCCTCTCATCGGCTCTGTCTGGGTGCCTACGCTGAGGATCAGAATTTGTTGACCTTGACTGGAAGACAGGTGCCCACCAAGCTTCTCTATCACTCCCCTTCTTAGCAAGATGGGGAAGGAACAAAATTAGATGTAAAAAAGTTGTGGGTTGAGATAAAGGCAATTTAGTAAAGCAAACATAAATGTGTGCAGAAACAGAGGAAAACAAAAGATTTATTCTCTATTTCCTATCAGCAGGCAATGTCCTGCCATTCAGCAGGAAGAAGGGCTTCAGTACATGCACTGATTCCTTCGGAAGACAGTCATAATAATGAATGCTCTTCACCTTCCCACACTTCCCTCCACTTTCTTCCTTCTGCTCCTTTCTCTTAGCTTTTATTGTGAGCAGATGGCATATGGTATGGAATATCCCTTTGGTCAGTTTGGGTCAGTTGTCCTGGCTGTGTCCCTTTCCAAGATCTTGCCTACATCCGACCTACCAGTGAGGGGGCATGTTAGAGAGACAGCCTTGATTCTGTGGAGCACTGCTTGGCAGTAGCCAAAACACTGGTGTGTTATCAGCACCTTTCTAGCTACCAATACAAAGCGCAACACTATAAGGGCTGCTATGAGGATGATTAACTTCATCTCAGCCAGACCCAATACACACATGAAATGCCCTGAAATGTTTTTCCCACATTTGCCCTGTTCTGTGATGCTTTTTTTGATTCTAAGTTTAATATGTTTTCCATAATTCCATCACCTTAATATATCAGATTTCTTCAGCATCCAGAAGAATGTTGACTTGCTCTGATTAGTTAGTAATGTACATGTGTTATTAAAATACTTGTAATAAAAATCTGTATGTAATATAACTAAATATAGGAGAGTTATGACTGATGATCCTCAGAGGACTGAAGAAACATGAAACAATTTCAAGGAAATTAAAGAGAAAATGTGAAGACCATGCAGGTGGAAAATATTTATGAGTACCTTGCAAAGATGAGGATAAGCATTATTGTAAAAAAAAATAACCCAACAACAATAAACCCCCACAAAAATCAAAAAGCCTGAGGTGGAATAGTGTAAAGTCCTTCCAGTGCTAGAATTAAAACATTAAGAAACAAGCAGAATTATGAGAAAAAGTTTAAAGTCCAGTCAAAATTGTGTGTTTCAAAAATCTTGTAATGCAAAACTATTGTTAAAATACCCTTTTCATGTTTTGTTTATGCATCTGGCAGGCTCCTAGCTAGAAAGGTTAAGGAAAAATAATATCTAATATAACAACCTTGTTAATTAGATATAAGAAAGAACAATAGGTTATTTCTGAATGGATAACAGATGTTTATGGCCATTTAATAAAAGACTATCTACCTCAGAAAAGCTCAAAAGCAAGACATATTGGTTTTCTGCAAAACACTGCCTTAACCTCATTAGAAACACATGACTGTCAAATGTGGATAGCATCATCAGAGGAAGGGAAGTTGAAATATTTTTTGTGTTCAGACTAAGATCTGAACATAGCACAACAGCAGATTAGAATAGGTTGATAGCCATTTTTTAAAAAAGTATTTTAATTTCTATAGTATTCCTTTTCTAAATTAAGCATGCAAAGGGGAACTATCAATTCCTTTTCAATGAAAACATCTGTAATGCAAAGGAGAGAGGCTATAGGGGAACAGCTTACAGTCTAGCCTTATTTCAGAAATAAATGTTGTCATTAATGCGGATGTATGGAATAGGCTAGAATATACTAGGACGGGACTTCATTATAATATCCATGACATTGTTCATGGAAGCAGGCACTCTGCTTACTGTGATAGCAGAACAAAACCTTTGGAAAAAAAAAAAAAAAAAAGTGAATATATGTCTGCTGTATTGGAAAAGTAATCTCTATGAAGGTAAGCTGATCACTTACTCTTGTGTTTATAGAAGGACCTTGGAGCATGTAAGTGAATACCCTCAGAAAACATCACTCTTTAGTCTTATATCCAAAATGGTGGCCATGGGTTTTAGATGGTTTTCTTTTAGTAGGCTCTGGCAAGGAAGAGGGCACAGCTTTCCACACAGCTCATTGCAGATGACTCACTTTCTTCCATAAAAGTATTACTGTTTTGAAAGCTCTCCCACCCTTCCTTTCCCTTTTCCCCCCACCTAGAGGTCAGCGTCTACCTTCTACACAGTCTTTAAAGAGTTGGAAAAACGTTCTTACGCATGTTATGTGAACTGTTCATCAGCATATGTATGACATACTTATCTATAGATCACCTGAAGAGTGTTAGAAACCACATGAAATCTTGTACAAACTATGAACAGCTGAAGAACTGTGTGACAAATTAATCTCTCAAATATATGACAAGTAAGAAAAAAAATTAATTTTACCTAAAAATTAATTGTACCTTGGGATCAGTGTGCAAATCTGAAATGCAGTTCATCATTAACTATCCTATTCCAGATGTAAAAGCCTTCCTAAGACTTAGAAAACACACAGTTAAATCCAGTAAGAGGAAACACTGACTATTTAGGCTTTGGAGGACATACAATAACCTCATAACAACAGAAAATCATGACAACTTTCATGAAGAGAAGTTTATTTTTTCCAATACCTTTAAATGAAAAACTTATCTATTTGTAGATATTTGCCTGAAATTATTCTGCATTCAGTATACATTTTCACATTTAAATATGCTGTTTTAGAAAAAGAGACAGGCAAGAAAACAGTAAATTAAGGTTTAAGATATAGTAAGATTAAGTTGGAAACATAGAGAAAGAAATGGAAAATGAATTATCTATCTTCCTTGGGGAAAATCTACTGATACCCACTTCTATTCATAGTGCTGTCATGCACCTTTTTTATTGATTAATTTGTAGAGCAGAATGAGAGACATTTCTCCCACATACATACTTTTGTCAGTGACAATGATTGTCTATGAATATCAAGTAATATACAGGAGGATGTGATTATGAGTTGCCAGGTTTGATTTGTAGAACACATCACATTTGCATACTCTAAATAACACTTTGAGATGTAAAGAAAGGAAAAAAAACAAAGAGAAAGTCTTGTTTAGGTATTCACAACAGCTATTTTAATAAGTGAAAGACAAATTTCTGCATATCTGTTAGCTTTTCCATTCATTTATTCTTCATTTCACATTTTAATTCCTTCAGTTCAAAAGTGCTAGATGTCTGTGCCTACCACATAGCTTTACACAGTCCTACACAGAGGACAGTAAATGGTTTCAGGACTTTCTCTTATTGACCTCAAAATCTCAGAAAGACCAGCAGTTTCTGTTCCAGCAAAGAGTTGCACCTTTATCAATAATTGCTCACAATGGTGGTAAGCGCAAATGAAGTGAAAGATGAGAACAAGAAAGGTAGGATGAGGATATGAAGGGTGTAGACAGACTGGATACAGGTGCATAACCAGAATTTAATTGCTGTGTTTTAAAGGGTTATTCTGGTGCATGGATAAGATTCAGCCCTAGCTGAAAAAAGACATAATTGGCTTACTGAATATCAGAAGATATTTTAGTGACAGCACTTGTGCTCCCTCTTTTCAGGAATGAAATATTTATCTTCTTTTGGAGGACTGCTTTCTAGCTTTTGTTGTGCTTGTTCCCTTCTTCTTTTCAGTTAAATATCTGCTGTGGGTGGGTGGCTGTCAGTGCATGTGGGAGAGCACTTGGTTACATCAGGAATTCTTCTTGCTTCATGAGTGAGAAGAGTGAAGGAAAAACTCCTACCGACAGTTTTTCAGCCTATTTAAATAAATCTAGCAATACCAAAGAGAAGATAACAATCTGGACACCTACAGACATAGAGCCTACTCATGCCTTTCACATCTACCCACACCCCCATCTACATGGAGATGAGAGGAGTCATCCACCTCTGCTGCCACAACTCCCCCATTTCCTAAAGTTCAAAGAGCCCATTTTTTCCATCCAAAGGCCATATTGAAAAAGAAGCCTCTTCGGTAAAGGCATGAGGAGTGTTATCATTTAGGCTATGTTATGATAACCCACTAATTTCATAGTAATTTGGCAGAATAAAATTATACTTTCCTCAAAGGCGATCCATGCTCATTGAAGGCTGTATGAACAAGGACCGTCTTGAGTACAAAGCAATTATTGTGTTGAGGACTCTGGCAAAGCTGAAGATCTTTTACAAGCCTCTTCAAATGCCTTTGTTTAATGTCTGTGGCCTGAATCCTTGGTCAATTTCAAAAGAAAGGGGTAAGTTTTGTCTTTCAGGAAAACATGGGAAAGTCCCATTCCCTATTCTCATGAAATTTTCCTTAAAAAGAAATACTTGGAACCCTGAAGACAATTTGAACATTAACTGTTGGCATCATATTTAGTAACTACATATTTTTGTGGATTGGGTATATCTTCCAATTCTCTTTGTCTAAAACTCCCATTGTGTTTAATGATGCCAAAAGAGCCATATCAGGAAGAGAGTAAATCCTTTAACGTCGTTGTTACAATGTCGTGATGTTAAGAATAGTGTAAAAATGTCAGTAAAGGTCCTTACAGACTGCATTCAGCTGCTGTTATAATATGTCATAATTATCATCTTCATCAAAATAATGGATCTTGTGAGATCCTATTAGAAACGGCTCTGGGAACAGAAAAAACCTCTTCTATTGCTTTTTTCTTATTCTAGGTACCACAAAGCAGTTTACAGCTAAGCCATTGTAGCTATGGAATGCTGTGAGTTTTATTTTTTATTTTGCTCTGAAAACAGCAATGCAAGTTCCAAGGACAGAGAGGGAATCTTGATGTGAGATGTTGTGTAAAGGATGCGCACCACAGGGAACAGAAATATGTGTCAAACTGCAATTATGTGAATAAGCACATCATGCAACACTTTGACAACTGTGTATTACAGTGACAAACATCTAATTTTAATTCTACCAATGAACTACATCAGCTAGGACTGATCTCACACTAATTCTAAGAATTTCATTTAGCTAAGCTTTGTCAAATGGTTTGTGACAATAAAAGTTTACATGGTCTCAAGTGGACACTGGTCAAGTTCATCGAATAGAAATCTTTGAAGGATTTTTGGATGCATAGAAGCAACAGCTCAGAGACTGTCCTGAGTCTGTAATAACAAGAGTCTCTGGGGCAGTACTCAGAATAACTGTAGTTTATAAAAATTTCTGCCCTTCTCTTAAAGAAAGCTTCTGTTCATTTTTGAAGACTCTTGGGCTAGGTGAACCTTTAGTTAGTTCTAATACAATATGCTTTCTGTGTCTCATCCAATGTGAAATACTGTAATATTACTATAGCAATACTAATATTAAGAAACAAGCTGCATACTCTGAAGAGGCTGAACAACAATTTCCTCATGCATTGCTGTTACCATGCTGCCTAGGATCAAGCAAATGGATAACACCTAACACCTACTCTTTTTAATTCTCTGCAAACAGAAATAAAGTCAACCGTCTTCCCAAAGAGTTTACATGGGGAAAAGAGACAGTTGCACCCCCCAAAATGGAGGCAAATACAAAAGTAAAGGCAACAACAGAGAGCACAATATGCACTAGTTTTAGTGCTACAGCAGCTTAATTACTTTAAAGACTTTTTTCCATAAAAATAACAAGAAACATTTTGGATCTTCATAATATATTAGATGTCAGATATTTATAGGGAGCACATCCCCATGTGAAGCTGCATAGAAAGAAGCCTGAAAGTCTTTCAGCATTTGATAACTGAAAGATAAAATCTGACATAATTGATTAGTCAAATGTGAAAGTCAACATCTCATTCATTATTAAGATCTAATATGCAGAGATCTGATCAGTCACACATATCCTTGACAGTGAAAACAATTATTTGTTCTTCATGTAAAAAAGTATTCCAGTAAAGAGGTGCAATTAATGTGATATCGTATTGTATAAAGGAATATATTTAATTTCAAAACCAGAGGCAAATCAAATTCTGCTTAGCCCTACCTAACCATACTAAACTGTATGCATGTTTTAAATCTTGGCTTTTAAACTAACATTTACTGTAAAATTTAATGGTGTATGAATTGAAATGCATTTGTTTTACAAACTGGCTAAAGCAAACTTTTCAGTAATTACTTTCTAACTTCTACAGCATGCAAACAGGATACTTCCGCAGGATACAAAAATAAAAACTAAATTTTTATTTTTCAAAATTTTTATTTTTTTACATGATATCCATTGTTTACTTTTGCTAGAAATTTAATCCATTAATATATTCAAGAAACTGTCTTTCTTGTCTTCTACCTTCATTAAATTAATGAGAAGTCCAATTTAAAGGTTCACAAAAAACATGCAATAGCTCAGAAACTTAGCCATAGTTAATACAGATAATATCCATGAAAATTTAGATTATAGTTGTTAACATAATACTCAATACACTTGAATTAAACTTGTCTTTTTAGATAATTATTTCATAGCTTTCTTACTTGCCAACTAATATTTTACCTGCTTACTATATTGTTCTACCTTTGCTGTGTTCTTGCTCTCCACCTCCACAATTCCTTGATCATAGAATCATAGTCATAGAATAGTTAGGGTTGGAAAGTACCTTAAGATCATCTAGTTCCAACCCCCCTGCCATGGGCAGGGACACCTCACACTAAACCATGCTACCCAAGGCCTCATCCAACCTGGCCTTGAACACCACCAGGGATGGAGCAGTCACAACTTCCCTGAGCAACCCATTCCAGTGCCTCATCACCCTAATAGTAAAGAATTTCTTCCTTATATCCAATCTAAACTTCCCCTGTTTAAGTTTGAACCCATTACCCCTCATCCTGTCACTACAGTTCCTAATGAATAGTCCACCCCAGTCACTTTTCTACTCACATTTCTACTTTAGTGTCAGACTCTGTCATTGTACCTCCTAACCTTTTTTCAACATAAGAGAATAACACTGAAAAACAAAGTTCTGCTTGCTATTTTCTGTTTTGTTTCTATTAGTTTTATAATAGGTTTTGTGACTTTCCTTTGTTTATTTTGCTGAAAGACGTTTTGGTGGATTTCACAACAAATGGCCATTTCAGTAATTTTTTCTTCATACACACTGGGTTTTACATAACAAGCTCTCAGACCCGATCATTTTACCACTGTCAATGGATTGCTATATAAAGTTCTTCCAGAATTCTCTTATGAAAGAACTATGGTCTCCACAAACTACGTTACTGCTAATAAACCATTTTGTTCTTGTAATACAAGAGATTCATCCATTTTATTGTCCATCAAATGTTAAAGGTAGTGGGTTCAACAGGTAGGGGGACTGTAATTACCTACTTACAATGACTCTTACTTCAGTCTATGAGCCCCCTTTAAAAGCATTTAATGGGACTCAATTTATCTATTTTTAAAAGTTGGATATCTACACTAAATTTAGGCTCCTTCTACACAGAAAGTGAAGAAAGATAACTGTTTACAAAGGCAGATTTATCCTCACTGTCTTTGGAGGTGTCTAACTTTTTATAGAAGTGTCGTGGTTTAAGCCCAAGCTGTAAATCAGAACCACGCAGTCTACTGCCCCCCCCCCCCCCCTTTCTTCCCTCCGCTTCTGGAGGGACGGGGAGGAAAATCAAAAGAATGCAGTTCCCACGGGTTGAGATAAGAACAGTTTAATAACTAAGGTATAACACAAATCACCACTGCCGCCACCAACAGTAACAACGACAAGAGAAATAACAAGGGAAGAGAATACGATACCACCCGCCGGAAAAGACAGCCCGACTGAAAAGGGGACGTGCCCTTCCGGGTAGCTCCCAGTTACATCCCCTGGCATGACGTGCTGTGGTATGGAATACCTCCTTGGCCAGTCTGGGTCAGGTGTCCTGTCCCCGCTTCCTCCCGGCCCCTCCTCCTCCCTGGCAGAGCATGAGACTCACAAAGTCCTTGGTCAGTCTAAACATCAGTGTTATCAGTTTTTTGTTCCCAAGCCAAAAGTCAAAAACACAGTGCTGTAACAGCTACTAAGAAGGAGAAAAAAAACTGACTGCCACTGCTGAACCCAGGACAAGAAGATAAAAGGATCTTAGACAACTAATTTAGACTAGGTGCCTAATTTTGGATGGCCACAAGTTAAATGAGAAATAATCCACCCATAGATTAGTTTATCAAAATGTGATCTCTACTTATTAAATTCAGGACATTTCATTTAGTTAGTTGTTCAGTAGGTTCTACTCATTTTGAATTATTGAGGATATGCTCCCGACGACTGGAAAAAGGGAAATATAACCCCCATTTTCAAGAAGGGGAAAATGGATGACCCGGGGAATTACAGACCAGTCAGTCTCACCTCTGTGCCTGGCAAACTCTTGGAGCAGATTCTCCTGGAAGGCATGCTAAGGCACATGAAAAACAAGGAGGTGCTTGGTGACAGCCAGCATGGCTTCACTAAGGGGAAATCCTGCCTGACCAATTGGGTGGCCTTCTGTGATGGGGCTACGAAACTGATGGACAGGGGCAGAGCAGTTGACGTCATCTACCTGGTCTTGTGCAAAGCATTCGACACTGTCCCACTTGACATCCTTGTCTCTAAATTGGAGAGACATCAATTTGATGGGTGGACCACTCGGTGGATAAAGAACTGGCTGGATGGCCGCACGCAAAGAGTTGTGGTCAATGGCTCGATGTCCGGCTGGAGACCAGTAACGAGTGGTGTGCCTCAGGGATTGGTGTTGGGACCGGTCTTGTTCAACATCCTTGTCGGTGACATGGACAGTGGGATTGAGTGAACCCTCAGCAAGTTTGCCAATGACCCCAAGCTGTGTGGTTCGGTTGATACGCTGGAGGGAAGGGATGCCATCCAGAGGGACCCTGACACGCTTGTAAGGTGGGCTGATGCCAACCTTATGAAGTTTAACCATGCCAAGTGCAAGGTCCTACAGCTGTTTCGGAGCAATCCCGGGCACAGCTACAGGTTGGGTAGAGAAGAGATTCAGAGCAGCCCTGCAGAGAAGGACTTGGGGGTGTTGGTCGAGGAGAAAATGAGCATGAGCTGGCTTCAGTGTGCGCTCGCAGCCCAGAAAGCCAACCGTATCTTGGGCTGCATCATCAAGAGGAGCGTGACCAGCAAGTTGAAGGAGGTGATCCTGCCCCTCTGCTCTCGTGAGACCTCACTTGGAGTATTGTGTGCAGTTCTGGTAAAAGATCATGGAACTGTTGGAACAAGTCCAGAGGAGGACCATGAGGATGATCAGGGGACTGGAGCACCTCCTGTATGAAGACAGGCTGAGAAAGTTGGGGCTGTTCAGCGTGGAGAAGAGAAGGCTGCGTGGAGACCTCATAGCAGCCTTCCAGTATCTGAAGGAGGCCTACAGGGATGCTGGGGAGGGACTATTCATTAGGGACTGCAGTGACAGGACAAGGGGTAACGGGTTAAAACTTAAACAGGGGAAGTTTAGATTGGATATAAAGAAGAAATTCTTTACTGAGAGGGTAGTGAGGCACTGGAATGGGTTGCCCAGTGAGGCTGTGAGCACTCCATCCCTGACAGTGTTTAAGGCCAGGTTGGATGAGGCCTTGTGTGGCATGGTTTAGTGGGACGTGTCCCTGCCCATGGCAGGGGGATTGGAACTAGATGATCTTAATGTCCTTTCCAACCCTAACTATTCTATGATTCTATGGTTCTATGATATGCAATTACACAATTAGTCACTCAAAATACAGTACTTTTTCTGTCTCACTTTCCAAAAAGTAACAGAGCAGTAAAACTAATGCAGGCACAAAATTCTATTAAAGAGGATACATCAATATATCCTCTAGAAGAATGCTGGTGAGTTTTGAGGTAGTTTGTGCTTTATAAATGGTTAATTAAAAACACTGTTTGCTATGTGGTATTCACAGAACCATAGACAAAATCCTATAGATCTCAAATCTCTATGTAACAGGCAAAATGTAACACTAGGACTAGCAGTAGTTGCACAATGGGGTATTGGATAGACACATAATACTAAAAGTTGGTCTTGTATTCACTTTGTGGAGGGCAAAATTTGTATTCACACCAAATTTTTACTTCAAAATATGAATTCATTCATATTTTATAAGAGTTACTGTATTAAGTCATGTAACAGTCATTAGTTCCAACATATAATACACAACTTTAATTTGGCTATATGTATTCAACATATACCAATATATTTACTTATGTGTGCTTAGTAAAAACCTGCCACAGAAATGCTTCATAGAGGGCTGATAGCGAATTCAACAATGTAGCTTAAAATCAATCTCCAAAACAATCCAGATGGGAGTTTTGGCTGGGCAATTTCCCTCACCTGAGCATGTATTACGCAGCAGTAGGTTTGCTGCTTGTTTCCCACCTGGTTTTTGCATATGCTGCAGATTAGCTGCGTTTTGCAGGCTCCAGCCGTGCTCATGAGATAAAGAGAGGAGCACAGATTTGAGAAGCCATCTGCCTGGATAATGAACTGGGTGTCTTGGCATCTGTGTTGTGACATGAGCAGTTATTGGGTTGACTGGCCACTGGGAAACGGTTTAGAGGACAACCATAATGCTTAATTGTTACTGATGCTGAGATCTGAAGATAGAGGTCAAGCGTTTCACTTTGTCAATCAGAACTGTTCTTTGCTAAGACACAGGTTTCCTATATATTTTTCCTCTAAGTTTCTTTGCTTTATCCTTTTCAATCAACGGACAGAAAGGTGACCTGAAATGCCACTTAGAAATATCAGTAATATGAGTGAAAACATGAGGAACACCTTATTATTTTGAATGCCATGATGTAGGACTAGATATAACATTCAGTCACTTTTTAATTTTATTATCCATCACCTCTGGGCAGGGTATCAGTCAGCTAAATTGAGTTTTGCTAATTTGGAGAGAGACTTGAGCAAGTATGAACATAATTGACATATGCAATTTCATGTTATATGTATATAGTTTGTCTCATGAATTTGATTTTCTGGGAATACATGTAAGTCAGAGATTCAGATAAAAAAAAATTAACTGCTGGAAGGATATTACAGGAGGAAAAGCAACAAGGTAGAAAATATCACGTAAACTAGTTGCTAAAATAATGATGCCATCTCTGACACTGGTACAGGTGAGCAAAGGTTTGGTACACTACATGAAAAGAACATTGGAGACATCAGAAAGCAGTAACTTTGTTCATTACTGTGAAAAAAAAAAAACCAAACCCAAACCAAACAAAAAACCCAACAGTGGTATATATAAAAAACTAACATCATATCCAAACATTAAGTCATTATTGAACGGAGATTTTAAGTATCTTGTTAAGGAAAAGATAATTGTCTCAGTATAATACATCTGCTTCATTAGAAGCTAAGCAGACTCATGGAAACAAAAGCCAACATCAATGCTAGATACATCCAGGTACTACCTGAACCTTCAGGATGAGACCGTAAGATCCACAGATTCTACACACCTGGCATTCATCTGGGATAACAGAGCTCACTTTGGCTTTTTATCTGTGACTCTACACAGTGGTGTAAAGTTGCAGAGAGACATTCACAATTTTTTGCAGTACAATCAAATTCATACTTATAGCAGGTGATAATAATTCTTGATATACAATGCAGTCCCAAATCTGCAATTTTCCCATAGAAAATACTATCCCCAGGTTTTAAAATGAGCTACAGAATGTGTGTACAGTACACACTAGATTTTGCATTAGAACTCACCTAGGGGCACATTCTGCTTGTGATGATGCATGTAATTACTATACCATAATGATAATGTAAGTTACGTGCTTATTTTAAGCTAAGTACTACTTCTACTGACATCAGTAGGATCTTAATCAGACACTCAGAAGAAAAAATTTGTCCTTAGAATGAAGAGCAGTGATTTAAAAATCAAGCTTCAGAAAATATTCTATTATACCAAAACACAAATATTGTTAGTACAATTTACTAAGCTGCTTCACGTTATTATCATAATTCTAAAAATCGGTATGATCCTCCCATGTTGTTATTGAAAATTATCAGCATCAAGTATTGCACACATACAGGTATATGCCATGGAGTTTACATAAATAAGTTTACAAAATAAGTTTACACTTGATTTATGCCATTAAAAATGTTTATAGAGTTCAGGTTAAAAAAAAAAAAAGTAGTAAAATCTGATAAATATACATATTATATATATAAAGACATAAAAATAAAAATAAATAATGAAAATAAAAAAAATCATAGAAGAGGAAGAGCTTATTACCACTGCTAAATTACAGCTGGGTTTTTTTTACTCATACTTGGAAACTGATGAAAAAGAATATTATTCTATTTATTTTATTTTTTTTTTTTTAATTTGGAAAAATAAAATATTTCTCAATATTCCTAAACTGCATGCAGGTAACTCAGGCTCAGGTTGGAGACAGACACCTAAAAAGCCAGCTATAGACTCACCTACTGCTCATCCAGTCTGAGTAAGAGACACATGATTTAGGAAATAAATGTCATGAATGAATCAGCATCAACAACATTCATTTCATAAAAGATTGTGTTGGATTGACATTGGCTGGCTGCCAAGTGCCCACCAAGCCACTGTCTCACTCACACTCCTCTACAGGAAAGAGAAGAGAATATGATGGAAAAGCTCATGAATCAAGATATGGACAGGGAGATCACTCACCAATTGCTGTCACAGGCAAAACAGATTTGACGTGGAGAAATCAATTTAATGTTTGCCAATTAATAACAAAGTAGGATAGTGAGAAATCAAAACAAAACTAAAACTATTTTCTCTCTACCCTGGTTTCTTCTGAGGTTCAACTTAATTCCTGACTTTTTATCTCCTCCCCTTGAATGGTGTGAGGAGGATGGGGAATAGGGGTTGCTGTCAGGTGATAACACTTCATCTCTGTTGCTTCTTCTTCCTCATACTCTTCCCCTGCTCCAACATGGGGTCCCTCCCTAAGGAGACAGTCCTTCATGAACTTCTCCAATATCAGTACTACTCATGGCCTGTAGTTCTTCAAGACCTGCTCCAGTGTGGGTCCTTACCATGAGGTATAGTCCTTCAGGAATGGTCTGCTTCAGCAAGGATCTCCTGTAAACTGCAACTCCTGCCAGCAAGCCTGCTCTAGAATGAGCTTTTCTTCACCTGCTGCAGCTCCTGCCAGGAGCTTTCCATGGGCTGCAGTGGAGATCTGCTCCACCGTGGACCTCCATGAGCAGCAGGGGCACAGCTGCCTCACCATGGGCTGCACCATGGACTGCACCACAGGCTGCAGGAGAATCTCTGCTCTGGCACCTGGAGTATCTCCTCCCCTTCTTCTTCACTGACCTAGGTGTTTGCAGGAATGTTTCTCATTTTCTCACTCCTCTCTCACAGTGGCTGCACATAATTTCTTGCACTTTCTTAAGTTATCACAGAGATGTCACCAGTGTCACTAATGGGACCAGGTTTTGGCAGCAGTGGGTCTGTTTTGGAGCTGTCTGGAACTGGCTTTATGCTCCTGAATTCTCCTCACAAAAGCCAACCCTCTAGCCTCCCGCCATCTTCCACTTAACATCCTTACCACTTAAACCCAACACTTAGGTATTCAACATCTGCTTTAAGTTTAAAAGGACCCATAAAAGATGTTTAGATTATAAACTGGGTTGCTAACATTGACAATTGCCAGTAAAAGACCTTTTTCCTGGGTTTCAAAAGTAACCAAATATTTATGGTCTGGACCAGAGTTTTGTCATCCTGGCAATCTGTCTTATGCTAAGTATTCCTTTCTAAATGTTAGTTGGAATGTTTTTAACAATTCCAAAAGCAAAGTAAAGGAAAAATTTAATGCACTACTAAAATTTTCTAGTGCCCCCCAAGAAAATTTAGCTCCTTCAGCACCTCAGTGGTTTGAAGCAATTATTGTTATATTAAGAGGAACAGTGGATGGAGACAGGGCAACTGAATTACTGTGGGTTGGCTGAGCCTTAAACTGGAGCCAGAAACCAACATAATCATGGCTTGGTAGAAACTGATCATTGGAGGGTGGGTTAAAATAATATGGAGTGGCAGGGAAGCACTGGGTGAGATGAGGGAGTGAAGACAGAACTCAGAGCTTAAGGCAGAGGTGAATTGAGGGCTGAGGAACAGCTGTAGGAAGCAGAAGCAGGGTCCTGCTCTACTGCAGTGTTTTTGTTCTAAAATCATATTGATGTCTTATAACATAAATACTGGGACATCAGGATACACTGTATATCCCTTCCATGGAACAAAGTGACTAAAAATAAATAAAAATCCTACAATATCTAGCCTAATATGGAGATCCCTCTCTTCAACATTTTTTTAAGAAACCAACAAAAAAGATATTTTTTACCCCCCTCAAATTAAAAGTTTACCATTTTCCCTATCTTGAATTTATGACTTATCAGCCCCTTAAGACCTCTCAGGTCTACAAAAAGATAATATTCACAAGCATTGTGATCTTTAATAAATGGTCTTGTATGCCTGGTGATGTTTTCTGATAAATGGTATTCCTCTGTAGCTCCCTCTAAATGTATCCTATGTATTATAAAGATTGATTTGACTTTGTTTCATGATGCTCCTTGCACTCTTTTTATAATAACTTCTACAGCTTCTTTTAAGAAAACACAGGTTAAGGAAGTGTCACCAGGCATGCCAGTCACTTCAGTATGTCTAGTACTTAAAAGCAGAAGGCAGTACCGTATTACTAATAAATAATCTCTTTCCTTTTTTCTCACACTCACAAACATACATAGTTATTTCTAATAATTGCTTCACAGCCATCTGCTATAAATCAGAAAGTAAAATAAAATAATTACAGAAATGCAGTGTGTGGTTGCCCATGACATATTATCTCCCTCTTCACACTTTGAAAGCTATCATGCAATCAACCCAAAAAGCATTCCTATTATGATTTTTAGGTGTGACAATACAGAGAAACTGAGTGCTGGGTCTTTGCTGGCAGCCCTGAACACACAGACTGACCAATGAGTGTGGACAAATGCACAACATGCATAAAGAAATATTTTCCTCTGTTCTAAATAGTTAGAAAAATTATTAGAAAAATATTCAGAAAAATACATCTAATGTCAGAGACTGGGCCTTCCGTATTGGTGGAAATTATGGGTAAAATTGTAACTGGACTGTTCAGAGAGTTTTGAGATGGATGAAGAAGGCATAAGAAGGCTATGAAACCAGAAGTCTTCCACCTGTGATTGAACACACTAGAAAGAGTATTTCTTTCAGTGTCCTGTTGCTCCCACCATCACCTTCTCAAATTTGAAACACTTAAAAAGCTTCTATAAACTTTTTTTCATTAATGTATATTAAGCAGCTGTGGCACTGAAGCCGTCCATCTCCATACAACATACTTTAAAAAGATACGCAACAGTCCCTGACCTCAGTTCTTTCAGTTCTCTCAGTCCTCATGTGTTGAGAAATGCGTCTTCCCTTTCTGCAGGAATCGGAGGCAGATAACGTTTTGGTATGTAGGCAAAACTGACAGATAGATATGCAAACAAAGCCAGTTTACAGCAGTAAGTAAAAATCATACCATGTCTGATTCAAAGCAGCACAACTGATGCCTATCCGGAGGAGGCTCCACTCTGAATCATCTTGCACAGTGCCTATTCACAGGCACTGTAGGAGCAAACCCACTTGACAGGAGGAGGATGCCATTTTTACTGTGCCAAATTCTGCTCAAATATGATAAAAGCAGAGGGAAAGCCTGTATGAGATGGGAAAGATTCAGTCAAATGTGGCATTTATTCCTCACTTGCTGAAAGCTGAAACTATGTCCTCCACAAGTTGTTGCCATTAAACATCTATGCCTTTTTCATGACTGCTGTTGCTAGTGCCAGTTGCCTGCTCTATCATATGCTTTAAGATGAGAGAGATACAGAGAGACACAGAGAGAGACACTTATACATTGCTTTGTCATTTTCTTCAAAAACTTATCAAGTTAGGATGAGAGGGCTTCAGGCTGTGCTTGAAGTTGTTTAGGTTGGATATCAGGAAAAATTTCTTAACCATTCTTACAGGCTGCCCAGAGAAACAGTCACCATCCCTGGAAGGTATTTAAAAGACGTGTAGATGTGTCACTTAGGGACATGGTTTAGTGATGGTTTTGACAGTGCTAGGTTTATAGTTGGACTTGATCATAAAGGTCTTTTCCAACATAAATGATTCCATGATTCTAAGTTGTCAATCCATCCTCATGTACTGCTCCACAGGCAAGTGGCTTAGATGCTTGGTGTGGCTAGATGAGTACTTGTTTCCCAGTGTGTAATGAGTAACATTTGGGTTAAGCAGGATGGAACAGCTGAGGCGGTAGTCATGAAAACCATGCTGGGAAATAGAGCAGTGTGGAAGAGGGAAGAAAGCAATTTCATGCTGCTCTGCATGGCTGCAGCAAATGTTTCAGAGGAGGGCACATTTCTCCTGGTACACCTCCTATCCCATTCTGCCTGTTAAGGCAGAATCTAACTTGATCCCAGCCCTCATTACCACAGCTTCCTCTCCGAGGACTATTTATTTCCAGGCACGTTGTAAGTATTTATCCCAGTAGCTCCGTTTCGCTTTGAACCATAAGTACTTTGATTTTTACTATTTTTCTTCATTGATATATGTAAAAAGAAAAGCTCCAGTGTCACACTGGTATAAACAGTAGCAGAATATAGCTAAACTGTCCCTTACATATTGTGTATAGCTATAAATACAAAAGTAGGATGAAAGTTATTGCCATAGGTACTGAAGACATAAAAGACAGGATAAGAAGATGAAGCTTAAAAGTACTGGAACCTGCTGAACTTTCCTTTTCGCTCCGTATATGTATGTCCTTATACCCCCAAAAGTATATATCAACAAAAGTGGCTAGAGTGCTAATTCACTGAAGACTCCATGTATGCCTGCTCTGCAACTAGAAAGGAAGTGTTTCATTTTCTATATGACCTTTTTCGGGCTTGCCTATAACTGTGTACTCATTTTATATTCAGCTGTATACCTCTATTCGAATGTGCAACTTACAGCTTTTCTCCTTCTGCCAGAAGGATCAAACACAGGCACGCCATGTGCAAAAGCTGTACAGAAAAGGAATAAAAAAATAAAAGCTGTCTCCATATAATCTTCACTTTTAATAATGCAAGCACAAATGTATGGCAGGAATGCATCAAAAGCAGTACTTTATTACAGTCATTTCAAAGCTCAGTATCTTTTAAAATAGCTTCTTGTGTCTAAGCTTTTGCTGTCATTTTAATCAAGCAGAAAATGTTCAAGTCAGAGAAATTTGTGGAAATTCAGCTACAAACACGCTTAAGTTGAAAAAAAAACTAATCACTGGATGCATATTTTGTTGCCAGGCGACACTTCAGAAAAGCAAGGCTGCAATCAAGGTTCAAATGCTATTCTTGGAAGAAGTGCTGAGAAAAGCATCACAGCCCAGGATGACCTTGCAGCGTCAGAGGCAGTATGTTAATACTTGACGTTCTTCTCAGTCATTGCACAGGCATCGTTACAGGAAGTATTTAGGCATTTGCTTACGTTAGGACTGATTACAAAGACAGGACCAAGGTTCTGCTCCTGCTTTCCAGCCAGATGAGCTGGTGGTAAAAGCAGGATGAGAGTCTGGAGATAAAACTCCATTAACATAGGTGTTCAGCTACAGGAAATGTACCAAATACATTAAGGATAAGTTTGATGTAGCTTTCCCCTCCAACTGAAGACAGTGGGTTTTTTTAACAATTTATCTGTAATTTCCAGTTTCATCTTTTCAGCAGAAAAATATTCATCTTCACCCAAAATAGCCGTGGTTTCCTACTGATGTGAGACCAAAGTTACTGGCTCACCTCAACAAGATGTGCACCACAGGTCTTTTAATCTCTATAGCTTTAAATGAAGCCTCCCAAGAAGAGATGAATATTACCAATTACTGTTCCTATTATGTCAGTCAACAAGAAAATAAGTGACTTATATCTTCTTGCCAAGGCACAGTCCAGGAGAATACGGACATAACAAAAAGAAGAATTATGAGTGAAGAAACTGGGAAGAATTAGCACAACTTTGTAAGGATACGACTAAAGGAATATGGAAGACTGAGGGCTTCCAGGGTATAAGGACACCAAAATGCAGATGATAATGAAGTCCTGTAGTTCAGTGCATACACCATTGCCATTGATTAGTCAGTGGACAGAAGCTTTGAATTAACTGGGCAAGGCCTGAGTACTGAAAATAATTCAGCTTTCCATGTGTGAACTTGTTTTAGCCTACTTTCTTTTACTTTGTTTAGCTGTAACAGCAATTTTCCCAATGACAAGGAAGTCATTTCTGCCTACTGAGTTTTACGTGCCCTGCTCTCTCTGCGTGTTTTAATATAATTCTTATCTAGAGAACACTAGCAAGTAATTACTCTGTGTATAATTCCAACAATGTACATATTTATGTATGATACATACACTGCAGGAGTACTAGGCTGTCTTGAGTGCAGGGGGCCCCAAAGGTAGGGACACAGGACACAGTGTATAGGAGAACAGACATGACATGACCAGAAAGGAAGCACAGGATGATTCTGGAGACCTAGGGCTATAAACTACTCACCAGTTTCAGGTAAAGAAATACAGACCAGGGAACTCAGCTGAGCCAGTTTTAGAGTGTGGTGCATTGACCCTGGTTGGACACCAAGTGCCCAACAAGCCACTTTATTATTTCTCCTCTTCAGTTGGAAAGCGGAAAGAAAAAATAAAATTAAAGGCCATGGGTTGATGTAAGGACAGGGAGAGATCACTCACCAATTGCTGTCATGGGCACAACAGACTCAGCTTAGGGAAATTAGCTTAATTTATGACCAGTCAGAGTAAGATAATGAGAAAATAACAACAAATCTTAAAACACTTCCCACTAACCTCCTCTCCCCTGGCCATCCTTCCTTTCTTACAGGGCTCAACTTTACTGCTGATTTCTCTACTTCCATCCACCAAAGTGGTGCAGGGGGACAGGGAATGGGTTGTGGTCAGTTCATCGTGTTTTCTCAGCCACTTCTTCCTCCTCATGGGAGGACTCCTCAGTCTCTTCCTCTGCTCTAGCCTGGAGTCCCTCCCACAGGAGGGAGACAGTCTCCTGTGAACTTCCCTAAAATGAGTCCTTCCCACTGCAGGTCTTCTTGAACTGCTCCAGCATGGATCCCTCAGGAACAGACTGCTCCAGTGTAGGTCTCCTGCGGGGTCATAAATCCTGCAGCAAACCTGCTCCAGTGCAGGCTCCTCTCTCCACAGGACCACATCTCCTACCAGAAGCCTGCATCACCATGGGCTGCCCACTGGGTCACAGCTTTCTTTGGGTATCCCCCTGCTCCAGTGTGGGGTCCTCCATGGACTGCAGGGGCACAGCTGCCTCACTATAGGCTGCAACACTGGCTGCAGGAGAATCCCTGCTCTGGTGCCTGGAGCACCTCTTCCCCTCCTTCTTCACTGACCTTGGTGTCTGCAGGGCTGGTGCTCTCACATATTCTCACCCCTGTCTCCCAGCTGCTGTTGTGCAGCAATTTTCCCCCTTTCTTAACTATGTTATCCCTGAGGTGCTACCACTGTTGCTGATAGGCTTAGCCATGGCCAACTGTGTTTCTGTCTTGAAGATACCTGGCATTGGCTATCAGACACAGGGGAAGCTTCTGGCAGCTTTCACAGAAGACACCCCTGTAGCCCCCCTGCTACCAAAACCTTGTCATGTAAACCCAATACACAAGATTAGCAGAGAACAAAGAACCTGTGGAGGATGTAAGCCATTCCACACTCTGTGAATATATGTGTAAATGTGGATATAACTGCACAGTGAGCTGCAGACCGGTGAAAAACAGAGTGAATGTCTAAAATGTAACAGAAATAATAGTGCCAAGTGGGATCTAGAAAGAGGAAGTACCATACCATCATGACCCCCATCATAATCTTACACCCTATAAGGATTCTGGGACAGAAAATTCATTCTTGCCCTCATCACCACAGACTGAATCTTTAGACTCCAAAGACCAGTAGAAGGTTGAGTATGACACCAGACAGAAAGGGATAGGTGCTGGCAAGACCATATGCAACAAATTTGACTGGGATTTAGTCAGATTTTTCACATTTCTCTTCTCCCTTCTTCCCGCTTCCTTCTTCTGATTTTTTCTTTTATTTTCCTTTTTTTTTTTGTTTTTATTTCTTCTTTCTTTTTTTCTTTCTTTCTTTTTCTGCAACAAATAGATCTGAACAGTGTTTTTTTGATTACATTCTTTAAATTTCATTTGCAGTAAGAATGATCTCATGACTTTGCATAGAGGTGTATTTACTTTTTGTTCATAACAAGAACGTAACTGTAAAAATAAGAATGGCCATACCTATACTTGGAGATTTCTTGTATGAAGTGAACTTGGCTATTTAACCACTCCAACTTGCTTACAACATGTGTTCACACCTCTTTTGGGGGGGACCATCCTAGCTTGGTTTTATGATTCCCAGTAACCCAGAACAATTTAGTTCTTCAAAGTAATCCCAGACTTTCCATCAAAATGGTATCTTTCTGTCATCCCTTTTCAGTTCTTAAAATTTTCCCACATTGATTTTGCCTGTTTCAAAGACTCTATCATGTATCAGGCAGCATATATGTTCTTTAAACAAGATTACTGCTTGTGAAACCTACATGATCTTTAAGCTCCCACAAGCTTCTGAGGATGAAGAAATGTTCTCCAGAGCTGTTTAAAGGTCCTGAGAAGTGTTGCTTCTGTAAGAATGAGTAGTTTTAAGTCTCATAAGTTAGTATAAACTCTAGATTAAAAGTATAAATCAGCCCTCAGTAGCTTTGTATCTACCTGCTCTGTGTACTTACAGATGCAGAGACAAAATATCCTTAGAGACTTTCAGTTTTAAGGGTTTGGTTATTTTCTGCATTTTTCAATGTAGAAGTGATGGACAGACTATATTATAGAAAAACTAGCAGTTTTGTTCATACTTCTTTGAGCTGCACCATCTGTCCTTCAAAGCAGATTACATTTATTGTATATTCATTTGGATTTGTTTAGACATCTGTATCAGAGGAGTTAAAGTCAAGAGGACTAGGGTCAAAGAAACACACAAAGCGGTATTAATTGTACTGGATGTAAAGGTTCACTGCTAAGCACTACTACACATACAGTAAGTGTTTAACACTTTCTTTCCTGTAGTATAAGACACTGTCTCTACCAAGCCCATAAAAGAATACATTCTCATCATGTCTTGGTGCACAATTTCTCTTCAGAGGACTGCAGCACAGACATTTAAAATGTTAGGAGATTTTGTAATCTGCCTGCACTGCATGAATGACTGTTATTTTCAGGTTTTATTACACTCATTCCAATGTTACTTTCAAAGACTCCACTGATGCTAATGTTCCCTGCCTCTAGATACAGGCACACTACCCAACCTATCAACTCACTGGAACCTATTTTGTCAAACTGCACCCTAAGGAGGCAATGAAGTTCAATCTAATAGCTTTTGGATGACATATACTGACCCCTATTCCTCCTTGAAGAAGCCATATTTATCAATAAATCAATCAGTCATGCATTATAACGGACTATTTACACAACTTCTGAGTGCTGCTAAATAATGAATTTTAAATTACCTTGGTTAAAATTCAGTCATACAAAATGTAACTAAATGTACCTTAAATAATTTTACTGACAGGTTTCAAATGAGTTAGAATTCTTTTCAGAAGTGAGAAAGAGTACCAAATAGACCAGGAATGAGGAACTGAATTTATTTTGAAGGGAGATCTCTTTACAGGAGTTGTCCTATCATATAAAGAAGAGAAAACACAATCCATTTAAATTTAAATTTAAATTGTGAATGATGAAAAAGCTATGAAGCCAGTATGAAACACATGAAATAATTAATTAAAATTAAAAATAATTGTAGACGGATATTAACAAAAACATCAGGTCAGGCCTCTACCAAGAAATCTGGGAAAAATATAGTGAATGTTCCAGTGTTCATGTGACTAATTTGCTCCACTTATAAACATGATTGAAATTGTTTACAAGCAATATTTTTACTAAAAGAGTGAAACGCCAACAAAATAGAAACTTCAAAGGAAGACTAAAGAAAGAAGGTAAAAACAGTGCTCAAAATGTAAAACCTCACAGCCTCCTCTGACTACAGTGAGACTAATGTTTTCCCTCCCTTGAAATAATTTTCATTCACTTGTTAACCTTTTTAACTCTCATTAGGCATTAAGGTTTGTTTTAAGCCCATCTGACCTGTTGTTCATGCTCTTCCTGCTGGCTGCTTTTCTGCTGTAGCTGCTACCTGTGGCTTGCTCAGCTCTTAGCACCATGAGGCCCGCCTCTGCTGCTGCTTCTGCATCCTCCCTGGCTCTGCCTCACTCCACATCTTGTCCCACACGCTCTGCCTCGTGCTGCTCCTCGCTCCTTACCTCTCCATCAAACTCCCACAGCTTTGCTAACGCTTTTGTCTCAGCTCCTAGAATAAATGTGTGTAATCTTGCTAAGGGGGAATAGTCTCTCAGCTCACACGAAATCCTTCAGCAGCTTCTGGCATCTCTCACACCATGGAAGACATTTACACAAAGTCTCTTGCTCTCCTCTCTTTCCTTACCCTTTTTCCCTAGGTGGTAGCCTTTGCATCCTGATGTTAAAAGTAATTACCAACATTTAGGTCAAACTGTAACCCTAGGAATATTCATGTAGTTAATTAGCCAAGATTTCTACATGTTTTTACAAGCCTTGTCATTTATAAAAGCTCTTTAACAAAAATCCCTGTTATTTATATTCTCCAGGTCTTTCCATCAAGTGTCAATAGAACATGCACTCCCTCAGCTGTCCCCTGCTATAGAGTATGAGGAAAGGAAGTGCCCCTGCATTAGACCTTAGCTGTCAGGCTTGTATCAGAGGCATGATGAGCTGGAAAATCTACAAGAAAGTCTGTTTTTATGAGTATTTAGTATACCATTTGGAGACAGTTAAGGCTCAATAATAAGAGCATAGCACTAAGCAAATAAAACATCATAGTTTTATACAGGACAGAAACATAGCAATTCTACCAAGCATGAAATGCTCTTCAGCAGCTTCTTCTCCAGTTCTTAATGCATATGGTGTATGGTATATTATTTTTTTAATTTTTTTTTTTTTTTTTTGAGTCTTAGGTTCTCTCTGAGCATCACCCAAATTTCTGTTAAAATTGCTTCTGTCAAGAAAAGCTGCCTATATGCCTTGGCTTCGGACCTGTGGACCAAGGGAAACTAGCTGAAAGCAGAACTAGACAGTGTCTTTTCAAAGGACATGTAAGCATATATGACTGGCAGAAATGTCAGGAGAGTGGAGAGGCACAGTGGCAGAGCCTGGAGGGAGCCTGTAGCAACAGCTCATTCTCTTAGATCTCTAAGAGGAGCTGAGAGTTTATATGAAGCAGAAGGCAAGCAAACAAGCAAGCTCCAAAAGTGGGACAGAAAGAAAGACATTTTCCCAGAGATCCAGAAAGTTTTGGGTGGCATTTGTGCAACCAAGGAAGCTGATGAAAGGGTATGGGAAAGCAGGACAGGAGGAAGATACCTGTGTGTACACATAGATTCTATGCTTCTATGTAACATCAACTTCACTTAACAAGAAATAGCACTGCTACCTGCACACTAATAATACTGTCTGCCTTCTCTTTCCTCCAACTGAAATGTATCTTAGGACAAGTTTGTCCAAGATATTTCATACCTTGCATTGCTGTGAATTCAATAGCCTTACAGGAACTGCATCTGGCACTAATTCTCTTCATGTTCACTCTCGTAAATGCTTCAGCAACATTTGATTTTTTGCAATATATTGTGCCTCCCACTTGGCCTATATAGCTTTCAAGGAAGCTTAGTTCTAACAGTTCACTATTCATTTACAATAGGCCATGTTCATTTAAATTGTTGGAAATTTATTCAAAACTCTTATTATCTACTTTCTTTCCATTATAAGTTTGTAGTAAATGGATTTTTTTTCCTTTGTACCTCCTGTTTTCATTACAAGGTTTGAAATCAGCTGGAAGTAACTACAGCCAAAGTCATTGCTATGCCAGGTCCTGACTCCTGCTGTGTTTCAAACTAAGGAAAAAAATAAAGGGAAGAGATAAAAAGGAGAAGTCAAGTAAATGATGGCAGATTAAAACAGCAAAATAAAATAAGTATGAGGAAGAGACAGAAAAAGAAACCATGACAAAGAAAAAGTATGCCTTGTTTGTGAGATAGTTCCATCCAGATACTTCATAAGCTAAGCAGTCAATTAAAGCAGGTAAGTAAATTGTACTTCTACCTAGTTAGAACACTGAAATGTTTAGAGTTTGAAATTTCAGTTGAATGTTACTGAGTGAGACTCTTTCAAGATTTCTGTGGGACTTGTCGAACAAGTTTTAAACAACAAAAATAATTTCCAACAGCAATTTATCTTAAAGTAGGTTTTTGTCTGAGTTTTGTAAAAGCAAACCCAAAGCTTTCTCTGATTTATAAAGTTTAATTCCAAACTGAAGTGACAAATTCTTGAATTTATACAGAAACCTGAGCCTTTCTTAAAGCAAAATCTCAGAACTTCTATGGAGATGGAAGAAAAAAAAAAAAAAAGGCAAAACAGTGCTTAAAGCTAATGTGATAATGTGAGTACTCAGCTTTATTTCTACTGAACCAAGATAATTTCATATTATGAGCAGCACTTGCATGACAGAAATGTTTGTTAGTACTTAAGGGTAGACTCCATCTGTCTTAATTTAGGCACTTAAATGTTTGACATCTAATTTTTGGCTAGTTTTTGGAGGTTCTCTTCATAAGAATAGACAAAGTTAGACAATTCCTGAGAAAAAGACAATTGAAAATACTTAAGAAATCTATGGACTTCTTTCATTTCACTGACTACAGAAGGACCATACAATGATTAGATGACGTATACATTAGCTAAACTTTACATCAAAACATTCCCTGAACTGAAATTCAACCTTAATATTTCATTAATTCAGATTTTCTTTCAAGGAAAAATCCCAGATGTAAATACACATAATCTAAAATAGAATTGTGGAAAATCTTTCAGTGTCCTGCTATCGAGACAACACTTTTGCAGACATTTTACCCAATTTTTTCCCACAGCAATGCTGCAGAATTTGGCTTCTGCTTCTCACTTCATATCCCAGCTGACTTTCTGTAGTCACCTCTGTGGAATTTGTTCATTTTGTTTTATTATGGTTTGATTTACAGCATTTATTTCTGTGGTCCAATAAAAGAATCACTCAGATTACACATACTACAGAAAAGAAAAGAAGTTGTAGTTATACTACGATCACAGGCTTTTTGTGCTGTAAAATAACTGGATTGTGATTCTGCACTAAGAAATGTGCTTTGTGTTGCACAGACTAGCTCTACCAGACTTCTTATGTTGCACACTTTTACATATGAAGAACCATTTTGGTTGCATTTCAGGGTGCACAGGATTATAAAATCAATTGTGTGTGTTTTCTGCATTCAAGATATTATAATGGAAGAAGTTCTACTGCTGTACAGATGTCTCTCCCAGCACACATAAAACAAAATAAAGAGGAATCTGTGCCAGAAGATGGATCTCAAAGTCTTTCTATTTTTATTGTCTGATTTGCATTCTGTTATATTTTACTAAACAAAGTAATGCAGAAAAAGCAGATCTCACTTGTGTTAGTCTACTGAAATGTCCCTGGGTTAATAAATCCCTCAAAAATGAAAGTTCACTATTCCTGAAAGACTATTTCTAAGCCCATTGTACTCTCTGATAAATTCCTTTAGTCTTCAGTGAAACCATATTGTCTTTGATCTGAAAATCAGATACATCTTGGCAGAGCCTGGATGGGAAGAGGTTTTGTTACATGCCCTACTCAATCTTCACCTTTTGCTTAGGCTCCAAAGAGAAGGGTTACACTCCTCCCAATGCACCCCAGTATACTGTTGGCCCTCCCAGCCGCACAGACACGCTGCCGGATCATAGTCAACTTGTCATCTATCAATACTACTAGGTCCTTCTCTGTTGAGCTGCTCTCTAGTTGGTCTCAACCCCCATCCTGTAGTGGTACTTAACATTCTTCCTCCCCAGGTGCAGTTCCCTACATTTGCCCTTGTTGAACCTCATTAGGTTTCTCTCCAGCTTATCAAGGTCCCTCTGAATGGCAGCACAGCTTTCACGTGTATCAGCCACTCCTCCCAGCTCTGTATCATCAGCAAACTTGCTGAGGGTACACTTTAGCCCTTCATGAAGGCCATTGATAAACAAATTGAATAAGACCTGTTCCATTGCTTTTCCAGGGATGGAGGTGCAGCTGACTGGCCAGTAGTTTTCTGGATCCACTTTCTTGCCCTTTTTTGAACATCTGGCCTTCCTGTAATCATCAGGCACCTCTCCATTCTCCATGTTTTTTCAAAGATGATGGAGAGCGGCAAAGCAACATCTGCTAGATGGATTTTTTTGGACCGAAAAAGTATTGTGTAATCAATAACCTGGATCTTTTTTTACTTTTGGATCTCCATTCATACAGTTCTTATAGCATTTTGAAATATATTCACACAGACACATGTGCACATACATGTACATAGATTTCAAGCGGTCTTAAACACTCCATCATCATGGTTTTTTTCAAGTTCATATACCTACTTTGAAAAGAAATCTTTAAAAGTTGTTTTTAATGAAAAAAAAAGCCAAGCAAGCAAAAAACATATAAAAAACTAGATGACCTACTTCTTAGCAGTGCTCATTAAGCTGATAGGATGTTGTAATTGGCTACAGTAATTCCAGTACACAAGGTAACGCCTTCAGAGTTAACAGAAACATGTCACACAGCACTATATTGTTTTGGAGAGGCATATGCCTAAGATTATGGTTCAGGAAATGCTTTGTGTCTGATCTTAATGTCATCTTACCAGGTTCAACTTTTTTGTAGATAATGTTTCCTACTTTTTTTTTTATTCCAAATTAAGAGAGTCATAAAGATAAATACTACATCAGAGAAAATGTTCATGCAGTTCTCAAGCAAAATCCTCATCTTTGTAAATCCTAAATGAGTAGAGATTTGTTAAAGATTGTGTAGAAAAATCTTAAATGAGCAGAAAAATGCAGGACTTGTTTATTTACTGGGCAGTGTAAAAGGCCAGGTATGCAATTTGTGAACATAACCTCTTTTTTTGGATGGCCTACTCTTTTCTAGGATCAGAAATTTGTCTGCTCAGACTGCTGCCTATCTGTATTACAAGTCACTATGTCAGCCTATCTCAAATTATCATTCTTGGATTTGTGATGATTAGTATAGGTGAGATGTAAGACTCCAAACACATTTAAATCTGGATCTTATAGTTAAATAAATGCTAGCCACTAAGGTGAACAGCAAAACTTTTTTCTGCTAAATATTGCAGCCCCAGAGGATTTGTGGTGTTTTGAAAGGCAGAGACAGAGCCCTGTGCCTAAATATGCTGTTAACACTGCATAACTACTCTTGCACATTCAGTAATATTTTCCGCCATATTCAGCCGGCTGACGACATAGAAAGTGTGTATTCTGTAAATGAACGGATTTAAATAACCCCACAGTTTGGAAATTTGCTTGAAGGTCTTGACGAGACAAAAAATATGGTTGGAGTCACATAGGCTGAAATTATAGTAGTGTCTAGGAATATTGGCTGTTTGCTAATTTCTTACAAGGACAAAAACAATCCATTTTTCTTGGTGATGTTTATTCAATTTAGCCAGACAGAAAGAACAGTAACTTAAAGGTTATGTTACAGCTTAAAACAAAATGGCTTAATCTATTACCTGTGATAAAGAGCCTTTAAACTCAGCCAGATGAAGCGAACAGAACGAATATTCAAATATTTCAGAGGACTTATATCAAAATGGGATATACCCAGGATTTTTATCTAAATGTATTTAGCTTTGGAAAGAGAGTTGTAGAGACGGTTAATAAAAAAACATAATGCTTCAAAGTTTTTTTCACATGAGTGAGAATGATAAACAAGAAAGTTAAAAGACTTTAATTATTAATATTAATAAAAGGAGGTATTTTAATTAATTAGTATTAAATTAATTAGTATTAATAAAAGGAGGAACTGAAAAAGCACTTTGAAAGATTATGGAGTGAGGAAATGTGATAATTTTCACTAACATACATATAAATGTTGTGGCCAAATAAAAGAAAATGTTTGTGGACCTTATCTAAATCTTAAATCAATCTTTAAATCTTTATCCTAATACAAAGACTTCACTTAAACTGTGGAAACATTCCTGAGCTTCTAAGTGCTCTAGACAGATTTTTCCTTGACTGCAATGTGTCCTTATTTAGGTAGGGTTGAAACAGATGTGAAGGGCAAGCATATCTAAACCAGCATTTCATGGCAAACCTTGTAGTCTTTGCAAAGGCTGTGTTTTTATCTGGTCAGGCCAGTCACTGTCATTGGAGAATCAATGACTATCAGACACAGCAATCAAGAGGGAATAGAAACCACTCCAAGGTGGACAGTTGACTTCAGGAGGGGTTCTGGGAGGATGAAAGTGAAGCAGTTAGACTCTTTCTGACACAATGAAAAGAAAGTGAACAGTTCAGATTGCTACCTCTAGCTACAAAACACTGTCAGAGGAAGATACAAACCCAATCAATCAAACAAAATACAACCTCAAAACTTCTACAATGAGCATAACAGCAAAGAGATTTTTATGAAATTTTTTGTTCCTCTCTCAATGGTAGTTTTTATTACAAGCCCAGAGGATCTGGGGGCATACCAAGGAAGCCTGCTCCATAGACTATATATTATTATAAGTAGGTTGTCCCATACATTGCAGAGTGTAATTCACAGTTCCAGTATTAAGAAAAGGAGGAACTGAAAAAGCACTTTAAAAGATTATGTCTCCATGGTTAGTCTGGGGAAGTATTTTTGTGGCTCATCTACTAGGCAAATAACAACATCATGTAATTTTCCCTTGTCTTTGTAGCTATATCTTGTCCTTTTGGATTTCAGTAGTGAAGACTGAGCATGAAAATTTTCCTGGGTCCCAATTTCTTTATTTATTCTGTCTTATGTCCTGCAAGTTTATTTTCAAATATCTGAAAGATTCTGGTCTCAATTCCCACCATTCTGAACAGCTCAGATTTCCATAAGTATAAAAGAATATTTTTTTTTTTCAGGGCACATAGTTACTCTATGGAACAGAATATACAAGTGAGCCGTTGATCTATGCTTGCATTAGAGAATAATTTTTATTAAGACCAGCAATTGTGATCATAATGAAGGCTCCATCAGATGTTGCAGCACTCAGTTGGCAAGATTTAATTTTCTATAATTTCTCATGTAAACACAGCTGAAAAACGAAAAGAAGTGAAGTGGAGAAGAGATTGCTACAACTGGAGACGATGTTCTGGGGCACACTTTTGAAGCAAAAACACATTCAGAGAAATTATTTTCCAAGGATCAAATTCTAAGAAAAAGTATGCAAAGAACTTTTAATAAGGTAATACTAGAAGATGCTGCATGAAAGAGTGGTCTTACAATATTACCAGCGATGTGTGACTTCAGTGCAGGTTTCCCAAAGTACACCAGACTCTGTGTGTAAGACATTTTAAAAAGGGCTTTCAGCTGATAAACCCAGTCTTCATAGCACTGATTTTGTGAGAATAAAATACATTGAACACCAAAGTTTAAATGGAAAAAAGATAGCCCTCATTAATTTCTAAACAATTGTTTTCATAGAAGACTTCAGCATACACATGGTGGCAAGTGACACTGTCTGGCCTCACCTGCTGAACTGAAATTAAATATGAAATGCTAGCTAGTGGCAATTTCAATCTGTTTCTGAATATCTACCCACCAATACTATGAATAAAGAAACTTCATTGGAACTGCTTCTAAAATCTGCCAAACACACATGTTGACTACTTCCCTGTGGTGTGAATAGTGTCAGATTAACTTTTGCAGTGCATGTTGCTGGGTTCTGGATGGATTATCACACAATTTAAACAAAATTCTAAATATTGCATTTCATCTGCAAAGCAAGTACCAAAGTTTCCTATAGAAAGACAAGGTTAAAGATGTAAAGCTAATAAGCACTTTACATGCCATTTTTATGTAAAACACAAGGTATTTTATGGGGAGACAAGGGGTACAATAATATCAGTGCAAGGATATCATGAAATAAAAGAAAACCACCACTAATCAAGGAGATGTCTCAAGGATACACCAAAGGAACACCTGTTTGGGGATAGTCTACCAACTATCAGGCCACAGAATGAAGGTAGGGAATAAAGCACCACAGTCTTTACCTTGCAGGAACGAGATGAGCTGTTGTGTTATGGCCTTGGTAAACCCAGCATGTAACAGAAACATGCCAGTAATTCTGCGTCAAAAGGCGCATGCTTACTCACCCTTTTAATTTGACTCATCTCAGCTCCCTCTTGTAACACTGCCTTATTTGACTGCAGGGATTCACCATGCCAACAATATTTACAGAATGCCAGAGCATTTAAACAAACAGAATATCATCTTATTCTACCACAGAAGTGAGCTCCCTAACAGTTTCCAATTTCATTGGAATAAACCATTAGGTTTTTTATTTAACTCATGTCTACCTGTTTATCAAAGTAATTATGAAAATTTTTAGTGAGAAAGATTTTTGTCACCTCTCTTTATTTGTTTTCCTTGTCTTGTAGCTCAAAATGACTACATCTTTCAGTCAAATTTATAAAAATAAATTTACTTTACATGTAAAGTAAATGTAAGCGTACATTTAATTATTTTGAAGGTTTCTTTTTCTTCCCAGAAATCTGGACTTTGAAGTGCTGGACTTTTAAGATTTATAAAAATATGGTGCTTTTTTCTTTGAGGATTGCTTTCTCAAGTAACTGAGTAACAGAGAGAAACCTTATATACTGGCTTAAATACTAACAGTTTTCGTTTACCTATTCATTTAACTTGATGTAAAAAGATTATATTGGAAATTACTGATTGCTACTTTTAATTACTAAGTAATTGAAATGAACAACAGTAGTAGCTCCATGTCTGTGAATTTACAATTTATCTGACGTATTTCCTTAAATCTTGAAGCATTTTAATGTATTTGTGAGTCTTAAACTTCAATAACACAATTTAAGTTTCCATGTAGATATAACACTGTTTGGAAGCATTATACTTAGTTCCAAGATTATGGATCCTCCAGATGCTATGGAACGTAAATGACCATTGCATTGCTAAAAAGAAATATTGCACTTTTCAATACTACTGCATCTAACTTACCAACATTATAGGACATCTGCCATTGGATACCCCAGAGCAAATTATATTTCTTGCAGATCTGAAGTATTTTCAAACTCTAATTCTCAAGAATTGTCTGACCGCTGGTCTTTCTTAAAATGAAAGCCAATTGCCTCATTTCACATCATGAAGACAACCTCATTTATGTTATTAGTTACAATTCATACATGTTGTTAGTTACAAATTATTCATGTGCCACATTGCTTTTGTTACATAACAGAAATATCTCTAAAAAGTTTTTCTCTGTAAAGTCATTGCTACAAGTTGGGGCTTATTTTCTTTTTGACTGGTTCATTTTCTGTAGAAGTGTTTCGTTTTGAAGGGCATAGGATAGCTTAAACCTACAGACACTGTGCTGACCAAGCAATGTTATGCAATGCATTCAAACAGCATTAGTGACAATAATCTTTAAACATTTCTTTTTTAATTTTATAATGGAATCATAGACACTAAGAATGTTTAAAAAATGAAACTGATCTTGATTAATGATATATAAGGGGACTTTCAATTGCATTCCAATAAAAAATGTATATGCTTTTTGTTCACATCAGGGGAAAATCCAAGGCATTGTAAAAGGAGGTTAATTAGGAAAGATAAATGAAAGAGAAAGCAAAAGTAACATAAAAGCAAAGATCTAGAGACTTGTGCAGCAATTATGTGAAATAGACATAACTTCTTTATTCATTTTAATTTTGCTACTTGGATTCAGCAGTAGCAGTCATTTTTCTTCTTAGCAGCTGGTGCAGTGCTGTGTTTTTGACTTTCAGCCTGGGAACAACACTGAGGTTTTTAGTTGTTGCTAAGTAATGTTTACTCTAATCAAGGACTTTTTCAGTCTCACGCTCTGACAGTGAGGAGGGGCACAAGAAGCCAGGAGGAAGCAGAGACAGGACACCTGACCAAAACTAACCAAAAGGGTATTTCATAACACAAGCACACTATGCCCAGTATGAAAACTGGGGGGAGTTAGATCACTGCTCAGGTAGGGCTGGGTGTCTGTCAGTGGGTGGTAAGCAGTTATATTCTCTTCCCTTGCTATTTCCCTTATCATTATTATTGTTGGTGGTAGCAGCAGTGATTTGTGTTACACCTTAGTTACCGGACTGTTGTCCTGGGTTCAGCAGTAGCAGTCATTTTTTCTCCTTCTTAGTAGCTGATGCAGTGCTTTCAGCTTGGGAACAGCACTGATAACACCGATGTTTTTAGTTAGTGCTCAAACGTTTAGCCTGACCAAGGACTTTCTGAGGGTCTTGCTCTGCCAGGAAGGAGGGGAAGCCGGGAGGAAGCAGAGACAGGGCACCTGACCCAAACAAGCCAAAGAGGTATTCCATACCACGGCACATCATGCGCAGGATATAACTGATGTAACCTGGAAGGGCTGGTTCACTGCTGGGTAGGGGCGAGGTATCGGTCGACGGGTCGTGAGGTGTTGTATTCTCTTCCCTTGTTATTTCCTTTATCATTATTATTATTGGTGGTAGCAGTAGTGATTTGTGTTATACCTTAGTTCCTAAACTGTTCTTATCTCAACCCGTGGGAGTTACATTCTTTCAATTCTCCTTCCCGTCCCTCTGGGAACAGGGGGAGGGAAAGAAGGGGGGGAGTGAGAGAGTGGACTAATTTGGCTAATTTGACGACAGGGTTTAAACCACAACAACTGTTCTTATCTCAACCTGTGGGAGTTACATTCTTTCGATTCTCCTCCCCATCCCTCCGGGAGCGGAGGGCTGGGAGAACCAGGGAGTGAGAGAGCGTCTGTGTGGTTCTGGGTTGCTGGCTGGCCTTAAACCATGACACAACTCAGAGTGAAAATCTCACTTTTCACAAAAAAAAAAAAAAGTCCATATACTCTGATTTTGAGCAGGATGAACTAGAACTGCTATAAGTTGCAGTTGCTAAATTCCTGAAAAAATATTTTTTTTATGCAGTATTTCATCACATCACTATTTGAGTATTTTAATGTAAAAGGCTGAGAAAAGAACAGGAGTAATTGCATTTTTATTCTGGATAATTTTGTATTTCATGAGGCCACGTTTCTTCCAGATAATGATTTCTTCAAATATTTTCTTAGCAGACTGTGGACCTATTGGAAAGAGGAGCCAAATTGTCATGAAAGAGCATGGAAGAACTGCTATACAGTCAGTCAATGGCTGGAGTGGTACCTGTAGCTGCAGCTTTCTGTATATTGTCCTCACAGTATAATTACATACCTGAATAAGGCATAAAACATACTTCTTCGTGGAAGACATGAATCAAGTTTTCATAAAAAGCAATCACTAGCATTCAAAGGTTAAGAAAGTACTATAGCTGTTTCCCTGTTTGCTCTGTTTTGTTTCCTCTGTTGCATAATTCTTGAGCAACGAGTGATAGACAGAACTGAAATTCAACACCTAATCCTTGGATCACAAGTTAATCTTTCTTTCCGAGACTATAGCCAAAATGCCACAGTGATGTCACAACACCTGCAAAAAGTATTAAGACCTGCAGATGCATATGTATCCTTAGGCCAAATGAGTGCCTTCTGGAGTAATCCACTGCTCCATCCACACACACTTACATGCACTTATTCCTATCCGTAGAGAACCGCAACCATCAAATTTTACATGCAATTTGTTAGACATACAACTTTGACATAAGCAAATGACTAATTGTAATGAGACACTTGCAGTTAGTAAGGTAGTCAAAGGATGTCAAATAGGGGAACCAAACATAGAACTTCAGTTCTACACAGTGAATATATCCCACCAACATGATGCTCCTGGATCTTTCACTCTCTGAATGATTTGTATGATCTTCTGAGCTTGATTTGTGATGTATGTTTCTACCTGTTGTTTCTGGAGATTATCTGCAACTAAGCTGATTATAGATATTTTGTCATTTCTGTTTTCTCTAAGTCTGAATGATGCTGTTTGTTTGCTCTGCTGGGCAGAACATACTTATGTGTGTTGCAGCCCACATTGTCCCCTGTAGAAACTCCTTGTGATGCCATTGTTCACATTCTCTTTTTTCTGAAAACACGGTGTCATGACATAACCGTCAAGTATAACATGGATCCAAGAGTGGCTATCTGAAGGTCCTGTTGCTTTTGTTAGAATGCTCCATTGGTGCAGGGCAATCAGTTATCCATGAGCTGGGGAGTAAAGTCTGAGTGATGAATCCAGAGGTTCTCGCACAATTACTTTTGTGAATAGTTTCACAGTTTTCAGAACTCTATGAAATTACATACCTATGCATTTCATCAAAAAGGAATCATATTCTAATGTAAATATTTAAAAGTTAGAAAATCCAGAAACTATCATCAATAAACACTTAATTCAGCCCCTTCTCTACATGTATAGGCTTACCCTGCACCCAATTAACTTGTAGAATGAACATAAATATATATTTGTTTTCATAACACTTCCACTTTGTATTTGATTTCCTACATTGCAGTCTATTGAACCTCAACAGAAAGAAACAGTCTTTCAAGCTCAGTTTCCAACCTTCTATTTGATAAATGAGTGTGCGTTCTGTGATCCCAGTGAACAATTATTTTTTCTCTCAACTAGCTAAGTTGCTGAGCAGTAATTGAGTGAATTTCTTTTTATGCATTTAAATAGATCTTGATGCTGATGCAATTTATGTTTATTTTTAATGTTTAATCATCCAGAACTATCATACATATCACAGTGATGCATTCAACAATGGCATACCAACGTAAACCAATGTGATCTATCACTGAGAAATTTCAGTTCCTTGTAGCTGTGATTTCATTTCATACTGATAAATAGCATCTTCATAATCTAATATTGGAACTATAGTTATAATTGTGACATTATCTGTTCTCCAGCATTCAAGGTAAGCTGAGCCATGGTGCAAGACAAGAAAGTAAGTTCTATATTTTATTTTACCTTGTGTAATCTCCGCATTATGAACATTTTAATAGAAAATTCCTCCAGAATGACCTTCCAAGTAATTTAATGTAAATCAAATAATTAATGTAAATATCAGGATAAGGCGTAAGCAAATCCTCATGTGCCTTAAGTATACACTTTTCTACAATCAAATTGCAGCCCCTTGAGACACAGCTTGGTTCTCTGTCCACCAAAGTCCCTGGCAACTTTAAAGCCTTTAGCAGAACTCCTGCTTAGAGCTATTCATTTGGTTAAGAATATTATTCAGCTGTGGGAAGCAAACAATCTACTTTGTACTGTCTCTTCCTGTGAATAAAATAATATGACTCAAAGAACTGGCATTTCCACCAGTAGTCTTTTATTAGTAGTGAAACTTTGTAATTTAATATCATCTGCACAAAAGAAAAGAACATTACGAGTCCAATACAGACATGAAGCCAATTAATTGCATACTTGTATGTTAAATCTTTTAGGAAGGAATTGAGACCTCTTTATGAATGAAGACATCATACAATATGGACAAAAATCTATCAGATTTTTATGCCCAATATTGTGGTATTTAAATGATAGAAAAGTAATAAATTATCATAGTAGCATATTGACCATTCTTGATGCTAGGAATATTCACACACATGTAAATCACCACAAATTCAGTCATAATCCTGTATGTGCAGAAAGAGATTTACCATTGTACTTTATATCATTGCTACAGCTAAGCATCCAGTGGAGTGTGGCATGAGCTGATGCTGCCTTCTTCTCTGCCCCAGAAGGAGAAATTTATTCAGTGTGATCACTTCAATAGGCTTGATCCAACTGGCTGAGAAATAAAGCTATTTAAAAAAAATAAATACCTTAAGTAGAAGCTTTTTGCAGAAACAATGATAGATTAATATCTGGATAGCAAGAACAAATACAGGGTGAAACTCTTATCCGGCTTCAGTCCTTTGAAGTTACACTGACTTACACCATGGTAGGACAAGATGCTGCTTTCAGCTTCTTCCACTGATGTTGTTTTAGCCAAGTTTATGTGGCCACTGCAGCAGATATTGGAATCCATTCACACTATAGTTTAAAGCAAGTCGGAATCCAGATTCACCTCATAGTCTTTATACTGAAACAAGCCTATGCTAAGTTGAGGTGAATCTGAAATAAACCTTGGGGCATGATGCAGAAAACACAGGCCAGTGCTGAGACAGACATAGATGTCAGTGATTATTTGAGTAGTCCATGGAATGCGGAACGTTTCAGAAACAAACTTTCTTTTGATTGTCTTCTACCCTAAAGGCTAGACCGCTCCAGAGCAGAAACAGTTCCAAATTAAAGCTCTTTCTGTTTGATTGTACTGCAGGTTTAAACAAAGGTCATCTATTTTCTTACTGCCAGCTATGGGGTATTCTGAGACAAAGTACTTTGAATCATCCAGTTTGATTTATCCTATTTGAAATGCAATATTTTAAGCAGTTACTGAAATTGACACCAAGACTCTATGGCCATTTTTTTATCTGTACATGGCAGATGAGAGTTGGACTCCAGAGGATGACCAGGCCTTTGTGCATCAGAGGAAGATGTCAACAGGAGAAATGTAGAATGCATTGCTTCTCCAAAGCAGCTTACAGAAAATGGAACAGTCTTAGAGAGGTGGGGAACAACGACTTCAGATCCCCTGAGGAAGGAATTAAAGAAGTTCTCAGTGCACAGAAATGCTCTGACCTGTTAGCAAAATGTGGACATCCTCACCTCTGTAGTATTTTTTCTCCAAAATGAAAATACTTAGCAAGTAAGAGTTGATTTAAAAATAAACTGAACATTCTACAATCTAAATCATGGTTTTCAGAATATTTAACTTTTTAAAAAATGTTATGTCATATGCAATATACTTGATGAAACCTACCTTAACGATAATTTGGATCTACTTTTTCCTATATACTAAAAAAACATCCAAAGGCACTATTATAGGGAGAATTATACTGGACATCCTGATATACTATGGAATATAGAGCAGGGAGTTCTACAGGTTACACTTCATGTGAGGTTCAATTCATTTAAATTACTACAGTAATACCTCATTCTGTTTTCAAAGGAAACAGTACAGACTCTCTCTTCAACTACAGTTTTTCATATACAGCCAAGATACTTGCATAAATGTGTCCAACTGGAGTGTTTGATTGTCGTGGGATTTTTTTACACTCAGTTAAAATGTTGACTTTAAATTCAGTTTTTTAACTTTAAAATTGTGAGTACATTTACCATTAATTAGCATGATGGTCTGTTAAGAATAGCCTCTGCCAGATTTAGTCTTGGTTTTTACAGCTCAAACTTTCCCACACAGGTTTGTAAATGCATTTAATTACTGAATGGCATGATTGTGGCTATTTCTGTTCTCCCAAATTGAGTGGTTTAGTGCTTTGCATCAATAGAGAATCGAAAGTGTTAAAATAGTCTCAAATTTGATCTCAGTTCCCCAGAGATGAAACTTAAGAAGATGATCTGAAATGCCACCTCCAGTCTCACCCTTTCAGTAAGCATTCAAATTATTAAATTATACTTTACCATATATAATATTTTAAATACTTTCCTTTTCTTCAGCCTATGGCTCTATGTAATGAATGGCTCCTTAAATGATGAATGAAAATGTACTGCTTCTGCAGCACTCACTGAAGCTGAAGGAATTAACTCCATTTGTCTGCTCATCCCTAATTAAGTAATGTGCTAAAATACTGCATTCCATTAAAGAAAATGTATTATACTGTACTTATGGCAAAAGCACTTTCAACATGGTTCTACTTAATGAATGCACATTCATTGTCTTGATGAAGATCCCTGGATTTGAACCCAAAAGATTGGCTTGTCATTCATTATGTTCAGCATTCATTAGAAGGGGGAAGCAATTATGAAACTAACAAGATTGTCTGTGGGTGGAAAATTTCCATCATGAACAGCCCCAGGCAGAAAATGGTTGTATTTATCACACAGAACAATGGTGCAAGTTCTAGGTAGCAACTGTGGCCAGGATGGTGATGCAATACATTTAGAGACTGTTTCTCCCAGAAACTGTGCGGATAAGGGAAAAAATCACATGTAATTCAGCATGAACCTCTGAGCAAATTTTGAAAGAGATTACATCTAAATAAGTTGCTTCAACAAGTTGGGATATGTTTTTAAAGGTTTTTCTTCATATTTTTATTTCCATTTTACTTCCTTAGCCATTCACGTAAGTCTTACATATATTTCTAGTACCTTTTTCTCTGCCAAGCCAAGAGCAATACAATAAAAATTTCAGGAACTTTTTAAATTTTTCAAAGACGTGGGAAGTTCAGTTTCATCTAACTTTTTATAGGAAAGAAGGGCTTGGGGAAGTAGATGACAGTGAGAGAAAAAATAAAGGAGAAAGAAGGGAAATAATAAAAAAGAGTAGGGAAAAAGTCTGTATAATTTATTTCATAGAGAGGAAGAGATAAAAAAATAAAGTCTGGTGTGTGAAAGGATTTAGAATGACTTTACAAAAGTATAAGAAAACCATGTTTTACTTGGGTGAATGAGTTGATAATATGATTTCTCTCTGAGTTTAATGAGTGCCATGAAACTCATGGTTTACAAGAAGGAAATTGTGTAAATCATGCATTGCTGATGAAGATGTTACTTTAGATAGAGGACCATGAATTTTACAGAATGTGAGTTCAAATAGACTCTGATTCTATAAGTTTTATTTATGTGCTTATCTATGGTTGTCTACATATGCGTTCTTGTTGTTCATTGAAATAATGGCTTTATCCAGACTGCATACAATTTTGAACACATGTAAATCTTTGCTATATTAAAGGTTGCAAATACACAACAAAGCAGCTGTAACTTTCAGCCTGCTTGACTAAAATGTAGCAATCCAAACCAAACCATGTAAAAAAATGGCTCAAGAAAACAAAGCAAAATTCTCCAGCTTCACTAGCAAACCTATTGATCATTTCTCCTTATTACATGTTTAAAGTGAAACAATTTTGGCCAAGTTTTGCATAATATCAGTGAATTCCTCTAGCGATATAGGGATTCAGACTATTAATGGCCATAATTATCACATATTAGATGGTTAAAAAAGTCAAGATGAATCTTTTTCTCATGCTGGAGGAATGCATAACAAAGGCTTGATAACATTACACTAATGTACTATCTAAGTCCTTCAAAGAATAAACTTATTCCTTTATTGCCCATAATTAGTAACACTAATTCATTATTATGTTTTTATATGGTGCTGTAAAACAAAAAATATGATTATGACATCTAAAAAAACAGTTGTGGTTCTTCTCAATGTTTACCACTCTATTAGTTTAGAAAAGCTATATTAAAAGAGGGTAGAATCAAGCAGAATGTACAAACACTTAAAAAAAAAAAATCACATCCCTTCCATGGTTCTCAAGATAATGATGCATATTTGATATCCAAAAAAAAAAAAAAAAAAAAAAGGAAAAATATTCAAAATTTCTGTCATCTATCAAGTGACATAAAAATTAATAGAATTTCTCTTTAACGGTATTTTTCATCTACATCAGTCTCTTGGACAAATGTGTTCATTTGAGTTTACTGAAGGTTTTTTTATGTGACATTATTTTGGTTTTGTTAAAGCTATGAAGTATGTTTCTCAACAATCAATGATGTTTCTAAACATAATCCCACATAACTCTCAAACAGTTTAAATGTACATATCCCTGGTTTCATCTCATGTAATTAAAAAAAAACAATAACCATGCACTCAACATCTTTAGTGATCTTTCTGAAGGAAATAGGCAACATATTTTCCACTTATTCTAATGAACATTGCTCCTGAATCCTTCAAGAGGCTTTGAAAATTTAAACCTTTGTAACTGATGTTTTATTTTCTGGAAAGTGTTTATTCCTGAAGTATTCCTGTGAATAACTGATGTGTTAGTATATTAAAGGATGTTTGAGAAATAACAAAATACATACAGCATTTTGCCTTTTCAGAGATGAAACTTAAAATATTTAAATAAACTTCAAGAGTCATTATGATTGTACAACGCTACATTTGAAGTGACAGCTAATTCTGTTCCTGACAGACTAGAATGAGATGTGTAACTGAAGCGTACCATGCCTTCAGATATGAAGGATGAAATGTTGATCTCAAAACTGCAATTTAATATTCAAAAACTTTGTAAATAATATTCTGTTTGGATCTCTGAGGCTGATCTTATGCTATGACTATCTGTGCGTATCTGGTTTTACCATAAACAAAGGTAGATTCACATCATGAATTAAGCCTTTTTCCTTTCAATGGGCTTCTTACAAATTTTTTTCTTCAAATTACTTAAACACATTTATATGTGGATTTATGAAGCAACTCCAGCAACACAGATAGGGAAAGCATGTTACGTGTCATGTCTAATTTAGACATGATTCAAATTGCCTTATTCCAGTATCAGACTGGAATACTTTAATTAGGCTATCAACACAGTAATTATTTACATGTGTTGATAAGAGAACTGTGAAATATATAAGCCAAAGATATTAATATTTCCTGAAGCTGAAAGCACTGAAACATTAGTATTTGCACATATCAAACCATTAGTATTACTGATCATACTGGTATTGCTCCAAACTGCCATTCACTTCTTTGAAAGAAAATGAGTGAGGTAAATGGCAAATTGCCTTTAGCTGATGGAGAAAGAAAGTAATAGACCATAGTATTATTACTTCAGCCAAATATCTGAGGCTCAGAATTACAGATCTCAGCAAGGAATTGTAACATTTATTGCTTTTCAGGATTTCTTGGAATATTCCTATTTAAAACACAGAAAAAGCAGTTTTGCACTCATTTGACTGAAAGTAAACTTTATTTTAATTAACCTTTAAAGATAAATTGAAAAATATCTTTAGGCTCTCTTTTCTCTTAAATTGGTCAGTTTATTTTGAAAACAAATTAAATACATGTTTAACATTTAACTATTGTAAATCCGCAGCCCTTTAAAAGTCTTCTTTAAACATTTTTGTGGTGTGTTTCCAAAAGAGAGTTCTGGCAAGCAAATCCTAAACGTATTTCACAAGGCAAACGCAATTTTATTATATTTTCTCCTTAAATTCCAACAACCTGGGAAAGGAAGCAGAGACCCTTCTGCCATTCCAGAGGCAAATCTACTCTTCCCAGACCTATCCTGACCTGTGACCAAGCCCATCGGCTCAGACCACTTGACACAAACTCTTCAATAAATGGTCAACCACTGCTGGTTGAGATTTCTCCTTAGGGTGGCTCATAAAACCCCTAGATGTCTGTTGTTTAACTTGTTTACTGAGGATCAAGCTTGAAAAGTCTGGCTATTGCAAATGCCCTTTTTCCTTGAGCAGGCATATTCCTGCAAGGCAGGGGTGACATCTACATGCCATGCAGAAGGCTTTCAGAGGGAGAAAAGGAATTCTTTGAAGAAAAAAAGTCAAAGATTTTGCAAATAAAAACCTGTAAACAAATGTCTGTGCACGCTCATTTAGTAGTACTTGCATGATTTGGCACACAGACTGAAGTCAATTGAGGTGTTTAGTCTGCAGCTGTTAAGAATATAAGCAGGATCATGCCTGATTGCGACTGACATCCATTAAAGATGGAATATGTTACAGGCAACCACAAACACACAGCAGGATTTTAGGTGTTTAAAAACTCTCTCTTGCTTCATCAAAGCAGCACCTACTATGAAGAGTTACTGTCTAAAAGGCGTTAGCTACAGGATTAAAGTTGCCTGTGTTATGTGAACTGGTCTTTGAAAAAGCCTCTCTGTGTCTAGCAGCATCTTTCAAAAGCTAAATAATGTGGTTATCGAAATTTATGTAATAAGTATTATTGAGCTGTATTCTCACTTTAATTCCCATTATGATCATTTCTTCTGGAAACATTCTAGAAATCATCTCTTAAAGCTTCTGTTTCTTTAGTCAGTGCTACCTGTCTCAATGAATTTTTAATGAACAATTAAAAGGAGGAAGAAAATATCCATTTTCCATCCAAAACAACTCTGCCACTGAGTATCTAATGGAAAAAAATGGTTGTACTAGTATATTTAATCATAATTTAGTCAGAGTATGTTAGACTAATTTTTACAACAATTCTGTTTCTTCAATAGCTCAGTTTTTTCATTAGAGTTCTACGGCCTCCAAGTAAAAAGGAAAAAACAAAACCAAAAGAACTGGGCGCCATGGTTTAAGCTCAGTTGTAAATCAGCCACGCAGTCTTCACTCACTCCCCTCCACCTTTCCTCCTCCTGCTCCCGGAGGGATGGGAAGGAGAATCAAAAGAATGTAACTCCCACAGGTCGAGATAAGAACAGTCCAGTAACTAAGGTATAACACAAATCACTACTGCTACCACCAATAATAATAATGATAAGGGAAATAACAAGAGAAGAGAATACAATACCACCCGCAGACCGATACCGAGCCTGACAGAGCAGTGAACTCGCCCTTCCGGGTCACTCTTAGTTTACATCCTGGGCATGACGTGCTGTGGTATGGGATACCTCTGTGGCTAGTTTGGGTCAGGTGTCCTGTCTCTGCTTCCTCCCGGCTTCCCCTGCTCCCTGGCAGAGCATGAGACTCACAAAGTCCTTGGTCAGACTAAACATTTGAGCAGTAACTGAAAACACCAGTGTTATCAGTGCTGTTCCCAGGCTGAAAGTCAAAAACACAGCGCTGCACCAGCTACCAAGAAGGAGAAAAAATGATTGCTACTGCTGAACCCAGGACACAGGGTTTTGCTTAGATTCAATGTTCAGTTTGTGCATTCTTTTTACTAATTCAAGACCAATTTGCTCAGAGAGCTGGCAACATACAAAACACTTGTACTAAGTAAATGATGTGAATAGCCATTAAATATGCACTGACTTAAGCACTGTCTGAGTGAAGACTTTTCCAAAACAGTACGCAAACATTTCTGTTCCAGAGTTCAAGGATGCCAGGTGAGAGAAAAGGAGAGACTAATAGGGAACTCTCAACTAGTTTATTAATATAGGAAAATATAGAGAATCTAATAGATACAATAAAGGATATTTCTGAAGAATGTATATCTCTACCAACCCCAAGGACGGTGTGAAGACGATAAGGAAACCAGCTCCAAGAATCATCATTGCAGTGCGAGGTGGCAGGCTCTACTGTAGCAGGCATCCCCGTAGAGGCAACGTTGACCTGTATGGCACGAAGCTCTGATTCCTCACATTGCATGAGGCTCAGGCTTTTATACTGACAAAAAGGGACACTCATTCTGATGCAGGGAGACAGCCTACATCGGAAGAAGTGGCCAGCAATATCTAGAAAGCTCTTCAAGGGCCGAGACTTTTTCTGGGAGTTTTAAAAACAGAACTTTCTGGGTAGGAACCAAAGCTGGACCTTCTGGGGAGCAGCCAAAGCAGGACCTTCCTGGGAGCAGCCAAGGCAAGACTCTCTGGGCAGGAGCTAAAGCAGGACTCACCGAAGGGTGGGGAAGGAGCCACCACAGACCATTACCTCACGCTAGGCTCACCTAAGACAATCTCAGAGAAATTTGATTCAAGTGTATCTTAAAAAATACAATAGACCTCAACCTTTAATTGCTATGGGTAGGCAGGAACATTGATTTATATGCAGAGAGGAACCTAGAAGCTTTGAGAAACATTGTATATAACTAAGATTAGTGCTGTTGTAATTAAAATATTTTCCAAAAGGATTATTACTGTTTACTTAAAGATATGAAAACATATAATAGTCTTTTTCCCTTAAAAAGAAAGAAGAGTGTATGTAATGAGTGAAACATAAAGAATGCCTCTGTGTCTTGCTTGATAGAGAATCTAAAAAAGTTACATGTTAAAACAGGTAGTTACCTCAAAGAGGTTCTATTTCCCTGGACATGTCAATCACCAAGTCTATTTATTGGAAGTTTCACTGAAAGACTATAATTTTACCCTTAAGCTTCAGAGAACTTATTTAAAAGGTTTGTCTATCCATTATCTGGTCAGTCTGAATACTTAAAAATCATCAAGCTGTATGGATTTAATTACTATTTAAACTTTTTTTTTTTATAACCACCCAAAACATTACTTATTCAAATCTTGCAGAACAATTGCATTACTAGAGTGGAAAAGAGTGTGGCATGTAACCAAGGCTCTTGCTTCTCAAAAACATTTCAAAACATTTCAAGATTTAATTAACTACAACATTTTTTCATGTTCATACAGACACATTCTGCCTGAAACTGGTTTGGCAATACATGGATATCACCTATGGTTTGACTATGTCACAGGGCAACCAAGGCTTCTCCTGTACGAGGTTTACAGATACTAAATTGAAGAGAGTGTTGCAGAAAAGGAAAATAGACCTGGTTTACACTTCCAGGAATAAGTATGAGTTTTTTTATTTATTTATTTATATGGCAAGATAACCTGAAATTAAAACAAAATTGCAAATACACCTTTATGGAAGCAGAATTAATACTCCAAATTAGCTTTGGACAGATTAATAGTTGCAAGGGCTTAATTACAAGAATGCAGACTCATTGACCTGTACATTCATTTTACAATCTTAAGTGGTGATGCTGGGACAAAGAAAGTCAGGCATCCTCTAGATGTACTTTTCTTGACTATCATGCTGCTGAATGAATGCAATTTAGCTCCTACTTGGACCCAGCCTTCAACTGCAGTGCAGCATCTGGATTATATCAAGGCATGTATTTTACTACTTTTCTTTGAGAAAAAAAGGTAATTAGGCTATTCAATGTTCTAAGGAAATAAAAATACAAAATAAACATGGAAAATGCCAGAAAGCTAACACCTCTCTTCTCCTACTGGATCTATCAATTCTACCTTAGCTTTTTCTCCACAGGACTGCTCCTTGTCCTGCATGAACAAATGCATGTAGTCATGAAACAGGAATTTTGTGGGGAAACTAAAACATAACCACATTGCCACTGACAATACATATGCAGCATGGATAGCCTCGAAATCATACACGGAGGTACAAGATTTCCAGGTAGATGCTCGTTTCAATGCTGACTACTTTGTTATGCTGAAAAGCCCAAAGTGAGCTTCTTGTTTATCTTTACTAGGATGCCTAAATTTGATCTAGGTACTTCCCCAAGTAGTCCTGTATTTCACTGAAGTGCAGAAATGCTTGTACTAGACATTCAAGAGACAAGCTAAGAAGAAGTTAATTTGGGTACTCCCTGATTTATTAATATTTCATGTTGTACTGTGACTACTTCTAACAGAAATACAGCTTCTTGACTTTCAGAAACATGACTGCACCTTGCCCTGGCTTATCTGTGCTAGTTTTAAACCATTGTGATTGAATATGGCATACAAGGTAGTCATGGAAGAATGTATTCCAGTAAAGACTAACTTCTAAATGTGTTTTTGACTTCTGGGCCAAACTTTCTAGGGCGCCCACCTCTATGCATCAACAGATTGTTTATTACTGACACTGGAGAAAGCTGGTTCAAAGAAAGACATTGTAAGGTATATTCTGAATTTAGTGAATGAAAAAAAGAAAAGGTTTCACAGAATATCCTTAAAAAAGAAATAAATGAGGAGAGAAATTTTATCAGTTGGTCCTTCAGCTGCAGTATCAGAATATCATAACAAGTTTTTTCACATCATCTGAAAAATCCTAAACACAGTACTAATACAAGAAGAAAACAATTTTGAACAGTGTTAGGAAAATGTTCAAAGGTACATTTGGTTGCATTCCAGTTGTAGTTTTTATCAGATACAGATGCTAAGTGTTAAAAGTGGTACTTTTTACTACACTTACATCCATTGGTTGACCCTTTTTTCTTTAAAGGGATTGGCTGCTTTCTTTACATATTTGTATATGGAATTCCTTTGTAGGAATTCCTTCCTATGATATGACTTTTACCTATATGCTACAGATACTCAAACACATATACCCAGGTAATACAAATATGAATGCTGAGTTGTTTTCAAAATCAATGGCAAGGATAACTGGTGACAAACGAAAGAAATTTCCAGCCTCTCCTTGAATGGTGATAATCTCAGAAATATGGAAACATTTAGTAGTTTCATAATGAAAGAAATAATCATTTTATGCTCTGCCTTTGGTTAGCAGAACCACCCATTTCATGTCTGTAATGTGACCCAGTAATTACCCTAAAAGTTTCCAGTTGTGATCTAAAACGTTTGTGGGTAGGAAGTTTTAAAAATTAAATCTACAGCAAATGCCACACATTAAAAAGACAAAACCAGCTAAATTTAAACCACATTTATTCAGATGTTTCTGCTGATGTGTGGTATGTAATGAGCCTCATAAATCTGTGCGGTGATGGTGTAATAAATATTTTTTCTTATATACAGAAAATAGAAAAAGCCTATATCTATACTTCTAATCTCAGATGGTTAATCACAGTAAGTTGTATTTAAAAAGCTATTTTCCCCTCCTGCTTAGGAAGCAAATCCTGTATCTTTATTCAGACAAAACCTCTACTCATCTTACTAGGAACTTTTCCTGTGTCCGGAACTGAAGACATAGATCTCATTGGAAAACTTGAGTTTAGCCCCACATCCACCACAGTCTTCCTGTGTGACCTTAGCAAGTTATTTAGTCTGTCTGCAATCAGTCTTATTATCCCTATTTATGAGCATACTCATTTTCTCATCTGTAAATAAAGATAAAACCACTCTTGTCCTTACTGTTGCAATACTTACACTGAAAGTTTTGAGGTGTATGGTAAAGGAGTCAAAAAGTAAATCTATAGGAACCCATCTTTAAGGCTCATTGAATTTATACTGCATAAGAATATGATTTAAACTGGGAAAGGCGATAACTATTTTGAAGATTGAGGTCTTATAGGTGTATATACTATCAGAACATATACATGTGTTATGACAAAAGAAGCTATGCATCAATGTCCATGTTACATGGTATATTATAGTATGGAGTTACATGACTGTATAAACACGTGTTATTGCCTATGTTCTGTTGAAAAGCTACAGCTGATATAGTGATCTGTGAAATAAACTAAAAAAGAGTCAGTGTAGCATCCAATTGCTCCAATTTCAGTGCTAAACCCTGAGTAAGCCATTCTAGACTTATTATCAGTGAGAAGTATGTGAGTCTAAAGAACAAGGGGCCTGGTCTTAATGTAGGTGTTTAAGATAGAACAGATGAATTTCCCGGTACTGAGGTGATTTATGTCAACTTGATGTCTAATTTATGGACATATAAAAACAGGTAAGATTCATTCAATCCTGAAGGTCTTCAACTGGAGTGTTGCAGATTTGCTTTCAAAGGCCCCAGTCAGAATAGCTACTCAGGAGCATGTGGAAAACTCACTGAAGTTTAAAAAATATTCAGAAACAGTGGATTTTTTTCTCTTTCTCTCAGCCATAGTTGCAAATTGAGAAGAAAAATGCACAAGCAGCCATCTGAATTGCACAAGGATAGAAGCCCTTTTCTTTCAACTGTTACACTGCATGATTTCTGTAGAGATATCCTCTCTCTTTAGAAATAATACACCAGAAGCAGTTTTGTAAAGCAATAGGTGTGTCGATTTGCTGGCTTTGTTACTGCTTTGTACATAGTTTGGCACAAATATAATCTACAAATCTTTCTAAAGCTTCTGTTCAACTTCCATTCTCTACTAATGCTTGTAATGGAAAAAGAATGGAAGACAAGCAGAAACATTTCCTCAGCTATTTAGTACAAGAATGTCAATGAATTAAAGAAATCCTTTAAATGACACTTCCCAGTTTATTATTAATTTATATGTGTCTGGAAAGACAGTGACCTCTGAATCCCTCTGAAGTGATAGCCTCACCTTAAGCATCTGACAGAGAATCATGGTAGAAATATGAGCAGCCAAACAAATCTCTTACTGAGAAGATCACCTGGGTTAGCACTCATCACATTCCAATTGTGTCAAAATTGTGCCATATCTCAGCTATCAGATAGTTTTTTCTATGGGAAACACTTTACATCAAGCTACCTATGGACATCAGAACATCAGATAACAAAGGTATGGCATGTCATTTAATCTCAGATTCTTCTTTTTTTCTTAAGATTGCATGACTTGGTTTAGGAAATAGGGTTATATCGATTTACAGATTTGCAATGTTGGCCTTGAGCTATGTTGTTTGTGATTACATTTTCAGCCATTTGTTTTACTGTCATTGGTGGAACATACATTTTCCTGATATTATCAAAGATGCATTTCATTGGCTGACTGAGACAGTATAGCCATTTAAAATGGTCCTAAAACTTACCTTATCTGTAGTACTATGGGCAAGAAGGTAAAAAGGAGAAAAACTAGGGGAACATAAGATTCAGCAACTTTTAAGTAAAAAGAGATTGTTAAATTAACTTAGAAAAAGGCTTCTTCAGGAGGTAATGATAAAGGATTCTGGAAATAGGCTTGTACTTAATATTTTATCATGCTAGAACAAGATTCAAGACAACTAGAACTTACCTGTCTTGAATCTTTAATTAAATAAAACAAAGATATAAGTACATCCATTCACAATTATGTTTATTATTATTACCTTGGTGGATTAAGGTCATTTATATTTGGAATTTGCATAAGAATTCAAGCGTATCTGCTAATACAAAAATATTGAATTAACCAAAGAAAAGCCAGAGCATATATTTATCCACTTTTCTGCATACTAATTAACAAGAGACAACTTGTAACCACTTTCACACAATATTTTTAGAAACATTTGTCCACTGATATACCATCTGTGTGATTTTTTAAAAAATTTGCTCCCTTTGGTTAATATTTCTGAGAAATAATTAGAGCTGCAAGAGCTTAAGAAACTGCCTGGCAAGCAGACTCATCCCTCACTCCCTCTAAGGCAGAGAAGATATATAACTCAAGGCAAATTTAATTTATGTGTGTGGATTTTAGCAATGAGACAGGAAAGGGAAAGCTACTTAAATAATTGAAACAAACAAATCTTTGTGAGACTTGTCTCAGGAAGAGTCTGATTCAGCATGTAATTTTTTGTGTTGAGCACAAACAGGAGCACCAAGATAAGGGATAAGTCTTCTTAGGAGCAACTGAGGGAATTGGGGTTGTTTAGCCTGGAGAACAGGAGACTTGGGAGACCTTATCATACTCCACAACTACCTGAAAGGAGGATGGAGCAAGGTTGGTATCAGTCTTTTCTCCTAAGTAACAGAAGGACAAGAAACGGCCTAAAGTTGTACCAGGCAAGGTTTAGATTGGATATTAGGAAAAATTTCTTCACTGGAAGTGCAGTCAAGCATTGAAACAGGCTGCCTAGGAAAGTAGTATTTAAAACCTAGGAGAGGTTTTAAATACCTCTCTGGAAGTATTTAAAAGACATGTAAAGGTGGGGCTTGGGGACGTGGTTTAGTGATAGACCTGGCAGCGTTAGGTTAGCGGTTGGACTCAATGATATTAAAGGTCTTTTCCAACCTAAAGGATTCTGTAATTTTATGATTATTTTCTTTTAGTTTTAATATATAAAGGAATATATATATATGTACACGAAGGAGTCTTCTTTATCTGAAGGGTTCACTTTGTACTCTGACACAATACTTTCCTAATATTTTAAATGTCTTCATTGTGTAAGGTCTTCTACAGAAATACTTGAATCAAATAAGACTCCATATAGATACTTATCATTTACATGCACAAGCAGATGCTGAACACAGTGTTTTATCTTTGTGGCTTAGGTTTCTTTGAGGCAGTTCTTTTGTATCCACACAGGCAGTGCACCTCTTAAAAACAAAGATTGTTTTGTCCTATGCATATATTCAGAAACTTTCCTGGAGTGACCTTAATTTTTTAAACAAAATTTTGAGAGAAAGTTCCATAAAGTGAAGTATATTCTAATAGTATCTGAATTTGAAAACTTTTGGAGATGTAAATCAAAGTGTACCAAACTTCACCAGAAATGCAGACTTTTGAATGGCAGATCTGAACTTCCCAACAGTTTGTGTTTGAGTTTTTGTTTGGTTATTTTTTTGTTTGAGTTTTTTGTGTTGTTTGTTTGGTTGGGCATTTTTGTTTTGTTTTGTTTTTTCCTAAGTTATCTTTCATGGATTTATTTTCAAAATTGTCCTATAAACTTTCAGGAATATGTAACAGAAAGCAAATGAAAACAGCAGCAATTTTAAGAGAGCATACTAGTGACATCATATTTGAGAATATAGTTATAATACATAAATTTAGAAAGATTCTCTAAGTTTGCTTCTGATCTGCAACAAGAAAGGATACAAATAAAAATACCATAATTACCTAAAAAAAAATAAGTCCTAAGAGACGTTGAATCTGAAGTGCATTTAACACCTCCTTTGATTTGAGTGGGGACTCATGATGTTCAAACATGGACACTTTGATGAAGGGATGTGTAAGTCAAATGAGTTCCAAGAATAACAATTAAAATTGCGTAACAACATCCTGAATTTTGGTAAAAAATAATGTAAAATACTGAAATGTTTATGATGTACTTCATTAAAGGTTTTTCAGAATATGTAAAAAAGACATATGCTCAAGTACATTTGATTCTGCCTTTGAGCAGGGTCAGGGTGACATATTTTCTTTTAGGTCTTGTGTCCTGGGTTCAGCAGCAGCAGTCAGTTTTTCTCCTTCTTAGTAGCTGGTGCAGTGCTGTGGTTTTGACTTTCGGCCTGGGAATAATATTGATAAAGCCAATGTTTTCAGTTGCTGGTCAGAATGCTTACCCTGACCAAGGACTTTGTGAGTCTCATGCTCTGCCAGGGAGAAGGAGAAGCCGGGAGGCAGCAGGGACAGGACACCTGACCCAAACTAGCCAAAGAGGTATTCCATACCACAGCACGTCATGCCAGGGGATGTAACTGGGAGCTACCCGGAAGGGCACGTCCTCTTTTCTGTCGGGCTCTTTTCCGGCGGGCGGTATCGTATTCTCTTCCCTTGTTATTTCTCTTATCATTATTATTATTGGTGGCAGCAGTAGTGATTTGTGTTATACCTTAGTTACTGGAGTGTTCTTATCTCAACCCGTGGGAGTTACATTCTTTCGATTCTCCTCCCCATCCTTCTGGGGGGTTGGGGGGGGAAGTAGACTGCGTGGTTCTAATTTACCTGGCCTGGGCTTAAACCACAACAGTCTTGCCACCCCCCCTGTTTTCTCTCTTTGCATGTTTTATACTAAATTTTACTGTTTGTGGAGCCTTCATTGACCATTTTACATGGATTGAGTTGAATGCATAAATAGTTGTTTGCAAGTGAACTAGGAAAAGCATGTATGGAGGCATTTAAATACAGAGGGGGAGCCAGAGGTGAATGAAGACATAATTACTCCTCTGCTTCTGCTCTATAAGCCTTGAAAAAAAGGAAAACCTTAAAAAGAGGGGTTTAGGCTGAAACTAAATTTGAGTATTTTCAGCCTCAACAGTAACATTCCTGAGGGTTATGAGGAACTGAAAGAAAGGCCTATTAAGATGGTCTCAGCATTCATGCTTCGAGGTGCCTTCTGTAATTATGATGGCTCTTTTGCCGTCTTCCTTGAATTAAAAAGTTCTCTCATGAGCCATTTGAATGATAAAACCGCAGCAGAGCAGTTCTGGGAATTGCTGTAAACATAAACCCTGTTTTCTAGGGTTTTTTTCTAGAAATGTTGTAAATATTTTTTCTATGTATAAAGAACATCTCAATTACATAGCTACATGAAAGGTCAGACCTGCTAAGAAGACCTATTTCAGTACATAATAAGGGAGTTTAAATACAGACATACATATACAAAAAATTGCATACATTCTACATTATACATAACTTGTTGTAAAAGACTTCTTTTAGACTTCTTGGGATGAGTTAGTTACTTTAAGCTTCTGGTTTTTTGTAAATATGCACACACATGTGGAATAGAAAAATGCTTTAAACACTGGGAAAAGTTTGTTAGCAGCCATGATCTGGATTCCATAAAATATTATTTAATGTTTATTGCAACATGAGAACTTTAAAAGCTTTTGTGAGGTGAATGCACCTATTTTATCAGGACAACACTGCCTCAGATATAAAAGAATGGTTTTGAAATACAGTCATAGAATGGTTTGTGTAGGAACCTTAAATATCATCTAGTTCCAACCCCTTGCTGTGGGCAGGGACACCTTTGACTAGATCAAATTGCTCAAAGCCCCATTCAACCTGGCCTTGAACACTTTCCAGGGATGGGGAATTCACAGCTTCTCTGGGTAACCTGTTCCAGTGCCTCATCACCCTCACCACAAAATATTTCTATCCCATGTCCCATCTAAATCTACCCTTCCAGTTTAAGACCATTGTCCGTTCTTCTATCATTATGGACCCTGGTAAAAATTCTCTGTCTTTCTTATAAGCTTCCTTTAGAAAAAGGCACAATAAAGTTTCGCTGGAGCTGCCTTCTCTTCTCCAGACCGAACAACCTCAACTCTCTCAACCTTTCTTCATAAAAGAGGTACTCCAATAGTATTGAATATCCTTGACTGTATTTAACCTACGTGTCTGCTGAATTACAGGATTGTCCTTATATTTCTAGCCCAACTTCCTCATTGGGAAAGACTTGGTTTCTGTGTCTTATATAGAAACTACTAACTTTCAGCTTTCAGCCCTCTCCTAACTGAAATGGAGAGAAACATCAATCGTTTTCAGTGGGAGTGCAACTTTGAAGAACTTTGAGAATTTTCAATTCATGCATGTGATCAGATCTTTACCTAAAACTGCTTAGAGAATCTGCTATTAAATCAGAAATTATAGAATAAATAAATTTAGTTCATTTGTTTATACATGGGCTAAATGGAAATGTATGATGTGAGTGGTGTGACTCTGGGAAATATGTCACTTCTCGCACTAATACCTGCACTTTTCTTTAAAAAAAATCCAAGCAACTCACATATATTTGCACTTCAGCATGTATTTTAAATGTTCCCTCTAAATGTTCCCTTTTCTTTTGTTTTCTTAAATTGATGCAGCACTAAATTATTCAAAAAGAAAAAAAAAAACAAACAAGAAAACCAACTATGTGGAAAATCTTTTTTTAATACCAACTAATAAGACGTAATGAAACTTCAAGTGAATGACAGCATGCAGACCTTACCTAATTCTGTCCTACATTTTACTAATTCCCCTCAGGTTCAGGCAGGTAAATGCAAGAGCCTTAGACAATACCATTAAACATCCCACAAAAATGAGGAATAACTTGCTAAGACTAGCTTTGTCAGATTTCAGGCCCTAAAGCTATTGAAACAAGTGAGCAAAACACAAAAGGCCTCTGTAACCTGTAGTGTCCAGTACATTCGAAGAATGCTGAACGCTGGACACTGAATGTTGAAGAATGCAGTGGAAATATGAAGGCTTACTATTCCTTCCTTTAAGTATTTTGAAGGCTGGGTTGCTTTGTTTTTTCTCAAATATTCTTCCAAATACCAAGACAGACAAACCCTTCAAGGAAACTAATAAATGAGCTATAGCAAGTCATGTTGTTTATTGAGAGCTTGAAATTCTTCTCTGACATGATTTTTCAATAACACCGGCTATTATAGTGTCTCTCACTATGTATTCAAGTTTGAAATGTTTTGCCATCAAATTCAGGAGATGAGGTATCTCCAAACAAGCTCCTCTTTCATGTAACCTGAATCATTGCACCCTTGTTTCGATTCCCTTGGATTCTAGTTATTTTGCTCATTTATCCTCTTTGCTGTGAAGTATGTACTGCTGCTCAGTGAGCACAGGAAATACCACAACTTTGAGTGGAATAAATTCTTCACATATTTCTGTAGTAATGATGTCTTTTTGTCTGTTTGTGTGCCCCTTCACACATTTCAAAAGCAATCCCTGGCAAGAAAAAATCTAACCAAGAAATTCTCTGGGGAACTTTAAAAGTGAAAACACAAGATATCTTCGTATGTGCACTCAGAGCCAAAGTGACCTTGCGGGGGCCCAGGAGACAAGCTGTCAAATCAGTGACTCTATTATTACAGTGGGATGTACTTTTGGCCCACGTAGTGTGAGGTATGCAATGGGCTCAAGACTTTCTGACCCTGTGACAGAAGAATGCTTTTATCATTATGCTACACAATCAGCTTGCAGTTAGCTGAGGAGAAAAGTGAGGAAAGGAGGTAACTTCTAAGTACTGACAACAGGCAGTTGTAAAGCTGAGTAGACTCAAAGCCCCTGCTATTTCAAAATTATTTTCTGACAGAATATTTGGGTAGTAAGTGTTGCGTGCACACTTGCACTGACAAAATAAATGATACAGGCATGAGTACATGCGTCTTGGGTTAACTAAAATAATAAAGGTACAAAGGCAAATGTTTTGGGTATAATAACAGAAATGGTGAAAAAAGGGCATCTGAAAGTATCATTTTCTTTCCAAATTCAAAATAGACAGAAAAATAATACATTGAAGAAGATATTTTTCCATTAATGACAGTTTTCCTCAAAATGGAGAGAATTTCATTACAATATTTTAAAAATAGGACTGGAAATGGCGTTCATCAAGGGTCAGTGTATTGTTCTTACAGCATGAGGTTGTCTGCTGTTCATGGCTGGGTTTTATAACTGCATACAGACTTTAGCCATCTTGGTTCAGATTGTAATATGCAGATTTATGTGCCAAATTCAAACAGATCAAAATTCATCTAAAGTTTTTTCAAGCTTTTCATCTCTTTTTACTTGTTAGTACTGTGTATATAAATTATTATTTAAGTTCATGGTTTCTCTGGGGCGTTATTTCTACTTGCAAGCCAAATTACAGAAAAACTAGAAAAGGAAAGCCCCTTTGCCCATCTTAGTGGACTTCAGAAATATTCATTAAAATAAGATAACCACCTTGTGGATTACTTTTCACCTTTTAAAATACGACTATTTTCACAATTGAACCAAACAAACAGTTTTCTTATTATTTTTTCTTTTTTTCCCATTTCTTTGGCATATTTTTCACAGGTCATCTGTCTAGCAATCTGAATATATCACTGACATTGAATAAGAATACCTTAAAGGCTAGGAACTTTTTTATTTGATTTCTTTCAATACAGATACTTTAGAGAGCATACAGTTGCACTGCAGTATTTGAGCCTGAGGTTTATGATATAAGCAGCTGGGATTGGATGCATTATGTCAAAAGAACAACTTCTTAAAAGAAGAAGAAATTGCTTTGAGCATGGGCAGAAATAGGAGAGGGGGAGAAACCCACAAAAGAAGGCAAGTATGAAAAAAGCATATGAAAGGAAGGTTTCAACTGGGAATCATGAGCTGAAGAAAGAGAGTCAAGAGAAAGAAAAAAGTGAGACAATACTTTAGTGAAAAGCTAGGCTGAACTTGAAAGCTGAGGTGGAGAAGACTGAACTCACTGTAGAGAAAGATTAAGCCACTGAAGTATTCTGAGGACTATTAGATGCTATTAATCTTTCTCCTTCCATAATGTAACAGAATGAAGATAAAAAGTAAAACCTCAAACCAAAACACAACCCCAATCTCAGAAAGTGGAAACAGTTGGACTTGGGGGTGTTGGTTGATGAAAAAATGAACATGAACTGGCAGTGTGGGCTCGCAGCCCAGAAAGCCAACTGTATCCTGGGCTGCATCCAAAGGAGCATGACCAGGAGGTCGAAGGAGGTGATCCTGCCCCTCTACTCTGCTCTCGTGAGACCTCACTTGGAGTATTGTGTGCAGTTCTGGTGTCCTCAACATAAAAATGACATGGAACTGTTGGAACAAGTCCAGAAGAGGGCCACGAGGATGACTGGGGGACTAGAGCACCTCCTGTATGAAGAGAGGCTGAGAAAGTTGAGGCTGTTCAGCCTGGAGAAGAGAAGGCTGCGTGGAGACCTCATAGCAGCCTTCCAGTATCTGAAGGGGGCCTACAAGGATGCTGGGGATGGACTCTTCATCAGGGACTGTAGTGACAGGACAAGGGGTAACGGGTTCAAACTTAAAAAGGGGAAGCTTAGACTGGATATAAGGAAGAAATTCTTTACTGAGAGGGTGGTGAGGCACTGGAATGGTTTGCCCAGGGAGGTTGTGAATGCTCCATCCTTGGCAGTGTTCAAGGCCAGGTTGGATGAGGCCTTGTGTGGCATGGTTTAGTGGGAGGTGTCCCTGCCCATGGCAGGGGGGTTGGAAGTAGATGATCTTAAGGTCCTTTCCAACCCTAACTATTCTATGATTCTATGATTCTTTCAGACTCAATAAAAATATGCTGAGGGTAAAGAAAAAGGTAGCAGTCTTCCTGGCCCTGTTGAAATGTATGTCCACATTGAGCAGTGATTGGCTGTGCTAAGCTGTACAATTTCCAAGTAAGAAATTTGGTGTCACCAGCAGCTTTGAGAATAACAAGTTGCAGCTGGTTTATTTTATTTTATTTTGAAAGTTCACTACTCTTCCTGTTGTACTGCTCATGCTAAATAAGCTATTCCCAGCATGAGCAAATGCTCTTTATCATCAGGGAGGCAGGTGTGCTAAACCTAAACACGGTTCAGTGCTGAAGCAAAAAGAAAAGACATCACATTAGTTGCCTATAGATCAACAAGGAATTATGGCAGATTTAATCCATGTCTAAAAAGCTCATTCCACACAAACAGATCTCTTCAGATGCAGGCAATAGCACCAATTTCAAAGGGGTTTTACCCTCAGAAACATGTTACAGAATTAGGAACTTAACAGCAAGTCTTTCATGTTAAAACAATCCTAGTCATTTGCCAACCAGAAGTGCACTTAAATGAAAAATACAGCTTCTACATATCCAGTTCTATCTTTATCACTGAATAATCAAAATACTTTCCCATTGTATGCCTTCTACAATGAAACAACAGGATTTGTGGATAAGGGGAGGGCTGTTCTTTAGAAAAGCTTTTGATGCTGTCTTCCACAATATTCTTGTACCACAGTTAGGAGATGAGATGGCTGGAGAGCTGAGTAGAAAAACAGTTGGATACTGAGGCTCAAAAAGTATTCTTTAATGGATCATGTAATCTGTCTGGAAGCCTGTAACAGTTGGAGTATCTCAAAGGTCTTACCACTCACCACACCTGTCCCTTTTAACGTGCATACCCATGACCTGAAAAAGGTACTGAAGTGCACTCTTGTAAGTTTGCAGATAACACTGAACTGGTAGGAGCACTTGATGTGCTTGAGAGCTAAGAAGAACCTTAAGAAATTCAGCAAGGCCAAAGAATATCTCTGCATGTGGAGGAAAGAGTCTCTTGCAGCATTACAGACTATTTTATACCCTCTCAAGAAAATTAATTCCTGGGTTCCTCGAAACAAAAAAGGCATCTAGAAAAAAAAGCCATCAGCTCAACTTCAAATGGAATCTCCAGAGATAACAGTACTATGTAGAATAACCTCAATTAATAAACCAGTAAACAAAGAAATTGAATCAAATATATAATAGCCATTCTGGAAACTATTAGAAAGTCACAGTGCAGAACAAACCTGAAAGCACAGCTAGTTAATATTAGCAGCATAACGCATATATCAATATCGTGCAAAGAGAGCTAATCAATCAACAGCAGAGTTACATGCTGCATCTATATAGATGGCTGATGACCTTACAGATTTTTTTTATTGCTGGGATCATCTGTTTCTCTTTCAAAGCATTACCACAGCAATCTGTTTAAAGCCCCAGTACAGACATTGTTTGTTATCACACAATAAATTGCTTCAGTGGATCACATACGAAACCCAGTGAGAGACATATTTAATGAGATAGAAGGAAGGAGATTGATAATGGGAAAAGAAATATTCATTAACAGCCCGTAAGTGGGTATTTAATAACTCTTTTTTAGAGAATTTTGTATTTTCTATCATTATACCAAAACTATACAATGGAGACATGAGTGTAATTCCTTGCTAAAGTAGTGCCCATTTATATTTTTTGTTTGCTTGTGTATCATTCATATAGTTCCAAAGCATGCAGATGCATCATTAATTATTTCTGATAATGTGGAAGTGCTCAACTTTCACAGAATTTTTGAGGTTGAAAGGCACCACCCATGATTGTGTTCAGATGGCTTTTTAATATCTGCAGGAAAGGAGACCCCACAACCTCTCTGGGCAACCTATTCCAATGCTGAGTCCTCTCTACCATAAATAAGTTCTTCCTCATGTTCAGGTGGAACTTTCTGTGGTTTAGTTCATACCTGTTGCCTCTCAACCTATTGCTTGGTACCACTGAGAAGAGTCTGACATCATTCTCTTGACACTCTCCTTTCAGATGCTTATATTAATTTATCAGATCCCCCACATAAACTTTAAGGGGTATCTTTGTATCTTTAAATAGGTACAAAGTAGGGTCCAACTGTTCTTTGCAGATTGCCCTGGTTTCAGCTGGAGCAAAGTTAATATTTTTCTTAGTAACCATACCTGTAGGTTGAGGGAGGTGATTCTTCATCTCTACTCTGCTCTCATGAAACCCTTTCTGGAGTACTGCATCCAGCTCTGGGGTACCTCTGTACAAAAAAGCAAAGACCTGTTGGAGTGGCTCCAAAGGAGGACCATGAAAATGATCAGGGAGCTGGAAAGCCTCTTTTGTGAAGAAAGGTTGAGAGAGTTGGGGTTGTTCTGTCTGGAGAAGAGAAGGCATCTCCAGGGAAACTTCTTCCTTTTTGCCTTTCAACATATAAAGGAGGCTTATCAGAAAGACAGAGAGACTTTTTACCAGGAACTGCAATGACAACAGAAGGGACAATGGTTTTAAACTGAAAGAGGGTAGATTTAGATAGGACATAAGATAGAAGTGTTTTACAATGAGGGTGGTGAGGCACTGGAACAAGCTGCCTAGAGAAGCTGTGGATGCCCCATCCCTAGAAAGTGTTCAAGGCCAGGTTGTACAGGGTTTTGAGTAATGTGATCAAGCGAAACGCATTTGTGTCCAAGGTAGCAGGGTTGCACTGGATGATTTGTAAAAGTCCCTTTCAATCCAAACCATTCTATTTCTATGTACCTGTGACTAGGATCAGCTTTATCCATGTAGAAGGAAAAGGCTGTAGAGGGATTTTTTTTGGCCTGCTTGATCCCTGGGTGTTCACAGATTTGACAAGTAGGAACATCAATCAGATATAAACTTCACATAGCCAAGATCCACATACTTCAGCCAGTAAAGGTCAGAAGGAGCAATAAGAGTAATTCAAAGGTAGAAGATGACAAGGTAGACATGAATATACAGGTGGTTGTCACGGAAGGGACTCAGTTGGAGATCAATGTGATCAGACAAAGCCATTTATTCTAGAAAACTAACTCTTTATATACTATTTCTTAAAGTTGTTTTCACTAACTTGGCACATTGTGATTGGATACATATCTGTGAGGCCCTTAACAACTAACATATAATTGGTTAAGCACAGGTGTGAGAACCTGACCTTCAAAGTTTTCCAACAGTCCTCAATTTAGCAACTCAGTAAATTCCAGCTCCTTCTTATCTTGCTGGGATTCTCACTCCCAGTGCCTCGCTCCCATCCTCCTTCACCTTTTGTTGTTCCTTGGTTCATGTCGAACTCCATGTAGGCACTTGCTGATCTGGGTATGTGGCTGTTCTTTGCCAGAAAATCATCCACATCTCCCCCTTTTTCTTTTTATACAAGCCAAACACGCTTTGTAGCACTCATAATCATTCATTGGATACATTAAAAATACACAGCAACAAAATCAAAATCGTTAAAATGACAATAAACACCATTAGTCCACCTTTTACTAAAGCAACCAGTCAACCTGTCAGTCCCCATTCACCTAATAAATCGTCCAGCCAAAAGGCTTGCCCATCCTCATACACCATGTATAAGATCTTAGCATGTTTCCATATTTCTTCAACAGATGCCAATCACAGGCTACTGGGTCTGCCCTTTTTCTCCTGGATGGCTCTCTGATAACAGGGGAGGCCATCCCCTCACATCAAGGTCTGGCATGGCATGTGTCCCCACCGCTCCACACCTGCCGGGTTGCAGCCAACAGCGGAGCTAAAGGTTCTTCTTGGTGACAAACACAGAGGCTAACCCAGTCTTGCCCTTGACTGTGGCAGCAGGCATTTGGTCAACCTCAGTTCTTGTACCTCGTTGTCAGTGCAGAGTTTCACCTGCTTCATCCAGTAACAAGTTGCTACTGTGGCAAAGCACACACAGATTTACATTACCAGAGTAACTATTACAGGTTACAGCAGCATGTTGAAGATGCTGATGGCAACAAGAAACCAGCCAAAGAATTTTCTTACCAGTGGAGTTCTCCCACCCTTTTAATTTGTTCCATTACCTGCTTTATAACACTACCATCATATTAGAATATTTCTAGCTTTTGCCTTAGCATTTTCTAGCAGCTGCTGCAAATTTGCATGCTCTAAAATCTCTTTTACAAGTAACAAATCCACACAATACAAGGTATAGTTTCTCATTAGCAACTGGCTAGTACATACAGGTGGTTTTATACACAAAATCACAGCCTCTAATAATAGCTACGTTACAAGCACACATATTCAAGTTGTTATTTTTCAGCTGCCCCCAAGTGATGTCCTGTAATCATTCATTTTTGTTTTTTTTTTTTTTTCTTCCTCTATTTCATTCTGCTTGAGGTATTCACTGTCAGCTCCTACAGCTGAGGCACTGGGTTCCTCCACTTGTCTGTCCAGCTCATGGCGAGGCTTTGCAAACTTTGCAGGCAGCTGCCATGGACCTGTAGGTAGGAGGACACAAACATACCCCCTCTCCCAGGCTATCAGCTCTTGAGAAGGAGTTGGGTTAAAGTGATTCAAAGGCATCCTGATGGAAAAGGAATGTGAAGCTACAGCTGCCTGCCTGCTTAGCAGCAGCCATAAATACCTGCTAGCAACCACACTTTCGCATTAACCCTTTCTTGACCAAAATGTTAATCTGCTACCCATTAAAAACTTTTACACAAACCCAACAACAAAAAATACACAGAACACTGTCTGCCCTCAACACACACACACATGCATGCATGGGATCCCACAAGCAAACTCCATACAATTACAATATTTGAAATACAAAAAACAGACAATCATTATTCCCACTATACGGTCCCTCATACAGAACGTGGCGTAAGGACCCTGTGAAGACAATCAAAAAATCACTTCCAAGAAGCATCATTGCAGTGTGAGGTGGCAGGCTCAACTTTAGCAGGCGTCCCCGCAGAGGCCCTGCCTCCCCCACATCGCATGAGTCTTGGGCTTTTACACTGACCAAAATGCACACTCATTCCGATGCAGGTGGCCAGCCTACATGGGAAGAAGTGGTCAGCAATATCCTTAAAAAGTCTCCAAGGGTTGATAGAAACATGGATATACTTATATTTGCCATCTTCTAGTACATGTGGATCAGAGAGAGACTATCAAATGAGTTGTATAGGGGGTCCCAAGTCCACAGTCCGCAACGGTACTCATATAACATGTTCAAAAGCCTACAAGGGTTAAGACTTGTTCAATTATTTAAAGGGATTCCTAATAATGGTGCATTAAATTGCTCTACATTTTCACACACCCAACAGTTTTTCACTTGTGTACAATTAACTACCTTTTCTGACAGATCTACATAAGCATTAGCCTTAAAAGCAGTATTAGCTATCTGAAACATAAGCATGAATATTGAAAGAAAGAATACTCTATTTACACTCATGACTATGTCTATCTTCATGCTTCTAAGCAAATCGCTTGGCACACCTTCGCTTAGTCCCCTCCCAATGCTCAGGAGGAATCTGCCATTTGTATGGCACCAGTAAGGGCTTTAACATTCAAATTGAATAACGCGTATCTGCTTCTTCTGCTTCAATACCCGTTTCTGCAGCTCAAACTGTCCTTCAGAAATTCTAGGCATGAAACCTGGCTCGTGCCTCTTCATCCAGCCAATTCATTCGCCGGCAATGAGGGTGTTCTGTCTTCTTTTGGCAACGCTGGCTCCTTCCAAGGTTTCACCCATCGAGCTGGTACCCAACGTGGACCAGAGTCTGTGATTACACACATATATCCTTGACCAGTTAGTTTTACTTCCACAGGACCCTTCCAGGTACCAGTTTCCAGATCCCTATACTGGACCAGTATACCCTGAGTCTTATTCACATAACCTGACCCTAACGCTTGACCATGTATTACAGCAGGAGGGTCACTAGAGTCTCCTACCAATCGCAAAAAGTTCATAACATACACAGCTTTCTGTATTCTTGCTGCCGGGGTAAGCCCTTCTTCCCCCGTTTTTTGTTTTTCTATCAATTGTTTCAAGGTCTGATGCGTACATTCAATAATAGCCTGACCTGTAGGAGAATGAGGAATACCAGTGATATGAGCAATGCCCCAGTTATTTAAAAATTTAGACAGCATTGAAGAAGCGTAGCTAGGTGCATTATCCGTTTTAAGCTGTAAAGGTACTCCCATAACTGCGAAACAACCACGCAAATGCATGATTACATGGTGTGTGGTTTCGCCAGCCAGAGGGGTAGCCCAAACAAAGTGCGAAAAGGTGTCGATAATAACATGGACATACTTCAATTTTCCAAAAGATGATTCATGGGTTACATCCATCTGCCAAAGTTGGAGAGGCTGGAGACCTCGAGGATTGACTCCAAGGCCTATGCTTATTGTCTGGCCCTGACAATCAGGACAAGACTGTACAATGCCTGTCAGGGACAAGCCAAACTGGCAAACTAACATTTTTGCTGATTGGTGAAAGAAGGCATGAAATGCTCAGGCTTGTTGAGAAATATCTACCGGTGGTCCTGCCCAAGCTGGAGCAACTAATTTATCTGCTTTGTCATTACCATCACTAAGGCTCCCTGGGAGGCCCAAGTGACTGCGAATATGCATAATGAAATATTTACAGTTATGATTATTTACAAGATGTAACAGAGTTTTCAACAAAGTCCATAACCTGCAATTAACAACCTCCTGTAAAATTGCCCTCTCTAGACGTTGAACAATTCCTATGACATACAAAGAATCACAATGTTAAGCAGAGTATCAGGCCATCGCAGAAATACCACAACAATAACACTTAGTTCAAATGTTTGTAAGAAATCTATAGAGTGACCAGGTATTTTGTTTCTTCCAACCATCTCCTGTTTTCCAAACGTATCCGGCTATGTGATTATTTCTGCTAGCATCTGTAAAAACAGTTATACCTGAAACAGGTCTGTCAGAGTAAAAGGTAACATCTTCATATTGGTTGGTTTTTAGCACAGTAAACAAGTTATGTGGCGGAAAATGTATGCTAACTTAGCCAACAAAATCTACTAAGACAGTGAAAAACAGTGCTGGACTACTGTGCCCACTCCAACCATATTTTGGTAAGGGGTAAACAAATTTGTGATGGATCACTACCTAGAATTTCTTGACAACGTTCACAACCTTGCTTAATTAAAAGGGCAAAGGCTTCCAATCGTGTAGTAACAGTTTTGCGCAACCAGTAAGGTAAGAAGATCCATTCCAATATACACAAGGGATCCTTTTTCTGCAGATTCCATTGTGCCAACAGGCTAAACGGATGATACTGATTGTTTACAACAAACAAAGTTATAGATAAATCTGGTTCCATTGGGAAGCATAAGAAGTAGATATTTTAGCCATAATATGGGCTAGGGCCTCATGCTGGATTTTTGACAGAGTTCTCTTTTCCTCTGTCTGAGGTTTGCTCTTCAAAAGAGGCATTAGTTCTGCCAAATCATTAGTAATTCCACATAAGGAACAGATCCACTGAATATCACCTATTGATTTCTGCATGTCTGACAAGGTTCTTATCTCCGTAGTAATCTTCATCTTCTGGGGCCTAACTTCAGTTCTGGAAATAATCCACCCCAGGTATCTCCATGGGGCATTACGCTGTACCTTTTCAGGTGCAATCACTAAACCTACTTTTGCCAGTTTGGAGAGGTATCAGTTATGGTAAAATCTATTGCTGTTGCCATGTCCACTCCGGCACTCCCTGCTGTAGCGGAGGGGATGCGGTCCAAACACTCTGATTTTGTGTCATCGCATGGGGTGGCATTGCGCTCACATTCAAGTTTCCCAACGGAGTTCCATCTTTCTTATACTTCGAGTGGCATTCAGTTGCCCTATGGCCATGTTTGTTGCATCTAGTACAATCACCTGTAAAACCTGAAGCACCACCTGCTGAGTTAGTTTTCTTTACTCTACATCGTTTTCTATGATGTCCCATTTGCCCACAATTAAAACATCTCACGCCCTTCATACCCACTCGATCACCTCGACCTTGCTGTAACAAAGGTTTGACAGCAGCAGCAAAGGCAGTAGCCATGTATTCTGCCTTTTCCTCAGCTGTGCCCACCTTAGAACAAGTGTCCATCATTTCCTGCAAGCCAGCAGATTTCGGTAAAACCTGTAAAATACGCTTACAAGCTGGGTTAGCATTTTCCATGACCAAGGACATAAGCACAGATTCTTTAGCATTAGGTGCCAAATCAATATTCTTTTCAATAGCTGCTGTCAATCTATCAATAAATTGCATATATGGCTCAGTAATTCCCTGTTTTATCGATGTATAGGAGGGATTAGGTTTTCCTGCTTCTGGCACAGCTTTTAAAGCAGCTAAGGCCAATTGCTGCGCTTGCTGTAACACCTCGGTTCTCATACGAGCCTGTACTGCATCAGGGTGAAATTGTCCCTTCCCTATTAACATTTCATATGTAACACCATGTAAGGGATCATTAGGGTTGCGACCCAAATTATCATCAGCAGCTCTTTCAGCAAGCTCCTCAAACCCACTTTTAAAGTGTAATAGCTGCAAAGGAGTTAACAGGACTGAAGCTACCTTAAGACAATCATTGGGAGTTAAGACCATACTAGAAAACAAGGCAGTTAACATTTGTTGTGTATATGGAGAAGACAACCCATATTGAGAAATTGCTCCCTTAAGTTCCTTTATGATTTTCCAGTCCATAGGAGTCCATTGGGTTTGTCCCTGAACATTCGTAATGGCTGGAAATGCAGCAGGGATGTCAATTGGTAGAACAGTGCCGTCTATCATTGCGTCTTGAATAAGACCTCGCCATCTCAAGGCACTAGGGTTAGCTTGCAGAGGGGGCTTCGAGGGCGGTGGCAAGGGCGTAGCAAAAGGATTAACCTTGTTTAACTTTTCTGATTCGTGCCCCTCTTGCTTTGCTTCAATTCGCTCCAATCAGTCTCGTAGGTCCCGTAATTTTTTATCTAAAAGCTTAGTCCACTGCCCCCAATCCTGGTCAGTTTTTGGCCCCGGTTGGGGCAGCGCTAACGATGGTGTACATGATACGGGTGGGTATAAATTCGGAGTCTCAGTGTCCTCCTCTGGATGTTCCCATTCTTCTGCATCAGGCGGTAGAAGGGCGGCGGCGGCGTAAAAGCGGCCGTCAGGAGCGGGGGGGGCTGTGAAGGTGGCGTGAGGAGCGGGCAGGCCGTCGTCGACGTGAGGGGCGGGCGGGGGAATTTGGGGGCTGGGCTCAGGGGCGGTAGCACCACGAAAAGGATTCGAGTTTGGCCGTTTTGGCGGTCCATCATCCTTTTCAAAATCCCGATCACTAGTTATTGCTGCCGCCGGTGAAGGCATTGTCGGCACAGGATAGGGAGGATGCGCTGGATCCTCAAACATTCACACTCTAGGGTGCACAAGCTTTCGAACCAGATGTTTTGCGCTTGAAGCAGCAGGCAGTTCCCCCTTAAGTACAGTGTCAGCTGTCAGACTCACAGCAGCCGGTCCCCCATGGTTTTGTGACGGCGAGTCAGAAAAAGCCGCAAAAGCTGACTCTACTACTTGTTGCTCAACCTTCATCATGCATATAGTTTCTTTTAGTAACCGCCACAGGGTAGCTAGAGATTTTGCTTCTTTAGACCCAAGGGTAATTTCGTCCCACAGGCGTGCCCCGATATTTTCCCAAGTCCCAAGCTCAAAGGCTTCGCCGACCCCCCGGATTAAGTTTTTCTCTGTACTCCAGAGCAACAACTTTTTTAACATAGAGTCATCATACTCTATCCCTCTCGTAAAGGGGATATGCTGGAAGAGCTTAAATATTGCTGCCTTTTTTTTACTCAATTGAGTCCCCATTTTAATCCTCTTCTGAACACTCGGCTGCTCACCTGAATTCCACTGTAGTGTGTCCTGGGCTCAAAGGCTCCGTAGCGTTCCGAGGCTTCTGCCTCCCAGGCTCAAAGGCTCCGTAGTGTTCCGAGGCTTTTGCCTCCCGGGCTCAAAGGCTCCGTAGTGTTCCGAGGCTTTTGCCTCCCGGGCTCAAAGGCTCCGTAGGGTTCTGAGGCTTTTGCCTCCCGGGCTCAAAGGCTCCGTAGTGTTCCGAGGCTTTTGCCTCCCGGGCTCAAAGGCTCCGTAGGGTTCTGAGGCTTTTGCCTCCCGGGCTCAAAGGCTCCGTAGCGTTCCGAGGCTTCTGCCTCCCGGGCTCAAAGGCTCCGTAGCGTTCCGAGGCTTTTGCCTCCCGGGCTCAAAGGTTCCGTAGCGGTCCGATCCTGCCGGATCCCGGTCCTGCCGGATGAATCCTGGTCCTGCCGGATCGACTTCCCCGCGGCACCGTGTTCTTCGTTTTCAATGTGAAAAAGCCTGTTCGGGCACCATTTGTCACGGAAGGGACTCAGTTGGAGATCAATGTGATCAGACAAAGCCATTTATTCTAGAAAACTAACTCTTTATATACTATTTCTTAAAGTTGTTTTCACTAACTTGGCACATTGTGATTGGATACATATCTGTGAGGCCCTTAACAACTAACATATAATTGCTCCTTCTTATCTTGCTGGGATTCTTACTCCCAGTGCCTCGCTCCCATCCTCCTTCACCTTTTGTTGTTCCTTGGTTCATGTCGAACTCCATGTAGGCACTTGCTGATCTGGGTATGTGGCTGGTTTTTGCCAGAAAATCATCCACAGGTGGTCCTAGGAAGGGGTGGTGAGTTGGCCTTAGTTGATCTGGCTCTTCCTTCACAGCCAATGTCAGTGACTGCCTAGTAGTCACACATGTTAAAATAGTGCCAAAATCAAATGTGACACCATGCCATGAAAGCATCATTCCCAGGGACAGTCCTTCCAAGCACGAGCTTTAGTTGGCTGGGATGGGTTCTCTGGTACAGAATGGTTTCCCAAGGAAAGGTGGCCAAAGACATCTTATGACAAAAGAGTTGTTGCTAAGCTAGTTCTATATTAGTCTTCCTTAAAAGCAATAATAAAAATAAATACTGGAAAGCTTCTAAAGAACAGGAAGATAAACATAGCCAATATCATTCCCAGTAGATATGCCCGAAGATTGCCTGAAACCGTGAAATTGTTTTCAGATTTGCTACTTGGTTAGAAAGGAGATAAGTTCAAACTTGATCAAGCATTGTTGAGCAAATTAACAGACCTCAACTGTTTTATAACTATTTGCTAAACTTGTTGGAGTTTGTTTGTTTGTTTGTTTGGGGGTTTTAATTTATTTCTTGTTTGTCTGGGGGTTTTTTAGAACTCAAGTCCACCACCCAGCTATAACTTGTGTTTTCTATTCTGTTCTTCCTGACTCAGTTGTCCTAAAAATATAATTCTAAGAACTTGCATTTTACTTTGACATTGACTTATGCTGACTCACCTCAGCAGAGAAAGCCTGGCAGGACTAATAGAAGGATCTGAAAATTACTTGGCAGCTTAAATGAGATTTCTCTATAAGTCACACTTGGCTATCAACTGTGTGTCTGACACTGGTGATACAGGTCTAGACAAGCTAATTATGTGCTGGCATTCCAAATCTGAGGTCATAACATCTGTGTTCCTTATACTGGACATATTGCTCAACAAGACTAGTCTAAAACCAACTCTTAAAGAAACCTCTGTTTATGCCATGAAGTCATGCTTTGAGACTTAGTAAAACATATCTTTGAGAATGACCGTATAATGGAAAATACACCTTCTCAGTATCATTTGTATTTTTGTAAAGTGAGACAGACTAATCATTAATCACTAGAACTGTGGACCATTGTACAGATTTCCAAGGCAACGCACAATGCATTCAGTGAACCACACTGAAAGCATTGAACTATTATTCACTGAATCTGTCCTACTGGAAAAAAAATCTGTTTGGGAAAGTTGTATGTAAACCCCTTTAAGTGACTTATGTTGCAAGAGAACAAATGTAGAATAACTCCCTTTACATCAATGAAGATCTACCTAAAATCTAGACCATGAGTGACCAGTATATCTATATCTGCAGTAGCGGCCAGAAAAAAAAACAAACTTCAAGCATGGTCACACTGAATGTTTCTGCAGGACCTGAACCATATCCATCTCCTACGATAATGTTCAAGACATTACAATGTCTGTTTTCATGTCACAGTGATTTCACTATGGGTTAGCTTCTCAGCCCAAACACAAACTCTGATTGTACATTCCCTTCTTTTCCACTGGGATACAAAGCAAACCAAGTTAAATTGCTAGCTTCACGCCTGTCTGAAGTTGCCAGATTTCCTTCCCAGCTCAGATTCATACTACATACACCTTAGAGTCTGCGCTACACCCTTCACAGGAGTTCAGATTAGAGGGATTCATTAGTTGACAACTTTTAGTTAACGTTCATTCCATTTGACTCAAACAGATTGGCTAAAAATTAAACCAATCTCCTTGTATGGCTTTCTGACTTTATCTTTACATATTACTTTTCTCTTAATAGCATGTATATATTTTAAATTGTGCTTGCTCAAAAATGCTTAATAGAGAGATATTTGTCTCCAGATAGCCTTTGCAAACACCAAGTTAATCAAAACTGAAAACATTTTCTGTTCATATAATTCTCCCTTTTAAGGCATTGAAACAATCAAGCTACCACTGCATTCTTGCAAAAACAGTTACTTTTTCAAATAGGTATGTGAGGATTTCAATGTTTTACTCCCACTGACTTAAATAGAGCTAAAGTAGCTAAATCCATATGCTGTGTTTTAAGTATGTAGCCATTTTAGCTTGAGAAAACTTATACACTGTTTTAATAATGGTGGACACTAGTGGTGATGTCAAACATCGTTAAAACCTCCTAGAATTTTCCAAGGAACATATGAGTACTCATCATATTGCTTTTTATAGTTGGAGGTATGGAAAGGGAGACCTGAAACAACTGTAAGAAAATAAGATTATTTCTTTTCAGTGGAAAGTAAGAGGAACTTTACTGGTTGTCATTTGAACCCTGCAATTGATATTACAAGTCAGCTGAAATGAGGGCTACTACAACCGTCTATATAAAGAAATGAATCAACGCACATCATACTAGCTTGTGGTAGCAAAGGAGGGGTTTATGACACCTAATCTATCTATTTCTGCGATGACTCTCTACTCCCTTTGTTTATTATCTGTCAAACTGTGCTTTTGATGGGTTTTGGAGATCTTAAAACATACTAGAAGTGTTTCTGCACACAGAAAAACATCCTGGCCAGTGGCAGTTCCATCACATAGAAAGCTGTGGTAGGCTCCAATGCAAATACTGAAACAAATCTGTGCAAAGCACTTCTGCAAATTCATATCTGTGATCCAAAAGCATTTTGAAAAAAAACTCCAAGGATTTACAGAGCTGGGTATTACTGCTGAAAGCTACAGAAAAGGAGGGGAAATTGAGGAGAGTTTGTGAACATCTGAAAATTACCTTTCTCCAGCTACAAATTGCTTCAGAACACGAAGCTTATCTGAATAACACAAAGACATGTAGTTCTGTTTAGCATTTCATCTGGCTATGTTTATCTATTTCATATTGGACTGATGTGCTCAGTCAGATGGGTGCATCTTGCATTGAAGTCAAAGAAGAACCAAACTGTAAGGTTTTAGGATCAGGTACATTCAATGTGGCAGGAAAATGGAACAAGCAGCCTTAATTAGCAAGTCCAGTGGAGCTAGACTGTGATGTCTGTTTCTGGGAAGAAATTATAAACTGACAACCTGAGGCCAGGAAATGTATTGGATGGGTGCAGAACAGGGAGGGATGTTTCAGAGTACTTGGCTCAGCAGACTTGGAAACAGCACAGCAGTCTGGTGGAGGGTGCACAGGGGAAGTGTAAATGGGCTCACAAAGCTTCTCTTTCATTTTCTTTCTGGCTTGGCCAAGTTTTAAGCCCAGCTCCATGTTACCAAAAAAAGATTGGCCTAGTTAGTCACCTTTAAAACTCAGCTGAATATTGGTTAGATGACTTTGGAAGCTTCAGAGCTCATTATTTCTGAATACTTGGTGGCCTTTCAACATTCATACATTCCATGTTATTAAGAAAAGGAGAGCTAAATTAGTCTTTTGAGGAAGCTTGCTGAGTCATTAATATTTCTATGAACATAATGCAAGCACAAACAATTTTTCTGCTGTTTGGCTTGTGGTACTGAACAATAAAGAGCAAATTTATTTTAGCAACCAGCTCTCCCTTCACTTTCTCACCCATTCAGCAACAACAGCATTTATTCTTGTGTAGTGTTGCAAAATTTCTCTAATACTGCAGGCAAATATTTCCTTTGTTGGCTTCATGATTGACAATATATAAAATACAAATTAATTATATAATATAAAACATATAATATGTAATGGATTTATATAGATAATATTTTTTTAAATAGAAAGATGGAAAATATAACATGAAAACCAAACAAGTTCCAACCACAACAAACTTTATTTATATTTTGTCCATTGTGATGCATAAGTTGATTCTTTTGTGGTTTTGATAGTCTTTGAGCTTTTCTTGGAGTATTATTTTGTCACTTCATTGGAGTTAATGGTTTGTCAAGGGTTTCAGTATAAACCTGTATTTTTACTGTTTTCTAGCTCTGGCATAAAAATTGGCCATGGGATGAAACTTAGTATCTTAAGACCATCTACAGTAGGAACAGAATTATTTTTACTATTGTTCTTTTAAATTTTATATTTTCAAGTTACAGGAAAGATACAACAACAGGCATTTGTGGTTTTCTTTTACTGTATTAAAAAAAAAATAAATTCCATGTTTAAGAAAAAGATAAATAATTTCATTACAGAAAAAAATAATTATTTCTCCTGGAATCCTAAGAATTGTTGCTGACGGTTGACTTGGCTTTGTAAAACTCTCCTAAATGTTTCATTGTTGATAGTTCTGCCTTTCTGGATAGTTCGCTTTTCCACACAAATTTCTTTCTGCTTGCTTATTTCTTTCCGAAGTGAAAGCATTAAGAACAATGAATTTTACACTCTAATTACATGAAATATCCCTGCCCATGGCAGGTTGGTTGGAACTAGATGATCTTAAGGTCCTTTCCAACCATAATTATTCTATGATTCTATGATAAATATATGATAGAAAACATTTAATATTCCTAGTTTTGTTTTGTGCTTTCTTGTCCATGAAATAGTTTGTCCTGTAGCAGATAGTCTCAAGTCTTTTCTAAGTGTTATTTCCTGAATGGCACTCCTTCCTCACCATCTTTGTTTTTCATGAACAGTAAAAAAAACAAACAACAACAACAACAACAAAAAAGAACACTGTCTTCTTGGTAATTAAACACTGAAGGGACAAACACAGTTTAGGCTTTTCTTGACAACAGTCACAGAAGAACCAAAATCACTTGCATTGGCATAGCTAAAAAAGGCACAGAGAAAATACAGTTTTAAATGGGACACTGAAATTGAATTCTCAGTGACCTTACTATTAGTACACTATGTCAGCTTCCTGGAGTTTCTATAGCTTATTAGAGCTGTAAATATATAGTCTCACTGGAGAACTGAGGCAAAAATGTAGATTTTTTTTTGCAAAAACTCTGCCATCCTAAGGAACATTTGGCAACAGGACACATACTTTAAAGATTGAGATCAGACTTACAAACTCGTTCCTGCACATGTGAACGTACACACACCTACCCAAGCAAAAGAATAATCTTTATGTCGAGAAAAAATACTTCTTTATCTGTTAATTACATTTTTACTGTTTCATTAAAACAGTTTTGCTCTTTACTTCAGGCTATGCAAGCATGTCATTAATAGTCTTTCCTCCAGACACAGTGATTTTGTCTTCTCTCTGTTTCATGACAGAACTGCAAACTCCAAACTCAAGATTGTCACAAGACATAAATTACTAGTAAGAAATAGATTTCATAGAATTAAAGCTCTTAATTTAACTTTGAAAAGGAGTTCTTCCACCATAGGCTTTTTGAACTGTTTCTTTGACAGTGTGGCTGTTAGCAGCTGGAGAACAGAAAGTGTGGATTACTGCTAGCAAGCCCACAATCAGGCATGCCTGACTGTGGTACTGATACATGGCAGAAGAGAAATGGCTGTAGACATGACTGCAGATTAGCAGAGAGTAGTGATAGTGCATCGAGAGGAAGGCAGGAGCTGGGAAAACTCTGAAGGAAAGCTGCCAGGAGTGATTAATTCATGGAGCCTGAAGTACTTCACATGTGTTCCTGCTTTGTTCCTGTCACGTAAGCAAATTAAACGCACCCATCCAGCAGCACCTAGGCCTTGGTTTTGGAAACCTTCAACAGGAAGCACCAGCTTAATATTGGGGTTTGGAACTTTTGAAGATGTGTTTTAGCAGGCCCTTTTCTCCAATGAAGAAATCAATTGAAGGGACAATTATTCTGATTTTATTGACTCATCCAGTACATTTACATTTACATTTACAGGTTTGTTTTTTTTTCCAGTCATGCTATTCTAAATTGACTAGGATTTAGTTCACAAAATCATTCAGCTATTAGTAATTGTTTGCTTTTGCTCACTTACAAACACTACTGTACCATATTTTTTTCACAGAAAGCCAGTTATATATTGAAGGCATCAAAAGGTCTGGCACAGTGCATCAGGGTTGCACAAGCAAATCGGGTTATTCTGCCAGTTCACTCTGGGGCCAAGTTAGGTCTCCTAAACCAAGTCTCAGCTTTGAATCTGATTCTGCTCACCGTCTCTAACCTTTGTCTCTTTTTACAAGGCCTTAAAAAGGGGAGGTATAAAAAGTTGTCTAATCCACTGGTTTTTACCAAAAAGACTTCATCATTACTTGATATCATCTGTCTTAAATAAAAATAAGAATTAAAAATTTTATTGAATTGCTTGGTTGTTGAAACTCTCAAAGACAATGAAGCTCTGCATTTCAAGCAGGTTTTATTTTATCTAACTCATATCTGTTATCACCCTGATATCTGTTGCAGGGACTGTACGGCCCAGCACAAGCAATCCAGGAGGTTCCTCGATTGTGTGGAAGACAACTTCCTTCTGCAAGTAATAGAGGAGCCGACAAGGAGAGGTGCCATGCTTGACCTCGTGCTCACCAACAGGGAAGGGCTCGTTGCAAATGTGATGCTCCAGGGCAGCCTTGGTTCCAGCAATCATGAGACGGTCGAGTTCAAGATCCTCAGGACAGTGAGAGGAGCGTGCAGCAAGCTCACTGCCCTGGACTTCAAGACAGCAGACTTTGGCCTCTTCAGGAACCTGCTTAGCAAGGTTCCATGGGATACAGCCCTAGAGGGCAGGGGGGCCCAAGACTGTTGACTGATGTTCAAGGATCACCTGCTCCAAGCTCAGGAGTGTTGCGTCCCAACTAGAAGGAAGTGCAGCAGGAGGGCCAGGAGACCTCCTTGGATGGATAAGGAGCTGCTGAGGAAATTCAGAGGGGAGAAAGAGGCTTATAGAAAGTGGAAGCAGGGACAGGCAGCCTGGGAAGAATAAAAGGATGTGGTCCGGGAAGCTAGGGACCAGGTTAGGAAAGCTAAAGCCCCATTAGAATTGAACTTGGTTAGGGATGTGAAAGATAATAGGAAGGGATTCTATAGGTACATTGCAAATAAAAGGCAGACTAGGGACAACGTAGGCTCCCTCTGGAAGCTATTGGGAGAACTGGCTACCCTGGATTTGGAGAAGGCTGAGGTTCTTAATGACTTCTTTGCCTTGGTCTTCACTGGCAAAGGCTCTGACCGCACCACCCAAGTCTTGGAAGGCAGACACAGGGACTGTGAGAATGAAGACCCTAGGCCCACTGTAGAAGAGGATCTGGTTCAAGACCATCTTAATAACCTTAAACTGCACAAATCCATGAGACCTGACAAAATCTATCCGCGGGTCCTGAAGGAGCTGGCGAATGAAGTTGCTAAGCCACTGGCCATCATATTTGAGAAATCATGGCTGTCAGATGAAGTTCCTGACGACTGGAAAAATGGAAATATAACCGCCGTTTTCAGAAAGAGGAAAATGGATGATCCAGGGAATTACAGACCAGTCAGTCTCACTTCTGTGCCTGGCAAACTCTTGGAGCAGATTCTCCTGGAAGGCATGCTAAGGCACACAAAAAACAACAAGGTGTTTACTGACAACCAGTATGGCTTCACTAACGGAATATCATGCCTGACCAATTTGGTGGCTTTCTATAATGGGGCCATGAAACTGATGGACAGGGGCAGAGCAGTTGATGTCGTCTACCTGGACTTGTGCAAAGCCTTCGACACTCCCCCACATGACATCCTTGTCTCTAAATTGGAGAGACATCAATTTGATGGGTGGACCACTCGGTGGATAAAGAACTGTCTGCATGGCCGCACACAAAGAGTTGTGGTCAATGGCTCGATGTCCGGCTAGAGACCGGTAACGAGTGGTGTGCCTCAGGGATCGCTGTTGGGACAGGTCTTGTTCAACATCACTGTCGGTGACATGGACAGTGAGATTGAGTGAACCCTCAGCAAGTTTGCCAATGACCCCAAGCTGTGTGGTTCGGTTGATACGCTGGAGGGAAGGGATGCCATCCCGAGGGACCTTGACACGCTTGTGAGGTGGGCTGATGCCAACCTTATGAAGTTTAACCATGCCAAGTGCAAGGTCCTACACCTGGGTCGGAGCAATCCCGGGCACAGCTACAGGTTGGCAGTGAAGAAATTCAAAGCAGCCCTGCAGAGAAGGACTTGGGGGTGTTGGTCGATGAAAAAATGAACATGAGCCAGCTTCAGTGTGCACTCACAGCCCAGAAAGCCAACCCTATCCTGGACTGCATCAAAAGCAGCGTGACCAGCAGGTCGAAGGAGGTGATCCTGCCCCTCTGCTCTCGTGAGACCTCACTTGGAGTATCGTGTACAGTTCTGGTGTCCTCAACATAAAAAGGAGATGGAACTGTTGGAACAAGTCCAGAGGAGGGCCACAAGGATGATCAGGGGACTGAAGCACCTCCTGTATGAAGACAGGCTGAGAAAGTTGGGGCTGTTGAGCCTGGAGAAAAGAAGGCTGCATGGAGACCTCATAGCAGCCTTCCAGTATCTGAAGGGGGCCTACAAGGATGCTGGGGAGGGACTCTTCATCAGGGAATGTAGTGATAGGACAAGGGGTAACGGGTTAAAACTTGAACAGGGGAAGTTTAGATTGGAGATAAGGAAGAAATTTTTTACTGTGAGGGTGATGAGGCACTGCAATGGGTTGCCCAAGGAAGCTGTGAATACTCCGTCCCTGGCGGTTTTCAAAGCCAAGTTGGACAGAGCCTTGGGTGGCATGGTTTAATGTGAGGTGTCCCTGCCCATGGCAGGGGAGTTGGAACTTGATGATCTTAAGATTCTTTCCAACCCTAACTATTCCATGATTCTAAGATTCTATGGTTCTATATCCCTATATCTCTGACCAGTATGTATTTATACAAATCAAGGATATGCTACGAAGATATTCTTTACTTTAGAAGAGGCTGTCAGGCATTCACATTGCAGCTAATGTTATTTCTATACAAGATTGTACTTCCTAAAAATTTCCTTTTTCTAGATCATTAAATCTTCTCAGTTATAAATCCTAATTATCAGAAACATTAAAAAGAGAGAATTTCTCCACTGTTTCAATCTCCATTTTTCTTTGTATAAAATCCAGTTAGTTTTCTAATCCCAACAATTAGGTAAAATCACATCCTCCTTATTCAGTTCAAAATTACAGCAACATCCAGTTTTTAACAACCAATTTAGGCCACACTAAAAGTAATATGGTGGAACTCATTTTGATGAGTAACCACTGCAATATTAGATGAATCAGAATGTCATATCAGATTTGAGATTTGAAAAGTTGTTTCTTACTTGCCATTGCATTACAGACCACATAATTTGCCTGCAGAGTTCTGCACAAGCAGTCATTGAGATCAAGGTTTAATGTACTATATTATTATATAACCATTATATAACCCTAGCACTAATAAAACTCGAAACAAGTTTATCAGCTTTATTTAGTCCCAAAACCATCTAAGTAAGATAAAAAACATATAGGACACTCTTTCTTGTGATTAAAAGTGTATCTCTCATGTCTTCCTTAGTACTGGAAATAAAAGAAGTGCTTTTTTCCTGTGGCAAATCATCTTTCAAATATGTATTTGGTAGTTTCTTATGTCTTCCTCTGGGGCCTATAGCAAAAGCCACTGGAAAAGAGCAGGTAATATACCAAAATAAATCATTGGTCCAACACTGTAGGAACTTCAGTTCTCCAAGCAACTGTTGAAGTTTAGAACAGATTGATTCTTCAGATACTATTAAATTATACAAAAATCTTACAGACTATTTAGAGATTACTGGCTTCCATAATTCTGTTTTATGACATTTCTAAAATAAAACATTCATTGTTTAATGTCACTGAGAACTCAGTGTAATGTGTTATTGTGGAAAATACATAGGCAGTAGGAAAAGAAACCACCTTTCAATTTAAGAAGAAAACCATTTTATTGTGAATTACTTTGATGTTTTGCGATGCCTTTAAATCTGTAATACTCTGAAAAAGGGCTTTTTTGGTTTATGGGAAAATTTGCCTTTCTTCTTCTTGTTTTTGTTTCCTTGTGTTTTCTATATACAGCAGAAATGGAAAATAACCAACCTATTAAAGTATAATTCTACCATACTTCAGCTTCCATTAACTACAAATCGCACAGGTTCATCACAAGTGTTGGCAGAACGTCTACATTTCTTCCACCACATGGATGTCACCAGTACAGGAGAATCTGAATGTTACATCTGGATCCATCTTGCTGATTTGTGTATTTTTTCCTTGAGGAATAATCTGACCATAATAGAAGTGCAGAATGTCTATTATTAGGAAAGTAGCATTAGGGAAGAAAAGCAATTGGCACATCCAATACTGAATTAATTCAGAATATGGTTCTCACCTGCTATTTCACTGTGTCTGTTTAGGGTAAATAGCATAGCATTTGCAAATACTGAATTCTTACATTTGGTGCATGGTATAAACCAAAATACTGAAAATACCCTGTTCTTTTCGCTGAGTCTACTATCTTTAACAGTATTTCCCAAGATCTTTGAGACGATAGCTCCCCAGCATGTCTGTCACTGAGGCATATGTGCAACATATCTGCCCTTATACATTATGCAAATCTTAGTAACGAATTTGCTTCTGGTTTTGATAGGAAAAATCTAGAAAAATGTAAATAACAAAACTAAACATAGTTTGTCTTAACTGTTTTAGAAGTGGGTTGTATTTTAAATGGCAGTTTATTCTGTAATGTAAATGGGGGACTTTTAGAAGGTCTGTCTTGTGTTCTAAATCCAAGTGTATCCTTCTCACTCCCCAGAAGGCACCTGCTGGAGGCAGCACTGTGCAATCCGAAATTAAATTGTCCTTCTCACCTGTAGCTAAGAAAGTTCCAGTCTGTGGGGATTTTAGACTTGAAGGGTGATCTTGGAGAAGTTATATAAGCTTATATATTGCTAGAAACTCTCAATCATTGAATCTCCTCCTGTACCTAGGTTACTGTGCTTGTCACAGAGAAGGACTAACTGGCATTAGAGATTGATTGACATGCTTAGATGACCACTCACAGACTGATGAATCTGCATGTGAACGACAGCAAAGGGAGGCCTATCTTGAAATTTAATGTAGCAGCATTTCAGGGTTTGATATTGTTTAGTTTGTTAATCATAGAATTATAAAATCACCTAATGGTTTCAGTTGGGAGGGACTTCAAAGCTCATCTAGTTCCAGCCCCCTTGCCATGGGCAGGGACACCTTCCACTAGACCAGGTTGCTCAAAGTCCCATCCACCGTGGCCTTGAACACTTCCAGGGATGGGGCATTCACAGCTTCTCTGGGCACCCTATTCTAATGTCTCACCACTCTCACAGTAAAAAATTTCTTCCTGATGTCCAGCCTAAATCTACCACTAATCACATATTTGTCTTTGATTTATTTGTCTGTTCCTTTCTTTACAGTTTTAGAGCTGTGCTATGTTTTGCAGGAGTAAAGAAGCATTTATAATTACTTGTAGTGTTCTTGATTTTCCTCTTAGTATATTAGAGACTAAAAAACAGATTACTACTAGATGCATCCCATCCCTTGACAGAAGAATTGTGCCTAAGAACCATAGGTGTTAAGGAAAACCATTTGGCTTCTCACAAAAAAAAAATAATAGACGTCTTAGCATTCCTGCGGTTGAAAAACTAGTCAATGGCAAACCGCAGCTAAGCTGTTTAGTAGCTCAACTCTAAAAACTGAAATGCATGCAAATGAAAATAATACTTTTGGCTGAAATTATAGCAATATAATTTAAAGTTTCTGAGTCGTACTATTTTTGGAGAACAGAAAAATATTTCTTTCCATATTCTATTAATTTCTTTAAAAATTGAACAGGTAATCTGATTATGTACTAACTCTTCCCATAAATAGAAATTAAAAAAAAAAACCAAAAAAAGAAAGTCTTACTGCTCTATTCTATAACATCATTAATAAAAATTAATCCTTCTAAAGTATCTAGTAAACACAATTTTGTGCTTTCCATATATAATTGTAGAATTTCAAAGACATAAAAGCTGTAAAAGTCTTTCTGCTCTCAAATAAGTCTACTGGAAACAATTATCCACCCATTACAAGTAACAGACAGTAAAAAAAACATAAACAATGGACTCTTTAAATTTAAAATAACACATTATTTTAACAATGAGTTCTATTTTTCAGGCTGTAAAAAGAAAACTCTAATGTTTGTATTAAATTCTGAGAAGATAAAACTAGCTTATATAAATAAAATAACAATAATCAAGCAATTAAAAAAAAAATCAAAGACACCACAAATATAAAACTTACATTTTTACTTCATTTACACAGTTAATATATGGGCCTTAATGAAAGACACTGCTACAACGAAAAAATGGAACCTGGGGAATGACCATGAAGGTTTTTAGCCTATTCTTTTCAGCTCTGTAATTTCCCTTAGAAATCTAGAGCACAGAGGCAAGATATTTCCAAATAACACAGCAAATATGTTTGTGAATAGTCTGGTGTCACTAAGTAGGATGTTTATTTCTGGTTTGGTTTGGATTTTTTACAAGAAACTCTAAGCTTTCACTGCTCCACATCCTGCTATTGGCAATGTAGAAAATTTAAAGAGAATCAAGGTCATCTCCCACTTTTTATTATGTTTTAGGTAATGTTTTATACAGAAAATGAAACTTTAACATAATCAATATCTGCATTTACTTCCTAGAGGGTCTCAAAACCTTCATATTTGAGATTTAACACCAGTGTCCTGGGTTCAGCAGTAGCAGTCATTTTTTCTCCTTCTTAGTAGCTGGTGCAGTGCTGTGGTTTTGACTTTCAGCCTGGGAACAGCACTGATAACACCGATGTTTTTAGTTGGTGCTCAGTAATGTTTACTTTGACCAAGGACTTTGTGAGTCTCTTGCTCTGCCAGGGAGGAGGGGAAGCTGGGAGGAAGCAGAGACAGGACACCTGACCCAAACTAACCAAAGGAGTGTTCCATACCACAGCACGTCATGCCCAGTATATAAACTGAGGGCAGTTACCTGGAATCACTGCTCGGGTCAGGCTGGGTTTCGATCGGTGAGTGGTGAGTGATTGTATTCTCTTCCCTTGCTATTTCCCTTATCATTATTATTATTGGTGGTAGCAGTAGTGACTTGTGTTATACCTTAGTTACTGGACTGTTCTTATCTCAACCTGTGGGAGTTACATTCTTTTGATTCTACTTGCCACCTCTCTGAGAGCAGGGGGAGGTAGGTGCTGGGAGGGGAGTGAGCTTGTGGCTGCTTGGTTCTGAGTTATTGGCTGGGCTTTAACCACGACACACCAGTAAATATGCTTTATAACTTCTCAAACATATCTGAAAAAAAAAGTTTTAATTGAAATTGGCTTTTATTGGACTTTTGAAAAGACAGCATCAACATTCTAAAAATAAATGAACAACAGGAATTATGGGGTGGGGTGGGGGTGGGTTTGAGGCTGTCAGCAATTTTGTTACCTTGGCTCAATCCTCACTGAATTAGTTAGTAAATTTGAACTTTCAATATGTCTATTTAAAGAGCATGATTCTGCAAAACTATGCCGATCCTAACTGTGAGTTTTACGCTACACCAGGTTGCAATTATATCTGTTGTGACCGCCACTGCTCAAAAGTAGGAAATGTAACCCTTTGTGCTTGCTATGGCAAACTGAACATGACTTTTTTATGTAAAGTAAAACTCACAAGGTCCTGAGGAAGTTTGAGCTTTATGCATGAAGCCTATCTAGCATAGATCTAATATATTACGTGCACGCAGATTCTGTTTCTCCTGAAAGGTAAGTCACTGAGGAGGAATAATCCTCTAACAAATGACAACTTCAGCCAAATCTGACTTTTTTTTTAATCCTTTTTTTCATAGAGTTATTTCACTGTGTGATCAGAATGACTATTACACGTTCAGTTAAAATGCTAAAATAAAACAAGAGCTCTCTGCCCTAACACACAAGAACAATAGTATTTTCCAAATAATTTTGAAAGTACACATTGCTAAATCTTACTGATCTAATCTAACAATCAAAAGAAAGTCATACATTTATGATTTTGTAATGCATGATGTGCTCCCATGCTGCTTTTATATTTTATGCGTATACTCTGCTAATCCATCTGTCCCTCCATAGCTGTAGTCTGGCACCAGAAGAATTATCTCTGAAAAGAATGTAAATTCCGTAACACAGCTGCAAGCACAAAGGCACAAGACTACTGTCAGACAAAATGACAAATGTTCACATTTTATGGCTCTAATTTCTGCATAAGTAGTTCTTACCTTTCATTTTTTGTGGCCTGAAGAATAGGAGTGATTGTCTATCATTGCAAACCTGCATGATTTGGGTATGCAAGGAGGAAGGAAATATTGAAGTTGCATGCCTTTCCTTTAAATGCAGGCACAGCCATTGACGCACAGTGTTTCCCTTTTTTTGTTGCTTTGTAACAGAGATTGGCTGTATTAATTCATCTGTGTGAAACTTTCCTTTCCATGAGGAGGGTTCACAACAGTATCATTAAAAACAACTGTAAAGATTTATTTTTTTAATGTTATTTAAGGTGAAAGCAAAGTTTCAAAATATTTACTGCTCATCTACAAACAAAATAAAATATCATTAATTAGAGTTCCTGAGGGGTGGGAGGAACTATAGGCAACTGCTGCTGTAATTTAAAATCTTTGGCTTCCCATATGCTGATGGAAATATTTTCAGACACTCCTATGAATTTCTTTTAATCTTATGTATGCATCTTTAACTTGAGTACAACAGACTCTATAGCTTACGTGTTGGAACACTCTTTCAGCAGAAAGTGAACGCCAGGTCCCTGTCCATATTCTAAATCAGCCAGAGGAAAATGCTGAACTTACTTAGTCTCCAGTACTTAGGAAGTATCTTTATAACTAATATAACTGGGATACAGCATGACTAACACATACGGTTGTGCCCAGAACTGCATCTCCCATGCCTGCAAACAAGAGGGGAAGGGCAATCAAGCCACCTTAAAATAAGTGTATAAGCACTTGGTTCAGTAGCCTAAGAACAGATATCTACTGGCATTAGAAATGCCCTATGGCATCTGAATTACCCAGATGAGGCTAGCAAATATGATGCAGGTCCTATGGGAAGTCCATGGCCTAACAGACGGGTATTTGGAGAACACAGCAAATTAAATGTCATTATCTGCCCCTCCCTAGCAACCAAATCTTACCAGGCTGATAGTCTAATGAAAATGCAAACCACTTGTCCTAGCTCTTCAGGAGAGATTAAGATGTTACACTAGCTAGAATTTTAGTTAGACCAGGAATACTTGTTTGAAGAAATTCTCACAGTCATACTCATTTATTGTGCACTGGCTGCATGGCAGAACAGACTTCAGGACTGCTATCTGTATTCCATGGGGAGCAAACTAACACAAATTATACACTCCTGGAGTGAACCTAATGCAACCCAGCTGCCAATAAGCATCCAGTCTGTGGAGCTAGAGTAGAGCTAAGCCTAAGTAAGAAATCCTGAAACACATATGAATGGATGTTGGGACCCCAGCATCACCTGTTTCATTCTACAGATACAATAGCTTTGAGATGTTCTATTTGTTAAAACAGATAAAACCTACCTCTAGCCTTCTTCCGCTGACTTTATATAAAAGCAATATACCTTATGCATATTAGCCTAACCAGTCTTAACTGTTGTATCAAAGGGATGTAAAGATTTCCAGGAAAGGAGAAATCCTCCATCCCTGATACTGAAGCTGGCCTCCCTGCAGCCAGTACTGAAGGCTTCTAAGTGGAAGGACATGTTCTTATCTACAAAGTGCCAAAGACGGGAATCCAGATGCTACCACAGCTCATATACTGGATTATATATGTATTCATCCATGAAACACTCCTAGAAACAGAAAGTGTCTATTTCCTCTGATCAAGGTCCCTAAGGTCTACAAATTATCCACGCTGCCGAGAATGAGCAATCTGACTGCAGTCTGGCCATGGTTTCTCATTTCCATTTCCATAGGTGGTCTCATAACCTGCTAATATATGCAGAGAGGTCTTTAAACGGCTTTAACAAATGCATTAAGAAAGTTTCAAAAAGAATGAAAAATGCTTTAACCTAGAATATACCATGGGAGTAAAGAAACTGTGAAGACTATAATTTGATCTCTTCCATACTCAGCGTGTGCCCTAATTAAGGACATTCTAGAAAAGGTAGGTATCAGGTACATAATACAACACTTTTTTTCAAGATAATTAAGCAGACATCAGACAATGTTGTACTTCAAACTGTAAAGCTATATGTGAGATAGGAATCTCTCTTTTGCAACAGTGTGTTTCTGAGCATATGGGGATACCTAAATTTAACCATTGAGGAAAATTGTTGGAAAGTCTTAGAGTTAGGCAAACCTGTTCTGTTCTGTCAGTCTTTTCCGTTGTCTGACACTTTGTGGATTATAGGCTTTTGTGGGATTTAGCAGTAGTAGATCTGGCCTAGGAGATGACCTTCATGAGGTTCTCTGACTAGACCTTGCTAATGTTTATTAAAAACATTTCTTGTGCAGAAACTTCCACACTTCATAGAACTTCTGTGTAATTTTTAGCAGTTTCACTAAAAAAAACACATTAACTGCAATGCTTGTAACACACACACACACACACACACACACAAACTTTGAGAGCTAAGGAAACAGGTGTATTTCATGGGCATGCCGAGAAATGTTTTCAGAACAACTTAGTCTTGAACCATGTCAGTGTCAATGAGATCCCATCAGTGCCTTTGTGCCAGGCACTGGATCAAACCTCCACCTGTTTTAAGCATTTGTGTACACTACTACATATAAAAAAAATACTATAATTATACATAGATTCAGCAGATATTTGGAAAAGTAAGGTGATTTTGTCTGTAACCTTTGAACCCAAATATCCAAAGCACAAAGGATAATTTCATTGTCATGTGTTAATTGCTCTCCTTAGCTCTCCTAATGTCCCTTTTATCCCAGACTCCAGTGTCAGACTGTTCTTTTGCTTCTCTGTGGTGGGAAAGGCTCGAATGGCAGGCTGTGACTCATGTACCATTAAGATTTGAATGGATCTGTAGCTACTTGGAAAGGTTTACAGCTGCTGTTTGATCCAACCCCAAAACTTGCATTTGTGCTACACTGAATTTGCTCATCAAATTAAATGTTGTTATGAAAAAAAAATTATTGTATTTTGAATGGCATATGTTTCCAATTATTTTAAAACACAGATGTTAGTGTTCTATACATATGCATAAATCTTAATGACATATTAAAGTCATAAGAAATTGCATATAACACAGAAACTTATTTTTTCATCTCATTAGAATATTTTTTCAGGAGTCTGGACACACAATTTACTCAATGGTTATATGAAGTTATTCTAATATCAATACAAAGTTTAATGTCTGGACAGTCTTGTTTTATGTTTCACAGATCTTGCTTTCCCAATGTTACCATTCTTTAATTTTGAATAAACTATTTCATATTTTGACCTTTATAAGATGAAGGGATTAAATATTTAAATTTCCAAGAATGCTAACGCTTCTAAATTTTGTCCAAGCACCTCTAAATGGCTTTAAAATCTTTTCACTATTAAGATAAAATAATTTTATGAGATAATAGGATAAGTTATGCAAATCAAAGTGAAGTATCAATCTTCACTTATGATTAGAGCTGAAATTATATGGGATTTTTTTAAGCAAACATTTTAAAACACATGTTGAGCACCCCTGATTTCCTCTCTGCAGGATATAGAGTCCATTCAAACGTTCATCAATCCCCCACTTCACTTGCTTTCTTTTGGAAAGACATTTCAGAACATCAGCATGACCGTCTGGAAGTATGTAAGCAGTTGAGATAGGTAGTGCAAACATGTCTCAAACCTTGCTGAGAACATTTCCAGTCTGGAAATTCACAAGGTAAAGAGCCAATAGATGCTTTCTTTCAAAGGCCTTGCAGAGACATTAAATAAAGGTTCCTAGAGCAATTCAAGTTTCACTCATCTTTTGAAGAGTGATTAAATCAATATAAGTACGATCAAGCTCTGGCTGCTACAAACTGTGCTGAAGCTGCATCTGATGATGTTTTTAGCACCTTTTTAATTCATATTTCTTCTTAATGTTCTTCTGTGTATGCATTGTGTGTATATGTCCACATGCTGGCAGTAGGAGATGAAGCACATCTGCTGTGAGGACAGGCCAGGGCTACCCTGTGCCAGACACAGCCAGCTCCACAACAGATTCACCACAGGGCACAACAGAGCCCATCAGCCAAGATGATGGCACCTGTCTGAAACTATTAAGAGAGGTTAAAAAAATGTTGCACGGTGGTTGTGAGAGAGAGACGTGAGGAAAAAAGTGTAAGAAACAGCCCAGCAGCTATCAAGGTAAGAGAAGATGGGAGGTGGAAGAGTGAAGAAGGGGGGTTTGTTTTCATCTTTATTTCTCACTATCCAAATCTATTTCAGTTGGCAATACATTGAATTAATTCTCCCCAAGTTGAATCTGCTCTGCTCATCAAACTAATTTGTAAGTGATCTTCCTGTGTTTATGTCAACCCATGAGGTTTTCATCTAATTTCTCTCCTTTATCCTGTTGAGGAGAAGGAGTGAGAGAGTGGCTGGGTGGGTATCTAAGCTGGTGAAGATCAATCCACCAACATGCACATTGAACCATAGCAAAGTAAAAATTGTTTAGTTATAGCAACAGTATGTTCAGGGTGGATTCCAGCAAACAGTATAGGAACTACAGACACTGACAGTTGTTATGGTCTGCCTAATTCCAACAGGGAAAGAGATGATGAGTGTGAGGACAGATCTTAAAATCTCAGAGGTGAGTCTCCGTGATAAACTTGCTAGAACTGTCTTCTAATCTTTGATACCTACAGCTGGTTGAGACTCAGCCTTTTTCTTTTCTTTTTTTTTTAGAGAAGCAGTAATGTAAACAAAATTTCAAAGAAAAACAGGGTGCTAACTATTCTGTCAGGCTAGCAATGTCATATTGCAAAAACATGCATCCTAATTCTACCCTACCAGTGAGTAAATCCTTCATTACACCTGGTTATAAATGATCACAAACATTTCAAAAATGTAAATTTAAACACTATTTAATGTAAATTTAAACATTATTTATATCTATTTATATCTAATAACAACCAAAAAAACCTACATGAGTGGATATAGAGAGTCAGTCCCTTCTTCAACAGTTAAGACAGTTTACTGTCCTCTAACAGCTCATATCTACTATATTTAAGAAAAGTGAGCGTAGCATACTTACAAAATGGTAGCCCTGTACCATAAAAATGTGCACTAGAACTCTTTTATGAGAGGCAAAACCTTAAATTGCCCTCAACTGTACCCTTGCAATTATTCAGAGAATAAAAATTTTGGTGGAAATATACTTCATAAATGTAGAGCAGTTGCAAAAATTGATTCATCTATCAAACAGTCGACTATAATCTTGTATATTTTACAACCCTCTTGAAATTTCTTCCCTGATTTTTAAACATCATATGTTGTTTAAATATATATAAATATATATATATTTATATATGCGTATAACCTATATGTTGGACTGTACAATGAACTAAGCTAATCTGCTGGTCCTAATGAGTGCCTTTTCTGATATTGATTGGTGTCTTGAAGCAGCCTCATAAATTGCTGAATACAGACAAGAAAGCAAATTGCACTTTAGCTTGCACAAACACAGCTCAATGATTCTAAATCAGTGTTGAAATAATTTGCCTTGCTTATGATGTATGTGTTCTGAACATCTCTTAGTTTGATAAAGAACGTATCAAAATAGCGTTATGCAAACATCAGTTCATTCTAACAAACAGAAATAACCTCAGATTTATTGACTACTATACCTGAGTTTATGCAAAAAAAAAAAAAAAAATCTATAGAAAATCTATGAGCAATCCCGGCTGCAGTGCTTGGAACAATAGTTGATTACAATTTGTGACGTTGATGTGTTTTTCTGCTGGATCTAGGAGTCCTGCCTCGACAGCTAAGTTAGGCATCTGCTCAGGACATAGGAGCTATGGATGGAAACAGTCTTAGGTCAAGCTCAGCTAAGAACATTGCTCTGCCCATCAGACTGGAACGATTTTGGAGGAAGGCAAGGGAGCTGTGGAAGTGATACAGCTACCACCAACTTAAAAGTCCACAGAAGAGCTTGAGAACTATCAAAGTTTTTCAAACACCTGTGAGATTCATCTGGGGAAATGTACATGTCTATAATGCAGATATGGACAAGTAAAATGGCTGCCTAAAGTCCTTTCATACCAGCTGTCACTTTAAGGATGCAATTCATTTTACATCAGGAGATACTTAGAATAGTCAGGTTAGGCCCTGCACAGAGCTTAAAATCCCCAACTAGAACACTGTCCACAGGCATGGGAGTCAGCTCTTAACTCAAACACTGAATACATTAAGCTATCAGATAGGGTATTCAGCTTATCCCATAAAGGCGTGAATCTCCATTACACCCTGTGTCACATCTCCTAGCCCCATGTAGATATATCTTCTATCCTAAGATATTTCAAGAGGCACTAGCTATTTACTTGAGTAGTTGAGTAGTCCTTACCTGTGGTTAACCAAACAGCTCTCTATGCTTTAGATTTCCTCACTGGCTCATAAACTTCCTTTGATTGTACTAGGATGCTGATTTTAGCAACCCATACACATTTTCTGCATCACTTTAGGTTTGTACTGGCCTTTAACGTACATTGCTGTCAGTACTAACATAACTATATTTCAGCCCTTAGATTTTTTTGGGTTTTGGGGGGTTTTTTAGATTTAAAATTAAAATAATTTTATGCTGAAGAGTCTGGGCAGAAAATATCAAGGCTTACAGAAAATCAAAATATTTCTTAGAAATCTATGTTAATACTTGTTCCTGAAATAAACTAATAAAGTGACCTCCTATTTTCCCCTCTTTACGTATAAATAATAATATAGGTAAGTTAATGTTGAAAATTTCAAACTATATGTCAAAGTAAATATGTTATTATTTTTAGTGTCACCTCAGTTTTTGGTTTTTTTTTTTGCTTTCTTCAAACCTGCATTCTATTTTATCTTAAAAAAAAATATGAAATTGTGTAAACAATCTAAACTTTACATCTACAAAAAATATCTGTATGCTGTATGTTTATAATGATTAAAATTTCCGTTTTTATCTTAGATTTTTGGACATACTTATATGCATCTATGTATGCTGACATGCTTGAATACTGCAAGCTATTATTTTTTCTAGACTGTCTTTCAAATGCCCCAGGTTTGAGTATTTTTTAAGGCCAACAGAAATACTAAAGGGGATAACCAATAAATTAATTCATGCAATTAACTGGGTAAGGCTGTGCCCTTCTAGCAAATCAGCATTGCAAATACCAGTTTTCACCAGATCAGCACATTCCTCTCAGCTTGGGTCTTTTAATTCCTGTTGATGGGATGCTTTAACATAATTCAACTAAATACTAGGGTCACCCTGATCTCAAATTATGTGGTTATTTCCAAAGTACAAGCTGTTTCCCGGGAAGCCTAGCTTGTTTATTTACTGATGCATGTCCAGATGTGCTTTTCAGGCTTTAAAGAACTGAATCAGAAGCAATTCAGTAAGTTCTACATGAATAATTTATCTTGTTCTTATACATTTTTAAGAGGAGAAGGGACTCTATATGTTAGCATTTTGCCAATGCAATAGAAAACATTGCTAACCGGGGCTTGTGTCATAAGTGTTTTGGTCACTGGACTTGTCATGCTTGCACAATAGGTGTTTAATTATTCAAAGGTATGCTAGATTGACAAAATTTACTGAGGAGGTCAGAATATCTGGATGCCTGCTGATTTGTGAGTGCCATTAGTAGTTTTATTTCCCAGGTACTGCTGGCTTTAGAGCAAACCTGCCATTTTCAATACAGATGAAAACACTCCAGATATCAACTGTTCCTCTTTTGTGAGATGACACATTAAGAAAATGGTTTGTTCTTTTGTGAGCTCATATGCTGAACAGGTAAATATTGGTGCATTCAAATTCACAATGTGAGATGGGCCCTAAGGCCACATATAGTTTCAAACACTCCCTTGTTAATGCAGTACACAAGGCTAAGCAATGAGGCAAGGTTGGGGAGCCAAAGTCTGATTAGTTTCACCTAGTATTGTGCAATGTCTGTATGAAACTGTAAGCCACTATTCAATCAGAAAGAAGCTGGCTGCCTGAGAAGGAAGCATGTGTCATCCTGTACCTCTGAAAGCTTCCCAGAAACACACAGAGCAGCGGCCAGTCTTAGCCACTTGTTCAAGAGGAATGAATGGGGCAGGTATCAAAATAAGCAGCTAGCATGAAGAGGGGAATGAAGAAAATGTCTTCTGACAGAGTATGTAAAACCTGTTTTTCTCTAGTCCAACAAAATGAAAGCTGAGGGTAACGTGACTGCTGCCTATAAATACACCAAGTGGGTAAATATCAGGAAGGTACAAGAGTAGCTTAAATTTAAACACTAAGCTGGCACAAAACCAGAACTCAAAAATCACAAATAAATTTTGGCTACAAATTAGAAAGAGATTTACAACTGTTAAAGCAAAGATGTTCTGGAACAACCTTTTTATATGAGCATTAGCACCTTTTCAAGTAGAACCTGATAAGCTTAAAAAGCTTGATAAATTCATGATGTGCCTAAGTAGGGATTAACTAACCAAAAATTTTACCAGCAGCTATCACTCTTTTTCTCACCATGTATATTCAGAAAATGATACTGCTTATAGACTTATTCAAGTTGCAAAGAACCACAGAAAATCTAGCCTCCTGTTGGGTTGCCCCTGAGGATAGAGAGGTACTGCATCATTTCTCTGAGTTCCAATATCTGATGGTTCTCATGGGGAAAAAAGTTTCTCTTTACATCCCCCTGGATATTTCTTGTTTTGGTTTATGCCCTTTTTGTATCATTCTTTATACACTACTGTAAAAGCCTTGCTCCACCATCTTAATAGCCTCCCCTTCAGTACTGACAGCCGCATTTCAATTGCTCTAAAGTCATCTATTCTCTAGACTGGCCAATCCCTCTCCCTCAGCTTTTCCTCACAAAGCAAGTGCTTCTGAGCCATTATAATGGCCATCTGATGAGCTCACTCCAAATACAGATGACTGTCTTGTATTGGGGACACTAAAACTGGATACAGTACTTTAGATGTGGCCTGAGAGCCAAGTAGAAAGGATAATACCTTCATTCTGTGTACTGGTTTTGATCCTTTTAATGCAGCCTAAGGGGCTTTTGTGTCTCTTTGCTGCCAGGGTGTTGTCCAAAAAGCAGATTCATGCCGCTCACTCAGAAGAGGTATTGTGTCTATTCAGGCTTTTGTGCACTTTTCCACAAACAAAGCACTCCAATGCTGGCTTTCTTGTTACATTTATACACAAAAGTTACAAGGTAGCATACTCCCTGTTACAATGATTGGTTGTAATCTACATATAATATTTGCTGTATCATTCCTTCTAATCGCTACACATGCAGTAACTATGCAACTTTGGCTACCAACTGTGGGTGCACAATATATCATATCAAGGGCACTGCTGGCTCATGCTTAGCTTGCTGTCCAGCAGACCCTAAGGTCCCTTTCCACAAAGCTGCTCCCCATCTCTCAGACACCAGCCTATATCGTTGCAAGGGATTCTTCCTCCCAGGGTGCAGGAATTTGCACGTGTTCTCTATGAATTCCAAAAAATTCCTTTGAGTCCATTTCTCCAGCCTTCCTAGTTCTCTCTGGAGGGCAGCCCTGCCCTTGAGCCTGTTGACTGGTCCTCCAAAGTCTGTCATCTACAGACTTCATGAGAGTGTGTGCTGGTGCCTCCTCAAGGTCATTGATAAAGACTATAACAAGACAGGTCCCAGGACAGACTCTTGCAATGCTCCACTCATTACCAACTTCCAGGCAGACAATGACCCTTTAACCACTGTCCTCTGAGCCCAATCATGGAATCATTTTTTTACTCATAGCTTTGTCCACCCATACAGAGTGTAACGCCCTAACTCTATAGTGTCCTGACTTGATATTTGGTTCTGCCTTCCTAGTCCTCATTCCAATTATTTTATTCAACACTGACTAGTTCTAATTTCTTGATATTTGTAGGGAAACATTTTAAGTAATGATGGGTCTAGGAATCAGAGCTGGTTCCAATTTCAGAACTGAAAATTAGTTTCTTCAGTGGGCAAAAATGAAAAGACAACCTTACCGATCAGGTAATTTGTTTGGGAAAGGGAAAGTCTCAAGGTATGAGTTTCTTTCACCTCATGTTAGGTGTTTAAGAAGCCAGTCAGTCTGTACTCCCATGCTAGTCAATGGGAAGAAATAGGTTTCACTAGAGGGTGATAATTTTGATCTGGTTTAGACTTAGGAAGAAATTAATCATTTACTGGATACCCTTATTTCTCTCCATGGACCATAAAGAGTTCTTTAAATGCCTGAATTAGAAGAAATTAATCTACTTCCCCATTAACTGTATCATCCAGCAGTTCCTGATAGATAATCCCAATATTCTGCCCCTTACTTATGATCTATATGTGCACATAAAGTGTATAAAGGACGCAAGCCATGGTAAAGAGCCATCATTTAATTGTGATGAATAGACTAGAAAAAGTTTGAATTTATAAAACCAGGTTGTAGCAGTAAAGATGTATTTTCAGTTTTTGAAGAGAAAAATCTGGGCTGAAGGAGTGGGAATATAAATAAAGCAAACTTTATTCATAATTGGTCTTTATTCAGCTGCGTGTTAGAAATATATGTTGCCATATAAATTTTTTTTTTTCCCCACTGCAGATGGTATAACTTGTTCATGTATGTTCAACTAAGGTTTCCACAGAATAATTCATAAAGCTACTCTGTTTCATTAATTCTTTTATAAGTGCTGCTATTAGCAATTTTTTGATCAAAATTAATGGTTGTCCTTCCTAGGGGTTCCTAGATGACGCTGGTTTAGATGAATTGTTTATTTTGTGAAAGAGGATTTATCAAGTAAGAAATGCAGTAAAAAATAAGTTGCTGACTTCATGAAAATATTCTGCAGTGTTTATGTAGCAGGGAGAATGTTATCAATATTACTGTCATCTAAATATCAGTGTGATCTATATATTGATTTCTGAACTCTCAACCTTCTTGGACTATTATAAAGTGCTAAGTTTTGCATTTACATCTTTGACTTTGCTTAAAACCTTATTCAGAGTTCCCTATTGAGTGTTTATCTCAGGAGATTCTTTTCACAGAACTTCACTGTGTTTTGTTTTTATATTGTTTTGATTTGGGTTTCAGCCAGAAATACAGCTATTGCTACCTTACAGAATTAAACCCATTGACTTCTCATGAAGGAAAGCTAAGATGCATAAATACAAGTTGGTATATAAAGAAAACATCAGTAGACCAGGCATAATGTCTATATGCATACTTCTTTGTTGTATATAGCTATTGATAAGAAATTTGAGTAGAAGCATGTTGCATAACTGTCTAACAGGGTAGAAATTGGGAATGGAAGACCAGCTAGAACAAAGAAATTGCCAGACATTGGTAGTAACTACAGGGAACATATCTGACGAGTGTCTTGCAAAGAGAAAGCTGTTAATTTCTCTTTACCACTGGTACCCCAGAATAACAAACAGAAGAAATGGTCACACTCTGATTCCTTCCCTTGTATGCAAAGCTCAATATATATAACATAAAAAAATGATATACTTCTCATTTTTAATATTTTCTGGGTTCATTCTTGTTCCTGAGCTGGCATGGCCCAACCTGGACTTTCATCTTTTCCTGGCTACTAGCACAAAATGCTTTAGCTGTAACACCTGTCCTGAGTTCAGCTGTAGCAGTGATTTTTCTTATACAATGAGAAATACAGTGGGATACATACAGTAGGATAGAAAATCTATTACTGTTACATATTATACCACAGAAAACCTTGAGGTTGTACTTCATATCAACTCTTTCTAATATCTCACAGTAACGCCATCTGAATTACCATTCCTTTAATGACAAAGGTTGTGCATGCAGTGAAATTATACTCTAAAAGGTGTTTTGGAAGCCATAACTACCTTTTGAAGTGTTGTGTTTCCTAGCTCACTGATTCAGCCAGAATAAATCAGCATAAATCTCCAGCATTATTGTTTCAAAAAATGTTGCAAAATATTGAAAAAGTTTGTAAGAAAGTACAGCTAAACTTAATAATCTCACTGATTAATCACTGGCAAGACTGCCACTGAAGACTACAAGCAGAATAAAAATTTACATTCAGATATTTTTCTTGTCCCCATGTTGTTGTTATGCCTAAACAGAGACTCTATGACTATGGAGGCTCTTTCCTATCCATTCATCAAATTAAACAGGTCAAGCTTCATTCCTTATTTTGTTGCTTGATTACTCTGTCACCAATACATGCAATCTTACCAGGCATGCAGCCATCCATAAAGCGTTCTTCATCAAAAGCGTTCTTCATCAAAAACGTTCTTTAAGCTCTCAGCTTGGACTGCACATCTACTGCTTATTCCGTACATCTCCTCTGCTGCATTAAAGAAGGGATATTCGTTACTCTTACAGATCTTTGCATCATATCTTATCCTTGCCAGCATTCATTCATTTTGTGGGAGCCTGCAACCACCTCATTTAGCCCATCCCAAAACTATTATTCTTTTTTTTTTTGTCTTAAAAACTTTTCATAACTGTAATACATATAAAAAACAGTTGCTAAATTCCCAATATGCCAAGGACAATACTGGATTAACATCTGCTCTGCTTCTCTGCTAACCTGTATTTGCCTTTCTTTTCCTGTTTTAGGCAACAGGCTGTAAAGATAGGGACCCTGAAAGAGCCGTAGAGACCATCAATCTGTTCTCTGTTTCTGCGGTGATAAGCACCACAGGGTCATAATGCACCTAGGGCTCTGAACAGTGTCATGGTCATCAAAATTACAACCAGGAACAGTGTTAGGAATGAAATACAAGCCAGTGTCTATTTAGAATCATAGAATAGTTAGGGTTGGAAAGGACCTTAAGATCATCTAGTTCCAACCCCTCTGCCATGGGCAGGGACACGTCCCACTAAGCCATGTCACCAAAGGCCTCATCCAACCTGGCCTTGAACACCGCGAAGGATGGAGCATTCACAACCTCCCTGGGCAACACATTCCAGTGCCTCATCACCCTCTCAGTAAAGAATTTCTTTCTTATATCCAATCTTAGCTTCCCCTGTTTAAGTTGGAACCCATTACCCCTTGTCCTGTCACTACAGTCCCTGATGAATAGTCCCTCCCCAGCATCCTTGTAGGCCCCCTTCAGATACTGGAAGGCTGCTATGAGGTCTCCTTCTTCTTCTCAGCCTTCTCTTCTCCAGGCTGAACAGCCCCAACTTTCTCAGCCTGTCTCCATACAGGAGGTGCTCCAGTCCCCTGATCATCCTCGTGGCCCTCCTCTGGACTTGTTCCAACAGTTCCATGTCCTTTTTATGTTGAGGACACCAGAACTGCACACAATACTCCAAGTGAGGTCTCACGAGAGCAGAGTAGAGGGGCAGGATCACCTCCTTCGACCTGCTGGTCACGCTGCTTTTGATGCAGTCCAGGATACAGTTGGCTTTCTGGGCTGTGAGTGCACACTGAAGCTGGCTCATGTTCATTTTTTCATTGACCAACACCCCCAAGTCCTTCTCTGCAGGGCTGCTCTGAATCTCTTCTCTGCCCAACCTGTAGCTGTGCCCGGGATTGCTCCGACCCAGGTCATTCATACGGTTGGCATCAGCCCACCTCACAAGCGTGTCAAGGTCCCTCTGGATGACATCCTTTCCCTCTGTCCTGGGTTCAGCAGTAGCAGTTCAGACTGCTACTGCTGAACCCAGGACACCCTCCAGCGTATCAACCGAACCACACAGCTTGGTGTCATCGGCAAACTAAAGCTAAAGACAAACAATCAAGATAAGTGATAGGAAAATATCCTCTAATCTACTTCTTCTGATTTTCTTTGCCTAAACATCAGCAGAATTTTGCCCATGTAGTAAAATTTGCCTGTCTGGCAAAATATCTCTACAATAAAATATGTCTGTATAATAGAAAGGACTGTGAGAGTTATTTGTTTTGCTTTGTTTACAAATCTGAATTTCCATATGTTCTTGAACGCATAAAGGGGAAAACTCCAGAGCTTTACCAGAGTACAAAGCAATAAGAATTAGCAGAGAACAATTTCTGTTACCGAGTGCTTTGAGGAGGCGTGTCTAATTGCCCAGACAGCAGGATGAAAGTGTTTCCCTTCTATACAGACTAAGGATTAAACATTGTAATATTTATAGCATCCTTTTTTTACATTCCAGGCTGCAGGCTTTTTGAAACAGTCTTTCAACAAGGAATATTATTAAACCGTTAATTTTTTTCCCCTATAACTATAATGTTCGTCCCACAGAGGGAAATCCCTTTCTTCTATGATACAGTGTGGCTAATCATCAGTTACTTTCCTTTTCAAAGCTGCAGACTCATTATAAAAATGTGAGTAGCTAGCACTTAGAGTTCTAACTGAAAACCACTTTAAGCCGTTAGATCTATGAACCCTGAACTCCTGTGCACTATTACCATTGTTAAGGTGTAAAGAAGCTGTCTTATGGTGTTGGTAAGTACATCCACATAGTTTCTTTGTGCCACACAGCACCCATTTTATGTATAATTACACGTTACGAGAGACAGAGAACATGAAATACTTGTAGAGAACATAGCATCCAATATTTGCAACCTCCAAAAAAGCAAGTGATAAAATTTTGCCCAGCAAACTGTAATGGCTTAAATGCCAATAACAAGAGGTGCCTCTTTCTGTAGTCAATAAAGTTTGACAGCAAGAATAAAATAAACCAATACAAAAGTGAAAGAAAGCAAACTTGTCAACATGAATTGGTGAAGTTGAGAGTAAACATGTCATTGTCTAGGTGCTTAAGAAAAAAAAAATCAGCCAAGTGAAACTGGGAGGCAAGAGCTTTATAGTCCATTAAGCCGTGGTATGGGTTTATTCTGCAGAATTTACAGTATTTTGACAGAGTGGAAGATATTAAGCAGGGAGTGTGGGGAACCAGGCTTTTAGCAACTAAACCAAATTAACACTAAGATAAGATTTTGCATTGAGATTCCTTTTTCATTTAAAGGAAATAAAGAAAATCTGTCTTGTATTCAAGTGTAACAGATATAATCACTGTATTTTACAAGCATTTCATTGTTAAGTGTGTGGTTTCATTACAGTTGCTTCCTTTCCAGGTACTGTAGATAAGCCACTCATAATCACCGCTTAGAATATTTCAGTCCAGATCACCTTGGGATTACATGAAAATAAACATTGGCAAGTATAAGTTAACCCTTTGCATTTGTATAGAAATACACCATGGTTGATTTAATGCTCAATGCAGAATTTATTTAAGCAGTTACAAGTAGACCAAACAGAAATGCTTTTGTATTCTGGAAGAACAGAGTAAAAGGTCTCATGAGGAACAGACTGAAGAAACAAGGCAATCAATGGTGATGATCACTGAAGGGTTTTCTTGGGTAAAGCCCTAATCCTGTTCCAAACCTGTTCTGTGGAATGACAGGTTCATGCAGCTATGTCTCTGGACATGGTAGGAGAGCATGAGCCCCCTCTCATTTCCATCTGTCGTGGCGATGCATGAAGTGTTGCTGCCTTGTTTTTCCACCCCACAACGCTACTAGTTATTATTACTCATTCTCAGCACTTTGTACATGGATTTTGTATGTTATGGTGGTCAAAAGAAAATCTATGTTACTGCTGTATCAGGCACATCTTTTTTATGGTAAGGACCTGCCTATATTTTGAGACCCGAGGTAATGTTAAGTGTTATAAAACATTCCTTCATGCTAGTACAATGACTAGTGATTCCACTAGAATTTAGGGATTGCAAATATGGAAGACCAAAAAATGAATGCTGATATTTTACACAAAAAGCACAATGTAGGATAGAATTGCATTGAATGTTTGCATTGCAGAAGTGAGATCTAAGAATTAAAGAACTTGAGTATATTAATTCCTTCTATTGACCTAAAAAAAAAAAAAAAAAATATTTTTTGTTTCACAAGAGACAAGACTCAGTGACAGCAAACACTGCAAGAAATGTGGTGGATCTCAGCACAAAATGGACTTTATTCACTGGGTATCCAGCACAAAATTTCTCATCAATTTCCCCATTTCTGGTAAATTTATTCTATAAAATATGAAAGGGATTTTCCTTCTGCAGGCTGCTCTCAGTGACTCAGCCTTACATAACTCTCTCAGTCAAAGATGCTGCAAGATTGAAAGTAGACATCAATGCAATTACTAATGTTGGTCTGCTGAGTTATAAAACTTCATTTTGGACACATTCTACATGCAAAATTGTGTTTAAAATAGCTAATTCCTCATATCATGCCTAGCTTCTCCTTTCCAATGTTATTTCATATTGTAGTTGTTTCTGTCTAAAAGTCCCACTTGTAGTTTATATTTCAAATAATTTCTCTGTTTCATAAATCCTGCTATTGCTTTACTGTGCACATTCCTTTTTTTTTTTCTCTTGTCACTTATTTCATATTTATTTCGATTATAATGCCAGTAATTATGAAAAACCTCCATATTTTATTTTCTAACTGTGTGGTTTCCCAGTTTTTTTACCTGTGGCCCATATGCAGATATAAGCACCATTTCATGCCACTTAATTTAAATTATAGGCACATAACTATACTTGGAAGACCTTTGATTTACAGACAGCCGATCTAAACTAATGTGTTATCCATTAAAGGATAGTTTTCTGCTACGTAAACTTTGGATATAGAAAGTGGAGTTTTTTGGAAGTGTCTAGATTTCTTCCAAAAACACTTCCTATGAGAAGACATAGGGGGTTGTCGTTTTTATCATCTTGGTGCTTGTGACACCTTTGCTTGTTGGTTGCTATGTTTCTGGTTTCATAGAATCATAGAATCGAATCATAGAATCAACTAGGTTGGAAAAGACCTTTTAGCTCATCAAGTCCACCCATTATCCCAGGACTGCCAAGACCATCACTAAGCCATGTCAACAAAAGCCTCATCTACATTTTTCTAACAATTCCAGGGATGGTGATTCCACCACTTCCCTGGGAGCCATTGTTCCTAATATTCAGTCTAAACTTTCCCTGGCACAACTTGAGGCTGTTACCTCTTGTTCTATTGCTTGTTACTTGGGAGAAGAGACCGACTCCCACCTCATTAAAACGTCCTTTCAGATAGCTGTAGAGAGCCATACGGGCCTCCTTGAGCCTTCTCTTCTCCAGACTATACAATCCGTTACCTCAGCTGTTCCTCATTAGACTTGTGCTCCACAGCCTTCACCAGCTTTATTGCCCTTTTCTGGACCTGCTCCAGCAGCTCTTTGTCTTTTGTGTAATGAAGGGCCCAAAACTGAGCATGGTATTTGAGCTGCTGCCTCACAGTGCTGAGTACAAGGGAATGATCACTGCCCTGGCCCTGCTGGCTGTGCTATTGCTGATACAGGCCAGGATGCTGTTGACCTTCTTGGTTGCCTGGGCATGAGCTGGCTCATGTTCTGTGGCCATCAATCAGCACCCGCAGTTACTTTTCCACCAAGCAGATTTCCAGCCACTCTACCTCAAGCCTGTAGCATTACATGGACTTCTTGTGGCCAAAATGCAGGACCTGGCACTTTGCCTTGTTGAACCTCATACCAATGGCTAGAGCCCATTGATTCAGCCTGTAAATGTAATAGCACATAGTGGGATTCTATTTTCTATTTCAAGGAAAAAAAATGTGCAACACAATGTTATCTTGTCTTTTACAAATTTAATAGTGTGACATTCAATAATTAATAGACCTGATTCCATACCAGTTATTCCCTCCCACCACCACCCCTACTCCATCCCCCCCAAGAAAGCCACTATGATCATTCTTGGTTATTAAATGATCATTTAAATGCTTCATGGAAATAGGGGAAAGGGTATAATCCTTCTTTGTAAAGAGAAATCTCACTATTTCACCTCCACAAGATACTTCTGGCCTTTACCACTGTTAACATTTCATATAGCTCAATCTTTTCCTGACCTGTGCAATGGTGAGTGCACATGTAATGGCCAGTGCTGCTGAAGACTGATTAGAATTTATGCAAGCAGCCCAAATGAATGCAGAAGAGAGAACATTTTTCTGCTGAGCTACTCAGGAACGCTTTGTAGCTTCACTTAGTCCTTCCTGCTGATTGCTGCGTAAATGCTAACCAGCTGAAGAGCAAGCCACCCTCCCCAAGGACAGGCAGCAGAGACCTGCATCTGTGGTGTGTGGATGCCTGTAATAAACAATCACCCATCCAAGCACTCTTTTGAGCACAGTGACCTGCTGCTTAAAGAAAGGAGTTTGCTCTCTTCTGACTTTTTCTCATCAAAAAAGTGTTCAGCACAGGACTGGGTTATTTTTGGTTCAAAGAGTTACAGATAATGATTTTCGATTCACAGTTTATCCCTGTAGTTTCTTCTGGTTCCCAGACTGTCTTTGGTCAAAATGATGCACTATCTATAAATAATAAAGAAGACAACTTTTTACTGCTTGCATTTTTCAGAGGGACATAATTAGTCTTTTTGAACCCACTCGTTAAGATAACCCTGGCTCCTTCCCCACCTCAAAAGCTGAATTCTGCATACATATTTGTTGTAGTATAAATGTTTATTATTTCAACAGACGGTTCTAAAATCATAAGAGTAGTAAATGCAAAAGAAAGTGAAACCAAACTGATGGTGACCTGAGATATGAGAGCACTCAGTTAACCAGGGAATGAGCACGGTGTTGAGCCAGATAAGTAAATCAAATGGAGCAAAAGCTGGATTAGACAACATAGAGAGAAAGTAAAGAACATCAGTTAGCAGCCTTCTGCATTGGAGTGAATAATCGAAAAGTCTTGTGACTATGTTCGTGAATGGACATTTAATTTTAAGGCTGCTTTGTAATACACGAGTGCACAGGGATAGAATCAAAGTAGCAACATGCTTGTTTCAGGAGTTACATTTTTTGAATTTCATGGTTTTTTCATGTAGCAGGATTTGTTTGAAGATTTGTATATAATTTTTATGAATCTCAGTAACTTATCAATTTATAATTTTGGTGGAGAGACATCAGAATAATAAACTGCAAAAAATTTCCGAAGTACTGCCACTGGCATTCATCCATTTTTCTTCTGAATCCTTCCTCAGACTTCTCCCATAGAATCATCAGTACTTATTCAACTGTTTCTTTCAAAGAAAAACTTCAGGGCCTCTAATAGAATGAGTGTTTTATGACCATACTATTCCTTGCCTTGAAAATGCTGATGAGTATTCAAGAAATGCATTAAAATTTGGCATACAAATATACCTGAAATTGTTATTCGCTCAGATGAAATTTTAACAGAGTATAAATCTGTTGACTGGATTTTGGAAAGCTGAGTTTAACAGTTCTGTGTTTTCAGATCCATTCATTTTAAGCTGAAGATTCAAAATTATTTATTATTAGTCATCTTACTAATTTTTAGTGGTAGTCCTTGTCAGCCTGGAAAAATTCATCTGGAAATATTATCAAAGAAAACAATCCAGTATATACTGGGATCTTCCTGGTATATTTTATTTGATGCAGGCCTGAAGATGTCAATCCATTTTACAGCAACAACATTTTAATTGCAAGATAAAGGATCATATAACAAGTTCCCCAAATGATAAGGATTTAAAACCAAAACAAAACTATCAAACTAATGGCTATAAACAAAATAATGGATGAATTTAAGTTTAAGGTTTGAACGTTTGAGTTATTTCTGGATTTGCTTCCATCAGTTTGCCCATTTCAACTGAGAAACTGCGCTTAAAGGTGCAAAACATCAGTTAGTCATGAGTGAGCAATAACTCTTAAAAAAGAAAATGTCGGGGTAAAATCAGTTGCAAGCTGGACTTTGCAATTCAGCAAATTCCCTTTCCCCCATAATAGTGTACCCTTACAGTAAGTGTAGAATAGAGCATTGTAGAATGGAAAAGTGTAGAATGGAAGCGTTGACTCTCAGCAGTATTTTTCCAGAACAAGAAGTATTTGGCATTAAGTCCTAACAGCTTCTATTTTAGATTAAAGAAATAACAAGAAAAGTTAAGTTCTGTTCTCTCTCTCTCATGGTAGGATTTCCTGACAATAAAATGGCTTTGAAATCCCACTGTCATTATGGAGATTTTAATATTAAATGGATGTGCTAAGGGATCTCTAAATGTTATAGCAGCAAAATACTAAAAAGTAGATCCAGAAGAGAATAGTGTCTAACAGAGGTGACTCCACAATCTAGTCTGATTTTCTCTCCTTTCTTGCAGGGAGTCTCAGGAATGAAAAAAACCCAGAACTGCCTAATGCTCTTAAAATGCATAATAGCAATTATTGAAAGGACTATAATTAAGAGGCTTTTACTGCAATATCTTTGGGTCATCACTATAATAGCGTAACATGAGAGATGTTTTGGAATACTTAAATCATATGAAATTAACATGTTAATCCTAACATTTTATTAAAGTTTTTGTTTCCAATCATATATCTTACTGAAACAGTCATATGACTACTTTCTTTTATGTCTTTTATCTGTGTTATAAAACTGCTTTTATTCACAGTGAAAGCCACCATACAGTCTGAACAGCCCTTGACATGCGCATTGAAATAGAAAGATATTTTCAGAAGCAATCTCAATGATTTTCTGGCCACTTGGACTGAAATAATTAGAATATATTTTGCAATTTTATGTAGAGGAGCCTTTTTTTCCATATCAGCATTTGCTTGGCTGGTTTTACAAAGATGAGAACTAGTTGGAGAGAACCAAATTGAAGGAAGCAAAAATGATCAGAGGTCAATAAACCCGTGATCCACAATAGAAGACTGAATGAACAAGAGTTATTTATTATAAACTGGAAAAAAAAAGAGAGGAAGGAAATCACAAGGTGCCTTTGCACATTTCTGGCTTTCTATTCTTTCAGTTATTAGGCTGATAATTTAGGCTACCTGGATTACCTCTCTGGTCAGCGTCTACTTAATAATTCCAGTGTGCTTCTAGCAAACTTAATTATTGGATTTCTTGACAGGTTTCAAGTTTATCTTAAAATTATATGTAATATTATACATATTATATACCTGCACCTATATAAACAAGAACTGATTAGTTTGGGAGTACTTAAAAATAAAACCTCCAGATTTTAACAATATAGGAGAGATCTTCAGTATTTATTAGACAGTCATTTATAAAGCCCTCTAACATTTTAACAAAATTCAAATTCTTAATTCTGCAGCATGGACAATATGGATTTCAAAACATTTCATACATAATTAAGCAGTATAGCTTCCCATGAGTGAAGGAATGTTATTATCTCCATTTTACAAATGAAAAATATTAGATACACTGATCAAGAAGAAATCCTACAAGAAAATATTGAGTTTTCTATTATCTTTGTCAATAGCAGGTGAGAGAGGAAGTTGTTACAGAGATAATTCAAGAAAAAGGGAAGATGAAAACATATGCTAAAGGACATATATAACATTCATAGCAAAATTAAGACAAAAATAAAAATATACAGGGCATTTTATTTTTTCTAAGGTCAGAGATAATATGTAGGCTTTTGTTCAGCAATGTATTTTGGAAAATGCTTCACATGAAGCACATAAAAGATTTGTGTGGTGACAGTAAACTAAGCAGACGGGTAAGTATGTTACTTTAACTGCAGCATTTAAAAAAAAGTAGAACTCCACATCTAAATGCTGAATCTAGTGCTGTAAAGAGAAAACCACAAAAGCCAAAGAAAAAAAGTAGCGAAAGATCTTTTCAAATTTCAGGATCTTTTCATACCTAAAAAAATCAAAGTCACTAGTCCTCCAACATATGTTTGTATACATACATATAAGTTTATATATGTTCTTTCGAATATATGTTTTATTTCCACTGTGGTAAAATCAGTGCCTAAGATGTCACACACTGCAACAAATGAGTAAGGATTTGGGATGTGATAGAGGACTGTAACAAACATCTTCATTGCTTTACACGGTATGCAGTAAACTACACTGATGCCCACTGGGGTAAAACCAAATTCACCTGATACTTTACAGATATGCTCTGGAATAAATAAATCAGTGTGCATAAAGTGGAAAGCAATGTCAAAGGGAACAAGGCACAGCTCGCTTTTCCTCCATGTTCTGCCTGACCTTCCCTTTAACACCGGCTAAGATTCACTTCTTTACTGTCACTTTTGCACCATCATGGTGCTGTACTGATCCTTACAAATTCTGTTATAAATTGGTGCTTTGGGTAAATAAGTCAAATGGCCTTTGGCGTATAATATTTCTCTTTCTTTAGTAAGATTTTTCTTTTTTTTTATTTTATTTCTTGGTAATAATTTAGAGATCCTTTTTTCAATCACCATGTTGGTAATTGGTTAAGTACAACCAGTGTTTCATTTATAATCAGTAGGAAAATAGAGAGAGAAAAAAAAAAACACCTTTGAATAAATTTTCTGGTAATTTTGTTATGACAAAAAGAAAAAAAAAAAGCCTCAACCAAGGATAATGTGAGAGGGGAAAAGTTGCATTACAATGATGTGGGTGTCCTTGTTGCATTTCAGTTCTTGCATAGAAGTATTTCTACCCACCCACCCACTATTTTAATCATCTTCTACATAAGAAATATAATTTCCTTTCCCTTCAGTTTTTAGAACTTCCTTAAATTCCTTTACTTTTGATTCTTTTCCTTTTCACTCCAGAGTTTTATTGTGAATTTCACAGAAGATCCTTAGTCAAGAATAATTATTTTAATAGGTAATTAGTTAGATATCACAGTTGATTCTTTAATAGTATCACTCAAAAACACAAATTGCAAATTGTGTATTTTGTTTCTGCTGCTGGCTCTTATAATATCTCTTCCATATAAATGCATGCCAATGATTTTTTTTCCCCTGGTTCAAAGAGTCAATGTATTTTCTGTCACTTTTTTTCTCTGTTGCTGAGCCAAAACTTGGAGGAGGTTCATTCCACAGATAACTTGGTCAAATCCACTACCAGCAAGACTGGGCACAACTTCCTACTCTTTAGAACAGATACAACCAGTCATAAATTGTATCATAAAACTTGGAGCAAAAGTCATGGGTTCATATTGCACAGAGAGTATAATCAGTACCAAAATATGATCATAACTTATTTAAGAGAGTTTTAATGATTAATGACCAACTGACATCTGCATTGTGTGCTCCCTTCCATTCATATGGTGTGTGGTCATGAATATGAGGCATTGCTCTCATATCAGTGTAGGTTTTTTCACATTCCTTCAGAGGGATGTGAATATTTGCCCATCTTTATGTCTGGTGAACTATATTTCTATTTTCTTTTTTTCATACCTGCCAAGTAATGCATTCTTAAACATCAGCACAGAACCATTAAGAGCTTTGTAGCATGAACTCACACATGCCATTTGAAACCTTCTAGTTCCAGTTCCAGAATAGATAGTTATTGACTGAACCACATTAGTTCAAAATTAAGAAAAACTGCAAAAAGTCATACAACTCAAAGCAGTGACCTTCTCAAATATGCCTGTAACTGCAACCAATCTCCTAAAATTCAGAGGAAACTCAGGACTGAGGACAAACAAACCTTAGCGGTTTTAGAGTCAGACACCTACTACCTTCCCCCCAAAAGATTTTTAAGTGAGAGCTTCAGAGAGTTATACTTCTACTTGAGCTGCTTTCCTGGGAGCTGCACACTGAGTAAGCTCTTATAGCTTACATTTAATTTTTATCCATGTGCTGCCGGTTGCTGCTGGTGACATAGATTGACGCAAAATTTTCGTATCTATAGTGATTTTATAACAAATGCTTTTTAGGAGACACATGCTTGTTTCAACATGCAGAAGGTCTATACCTTATCTTTGTATTCTTTTTTTAATTATGCTTTCTCAGTCCCATCGGAACTCCCCTTGTTTCTTCCTATTTTTCTTTCCTTATACATTCCTATGTGGCAACTGTTTAATGTACAGAATAGCTGAAGACTGATGTACCAGTGAAGATGAAGAAACAGTGGATAATGTTCTGTGCAGCATATATTTTCTGTTAACAGTCTGGGAACTAAATATAAAGTTCTCTAAATTCAGCAGGTCTACATAGCACATAGAGTTAAAGGCTTTGTGCATATGCAGCATCAGTGATGAACCAGGATTCACAAATGCTTTCTTTGTGTTAACCGTAAATCTGCTATATAAGCTGCTGCAAAGTGTAGTTAAGACAAAATATTCTTTTAGGAGCTGAAAGTTGTCCTTCTTCCTCCTCCCTCAGTTTTAATCTGACAAGAAAACTTGTAAGGTTTATGATGCACATCTGAGATCATTGGGTGATTACTGCCACCTAGTTAATTCTTCATGCAATGAGTTATATACCATTAGTAGAAATGAAGGGCAAAGTCCTCAGTTGATTGTATCCGTCAGGAGATAGTAAAAAAGGGACATCCAGTCCTTTTTCCCTTAAGGGAAACCCTGCCTTCAAGTTTTTCTTTTTCTTTTTTCTTTTTTCTTTTTTTCGTGTTTGTTTAATTTTCTTTTAAAAGCCTCAAAGGCGTATTGCCAATGATGCCTATCCCTTCAATCAACATACCCTAACAGATATTCATATGTACGCTGAGGTCATCCTCTGTATTGCAAGCAAGTGGTACATCATTTTTCAAAGCATTTTGCCTCCATGTTATATGTACAGAGAAAAAGCCCTTTGATGCATGTTGAGGATAGGGACAGATTGTACCTGCACTGCCCCCATGCAAAATGAAATAATTAGCCATTCCTAAAGGTGTAAGACAAGGATATCCCATGATAAGTGTGAACCTTGCTGTGACTTTAAACTCTTGATTAGAGCAAAAGCAAAACATTTTGTCATTAAGATCAACACCCCACTACTGGTGCGCCCTCAGCAAGTTTGCCGATGACACCAAGCTGTGTGATTCAGTTGATACGCTGGAGGGAAGGGATGCCATTCAGAGGGACCTCGACACGCTTGTGAGGTGGGCTGATGCCAACCGTATGAATGACCTGGGTCGGAGCAATCCCGGGCACAGCTACAGGTTGGGCAGAGAAGAGATTCAGAGCAGCCCTGCAGAGAAGGACTTGGGGGTGTTGGTCAATGAAAAAATGAACATGAGGCGGCTTCAGTGTGCGCTCACAGCCCAGAAAGCCAACCCTATCCTGGGCTGCAGCAAAAGGAGCGTGTCCACCAGGTTGAAGGAGGTGATCCTGCCCCTCTACTCTGCTCTCATGAGACCTCACTTGGAGTATTGTGTGCAGTTCTGGTGTCCTCAACATAAAAAGATCATGGAACTGTTGGAACAAGTCCAGAAGAGGGCCACGAGAATGACTGGGGGACTGGAGCACCTCCTGTATGAAGAGAGGCTGAGAAAGTTGAGGCTGTTCAGCGTGGAGAAGAGAAGGCTGCGTGGAGACCTCATGGCAGCCTTCCAGTATCTGAAGGGGGCCTACAAGGATGCTGGGGAGGGACTATTCATCAGGGACTGTAGTGACAGGACAAGGGGTAATGGGTTCAAACTTAAACAGGGGAAGTTTAGATTGGATATAAGGAAGAAATTCTTTACTGTGAGGGTGATGAGGCACTGGAATGGGTTGCCCAGGGAGGTTGTGAATGCTCCATCCTTGGCGGTGTTCAAGGCCAGGTTGGATGAGGCCTTTGGTGACATGGTTTAATGTGGGGTGTCCCTGCCCATGGCAGGGGGGTTGGAAGTAGATGATCTTAAGGTCCTTTCCAACCCTAACTATTCTATGATTCTATGAATTGTTCACCAACTCCACTGCACACCCCCTTCAGAGAAACTACGGCAGTAAAAGGGGAGAGTGAGCCTGGGACACATCTGTCCCCCCTCTTTGCTTCTCTCAGCTTTGCAATGTCTCTCATGAGAGTAAACTGAATTTCCATGGAAAAGAAACCTGTCTGTGATTGTTGCTTCTTTCTGCTGCAGCAAAAGAGCCTGCAGCAGCTGGAAGAGACCAAGCATTATTTAGCCAAGGCCCTAAACTTCTGAAGGCTCAAGTATTTTACAGTCAGAGTACTCTGAGTCTAGACCATAACTTGGAAGGAACACCCTCTTTCTCACCAAGATCCAGCTACTTTGGAGCAGTGCCTGCTTTATCCCATTAAAAATAAATAAATCATGCAGACTATCTGCCTTGCCCCCAGTTCTTTTAATCAGGCCAAAACCTGTTTGTGTGCAACCAGTTTTACTTTTTCAGTCCAGGAAAGGAGAGAAAGCTCTCAGAAGGACTGATGAGAACTCTGTATGCTAATTGCCTTTCTGACTGGAAAGAAGTGTAGCAAAAAGAAATTATTATGAAGGAGGACAATGAAAAATTAGTTGCTTTTGTCTAAATGCTTCCAGTTGTTGATAAATGCTCACTGTTTAGTCTCACCAATTTTTTCAGCCTGCAGCTGCAGAGCCAGTGTTCCTCATGCCTCGCCATGACTGACGATCTGACAGCATGCCAGATAACCACCAATTCCTGCTCTGCTGTCTGCTTCAGTTATTTTTTTTTTTTAAAGATCATTTTTTGTCTCCTTCTCTTGAACCTGATGATCTCACACCGGAAATTCAGCTTTTCTCCCAAAGAAGAGGTCTTTGTGATGGCAACAGAGCACTCTTACAATAAACTGGGATTTTCCTTACTTAGGCAAGAAAAAAAAATAAGGTCAAGAACTGACAGAGTTCCAGCAGTGCTTAAACTCTAGCAGCACAAAAAAGCTATTTAAGGAGCAACAAAAACCTAAAGACACATTTATTCTGAGGTAATGGTGACATAATTTTTTGGAGAATAATTCCCAGTTATTTTAACCTATTTTTTCTTGCTGTATTCAGGACCAAAATGTGAATAGGATATAGATTTAAACTTTACTTGGAGACAGTGTGTCTCACAAATCACTGTAGAAATGTCCAGCACAGAAATGGCTCTTTACCTTGACAATAAAGGCCAGTTTGATAGTTTATTTTCTTTATTCCTACAATGAGTCCATTGAAAAACCTTCATCATTTTTATTCTGCTTCAATGCCTTACAGTTTTCTACCCTTGTAAAGGAAATAAGTTACTGAAGGCAATTTGGAGACTCTGAATGAGATGTTGTTTTGAAGTTTCATAATGATTTCATGAATTTATTTTGTACTGCAAATTACAGTCTCTTGATTGCTAACATGAGACTTTTAGGTTTTTATTAGCATGTCTGTGGCCAAGAGACTGGTTAAATTTACTTTAACTTTGATTCAGGCTTCAGTAGTGCTCTTACTTTATAAGTAAAAGATCCCTTTGTAATCAGAATATCTTTACCCTGTTAATATAATTTCTGTACTTTCATTTTTCATTTTTTTTTTCCCCCTCCAGAGACATTCCTGGAGAGGAGCTAGAGCCTATTTCCTTTCCCATATAATATTATAGAAAAGCAAATCTACTTTTTACCACCATTTTGCTCTTTAGAAAGTCTTCTTCAATGCAGTTCCTAGAAATTGAGTATTGCATGAAACAGTGGAAATGGTCCAATTTCTCCAGTATGCCACTCTGTATAAGCCCAAAGGAGTACACAACCCTTTTCCCATATGGTATTGAGAAGAGGTAGACCAAGGCTTCCAAACTGCTGTACCAGTACAGAATTTCCATTTTGACCCATCTCTTGTTATATAGATCTCAAATTATCATACATGGAAAGCAGGATATGGTAATGAGGCTTAGATTTATCTCAGGTAGCTTTAAATTTCCAAAAGGCTTTTGTATCATCTAACTCAGTTATAGATATGATAAAGATAGAGGCAGAGATGATAGAGAGAGATACATGGAGATGGACATGGAGATAGAGACAGACAGATAGAGACAGATTTTATTCTACAGTCAATGGAGTAGAGATACTCCCATCCTGAGGCCAGTTCACTCCATATAAACACTTACTTTCAAATGGGATGAATTGTCCTTTGCAGGTGTATGCGTGGGGATTGTAGTGTCAGCCAGAATGACTCACTTTAGATGTCTGACATATGGACAGAGAGAGTTAAGTGACAGATACCTCATCACAAGATTCTGTACATGGGCAGTTACCCACAGAGTAAAGAAACTGGGGTTAATCTGTTGTTGTGTGAGAAAGCATCTTCTGCGAACCCAGCACACCGTGCAAGCTATGCAGCCCCCTGCCAGGATCTGCTCTGCTATTGAGAACATAAGGACAGGAGTCTTAGGGAGCTGGGGCAGGGGCATGCTGGCAGATTTGTTGCAATGCAGTATGAGGGTAAAAATGGCCAGTTGTACAGAGCTTTAGATGGGATTGAGCTTTCAGAACACTAAAACTTCCCATTGAAGTGCCTGGCCAACTCAGTTCCTCAGTAATGAAAGCATTTGAAAGATAAAGAAAGGTTTGCCAAGAATGAAACCATCCTACGCAGATTCAGGATCATCTTCTGATTGTAAATGTCAAGATTCCACCCCTTATTTCTGAATTTATTCTCCTAGGTCTCCCTGCCCTTCCACACTGCTGAGAGATACAGTGTACATGAACAGAAATGTTTCTCTTGTACACTGCTTCTTTCACCTGAAAATAAACGATATCTTGCATAGAGAAGCGTGTGTTACTCTTAAAAAATATAAAAAAAATCCTACAGTTTTTCAGTGAACGTAGTACTTTAAAATTATAATTGGCAGCATCTCTGTCTTGTTTAAAGGAACACAATGACTCCAGACATTCCCAGTTACAGCAGACTCTGATTTGAATTGCAGTAATTAGAAATGTCCACTGGGTAGATAATCTTGTCCTTTCTGCTAATAAAGTATTGTTTCCTCTGATACTTTTCTTGGCATCTAATTCAGTCTAATTTTGTCATTATTCTTGACAGAATATTTCTTTGCCAAATAGCTCTATTGCTAGTAAATATGACCTTGTACTCAATCCCTATTTTCCTGTTCTGCAGAATTCCACTTTAAAAAAAGAAACAGTTATATTTCACAATTCCGCTTCCATTAAATGCTCACCCCATCCATTTCAGGAAACCAACAACATTTTTTATGTTTTTTTATAACTTGAGACCAATAAGTGTCAGTTTGGCAAATTCAGGGTGCAATGGTCATGCAGCGTTCTTGTAAAGACTCAGGCTTGAATACTAGTCAAATATCATCCCCTCATTATTTTAGCACATTTAGTCTTGAAATAAATTCCGGACATTCAAAAAAGAATAAAAATGAAAGAATTGAAAATAATATTTGATCCATATTTTGGGAAAAGGTTCACATTTATTTTTTAAATAATAAGCAGAAAACTGAGCTGAAAAACTGTTCATTTTTTGTTACTTAACTGGCCATGATACAGTTAAGCCATTGTCTCTGCAAAATGGAATTACTTAGTTCTTTCATATTTATTTTTTTTTTAGCAATCATGAGTTAATTAGGCTTCAGTGTTTTGTATCATATAACAGCTGGATTTGAGTCACCCTGATATTAGTTTACAAAACCAAAACCACATTCATCTCCCAGTGCATGAATAAAACTAAACTAAACTTAACTATGCCATGAGAATAATAATAATAATAATTTTAATAATCATCACATATTTTTTGATTCACATTTGCAAAATCAAACAAAAAATAAATTGTGAAAATGCCAAAATAAACCAAGATCTGTTAAATCTATTTTCTGACATGTTTTCTTAAAAAAAGGAAAGAAAATCTTGATGTGATTCTGTCGTTTAAACAGACATCTGTCCAACTCTCTATAATGACTTTTGAACTAACAGAGTCATTTTAGTTGACTTTGACAGAGGGATAAAAGTCACGAAATCACTTCACCACATGTTGTGAAAGTTGTTATCTAAGTGTGTGATACAAACTCTCATTTCAGCTCTCTCTGTGTAAAAGGTAAAAGAAACTTGTTTATCATATGTTTTCTTTGCCACCAACCAGCTGCTTATTCAGATGATGCATAGCTTTAGATAAGCATGGAAAGAAGAGGAAAAAGACTGGATAATATATATACTTAATGGGACTTGGAGTAGTTCAGGACCAGTATCGAAATTTAAAGGACACAAATCAATAGGAAACCACATTTCTTTAGGTTAACAGCTTACAGAACAATTTGTTTCTCCCTAAATCAGCAAGTCACTTAATCTTTTGATGCTGCTGTTTCTTTTCTTCTTCATTTACCAGTGCGTTCCACTAATAAAGCAGTCAGAGATGGACATTAGTGTTCAAAAATCTACCTAATACATACCTAAAAGTTCTATGGATGTGATCTTTCATCAAATCAGCTAAGTGCCCTTAACACAGTGCTTCAAATAATACAGAGTCAAGACTCTAACTTTAAGCAGATGGAAAGCATTTCTTTCTTTCATTTAGAATAAGTAGCTAACATCAGAAAAAAAAGAATACATGCATAATTTTCTAATAGTGACCCTACAAATACTGATTCTTGTTGTACTAGTTGATTTTATGAATTTTGTACTGTTCTTTACAATGGACAATATGAAAAGTACATGAGCCAGAAAATTGGCTGTCCTATTCCTGGCTTGTGCCGCTGATTTGTTTCATAATCATGAAGAACTCCTTTTACCTTTGTTTCCTATTCTAGCCTTTGTCAAACTTGTTTGCTTATGAAAGCTGCTGAAAAGAAAAACGCTCTTCTGCTGAAAAGAGAAACACTCTTCTGCTAAACATTTGGACCCAATATGCCTGAAAGAATATAGGTTTCATTTCTGTTGTAATACTGTTAATGATATTTTTGTTGCTATTATTACACAACTAATGCAATTACTGCAAAGAATCTCCTACAGCTTTATTTTGCTGCCTTGGTACTATATATGTATAGGTCAGTCCCTTCTGATGCAAAATTACCATTGGCTTCTCCCTCTTCTGTCTTCAACATTACAGAAAAAGAGTGACAGGGTTTGGTTCCTTTTCACAAAGATGGAAAACCTTTTTTTTTTTTAGATCTAATCCACCTCTCACTGTGACAATTTCTTATAGCAGGGAATCCTGCAAATAAGAGCTCTTCTTGGCAAAGCTATTCAAGACTGAAGATTGCATAATTGCACTTATAAATGAAATAAGAAACTTTAAAAAATTCATAGAAATTACTGAGACACAGGTTCTGATTTCTAGTTGATCTAACTGATTAAAATTTACAATGTCATTCATTGTGAAAATTTGTTAAAACTCAGTTGTTCCAGTCAGAGATCTTGAATCCCTTGCCATTTAAGTTAAACTTTTTTACCAATTTGTCATAGAATCATAGAACCACAGAATAGTTAGGGTTGGAAAGGACCTTAAGATCATCAAGTTCCAACTCCCCTGCCATGGGCAGGGACACCTCACACTAAACCATGTCACCCAAGGCCTCATCCAACCTGGCCTTGAACACCGCCAAGGACAGAGCACTCACAACCTTCCTGGGCAACCCATTCCAGTGCCTCACCACCCTCACAGTAAAAAATTTCTTCCTTATATCCAATCTTAGCTTACCCTGTTCAAGTTTTAACCAGTTACCCTTGTCCTGTCACTACAGTTCCTAATGAACAGCCTCTCCCCAGCATCCTTGTAGGCCCCCTTCAGATACTGGAAGGCTGCTATGAGGTCTCCACGCAGCCTTCTCTTCTCCAGGTTGAACAGCCCCAACTTTCTCAGCCTCTCTTCATACAGGAGGTGCTCCAGTCCCCTGATCATCCTTGTGGCCCTCCTCTGGACTTGTTCCAACAGTTCCATGTCCTTTTTATATTGAGGACACCAGAACTGCACACAACACTCCAAGTGAGGTCTCATGAGAGCAGAGTAGAAGGGCAGGATCACCTCCTTCGACCTGCTGGTCACACTCCTTTTGCTGCAGCCCAGGATAGGGTTGGCTTTCTGGGCTGTGAGTGCACACTGAAGCCGGCTCACGTTCATTTTCTCATTGACCAACACCCCAAAGTCTTTCTCTGCAGAGCTGCTCTGAATCTCTTCTCTTCCCAACCTGCAGCTGTGCCTGGGATTGCTCCGACCCAGGTGTAGGACCTTGCACTTGGCATGGTTGTCCTGATAAATATCTATATTAAAGATACATAACATCCAGTAGCTGCAAATATTAGAGTTGAGTAAGACATTTAAGCACACAGGTTCCTTTAGAATAAAATATGATTTTGGATGAATATCACTCTTGCACAAAGAATGTACATGAGTATATTGAACTGGTTAATAAATCTTCCCCTAAGACATATATTTTTTATTATGTAGGTCTCAGAGTTCCAAACTAAACCTAAGTACAATGTTTCTGAAGTAAGTTAGCCATTTGGCAGGTCTTTCAGACCTTTAGGACGTGATCCACAAAGGGACTTTGTGCACCCTGCTAGCACTTCAGAACATAACCACAGACTTTAAATGTGAGCAGAGCTCAGGTGCTGCTTAAAATTGGCATTTAATTTTCACAGCTGTTTAAATGCCAGGTGCTGCCTCATTCCCATTCTGCCTGAGCCCCAGACACAGCTACATGGTCAGGCCAAGTGTTACTAAACTTTGTCCTGCCAACAAAAGAAGTGAGTCAACATCTCTCCAGACTGGCCTGCCGATGGGCTTCCAGTGACTTGTCAGACCACATCCAGGCCTAACTTCTGTCACACCATGCCCAAGAGTGGAATTAAGGCACCTAGGTGTTCTTACAAATGTGGCCACCACAAAAGACATACGTTGTTTGAAAATCACACTGCTGTTCATGGCAAGTAGGTATACCGAGATGTTTTTGAAAGTCTTGCCCTAGGTGACCTCCTCCCTCTCTCACTTAAGCTACTTTTTTCTATTATTTTTCACTTTGTTACAATAATTTGACACCTTTTTTTTCTTCATTTCAGAGGCGTTAATGAATTTTCCAACTCATCTTGTTAACCAATAAGCCAAACAATATCTAGACAGCAGTTGCCAGCAAAGATGAAATAAAACATTCTCTTAGTGGTGTCTTCTAAGCTTCCCTATCAAAACTGAAGGTAACTAGACCTAGATCTAAAATAGCATGATGCCATTGACTTTAGTGGAGTTACATTTATTTAAACCAGCTGAAGATATACCTCAAATTTTAATGACTCATTATAAGCTCAAAAGACCCATGACTCAAAGGCATGCTCTAAGTTTTAGGACTATTTGACACATTTTTTTAAGTAGCTGATCAATGATTTGAAACAATGGCATTAATTGCTCTTAATTTTTCACTTATGTGAGTAACAAACAGTTTGCATTATTCATCCAAGCATAGTGTTATAGTAATTTCTTCAGTGATTTTTCAGATTACTTGCTCTGGTGGTTGCCTATACCTGTGATTATTGTTAGCACAGTCTTTTACCCTGCTGTTCATTTCATACTATAATGATTACAGTTATTATCATTACTATAATTATTGTTATGTGTGTGAGATTGGTTAACAGGTTCTATAAACACAAACATGTTTTTTAAAAATATGTGTCAAATGAGGCAATATAAAATCACTCTTTTTCTATTCAAACTATTCTTAAATTTTATTGGTTGTATTCTCATTCATTCTGTTTCATTAAAAAAAAAAAAAGGCATCCTACACACTGATGAGCTCATTTAGCTAAAGCCTTGGCTTTTGGTTGCTTGAAAGAGAAACATTTAGCAGTACATATGTCTGCTCTTGTGAAACAAAGTAAGGTGGACAGTTAAATAGAGTAGGATAGGCAGAATGGAGATTCACTGAATGACAGGGCACTATGGTGACTTTCACCAGCCATTAAGCTCCAGCCAAACAAGAAGTCTATCATGAAACTGGAGGTTTATCATTTGGTACATATCCCATCTCCTTTTCTAGTAAAATTTGGCCTTTGGGCTGCTTGCAGACCTGGTCCTCCCCCTGTGAACCAGTGTGTCTACAGGGCTGGCTGCAGTGTGGCAGAGCAGGCGCTGGTGACATATGGGACCACATGCTGAGTGCACCCAGGGAGCAGGGAGACCTTGGACACATCCCCCCAGGAGTCAGCAGACTGGTGGGTGCCAGCATTTCTAGTGCTTGGAGCAGCTTTTGCAATCACATATCAGCTGCTGTGCAGCCAGTCTCCTGTCCCACTGTCAGGACGTCTACAGTGGGCACTGCTGGAGGAATCCCATCGGCAGGGCAGCACAGAAGGCCACACCACTTGCCAGACCCACCACCAGGGACCTTCTCATGAGGCAAAAGGTAGAACAAGTGCAGTTACACACTGCTTACTACTGTTTTCCCCAGGTGATAGAGCACTGGAGTTATTCATAGAAAAAATATAATTTTCTCTCAAATACAAAAAGGTAATTATTAGCAATTATAGTGCTATCCTGAATGGTGAGGGAAAGCGTAGGGAGGAGGCTACTTACTGCAGTATGATGTTGGTCAGGAAACAGTTTATTTCATTAAGAAGAAACCAAAGAAATGTTTTCATTTTTTTCTGGCATGATTTTTAAAGACTGTGGCCCTAGTAGCAAAAGAACCATTGGAGATTTTTAATGCTTTTGTTGTGTCTGTTGACTCCCCCTCAAGCCATGAGAATTCTCATTCACCTGCAGCACGTTTTCGTGGTATGGTTTTGCTCTGAGCTCCCAGGTCTCTGGGAAATTTAATAAACTGCTTTGTGTTTGTTTATATTTTCAAATATTCTTAAATAACAGTGACATCCATGTAATTTAGATACATAATAACTTCTTCACTGCCTTGATCTTGAAGGTCAAAAAGCCACTGGTGGTAACTGGAACTATTACACTCCGATTCAGGTTGAGATTTAGGGTTGTATATAGGTCAGATTTTATTTTTTCTGATCCAAATCACCTACTATCCCTGCTGAAGATAGAATTTCAGTAAGACAGGACTTTGTCTTTACAGATCAAAGACAGACAGAAGGAAACCAGAGAACCACAGAATGGAAAGTACAGGAAAGAATAGACTCTTCTTGCTGACACAATTAAATAGAAGACAGCTATTGAACCATTTAATGTGTCTCACCTCTCTGCATGAGAAAGCCATAAATTATGTAAGGTGAGGGACTACTTTTCTTCACAGTGCCTGCACAATAGTATGTGTTGAAAATGACAAGCACAAGTCCCCATCTGTGAATAAATGTTTAGTTAGATCTTAAGTTCATGCACAAAGAGAGTCAAAAAAAAAAAAAAAAAAAAAAAGACAAGGACAAAAAGAATAGTAAACAAAGCTCAGATGTATGAGTTTATTTAAAAAACATAGATATAGGAGACAATATTGGTGTCCTGGGTTCAGCAGCAGCAGTCATTTTTCTTCTTCTTAGTAGCTGGTGCAGTGCTGTGTTTTACACTTCAGTCTGCGAACACCGATGTTTTTAGTTGTTGATAAGTAATGTTTACTCAGATCAAGGACTTTCTCAGTCTCATGCTCTTCCAGTGAGGAGGGACACAAGAAGCTGGGAGGGAGCAGAGACAGGACATCTGACCCAAATTAACCAAAGGGGTATTCCATACCACAGCACGTCATGGCCACTTTATAAACTGGGGGCAGTTACCCGAAAGGGCTAGATCACTGCTCGGGTCGGGCTGGGTATTGGTCGGCGGGTGGTGAGTGGTTGTGTTCTCTCCCCTTGTTATTTCCCTTATCATTATTATTATTAGTGGTAGCAACAGCGGTTTGTGTTACTGGACTGTTCTTATCTCAACCTGTGGGAGTTACATTCTTTTGATTCTCGTCCCCATCCCTCCAGGAGTGGGTGGAGGAAGATAAGGGAAGATAAGGGGGAGTGAGTGAGAGCTGGTGGTTCTGAGTTACCAGCTGGGCTTAAACCATGACAGTTGGTAACTTTGGTATTTTAAAGGCAAAATATTAATGACAATATTTCTGGAGGAGTGTTTTAAACTTTAATATCCAGCTCCCAATATCTTTGATTCCTCTGAACAATTCTCTTTCCAAGCTTTACTGACACATGCTTAGTGTGAGCCAGAACTGGATGGCTGGTCTTGAGAAGTTCTATGCAGCCACTTTTTCATCAAAACATTCAAAAATTTCTTCTGAAAACACATCCAGAACATCATACACTGGAAAATAATCTCATGAAAAAGTAGAGTTTTCAAAGTTTATGTTATACACACAGACACAATATATTATCCCCTAAAATGTCTCATCAAAGACGATAATGCTAAACACACTCCCTCCTGCAACCTTTATCTCCATTTCAGACTCCTTCTCTAGTAAACTCAAATGGCAATTACTGCAGTGTAGTAGTGGGGGCAGTGGCAAGGTTTCTGCAGCACAGTATAGCTGTGGGTAGAACCAAAGAGAAGATGTCCAAGCATTTCTAGAACTTACATAGCTCCCTACATTCACAGGTTCCTACTCCTTATACACACAACCCTGGGAAGAGGCTGAGGCTTTAGGAATCCTAGCAGAAGTTTCCTGTACCAATATCCCTGTAACATCAGGATTTTACAATCATACATTACCCATAAGCATATCCAAATGACATTTCTAACTCATTACAGTTTAAAATGGGCAGATCTTACCAAGAAAGAAGAAAATTTGTCCATCAGCTTAATCATCACTTTATAAAATAAATCCTAGGAAATATGCTGGCACTCATCCACCACACTCTAGAAGAGAACAGAAGACAGTATGGATGGATTTCTGTACATGAAGTGTGCGTCATCTCACTTCAGTCATGGTGAAACCTCTCTGATCCTCATCAACTATGCACTTTTTTCACTCTGTGGAGCAAAAATTCCAGATCCCAAGATCAAATTACTTCACAGATTTCTGCAGATAGCTTTCTACTAGAGAAAGAAGAAAAGAATGAGAGGAGCAGATGTTGGACTAGATTACTTTTGAATGTCCCTTCCAACTCAAACTGTTCTATGATTCTATGCTTTTATTAGAACCTGCCATATGCAGAGGCAAGAGCAGGATCTGTGGTTGCTGTCTGAGATTTGGGTGCTTTTAAGCATGTGAAGAGGCTAATTAGAAGCTTCTGACTGACTAGATGTTGGCACATGATGCTTTTGATGAAAAGAAACCTCAAATCCAAAAGATGTCAGATGACTGTATTGGTTGACAAAACAGGGAATATTCCAAGGCTGCTGGCAAAGAAGCACCTGACCTTGCAGACACCCACTACATTCATCCTGTAAACTGGCTGTCAGACAGTATGGAAAGTCCATCACTACAAATGTATCTTTGCCCCCCTCCCCAACACCATGCGAGTGCTTGGAATAGAATCTACTCAGGATCTTTATAAACTTAATCTTTCAAGTCCATAAGAAACCTATTAAACCACCCTGTGTGCATTTCTGAATTTCCCCATCAGCATCACAGAGTAGGTGATGTTAGTCAAGAGTACACGGCAAATAGCAAGCATGACACTGGAGCTCAAGGAGCTATTAACATCTGTAACACTCACAGTAATACTGCCAGTGAATCCCTTCACTATGCTGTCAACTTTTAAAGCTGTGTAACTTTTTTTTTGTAGTGTGTGAAGTGCTTCCACCAGGCTGATGTATGATGCTGGGAAAACAGAAACTTAATCTGCACTGAGTTACACCATCAAGACAATGAAACCACTGCAAAAATAAAATACTGGTATTTTAGTACTAGCTCTGCTGGATGTTACTTGCAAAAATATTATCCAAGGGATATCTTATTGTTTCACCAGCAATAGTAATTTTTAAAAAGCCAAAACTGTATTAAAAGGCCTCATGTATCCAAGTTCTCTTCTTCTTGCTAAATAATGGCTAATTCTTTGTATGCTTTATTCTTCCTTCAACCCAGTCAGTGACTTCTGTGTTGAAAAGCATTTAAAGAAATTTTAAAGAAACACTTTCAGTATGTCTGATATTTTCAACACCATTTGAATGTTTGAAACAGCCTACCAACTATTCCAGTTAATTCCTTCTAAAAAATCTTTCTGAGTCTTAATAAAATCAGATTCATAAAAAAGATACTGATTATCAAGTTCCCCTTGCTCTCCACATGGTCACTAGCTCATTCCCCATTTTACCTTTCATTGCTTTTTTTTTAGTCTTTCCAAGCTCAGTTTCTATTATTTTCTAGCATAACTTGAGGATATAGTTCTTATGACTGAAGGATGGAGAGGTTGACACTGCTTTTTATATGGAAGGGGAAAAAAAGGCAGCATCAAGCAAAGGGTTACAGGACTTTTATCTCCTATAAGAGTTACTGTTAGAAGCTCTGTTAGAGTCAGTCAAGTCTTGAAATGAAGCGAAAAGTCCCAAGATATACCTTGGTGTGTATAGGGCCTAGAAATGGAAGAACATTGCCAAGAATCTCTGCTCTGAGAAAAGGTTATTTGCTGATTTGTGAGATCTGATTTGTGGGATGCTTTAGGATTGCAACTGGGTTTTATGAACAGGTGTCGTGGTTTAAGCCAGTCTGCAAGTCAGCCACGCAGTTTCTACTCCTCCCGCTGCCCCCCGGAGGGATGGGGAGGAGAATCGAAAGAATGTAACTCCCACGGGTTGAGATAAGAACAGTCCAGTAACTCAGGTATAACACAAATCACTACTGCTGCCACCAATAATAATAATGATAAGGGAAATAACAAGGGAAGAGAATATGATACCGCCCGCCAGAAACGAGCCCGACAGAAAAGAGGACGTGCCCTTCTGGGTAGCTCCCAGTAACATCCCCCGGCATGACGTGCTGTGGTATGGAATACCTCTTTGGCTAGTTTGGGTCAGGTGTCCTGTCTCTGCTGCCTCCCGGCTTCTCCTCCTCCCTGGCAGAGCATGAGACTCACAAAGTCCTTGGTCAGAGTAAACATTCTGACCAGTAACTGAAAACATCGGCTTTATCAGTATTACCCCCAAGCCAAAAGTCAAAACCACAGCACTGCACCAGCTACTAAGAAGGAGAAAAACTGACTGCTGCTGCTGAACCCAGGACAACTGGTTAACTCTTTTCTCAGTCACAACAGCTTTTTGTATATTCTTACCTCATATTTCCTGTCTGAGGAGCCTAAGGGTCACGACTGTGTGTGTGGAAGAAAGAGTGACATACATGTTAGATCTGTCTAGGTGATGCAGTGGATATGGTTTGCGGTCTAACAGTAAGAAGTTGGTGATAACAAGAAAATTATCTTGACCAACATTACTTATGTATACAGAGGGTGAAGAAAATTGCCAGATTTTAGAATTTAGAGGAATTAAAAATGCAAAAGCAAGCTTTAGGCAGGAGAAGAAAATGAAGGCACAGTCTTTAGACAATAAGAGGATTTATGCATTTTTTAATGTTCCAAATCAACAAAGATTTCAGGATTCTGATAGAGTAGTTTGCAGAGTTACCATTTGCAGAGGACAAGCGAAAACTTGCCTAAGGAGTGAAACTGAAATGATATTGACCTGAACCCTGTGGTTACCTCTAATATGTTCCTCCCCAGAGGCAAGGAGAACAATGCAAGCTCCAGGAAGAGGCATTCTCAGGCTGATAAAGCGCCCCCTGAAAACAGAAAGAAAGCTCTGATCCTGCTCAGCCTTCTCCCACAGAAAGGCAACAAGCTGAAGCTGTGAAACTTGTTAGAGAGACTGCCAGAGCACACTTTGACAACGAAAGATGAAGAGTCCATGGGCTTATTAGGGGGGACTGTGCCTATATGGGCATCCTGCCAGAGTAATTTCATTCAAAGCCAGAATGCAAGTGAGCGAAAAGTCATCCTGAGACTAGAAGGACTTCCACTGTCTTCCAATAAGTAATGCAGTGCCCAGACTAAACTACAACAACTTGTGCTGATTTGACAAAAGCATGACCAACCCAACGACAAAGCACTAGAGCTAGGATTTCTGGAGAGCTGGGAGGGGACAGAGGGTTGTAATAGAGTGCAAGGAAAAGAAAACTGAATATGAAAGCCATAGAAATGAAAACAGTCACTTATAGCATGAATAAAATCAACTACAGGTATCAAGGGAAGATGAAAAGCTGTGGGCATGAAAGTGAGAAACTGTAAGCTTTCTTCAAAGATTGTGCGTATTACTAAATTTGATGAACTGGGGAAAAAGCAAAAGGTGTCCCTTTCCCTGAGGGCACCTAACTGATGACACCTCAGAGGCAGGGGTGGCAACTGCTTGATGAGCTCTGTCTTAACACATTAGAGCAGATGTAAAAAGATAACAACAAAACGTGCTGTAGTGGATCAGTCCTAAAGGAAGTCAAAGTACAGCCACTGAGACCAGGGGGAAAAGAAGACGCTGTCTGACCTTGCAGTCAATATACTAAATCATAACCTATAAACAGGCTAATTCTGACATAATCACATCCATAAACATTCTCCCGAGGAGCTGACACACATGCCTCACTGGTGCTTTTGTTCATTATTCACACAATGCAATTTAATACCTGCTTGGGCAAGCAGTCTGCCCAAAGATACTTGTAAAAACAGAGAAGATGAAGACTCAGTATAATTTATAATTAATGAATATGCTGGGCAATGATGTAATCTGAAGTACATTTACATGTGTATTTTTGTAAGGTGTTTTGGTTTTCCTCAACTTTGTGATGATATCTGTGAAGAGAAATGTACTAAATTACCCTGGCATGCAGCACAGTAACCTGAAGCTCTGTTCACTGAACAGTGCAAGATTCACCCATTTTAAGGTCAAAATGAACCATAGTTATTACATAGCCTGACCTCTTCCAGGATTGCAGAAATGGAAGAATCAGGGCCAACAAGAGCTGTTCTTGGCCCAGGTCAGATAAAACATTTAAGTTCTGTTATTTACCTTACCCTGGCATAACTATTCATTTCCACTGAGTTATTTTATCTCCTTTTTAAGCCTTCTCATCTCTCATATAAAAATAAAATAACTCAGCGTATACGCCATACAGAGGGAGCCAATATGACTGCAAAGGGAGAAAGTGAAAAAGGGCAGCGTAAAGAGTGGGGGATACTAAAGCAAAAACTCAAGGAGACTTCAGCACCTCAAGTAAATAACCTCTGTTATTACTGTCTCTCTTCATCCCTGCAGTTCTTTACCAAGTCAGGTGATTGCTACCAAGCCTGAGGAAGTATTTGTTATTATTTATCCTTTGCAATTTAGATGGTAATAACTAAATAAATGTCATTTGACTATTTTCAAAGCTAAGCCCCTTCTTTTAGAAGAATATTTCTGTCTTCAGTAAAACCACTCTCACTAAAAGCCTCCCTTAAGACTGTTTCCAACCCTTATTAAGTCCCTTTCACCCTTCAGCACACAACAGGAAGAGACAGAAGAAATGTTCACTGCAATTCAAGAAATCAAAGGATGCTGAAATCCAACCTGTGAACAACCTTTCCACTTTCATGGCTAAATGTTACAACTACCCTTTATTTCTTGACAGCCTGCATTCTTGGGTCCCAGGTGTAAATACTTTGGAAATCTGAGAGCAAGGCTTTCAACTGTATGCTGAGAATATCAGGCACAATTTCTTTTTATTTTAATGTGTGTTGTCATGGAAACTTTACAGTGGACTCTGGGTTTCTAATTCAAAACTCTTGAGGTTTCTGGTGGTTCCCTGATGGATAATGTCAACTGCTTTTTTCACAGGAAGTAATAATAAAAATTCACTTTCCTGTTCAGTAAACCTTGAATGAACTGAAGAACAACCTCAAATCTACTTGCTTCCTCTCACTCTAAATTTCATATGCATGACTTATAGGATGCTACTTTACCTTTTCAATATCTTTGTAAATAGCTGAGGTCAGTAACAGTCAAAAACTTTCTATTACATGATCTTGAAGGTTATTTTATTTTTACATGTAACAGGCATAAAAAGTTGCCTTCTTACAAATTTATAAATGCTGACCTCTGAGACTGGAGAATTAAAAAGTAAAAAGATAAAGCCACAACAATGTTAAACAGAATATTTTTTTTCTTTCCAGACTTTTTTTCCTGAGCTTAAAACATTTCTAGGTAATGGCAGAATAAGGTTAATTTTCTGTTTCTGATTTTTAATATATTTTACTCTGTAAATGTCTTATTATGTCACATTAGTGAGTGAAAGTCAATAAAACCCTGTAGGCATCCTTTTCAAGTCCATAATGAGGTATTTTTCAGCAAAGTTCCTATATTCAGAAAGTTCTCCTGCTGTACAACACCTTACTGTTAGGAAACCATCTTTTGAGAACTATTCCCTCAATGCTTCTGCTTTTAGTGCTGAGGAAATATTCCTGAAATTTGTCCTGAATATGATCACCAAAATGCCCAGAAATAATCAGGCATCTGTGCTGCTGTTCATACTTTTTCTTCCATTTTCATATTTCTCAATTTCATGGCTTGTCACATTTTAATGCATTGACCCAAATACTGTATATTAAACTAACTTATCCCTCCCACAGCTGACTGTAGATGTGGTCTACAAGAGAAAGCAAATAACTGCTTGAAACTGGTGCTAATGAGTGTTTGCTGGCTTGTGTTATTGAGTTTCAGTAACAACTTCAATAAGATTTTGTAACTAGCACCTTTGGAATGTGTCCAGCGTCCCTGAAAGGTGAGTGGCTGATGCACTAGCTGTGCGTCAGCTGCTGTGCCTTCGTTGCTGTCAGTCAGGTCTCCACTTTGTTTCACACTCAGCTTCTTAACCTTACCATTTTACCCAAATGTTAGGTTCATTGAGAGTAACCTCAAAAACACTCAAGTATACAAAATTCCCCAAGTGTTCTAGCTCACTATCCACCAATATTATAAGCAGGAGAGAAAGTAGCATTGCTTACTCAGCGCTGTAAATTCACATACTACTTAATCCTGCTGGGAAGCTTTGCATGACTAAAAAGTAGAAATCTCTGCTTCAACTATTTAGAAAGGATCAGATGGCAAAGGAAGGAGGAAAATGAAGAGGTATTACTTGTCACTGACAACTCATCAGCAATGCTTACAGGTCATGTTCAAGCACGTAAAACATTAAATGGGCTCAGATTTACTGCTTCCTTTCACCTGTCTATTTACATAAGAATAAAGGAAGTCTGTATACACTTATATGAAGTATATGTAAAAAGGAAACAAGAATGCATATGCAATATGTTATGGAACTCCTTTGTCAGAGAGTTACAGCAGATTTGCTACCTGAAACATGGTTATCTTGACTATTCCTGAAATTTCTACAAGGGATATTGTTACTTCTAAATGAAATGCGCCATGACAGCTGGGACCTGCTTGAAACATAGTGTGTAGTAAGCAACACTGACTACAACTTGAACTGACTAAAACCCTCATCCACAGTCAAGTACCCTTGAAAATGGGAAGTTTAACAAAAATGAAAATTTCGAGGCAGATCAACTGAAAGAAAAAAGTAGAAACACAAAAATGTGAGTTATAACAGCCTAGTGTGGAGATGCAGCAGAAGTCTTTAACCTTGGTGAAGGCCACTATTCGTTCAGAGGACTGAACAGAAATGAGCATTACAAGATCCAGTAGAGGGAAGCTTAAGTAAGATGCAATCCATTGAAAGAAGATACAAATATTTGATATGAAGAATTCACAAACAGATGTGGCACATTTTTTCCCTACTATAATTTTAAAAATCAAGTTTACCTGTGGTTCCAAAAGGTGTTTGCTAGATAATCCACAGCTACTATTCTTAAAGGCAGATCCAGAGGAAATACTACGATCTCATATGGGCAGCGTGACTAGATGAAACGGTAACTTCCAAGAAAACGATTATCATCGTGTGAATGGCAAAACTTTCAAATCCCTTCTCCAATTCCACAGCACCGCCATGAAGACTAAAGCTCATATTGAAGTAGACAGTAAACTGCTGTTATCGCCTTCCCTGAGCAAGTGTAGTGTCTCCACATTCACATTTTGCAGTAGGTATTGCTATGTTTTTGTCTATACTATTGTCTCAAAACATACTGATGCCCAACTGACTTCAATTCAAGGGTAGTGACATCCCACAGCACTGTGTTTCCCTTGGTGAGTGTAGACTTTTCCTAGATCAGAATAGCAAAAATTGCCACAGTGCCTCACTTTGCCTAGGAAGAGTATAATAATCCACCTAGAAGAATACAACTGGAAAATATCCAAAAGTGCAAAATTAATTTTTTCACCTATTTTGCATGATAAATATGCACAGTTTAACATTCTTGCTTAGGATTTGCATACTGACCACTGGCTGAGATTTTGTTTCACTTGGAATAAATATTAAAATGATGATCAGATGCACTGAGTGAATAGTTTCTCATTTCAGAATAGTTTCTCATTTCTCAGTGCTCCCTTTCCAGGACACCAGGTTTTCAGTGTCAGTGTTTTTCATTTGACAGTGCAACCCTTTCTTCATGTTAAACTACTTTTGCGATGAAGTAAGAACTTTCATTTTGTCTTTGCACACTGTGAATATTCTCATTGACCTCAAGTGGCCTTGAAGTTAAGGGAGCTGTCACATACATAAGTCATCACATTATCAGTTAGACCTTTAAACAGCAACCATTCCATCCAGCTACTTCTGCAGAAAAATGCATATGGCACTTTTGAACCTACAGATCCCATACTCCAGAGTTTTGTGAGGGGTGGGGACAGAAGTTAAACCCTTACGTGTGTCATTAGGACCCATTATGAAATTCAGCATTCTTTATTTCTCCTAATGGACAGCATTTTAACAAAGTTATTAGTAAGTATAAAGATGGTTAAAATTAGGATGAGCAATGTAATAAAACAGCATAGAAAGTGTAGGAAGGACAAACCCTTGCTTATTTCTGATCATGCACCTTGGGCTTGTCTTTCACTGTTTATGTGGTAGTTTCGTAATCTCATCATATTTCTATTGAGTGCATGAAAACAAAACAATTTTTATTGCAACATGCTGAGACAGTATTTATAATGTTACTCTACAAGCAAACAGGTTAGCAAACAACAGAAAGAAAACAGACATTAAACTACCTAAACTGAAGAAAAAATCAAACATCATGAAGTGAAAAAACTATGTTGTTAAAGTTTGCTCTATGCTACACGTCTCTGCCAGTTATCACTTATGTGGCTCTATTTTGTATATAAACTAATACAATATGCAGGATTGAAAAAATGTTTCAATCTTCCAATTTTATTTTTAATTCTAACAGCATAACTGAAAGAAGGATAGGTGGCTGAATTCACATAAGGTGAAATAAAGCTATTCCATTATGAAAAACAGCACCATAATAGTGATATATAAAAATCAAGACAAAGAGGCAGAAGACTAGTTATAATAAATCATTCTGACACTGTAGTTAACATCACTCTGAAGAATTATGTGGTGAATGCATATTTATGCTAATTCATATAAAAGTATTTTGAGCAAGTGAACAGAAAAGAAAATGGCATCTTACATAGCAATTCAGTGTCTGATTTGAGTATAGTAAACTGGTGGCTACAAAGTACCTTCTTAGATAAAGCCTCCTACTAGATGAATCCTTTCTCTCTTTGGTTAGATGAGAGGAGGGAACAAAAACGTATCTTGCCACACATACATATGTACTCTGATCATGGGGACTTAGTACACATGAAAAATTTTTCAGACAAAGATTTTACATTGATGAAATATGAAAAAAAATCAAAAAGTTGCCTAATTAGAAAATACACTAAGTAAAATGTGGATGCTTTCAAATAAGCATGGATAGCTTGGATATGATACAAAATGAATGCTTATACTAGGGGGTTACATTTTGAAACCTACATCAATTTCTTATAAACCAGCAAAAAAAGACAACAGTCAGAAATGTGTTAACGTGATACATGTATACTTGCCTAAACACATATATTTTGGAGTAGTTTTCAGAAAAACATGAATAACTAGTTTAGTTAAATTAAGGACTTGTGCTTTTACAGCTACACAGAAATTTAGAAAGATATGGAATCAGACCTCAAGTTCTTTATTACGTGTGCTTTAAGCCATATTTATTCAAGGTTGTCAAACTCACACTGCACTTAGAATTTACACTCCATGACACTACTAACTTACTTAGAATAATGACTGAGGATGTTGCCTGAGATGCTTTATATGACCTGAATGATTTAAATAACGTGAATGAATGGAAAGACTTGAGCTGCTGCTTTGCTGTGTCACAACTGAACACAAACCTCTACATTTTGCATCCAGGCATAGCAGCTCATCTATGATAACAATTTAAACACAAATTCCTCTTCCAGAATTTCAGGCAAATCCTGCTCTGACATGTGTGTAGCTGGAATTTGTCACCTTGCTGGCTGATAATTGACTTTCACTGAAACTTACGCTACTTTAAGTTGCCAGTTTTGCAGTACACAGATTGGAAGAGCAAGAAGTTCCCAGCATGCATCCCAGTCCCAGCTGCTTCTGTGTGCACTCACACCAACTCCAGGGACAGCTAGGCTGACACAACTCTTTGAGGGTGTCCTGGGTTCAGCAGCAGCAGTCAGTTTTTCTCCTTCTTAGTAGCTGGTGCAGTGCTGTGGTTTTGACTTTCGGCCTGAGAATAATACTGATAAAGCCGATGTTTTCAGTTACTGCTCAGAATGTTTACTCTGACCAAGGACTTTGTGAGTCTCATGCTCTGCCAGGGAGGAGGAGAAGCCGGGAGGCAGCAGGGACAGGACACCTGACCCAAACTAGCCAAAGAGGTATTCCATACCACAGCACGTCATGCCGGGGGATGTTACTGGGAGCTACCCAGAAGGGCACGTCCTCTTTTCTGTCGGGCTCGTTTCTGGCGGGCGGTATCATATTCTCTTCCCTTGTTATTTCTCTTATCATTATTATTATTGGTGGTAGCAGCAGTGATTTGTGTTATACCTTAGTTACTGGACTGTTCTTATCTCAACCCGTGGGAGTTACATTCTTTCGATTCTCCTCCCCATCCCTCTGGGGGGTGGGGGGGGCAGTAGACTGCGTGGTTCTAATTTACGGCCTGGGCTTAAACCACGACAGTTCTTTTTTGGCGCCCAACATGGGGCCCGAAGGGTTGAGATAACGACAGATCTGACCGGAGTGTGTCTAATCGTATTTGTGATAAGCATTCAGTGTTTTGGATTAATAGTCACTCATCACAATGCTGATTTATTGGCTCTCAAAGTTGTTGGTTTTGATCTCACAGTTTCAATATGCCGTAGCTTACTTAGAGCTGGTGTTTGCTGTGTTAGTGTTTTTCAAGTGTGAGGCTTGGGCTAAGGTTATTGTCTCATTGTATTTTATGGTAATGACTTGTAATACAATAGAAAAATTGATCATGAAACTGATCTGGCTTATGTTCCCAGTGTGGTCACCACCTTTATACTTTGGAAAGTATATAATACAAGTGCTTAGCAACTATACATCTTTTTTCTCCTTCCTGGGTGGTCAGCCTATGAAGGAGACATTCTTTTACCCTCCCAGTGCCCCTCCCAGACCGTTTACAGCATCGTTTGAGAGTTTTGAAGTTTTTGAGTGGCCTTTTAATATTGTTGAGACCTGCTTGCTGATTGTGATGGGGATCACCATGTTGGCACGCATACAGAGTGTGTTTTGTCCACAACCATTACGTCTGATCTCAAGAGTTAAGCAGAGTCGGGTTTGGGCCTTGTCTGGGGTTAGACGACAAAATAGGGGGACCGAGAGATTTTCCCCGAGGCTGGACAGCCATGAGTGGCAGGGTGCGTGGGATAGTATGGACAAGTATCTAGGTCAGTGGGCCCCTCCAGTGCTTTGGAATTTCACCACTGAACAAGTGCAAAATCCAGAAGAATTAGTAAAACACTTAAATGAGGTGTGCTGTCATCCTGGTCATACCAGAGAGGGACAAATCATGTCAACGTGCTGGGGCTTGGCCTATGCTTACCGGGCCTTGTTCAACACTATCCAGCACCTTCAAAGGGGAAAAAATGTCCCTGGATCTGAGGGCGAAGCAACAGACAGCACAGCTACTCCAGCTCCGAGCACAGCAGCTACACCACCCCCAGCGACCACTCAAACTTCAACTGCAACAGACAGTGCAGCTACCCCAGCGACAAGTACAGCCGCTACTCAAACTTCAACTGCAACAGACAGTGAAGCTACCCCAGCCCCAAGCACAGCAGCTACACCACCCCCAGCGACAAGTACAGTTGCTACTCAAACCACAGTGATAATGACTGCAGCTAAACCAGAGGACCAATTCGTACCAATATCGATTGCTCCTCTACGCAAGAGAAAAAGCAAAAAAGAGACAAGAAGGGTGAAGCAAGATGAAGAAACAATGTATTCACCACCCGGGCCACCATCTGCTCAGGAGTCATCATCCCATGACGAAGAAGAAGAAGAGGTGACTTCTCGACCTCGGACCTCAACTGAGCTATGGAATATGCGAAAAGATTTTACCCGTCAACCAGGGGAGCACATCATCACCTGGTTGCTCTGATGCTGGGACAATGGGGCCGATGGTCACAAACTAGGAGGTACGGAAGCCAAGCAGCTGGGATCACTTGCTAGAGAAGGCGGAATTGACAAGGCAATTGCAAGAGAGAAAAGGTCTCTCAGTCTTTGGAGGCGGCTCTTGGCAGCTGTGAAAGAAAGGTTTCCATACAAGGATGATGTTATGAGTCGTTCGGCCAAGTGGACTACTTCAGACAAAGGCATCCAGTCTCTGAGGGAATCAGCCATCGTAGAGATGATCTATCACACCAAACCGAATAACGGAGATATACCCATAGACCCAGATGAAGTCGAATGTACACGACCCATGTGGCGAAAACTTACACGGAATGCACCGTCATCATATGCCCATTCATTGGCAACAGTAACCTGGAATGACATAGTAACACCAACAGTGGATGAAATGATTCATAAACTCTGAGAGTTTGAAGACAATCTCATCCCTTCCATCATCTCAGCTGTGGAAAAACTGTCCCAGGATGTCAAACAATTGAGGGACGATCTATCTGATTTATCCAGCTCCTCACGTGTACCAACACACGTCTCAGCTGTTAACAAAAGACGTCCTATTGTTCGAGACAGAAGATATAGAAGGCAAACACCACGGGCCACCCTATGGTTTTACCTGCGGGATCATGGAGAAGACATGACGAAGTGGGATGGAAAACCTACTTCAGCTTTGGAGGAACGGGTGCATGAATTGAAAATAGGAACAAGGGTCAAGACTAATCATCCCATGAGAGCTGTGGCTTCAGTCTCTGGTGAGCAGGTTCCCAGATGGAGCGGAAGAGCTGATTTTACTCCAGCTCCTGTGATAACGAAGAATAATCCCTTTCAACATGACTTAGGTGTCCAACGTTGTGATGACTGTTAGAGGGGCCCTGCCTCCAGCCAGGTGGAGGTAGGGGATAATCGGATTTACTGGACTGTGTGGGTCAGATGGCCTGGCACATCAGTCCCACAGAAGTATAAAGCTCTCGTAGATACCGGTGCACAGTGTACCCTGATGCCGTCAAGCTGTCAAGGGGTGGAACCCATCTATATCTCTGGAGTGACAGGAGGATCCCAAGAGTTGACTGTACTGGAGGCTGAGATCAGCCTGACTGAAAGGAAATGGCAAAAGCACCCCATTGTGACTGGTCCAGAGGCTCCATTCATCATCGGCATAGATTACCTCAGGAGAGGGTACTTCAAAGACCCAAAAGGGTACCGATGGGCTTTTGGTATTGCTGCTTTGGAGACTGAGGAAAATGAACAGCTGTCCACCTTGCCTGGTCTCTCAGAGGATCCTTCTGTTGTGGAGTTGCTGAAGGTCGAAGAACAAGTGCCAATCATGACCACAACAGTGCACCGGCAGCAGTATCGCACCAACCGAGACTCCCTGATTCCCATCCGTAAGCTGATCTGTAGCCTGGAGAGTCAGGGAGTGATCAGCAGGACCTGCTCACCCTTTAATAGCCCCATATGGCCAGTGTGAAAGTCTAACGGAGAGTGGAGACTAACAGTAGACTATCGTGGCCTGAATGAAGTCACACCACCATTGAGTGCTGCCGTACCGGACATGCTAGAACTTCAGTATGAACTGGAGTCAAAGGCAGCCAAGTGGTATGCCACGATTGATATTGCCAATGCATTCTTCTCAATTCCTTTGGCAGCAGAATGCTTAAACCATGACAGCAGGCCACAGTTTGCTTTTACTTGGAGGGGCGTCCAGTACACTTGGAACCGACTGCCCCAGGGGTGGGAACACAGCCCTACCATCTGCCATGGACTGATCCAGAATGCACTGGAACAGGGGCAAGCTCCAGAACACCTGCAATACATTGATGACATTATTGTGTGGGGTGATACAGTGGAAGAAGTCTTTGAGAAAGGGAGGAAAATAATCCAAATCCTGCTGAAAGCTGGTTTTGCCATAAAACGGAGTAAGGTCAAGGGACCTGCACAGGAGATTCAATTTTTGGGAATAAAATGGCAAGATGGACGTCACCAGATCCCTACAGATGTGATCAACAAAATAACAGCAATGTCTCCACCAACTAATAAGAAAGAAACACAAGCTTTCTTGGGTGCTGTGGGGTTCTGGAGAATGCACATCCCAAATTACAGTTCGATTGTAAGCCCTCTCTATCATGTAACCCGGAAGAAGAATGATTTTAAATGGGGCCCTGAGCAACAACAAGCCTTTGAGCAAATTAAATGTGAGATAGTTCATGCAGTAGCCCTTGGACCAGTCCGGAATGGGCCAGATGTAAAAAATGTACTGTACACTGCAGCTGGGGAGAATGGTCCTACCTGGAGCCTCTGGCAGAAAGCTCCAGGGGAGACTCGAGGTCGACCCCTCGGCTTTTGAAGTCAGGGATACAAAGGATCTGAGGCCAGCTATACCCCAACTGAGAAAGAGATACTGGCAGCCTATGAAGGGGTTCGAGCTGCTTCGGAGGTGATTGGCACTGAAGCACAGCTCCTCCTGGCACCCAGGTTGCCCGTTCTGGGCTGGACGTTCAAAGGCAGGGTCTCCTCTACACATCATGCAACCGATGCGACATGGAGTAAATGGGCTGCACTAATTACACAACGAGCTCGAATAGGAAATCCCAGTCGTCCAGGCATTCTAGAAGTCATCATGGACTGGCCAGAGGGCAAAGATTTTGGAATGTCACCAGAGGAGGAGGTGATGCGTGCTGAAGAGGCCCCACCATATAATAAACTATCAGAAAGTGAAAAGCAGTATGCCTTGTTTACTGATGGGTCCTGCCGTATCATGGGAAAGCATCGGAGACGGAAGGCAGCTGTATGGAGTCCTCAATGACAAGTTGCAGAAACTGCTGAAGGAGAGGGTGAATCGAGTCAGTTTGCCGAGGTGAAAGCCATCCAGCTGGCCCTGGACATTGCTGAACGAGAAAAGTGGCCAGTACTTTATCTCTATACTGACTCATGGATGGTGGCAAATGCCCTGTGGGGGTGGTTGCAGCAATGGAAGCAGAGCAACTGGCAACGCAGAGGTAAACCCATCTGGGCTGCTGCACTGTGGCAAGATATCGCTGCCCGGGTGCAGAACCTGGTGGTGAAGGTACGTCATGTAGACGCCCATGTACCCAAGAGTCGGGCCACTGAGGAACACCAGAACAACCAACAAGTGGATAAAGCTGCTAAGATTGAAGTGGCTCAGATGGACTTAGATTGGCAACATAAAGGTGAATTATTTTTGGCCCAGTGGGCCCATGACACTTCGGGTCATCAGGGCAGAGATGCAACATATAGATGGGCCCGTGATCGAGGGGTGGACTTAACAATGGACACTATTGCCCGGGTTATTCATGAGTGTGAAACATGTGCTGCAATTAAACAAGCCAAACGGTTAAAGCCTCTTTGGTATGGAGGACGATGGCTGAAGTATAAATATGGGGAGGCCTGGCAGATTGATTATATCACACTCCCAACAACCCGCCACGGCAAGCACCATGTGCTTACCATGGTGGAAGCAACCACCAGATGTCTGGAAACATACGCTGTGCCCCATGCCACTGCCCAGAACACTATCCTGGGCCTTGAGAACCAGATTTTGTGGCGACATGGCACCCCAGAAAGAATTGAATCAGACAATGGGACTCATTTCCGGAATAACCTTATAGACACTTGGGCCAAAGAGCATGGCATTGAGTGGGTATATCACATCCCCTACCATGCACCAGCCTCTGGGAAAATCGAATGGTACAATGGGCTATTAAAAACTACACTGAGAGCAATGGGTGGGGGAACTTTCAAGCATTGGGATACACACTTACCAAAGGCCACCTGGTTGGTCAGCACCAGAGGATCTGCCAACAGGGCTGGCCCAGCCCACTCAGAACTTTTACATATTGTAGAGGGGGACAAAGTTCCTGTGGTGCACATGAAGAATTTGCTGGGGAAGACAGTCTGGGTTATTGCTGCTTCAGGTAAAGGCAAACCCACTCGTGGGATTGCTTTTGCTCAGGGACCTGGATATACTTGGTGGGTAATGCGGGAAGATGGGGAAGTCCGATGCGTACCTCAAGGGGAAAACAGACAATGAACTCAATTGTATGCTGTTGCCTGCTATAGCCCATCAACTAGAAGTCTGCAGGGCACCAGCGACTGGCCCTGACTTCCCTCCGACCATCATCCCAACGGAGAATGAACTTTGATAGAACCGGACGAGTTCTACAGTAAAGGAACGATCAGCATCAGCAGGCAACGATCCAACACTGCACACAGCCTCTCCTGCCCTGAAAGACTGTTACAAGAGATGGAGCCCACCATCATGGACCGAATGGACTCAGCAGCTTTAGAGGGATTGGTCCGTGCACTAAGATAAGAGTGCACTGAGATGAAAGGGATGGTATATTGTAAATGTGGGATCTGAGCATGACGTGAATGGTATGGAATAAGGGATGGATACTGTCCTGGGTTCAGCAGCAGCAGTCAGTTTTTCTCCTTCTTAGTAGCTGGTGCAGTGCTGTGGTTTTGACTTTCGGCCTGAGAATAATACTGATAAAGCCGATGTTTTCAGTTACTGCTCAGAATGTTTACTCTGACCAAGGACTTTGTGAGTCTCATGCTCTGCCAGGGAGGAGGAGAAGCCGGGAGGCAGCAGAGACAGGACACCTGACCCAAACTAGCCAAAGAGGTATTCCATACCACAGCACGTCATGCCGGGGGATGTAACTGGGAGTTACCCAGAAGGGCACGTCCTCTTCTCTGTCGGGCTCTTTTCTGGTTGGCGGTATCGTATTCTCTTCCCTTGTTATTTCTCTCATCATTATTATTATTGGTGGTAGCAGCAGTGGTTTGTGTTATACCTTAGTTACTGGACTGTTTTTATCTCAACCCGTGGGAGTTACATTCTTTCAGTTCTCCTCCCCATCCCTCTGGGGGGCGGGAGGAGTAGAAACTGCATGGTTCTAATTTACAGCCTGGGCTTAAACCACGACAGAGGGGCTGCACTGTCATCAACATCACTGAACTTACCTGGCTTGGAAATAAGGGCTTTTTCCCTTTTGGTATTTTTGACCTGAACTGGCTCATTGTTTCAGACAAGAGCTTAACCTCAGATAAGCTTGTGTTAGCACAGCTGAGGGGATAAAGGAGGTGGGAATGCTTTAAACTGTTGCTGTCACTGAAGCTGACATATTGTGAAGCTGCCGTTTGAGGAGAGCAGCATATGCTAGTTTTCCATATGAAACCAATACAGTACCACATTAATGATTCAGTATCTCCCTCTTCAACAACACTACATTTTTGGCCATTGCAGTTAGTGGGAATCAGATTTGTGCTCTTCACAGCAAACATTTGGCAATAATCTTCAAAACAACAAAAACCCCTTAATTTAAAAAAATTAACTGAAATGCATTTGAAGAGTTTTTCTTACAAGGGAAATATAATATTTAATATAACCTTTTCCCAGTGTTTCTTTTAAAACTTATTTCAGCAATGTATGACTGAAAATGTCAATCATCGCATATTTCTTCATGACTAATGAAGATCAAGAAGTGTACCATGCATTCCAGAATGTAAACAAAGATTCAGTGCTAGTTTAAGGTATGTAATCCTGATTTAAGGTGTGTTATTGGATTCTAAAGGAGTAATGGAAAAGCTGGTGTGGGAATTGACTAAAAAAGCCCCTGAAAGATAAGGACTTAAGGCTAGTCAGAATGGTTATTTGGAAAGTATGTCTTGTCAAAGCATTGTGATTTCTCAGCTGTTCATTCTGATGTAAATTGCCTGACAAAGTTTTCTTTCATTCATTTTTTTTTATTTCCATCATAACATGAGCTGTCAGGAGTACTGGGATATAACTTTGTACTCTATAACACTTTAATTTTTTTTATTTTAAAGAGCTCTATATGATATCAGCAAGATGCATGTTGAACAGATTACGAACTGGCTATAGGTAGATCTCAGTATGGGATCCCAGTTTAATGATGATTAGTTCTCTATGTTATTCAGCATTTCTGTCATTGATCAAAAATTAAACACAGCATTGATTCTAACATATTTTGCAAGTCATTTAGAAAGAACACAGATAATTAGTGGACCAAAACAATTACATAAAGCATTCCTGCATTGCTTGGGAAAATTACAGAACGCATGTAAATATAGCTAAATGCAAAGTGAAAAATCTAGAAAGAGGCAGACTGTACTTACAGAATGAAGGACTATATCCTGGAAAGCTGAGATTCTGGTGGGTAGTGCTGGATGAGCAATTTGACATGCGTTCTCAATAGTTTGCATAACATGCTTCCGCAACTGCAAAAAAAAAAAGGCATATTTATGAGACTGCATAGTCAGTTGAGGCTAGGACTGAAACGTGGTATAACATCTTATTGCTATTTTTTAGAAGTGACATTGACAAATCATCCAGAAAACTAGCCATAAGGTTATTTAAAGGTGGAAGGAAATGCTTCACTGTGAGAGATTGTAATAAGTCCATCTGTTTACTTTATTAAAAAGCAGACTGAAAGAGGGTTTGAATGTATTGTACAAAACCTGCTTGTGGAGAAATATACCAAAGAGTGTCTAATCCAATGGTGAAAACCTGACACCAGACAAATTCAAATCAGAAATTATGAGCACTTTTTTTACGTTGACAGTGATAAGTCAGTAAAGGAAACTACCATGGGAAAAAGTACTTTCTGTAACTGTTAATGTCTCTGGATGATAAATTTAACTCAAAAAACATTATATGGTTCAGCAACACTCCTGATTCAGCCCAGAGCATGCCCTACTGTTTGTAATCTCTCCATCTGTCATATTGGGGTAAAATACACAATATAGTGTCTCCTTTTCGCTAAAAACTATAAAAATGCCTGCTTTCAGTTGCTGGGCCTTTACATGCCATCACCTCACCACAAGACAATCTGTTGTCCAGTGGTAACTTAACTGTTATTCTTAACATTGTTTTTAGTGTTTTTATTAACAAGGTACAGGTCTTAAATCATTTCTCACTAAGAAGAAACATCTGCAGCCTCCTATACTGGAGATCAGAGGTTGCTGGTAGACAAAGAAAGGCACTGGTCTGTTCCCAGGCTTGTATTTTCATTATTTTCTCTGATTTAGAAGACCTCTGCACTTTTTTCTTAACAGTGATGAAATTATAACCTCTTTTTGACTTCAATAAAACTCTGTAGTTTCAAAAACTGGCATGATTTTCTCATGTAGATTTCCCGAACAGACTCTTCTTGCCTTAGTGGGCAGCATTTTGTACACATATCTGTTTATCTGCACTCTGTCCCCTAATTTTTCCTAATGATAAAGATTTACTTAAAACCAGTATTTTTAGAAAATAATGCATATCTCATATTTGATAATTTAAGTACAATATACTCTAAATGATATAAATACACACATATGTATTTTAAACAGCTGAATTGTAAGCCAAGCCCATTAATGCTTGTCATTAAAATACTAGTCAACCAGTGCTCAGATTATCCTCAGAAAGACTTTGGGACCCTAAATGACTCAAGGTTTTGGCTATTACCATGGCTGGATTTGGGTTTGTGGCTCTGATCCTGGAATTCACCCCCACAGAGACTCAACAACGCACACCATGAAGGCTGGGGTGGGACATGAGCTGGGAACAAGACCACGGTAGCCAGCACAGAAAGCAGAGCAGAGGACTGAGTTGGACAGAAAAACATGTTAGAGAGTATGAAGAATGGAATTTTGCTCTTCCTCCTTTTGTGTACATGCAACAGTGAGCTCTCCATCTGACTGCTGTTTCCGAATATATGTGTCCAAGACTTTTCTCAGGCAAGGATGACCAGCTTCTTTCACTCTGATGGTAACCTGAGCAGAAACTCATGGAGATGGTTCTGCCTGCCTCTTGAACTGCAAAGTTTGATACCAACCACAGATCCAGATGAAATTCTGTCACTGCAGAGAGAAATGCAAGGTATCAGATAGGATTCAGTGGCAAAAAGGAGAGTGACTGATACCTCATAATGCAGAATCCACCAGCCAAGGAAAGACCTTATTCAAGAGGGCTTAGACAGAAGAACATATGTCTAGAAATACAAATGCTGGCATGAAGTACAAGATATTTTGGGCAGGCAATACACTAAAATTTTACTTCTCAGTTCTTAGATTTCCCAGCCCTTATGGCATTATACTGGAGACTCCATATCTTGAATATATATATCATTATTATACCTGTGTCTCAATTAACCACATCAATTTTTTTTGTGTGTTGTATTTCTTAGTTCCAGCTGCAGTCTAAGCCTGGACTCTTTCCAAAATCTATTTACACCTCTCCACATTGTTCCAGTATGAATTCATGCTGCCTGGGTAATGCTCATTGACAGAAAAAAATTCTGGCATTCCTGCCTGCTTAACACTGTCAAAAAGGCAAATGAGATAAATGAGAATGGCCAAGACATGCCCAAGTCCATTCACATTTCAAATAAGCATACCACAAAGTGTCTGCAATGTCCCCAGGGCCCTCCCTTCCTCCCTCTTTTTTCTCCTAGATAGTGATGAGGAAAACAAATTTTGAAAATACCTGGAAGCATGAATTCACACATTGGATAAATGTTTTTATAACCCTTTAAGCAAAGCAGATTGACAGCTTACTCAAAAAGACGCACTTCTAAACACAATGCTTCATTAACCACCTAAACTGAAAACTTTTTCCACAAATGAATTGGTATCTCTTGAAAATTATATTCTAGAAAAATGCTGCAGGTGACATTACACAAAATTGACAAAATATTTTGCGTTGACAAAACCTTGAGAACATTTCATTTTATGTTTCAGAGATTTATATTCATGAATTCATATTTTCAAGGCCAAAAGGCCCTATTAGATGTCTTGCATAACACTCATCTTTGAATTACAGCTCCTTATTCATGTATTTTTTTCTACAATTTCTGTTCTACGTAACACTTATCTTTCACAAAGATGTCAAGTTTTGAGCTGAAGAACAATTTAAGGATGTTATTTAATTTCTCTTATGTTTTCTATTTGGCTTTGAAAAACTCGTAACCAATTTCTTGTAACATCCTAAACTCATAACATTTGCAATATTTTAAATACTTGAAAAAAGACTGCACAGATTGTATATTTACTGAAACAACAGCTAATTTTTTAATTCTGGAGGATTAGTAATGAAGATGAAAACAAGAAAAGTTATTTGCAAAGTGAAAAGTGTAGGTATATATGGAGAGTAGCTTTTACTTGGATTAAAGCCATTTCACTGTACATTCAGGTTTGGGTTTGGGGGTTTTTTTCTTCACTTTTTTTGTAGATATTTAGATGAATATTAATAATTCCTGAACCAGTTTGTCATCCAGACCCACCTTAATTCTAGGGATGTGCAAGATTACATAACCCTTCCGTTTCCCAGTTGCATGTACACATTGACAACTAACACATGCCTTCCTTGGAGATATTTCAAACTAGTCTGAGGTGACGCTACAGACTGCATCTCTTAATTGCTTAAAGCCCACTGTATCTGTGGGTACAGACACTGAGTTTGTTTCCTTTAAGTTTACACCTTTACATAGGAAATTAGCCAAGGTTTCATGCACATGCTTGTCTGCCAAATGTACATGAAACTTCAAGTAGATAAAACGAGGATGAGAGTTCAATAGCAACCAAATTGAAGCGTGTAAACTGAATCCAGATCTTGAAGGAAACTGTAATTAAACTTCTACTGACCAGCAGTTAGAGTAGATGTAGCTAAAGATTTTTTAACAGTTACAATATGTGAACACAAATAATTTCAAGTTTCTCTTTATCTTTTCCTTTAACATCTATCTGCAATATATGCTCAAATGCTTAATTGATGTGATAATTCATATTTCTTTGTCTGTGGGTGAAGTTTTATGCAACAAAGGAATGCTAATAATTCGAGAAATGTTTTGGATAACTTCCTTACTGGTCTTAATTTGTGGATTTAAGTAGGACAATAAAGGAAAGGTTTAACAATAGCTGCTTTAATATGACTGAAATAGTCCATGGACCTCATCCAGGATATGGAATGCAAGGAATTTCTGTACTGCCCTTCTAGTGCTCAGTAGAATGAACAAACACAGAAGTATTTAACAATAAAAAAGCATAGTCACAGTCTACCAATATATTTTCATCAGTCACTGCCTGCTAGTAGATTTTTATCTTCTGCATGATAGACGAAATTGGACTCTGAAAAGGACTATTAGTCACTTTCTCCCACATATTTGTATACCAACAGTATCAAATGCAGCTTTGTTTTCTCTGTTTTTAGTATTAGTTTTTCTTATACTTTGGGTTTTTCCCGCATTAAAGATGTTCTGAGGCTTTATAAGACAGCCATTTTTTTTTTTTTAAGTTATTTCTGTTATTGTCCAGTGCATTAATTACCAATAATGCAAACTAAAAGGAGATAGTGTGGTAAGAATTTAAAATAAATATATCAGCACCTGCCTATCAACTAATTTGTTACATCCAATATTGAGAACTTTCTTTTTAAAAAGAAATTGGAACAACTAAATTATTAATGAATAGTACATATGTGAATAACTGTCTAGAAATTATTTTAAGCAATATACAGCTTGACTGCAAAAAAATAGATTTTAACTATTTAGCAAAATATCTAGTAATACTTCAGCCATACTTTCTAAGCTATCTGAATCACACATTAAGTTTTACAGTAATACACTTGAACCAGTTTGCACTTGAACAAGTTTGTAATATCTAAGGTGTATCTCCAGTTTAGCTAAAAGCAGAAAAGTACTTAGAAAAAAAAAAGTAATTTTATCAAAACTTATGCTGAGAATGCATTTAATCATTCTGAAAATGTGCATAACAAAAATAAGCTTTGTAGGTATAATTTAAAATTTCTTGTCTACTTGAATCGATCTTTTAACAGATTCTTATTTACAATCATAGCTTAGGATGCACATGGAGGGGAGGGGGAGGAAGTGACCCACAGAGCTTCCATTTATCTTACCATACTACCACAAATTAATTGAAATTATTTATGCTTTATTCCTCACATTTAACTTAGCTGAAATGAAAAACAGTAAGAAAGACATTGGCAAAAATTGTGGTTGTTATTTCTTTAGTAAAGAAACAAGGTTTAGGAAATTCAGATTGCTTTCATAGATTATTTTTAAGAGCATAAATACTGGGTGGGTGTGCCTTAGTAAAAATCTGCACAGGACAATAGATTGCTGTCCAGTTTAAAGAATAAGCAAGGCCTGCCACTGTTTATACCTATCATTTTAAGAATGGTCTCCAGCATTTTGTTTGGAATATGGAAAATATAATCATATGGGATGGATTAATATTTAACAATGTAAGATATTTTTATCACATATTCATTGTTTTACTTACTGCCTGTTTTAATTAGATAATAAATTTAAAGGAAAAAAACACATAAGGCTAATTTTTTTCAGATAATTCAGACATAGAAGTATATGTATGTCCAATTATTACAGCTGCATGAAGAAATCAGATAACTGCATACACAGACACAGTCAATTATGCACGTTTGCAGATATAATTATCTTGTCTGTATACCCGTTAAAGTAATTGCCTACACGTAGAAATTAGGCGTGCAATTGCATTTGCATTTTAAACATGCATACATATGGCTAAATAGTCACAAAATCAAGCTCAAAATCCTTAACTTATAATTTATGAGAGACATTACTGACTTAATCAAAACATGAAGAATTACAGTAACATAAAGCACATGGAAGTACCCTTTACTATATTTCTGAGTCTTTGTAGGCCTGAAGAAACATTCCTTAATAATCTTTATCTGTGTGAAGATAATATTTACCTTTGTGAAGCAAACATGCTTTTTCTATTTTGTGTGGGCAAATATAATTCTTCATGCAGTATTGCAGGGAGAGTTATGGTCGGAATTAACCTTACTAGTTCCTCTTTACAAGTCTCCTGCTCCCACCTCTGCTACATGCCTTTTTTATTTGAGTGTATGTTACTAACATCTGCTCACAAACACAAGTCTTCTGCTGGTGTAAACTGCAATAGAATGACTAATTGTGGCCAGTCTACCTCTTTCCCAGGTTATGGGCGAGTCCTGTCTCTTGACTCAAACTAAACCTGCTAATTACTTCTATTTTTCTTACTCCCACTGCTTTGTGTGAAAAGGTTTGAAAAATCTAACAGAGGCAATTATGTGCTGCTTCTGCACTGTTAAATTTGGGGGAATTTTAACACTCTCTTTAATTAAAACAAGAATGAGGTCCTAGCCTTCTCTTTCCTAGAGGATTCCTCAGCTAACTGTATCCGTCTGTTTATATGTGTTCTGAGATTACAGCAGTAAATGAATTCATAGTAATATAGCCAGGACACTAGCAGAAAAACAGGGAAGAGCAAGAGGACTGAGTAATTTTTGAGGGGTAAAACTATGTAGGGTAGGAACAAATTGCATTGAATGCTGAAAAATTCAGACATCTCTCGATGTTTGAGTCCTCTTGTATGCAAATAACTGGACTTTTGGCACTCTTACTTAATACATTGATGTGCATTAAAAAATGTCTGGCTCTAGGAATATCTTCTCCTCTTTCTGAGAATAATCTGGGATATCCCAAATACCTGCTAACCATTCTATCCAAAATGGTCCTATCATTTATTCTTTCTAGAGTGTCAGTATCTGGAAGTCTACCACAAGTCAGATCTCTGTGGTGTAAATGAAAACAAAACAAAACAAACCCCAAAAGAAACCAACCCCAAAATATTCTTCTCAAAGTCAGTTTTGTTGCATTCCAAATACACTGGAACAGCTATGACAACAAGAAACCCTCAGCTTTTACTAGGCTTTCTTTCCCATATTCTTATTTGGTTTTAGTATTGAGTCGATCAGCTTAAGCAGCTGCATTGATAGAGCTTGGAAACAACATTCTCTCATGTTGTATCATCTTTTACTACAAAATCAGAACACAACATTCTCAAGTGTCCCTGAACAGAGTATTCTCAATATTGATATAGCACATCTCCATTATGTTAGCATTTTTACTACGTTCATGTATATACTAGATCATTAAGTGCTTTTAAACATTGTTCCAAATCCTTCCCTAGAGCTGCTTAATATTCCCACATTCCAGAAAAAGCACTCCAGCCAGTCTTAATCTTGATTAAATCCACAAGTATTCCCAGTTTATATAAGGACAGTGTTTCTACCAGTATAACAACTTGGCTGAATAGTACAGAATGCAAGTGTCACTACTCAGCCTGAGGTGAGCATCTACTCTGTAGCTTAAGTTTGTTTATTTTTACATTTATTTTTTTTTTTTACAAGCGTATTTAGCCAAAAAGTCCCATAATACACAATATAGTCATTTCATAAGATAGCACATTCATTTACCAAGCACATTTCTATTACACAATTGGTTGGACTTCACCAGAAATTAATCACTTGTCATACACCATGTAGTCTATTTTTTATATTGCAATTATAAAATTATATGAAATTCTCAGCTCTTTGCCAGTTGTTCTTATTTGCACAAAAGAGTTTGCATGCAGGAGTGCAAATCCTTGTCCAGTGTTAGGACTGAGCTTTATTGGAGGCTGCCTGCTTCAAAAATTGCTTTGGAAGGTTGCTGAGAACACACATGAAAAAGAGGAGAATGATCATTTTTTTAAAAGTTTTCATTTTAAATGGTTGATCATAAATCAAGTATTGCAAAATAATTTAGGAATTTTTTGTGCTATTCAAGTCTCATGATAAAATCAAGCTTTTTGGGTTTTTTAATCCTCTAGCCAGCAGCTGTAGTATCTGAACACCAGAAAACTGAACTTTGTCTTTTTTAATTTATGTCCTTTCAAATAATGTTAAAACTCTTTGCAAGTAATGCATGCATGTTTTATTCACAGAGAAACCTCTGTGATCAGAATGTTCTTTTCCGTGAAAATTACTGTACAGAGTGGGGAAAATATGGAGTGCAAGTAGGAAAAAAAACCTAAGCAGAGCAATGGGGTGTTTATGCAGATTTTTCCTTTGAAGATATTAACATGGAACCCCTGAAAAATGAAATATGTATCCCAGTTAATAATATATTGTTAATAAAGAGTTGGCTTTGAATGGCAACAATAGTTTCAGATTTTCCTCTTGTCATCATCGTTTCTCGTTTGTGTCTGGAGAGGAGAGGAGAAAATGAATGAATTCTTTGGGATCCTCAAGCTTAGATTTTGGAAAATCTTGAAATATTTTAAAGATTGTTTTTAGTTGTGACTCACATAGATATATCTTAAAACACCTGTATGTACACAGATAGTTTTAGCTCGTTTATAACGAAATGTAGGATATTTCAGAATATTTGTATAAGCTATGATGTTAATTTCAATAAATAATATATTAAAAAAGTAATAAGAATCATAAAAACAGCATAATGTAAAAACTACATGAATGGTATTATGAATGAAAGAAGAACAATGAAGATAAAAAACCCCCAAAACTTAAAAGCCTTGCATTTACCAGTGTTTGTGTAGTATCATAGTTCTGATTTGTTATTTTGCCAGCTCATAAAGATCAAGAGAGCACCCAAGGGTCAGCTCATGTACACTGACCAGCAGATAAACATACTTTTTCTTTGCTTTTCTTTTTTAAACACTAAATAAAACTGAGGACAAAGACTGGACATTTTTAAATTTAATAGATAAAACAAATGATTTAATTTTTACAGGAAAGGTCAATGTAAGATTTACAGAGAGTGCCAGATTGACAACATCGAAAACCAATATCTTCATTTAGCCAACATTGAAACAACAACATTGAAAACCAAAATCTTCATTTAGCCACAGAATATATGCTGTTCAGCAGCAATTACAGATACTAATTCAGATTTTCCTGCCAGTCTCAAGTGGCATGTTATCTCTGATTTCTACAGAAAAGAACTGCTTCATCCAAGGAAAAAAAGTTTATTACTTTCTATCTGATTAAAAAGCAAATAACCTTTTACACCAATAAATAATTCAGGTGCTTCTTCAGCAAAGACTCATAAAATCACAGCAATTTTTGTGATTTTCTCTTTGTGCTGACTTTTAAATGCACAAAGAATAAAAAATAAAAAAAAAAAAAAACAACAACAACAAAAACTAACAAAATAAAAGAAAAAAAAATCCCCTATGTTTAATGTCCTCATCCCATCCATAGAAGTTTAGACTCAACTTTTTTTAAAAAGGGTGTTCTTGGTGTGGGAAAAAAAAAGTATGAAGGATAAATAGAACAGAAAAGGCAGAATCTTAGCCAAGAAACATTTTTTCTGAACAGTGAAAACTATAGTTACAAGAGTGATTTACACTTTTTTATGTCCTCTGATATAATTTCTCTCTATTTTCAAATAATTATGTCTAAACCTGACTGAATTCATGCAGGTCTTTTGCATCAAATTCAGATCCTACTTTTTAAAATTTATTTCTAGGCAATGTTCTGCCTTGATCCCATCCTGCCTCTAGCGAAGTGCACGAACATGAAATGCGATATCCAATGAAAAAAGTTGCATCCTTTTTTTAAAGAAACAAGTTGGATCTGGTGAGAATCAATCATTACATGGTGATGGTTGATCATTGTGATCTTCCTTGTGTGAACTTCTAGAAAGAAACTTCACTACTTGATGAAGAGGAAGTTAGGTTCAAGACTCTCAGAGGCCTTCTGACTCATGTAGTCTAGCTGTCTGCTATTGGAGACAAACATGTCATAAAATCTCTTCTATAAACTAACTAGATTTTACCTTAAAATTAAGTTGATTCCATTACTTTTATCAGAAGGACATTTCTCATTCCTCTGAAAGTTCCTCCAATTTATAACTTAAATTTTATAATGACCTTTTGGTTTTGTGCCAAAAATGTCATAAAGATTAATTAGTTCTTTTCCTTCCCTGCTGTTTATTCCCCTCTGATGCATTTGCAGAGCAATCATATCCCTTCTCAGCCTCCATCTTGTGAGTCTAAGCCAAGGTTTTTTTATTTGCTACTGTAGTATATGCTCTCTAATCCTCTGATCACCCCTGAATAGAAATTCCTTTTCGTTTTCAGCACAGAAACTTCTTTCTACTTTTCAATATTTTATCCCATTTCTATTATCTCAATTCCCTTTTGTGCAAGTACACAGCTACTTCTTCCTGCAAGATATACTAGCCCACCTCTGATCTGTGGGTGATTACCAACTTCGTATGCTCAATAATATTTAATAAGCATTAGTGACTTCAGCACAGAAAGAGAATCAATAAAATTATTAAGTAAGAATGGTTTCCAGACTGATCCTTTTGAAACCTCAGTCATAACTGTCTTCAGTATTTTTCTTAACAGTAGCTTGGTGTCATGCTCTTGTCAACCAATCTCAGACTTACTTTCCAATCCTAGCACTAATCCCTTTTTTCTGGTCATACCATAGCAACATTTTACTGAATTAGAGGTAGCTTAAATCTACTGTTTCCCTTGTCTAAAAGAAACAGCTCTTGTACAAATTAATTGTAATTGGCTAGATTAGCACAATCTACCTCATTTAATATTTGCTCTGTTTTCCACAGATCTCCACATCTTTCATTATTCTTTTCCACAAACTTTTTTTATAAAGTTGCATTAAACTGAGGTTGGGTGATTTTGTTTTATATTTGTCCAAACTGTTTCCTTTCTTTACTTACTAGTTATGCATACTGTGATTGTTATTAGTCAGATTGTCTTTGTGTGCTTTTTCAATGTTCTGAGATATCCAGAAACATAACTTCAGGTTAAAATCTGGAATTTAAAGGCCATAGATTCATAGTCCATCTCTGTTTAACAAAGTATTCAAAATAGGTAAATGGATGCCTTTTTAGCTGATTTATGCACAAGTCTTAATTTAAACCATCCTTAAACTAAATGAATTTCTACTCAGAAATAGCATTGTATCATCACAACCACAATGCAGACACCATAACTTACCTGCTACTCTAATGCACAGCATGTTTGGCTATTATGTTGTTTCATTCCTATGATTTTTTCAAGACAAACAAGTCCACATGTTTCTTGAGTACACCACTGAAAGGATTACTTAGCCAGTGCTCCAGGTAATCTAGATGAACATAAGGCTTTAGTTATTAGCTACCCTGGAGCCAGTAAAAAAAATAAAATCAGTTATGAAAGCTTATTTGTTATACAGCCTGCTAACCCTGAACTTGCAAATAAATCTCACTCATCCTATTGACATCAGAAACAGAATATATTAAGTTGTGTATTTCTGGATCTCAGCAATGATGTGTATGTGAATTATTCTTTTATCACAAAGGTGAAAATCCTCCAGGAGGAAAAAATAAAAAGAAAAAAAGGTCATAAACAACCCACTTCACACTTCATTTAACAACAAGCATCAACAAGCAATGGTTGTAAAGGAGCTCACGTTAACCTTTCTTGCTTTCTGTTGCCTGTCCCTTTCCCAACAGGGTGGAAAATTTTCAAAAAAAAAGTAAAAAGGAAAGGAATTGGTAGAATGAATAAACACGTGTGAAGAATGCCACCTTGTTATCCTACACATCTGTGCAACTGACCCATTCTTAAATAGCAACTAATATTACATGTTACTCACTGTATAACCTGGAGAATATCTAAGAAGTCTCAGCCACAGCAGAGTTGCTTCAGAATTTATTTTATAACTGAAAAGGCTGCCTGAGGGTGCCCTCAAATAAACTCCTTATGTGTGGGCTCAAAACAAACCTGACGCTTGTATTTATAGATCGTTTCTGGAATAAGTCTAAAGGAGGCTGCATGTTCTACCGCTTAGAGCCAAAGAGCTAGGAATAGGCTCTCAAAAGGATACCAGGTGCTACTCCCAGTAGTGCCATTGACCGGCTTCTTTATGCCTCAAGCTGCTCAGCTATAAAATTGAAGGCTTTTTAAAAATAAAATCAAGAACTCTGAGAAAACCAACAATAGCATGGTTTCGAGCAGGTCATGAAGTCAACTGATAGCAGTTCTATTTCTGTCTCTAAAATCCACTCAGGTGAACCTGGAGCAAGTTATTTAGGGCAAGCCCATGCCACACACCTCACCAGAGAGTGCTGAGCCACCTCAAAACAAACCAAGTTCAGAACCAGAAACAAGATAGCTGCAGCAGGACACTGTTCCACCTGAGCTAGTTCACTAATTATCTCTAATTTGGGCTAATTAACCCAAGTATAGAGGATAGGCTAAATTGGCTATACTAACTCACATGCACAAGCTAGTCTCTAAAAGGCATTGCCCTGTGTCAGATAGCTATACTGACAAGCCTGTAACCAGTATCTCACTATAACAGCACAGACTTATGCTGTAAGATGCACCCAGAAGTCATAGGATCAAGTAATTGTGCACAAATGACTCTTTTTCTGAATTAGTTTCAGGCTGGGTTTATGCATTTTTTTTTTTTTTCCAGATTTTTTTTGTTTGTTTGTCGGTTTGGTTTGGTTTGTTTTTTTGGTCTGGTTGACTGGAATCTCTGAAGTAATCTTTGTTAGGTTTTCTTCCAGACCTGCAGCAAGTGTGATACGAAATCAGGGAAAACCATAAAGGTTTTTGATGCCATGGTTTTCTTACTGCAGCACCTGAGCTCAGTGTTGCCACTGCAACCCTCTTCCATTACCCTGAGGTCTACTCAAGTGAACTGTCCATTGACTTGAATGACATGACTTTAAAGGAGTGTGAGTGGTTAAACATAGCCTTTTGTTCTCATCTGGTGCTCCTTCCCAGGTCCTAAAAGCAGTCAAAGGGCTAATGCCAAAGCTTGCTCTGTGAATCAGCAATTGAGTTGCTCACTTACAGAACTACCTAATTCACTCTCAGGCAGTAATAAATGAAGGTGGCAGGTGGGGAGATCAAGGTATTAGCTCTAAGAGAGTTTGTTCTGTTTGTCATAGAAATTAGATTAATCACCACACATTTTTTCAACATTTTAAAATGATCGAATAAGGTTTCTCTCTTTCTGCTTCAAGGTTTCTCTCTTTCTGCTTCTCTTTCATTCATTTTAATTTGCTGAAACCGAGGAAGTAAAAAATCCAACCCTATCTATTAGGATGTTTCAGCTGACTGTTGTATGCAGTTATGATGTTGCATGCAGATAGTCACTATTAAAAGCATCCAGTAATTTCAAGTTGATTGTGAAAATATGTGCTTAGCCATTCATTTCAAGGCTACAGAATGTTTATGTCTTTCCCATTTTCGCCAGGGAAACTATAATGGGTTTGGAAATCTTTTGGTGGGACTTATAAACCCTAGTATTACCATGAAACTTATCTTAGTGACCAACCAGTTAGCTGTGGAATAAGCTGCATGTCAGCAAGAATGGTGTTATGGTCTTCTCAAATCAAGATGACCACTGGACACTCTTTATATATAGGAGGACTTAAGAAACAAGAAGCACAGGTTTGGGCTTGAAGCATTGCAGCTGGGGAAAGAAGGAAGATCCTAATAGCAGCTCTTATAAAAATGAAGCTAGGACAGGAGTGATTAAAGGCTTATTTGCAGAGAGAAGAAGATGTGGCCAAGGGGAAATTTGCTGCACACCTGACAGCCAGGGAATTCTAAGAGAATTTCAAGGACTTTCACATAAGCTAACATAGAAAGGTTCATAGAATCATAGAATGGTTTGAGTTGGAAGGGACCTTAAAGATCGCCTAGTTCCAACTCCCCTGCCATGGGCAGGGACCACTAGACGAAGTAATTCAAAGCCCCATCCAATCTGGCATTGAACACTGCCAGGGATGGAGCAGTCACAGTTTCTCTGGGCAACCTACTCCAGTATCTCACCACCCCCACAGGGAAGAATCTTTTCCTAACATCTAATTTAAATGCTTCATTTCACAAGCACCCTTAAACGTCTGTTGCATAGCCAGAAGTTCAAAAAATAAGTTAAAAAAAAAAAAAAAAGAAAATACTAACTTGTGAGAGTATGTCCAAATCTCACATTGCGTCAGAAAGTAATCAGAGGCCAATGGTTATCTGTTTCATTGTTCTGTCTAAATAAGTCATATTCCCTTCTACTAATTAAAACAAAAACTATTTGTGTAAGAACATATCCACATATGCATATAATGTATAGTATCTAAGCTAGCATTGACCCAAACTAAATCAGAGAAATCAGTAATTGTAGCAGCACAATCCTAAAATAGTCAGTTAGCATCAGGGCTTAACTATTGTTTTCAGGATCTGAACTGATTTGTCAATAAATGTAGAAACACCGGTTTATATAGTGGTTAGCTTGAACTCAGCACCACACTTCACTGCAGAGTAGAAACATGCTTTGATCAACCTTCGAAAAATCCTCTGAAGGTGTGTGCTTCCCTTAAATTATTTTCCTGATACAGTGAAGCCATTTGCTACAAGTCTACAAAAGCTGAAAGCTTGGATTCAATGCAACGTTAACAAATCTCCACTGATCGCATCCCAACAAGTTCAAAAGCAGATATGATATTGTAATTTGTTGAGCTCAAGGGAAATGTAAAAATTTCCCAGGGCTCCTAATATGATCTGACCCCCCACAGCAACCTGGAGTGGTTCCATCACAGAATTCTTATCCAGTGCTGTGCTACAAGCAAAAAACTTCATAACACTGAGATTGACAGCATTAAACAGCATTCACATGGACACCCAGCTGTCACAGAGAGCTCACTCTTTGAATTTACATGAAAAAAGAGCAATGTAGTTACTTCCATAGGACAAAAGCAAAGTAAAGGAACTATTCAAAGCCAGTGCCAAATTACAACATTATTTGGAAAGTGCACTGAACTCATTGCTGAGTTAAAATTTAGAAATAGCACACAACTTTGTTTTCTGAACGTTGCTGTATTTTGGTAGCAATTATGCATAATAAATTCCAGAAATCATAATCACTTCATATTCATCTGAAACACGAATCCAAATCCAGATAGGAATGCCTAGTGTTTTGGGGGTTTTTTTAAACTGACTTTTACTGTGGTAAAATAATGCAGCGTTTATGTGCCATAGTTGTGCTAGCACGCAAAAAAAAATGTTCTGTATTCTACCCCAAGTAATTTAGTTTCAGACATGCTCCAAATTTTGTCTATAGAAATGCTTGCTAGAGACAAATATGAATTTTTACTTCCATATATTTGCATCAAAATTTTTGTGTTTTAATAGAATTTGATGTTGCTTTAAAAAAACCCAACAAACCAAACCAAACCAAAAACCCACAACAATAAATCTCTGGCAGTTTCCTGAAACCCCTTACTAAGCACATCTTAGCAATTTTAAAAGTGTTTTGGAAGTTACCACTTGTCAACTGGTAGAGCTCACGAGTAAAGCTGATGGGAATTTTCCAATTTTAAAAAACAAAAAATCATTGGAATGTGATGATTTGTTGAACCCAAACACTTCATCCAATACATCTGCAGTTTGACAAGATCTCCTGCCTGAATTCCTGGAAGGGTGCCAGACTAGGGACTGAGGACCTAGTGCTGTCAGTGTTACCAGTTCTGAAGGCAAACTAGCAAAGGAGAAATCCTGCCTTTTTGCCATTTGTGTAGCAATGCATATTTCCTTATAATACCTCCCAAACCACTGAAGGTAGAAGTAGCATAATATTTCTTGGAACATTATTTTAGGGATTTGTCATGGTTTATATGGTCAATACAAGCAGACATCCTCTTGGCCATGTGCAGATACTATTGACTTATTGGAGTTTCACCAGACAAGAATCACCTTCCATTAGTGCAATTAGTGACATTAGTATAGTTTAAACAACTAAGTCTCTCTTCTACACAGGGTTTGTTAGCTCAGGCACAGCACTATAAAGCTGACTGCAGATGATTACAAAGGCAAACACTGAGCAGCTTAACATTTTTTAAAATTCCTTGTTCTGGGTTTCTGCCTGCTGTCTGTTAAGACATCTGTGGCCTTCCTGATTATATCCCAGGCTCACACTTAACTTAGTGTGTCAGTAGCCTGTGAGCTGTCCTACTCTATCAGAGAATAGAAAACACACATGGCTAACATGGTCGCTCACAACTAGACAGCCGATTTCTGCCCATGAACATCACGTGGCAAATATTCAAGAGAACAGTTAAACAACAAGTTTGTCATACAAACATTAAAATTAAATTCCAGTAGCAAGTAATTAAAGAAAATTAGTCTATGCTTAGGAATCTGGGATATATAGGAAAGCTGCTATTCACTGCAGATTTTTCTTTTATGTCCTATATAAGGCTGTGTACATACTCATGAAAAAGCCATAGGTAAAAGAATTAAAAATTAATTTAGCATGCTTTGTCAGGTGCTGCTTCATCCAGAAATGATTGATGTTAAAGGAAAAATTGTACTGACTTCAATGGGCTTTACACAACCACTTTGGTGATGAAGTTGGTACTGAAGATCTACAAGAAATGGAGATGCTGTTACGCACTTTTTTAGAATTTGAGATTTGAAAAGTGAAATTAAAAGCCACTCAGGATGAAGGAGGAATATTCTTCAAAGTCGCTAATATGAAATTCGAAACCTGATCATATACAACAACAAGTGATCTTACCCTTTTGAAATATGAAGAATGTTCCCATTTAATCTGTGAATTACAAATACAAGAGCATCTGATCCATAAAGCCATGTTGCTGTTGTATTCTTTATTAAATTTAGAAGCTTAACAAGCTTATCACAAGATGTTCCTTTGTTATCTCTTCCTGTTCTCCTTTTCCCTTTATGTATTTTTCTGAAGAAAATATTAAAGGAATAGAATACACATAACTTGGCTAAAAATGACTAAGGAGCCATTAGTTAAATCTTTTATCAAGTGTTCGAAGAGGACAGCAAGTAAGGAATGAAGAAGAGTAGTTCAGTGTGACACAGGATTTGTAACATGAAATAGACAATATGATTGTAATGCTGTGATAAAATAAAAGGCTCTGTAGCTGAGGAGAAACTGGTAGATATCTCTAAACCCAGCTTCATCAAGGTTCTAGATACAGCAGTATACTTCTATGTGAGTTGGGATGTTGTGGTCTGGATGGATAGCTAGTCTACTGAATGTGAATTTAGTGGCTGAACCTGTGGATCATTGACTCCAAAGAGCTGATGATTCACACTTTGAGGCTGACAACAAATGTAGCTCCTTGGGGGTCTATACTGGTACTGCCTGAGTGTAGTATCTGTGTCACTGATGTGGAAGAGTTGGAATTCACCCTCACCCAGTCTGTGGATGATGCTAAAGTGCTCCATAGATCATTGGGTCATCACCTAGAAGGAGCTATCCAGACTGGAGGAATGGAACAACATTAACGTTATAAATTTAACAGGGACAATTCCAAACTCCTGAATGTGGGATGGAAAATGATCTGCAACTGTACAGGGTAAGACTGACTGTTTAGGGAGCAGCTTTGCTGAAAAGGACCTGGGGCCTCAGCAGACAGTTGTCAGCACCCTGGAATCATTCCCCAGCCTTCCCAGGGTTTGGCTGCCAGAGATGGCTACATTCAAAGTCAGCTGGCTGAGCAGAGCTGTTGTGGAGAAGAAGCTGTAGGAAGTCAAAGCAGGGCTTCCCCCTCCTTCCCTTGGGAACTGCTCAGTCAAGGCTCTTGCTCTTAGCCCCTGCCTGATCTATAGCTTCAGTCATGTTGAAGCCCTGCCGGTGTCTGTCCATGACTTTGCTGAACCTGACCCAATGGACAATTCAGCTAAGCCCTGACTGACTTCCCAGCTTGATCTAGGACCTGCCTTGTCATCATGGACTTGCCTGTTGACCACCATGATATATCTGATGCTGGGTAGTCTCCTGACCTGTCCTGCTCACCTCATTCCAGTAGTGTGGGTTAAATGCTGGCTAGAGAGACCCTGCCCTGGAAGACCTGTCATCATGCTCAGCTGATGACATCAGGGATGACATCAGCTGATGACATCATCAGGCATCCCTCAGGGAGCCACCAGTACTTATTGCACCTGACAACATACAACTGAGCTCGAGCCAGTGTTCTGGCAGCAAAGAAAGCCAACAACCTCCTGTTCTGTATTAACAGGAGCACACCCAGTAGATAAAGGGAAGAAATCATCTCTTACTCCACATTCGTTACACATATCTGGAAATCTGTGTCCAGTCTTGCTCCCCAGTTCACAAAAGATAGTAAATTGGAATGAGTTGAGTGGTTTGATAGCAGGAAGGTGTGCAGTTAGAGCAGTTGCCCCATGAGAAGAGGCTGAAAGGGTTAAATTTTTCAGCCTGGAGCAGAAATGGCTTCAGGGGCATCAGGCAGCAGCCTGAAAGTAGTAAATAGGTTACCCCGAAGGTGAAGCTGGGCTCTTTGCTGAGATGCACAGCAGGAAGGTATAAGATAATAGCCATAAAATGAAATAGGGAGGTTCTGACATGACATAAAAAGAAATATTTTCTCCATAAGGACAGCCAAGCACTGAAAGAGAAGCTGTTCAGTCTCTCAGAGACTTTCAAGACCAAACTTAGCAGCTGGACCTGCATGACCTTGATTTGAGCAGCAGGCTGAAGTGACACCTCCTAAAGTCTCTTCCAGCCTGCACAATTGTATTCTCCTAAGAGATGCTTCCTGAAAACAGTGTTCATTTCTCTGTGATTTAGTAAGGACACTGGGGTGTAATGCCCAATAAGGTATTTATTAATGTGTGTTGAATGTAAGTAAAAACACCATTAATTTGACCTCTCTGCCTCTGACAGCTCCACAAAATTATAGTGACACTATGGGTATTAGGCAGCTCCACTGGCGTTAGGACCTCACTGGTGGCTGGAGAAATTTCAAAGAAATGCTTTGAGAAAATGAGATGGAGGCGTAGTACTCTGAACACTGAAGACTAGAACACCCTTCAGAACAAAGCCCTTCAGAGTCAAAATTTCCCATGTGATCTTTCTCACTGTCAGTGCACAGCATCTCAGTACTGGTCTGGAAATCCGTATGCATATATCTTCTACATATGCACAGTAAACCAAACACTTTTAGGACATGTTGAACCTCCTGGGCATACACAGAACAAACCAAACTGCACATCTGCAGATGGTTTTATGCACATGGAGCTGGTTTGCAATATTTTGAGGATTTCCAGATGCGTGTCTTTTGGTTGGTGGGATATGACCTGCTAGGGGCAGAGACGGCAGAGAAGCCTGGAAAAAACATACAAAGTCTTCAAAATCTTTAGATAGAAAATCTCTGTCCCCAGAAACTCAGAATATGTCAAGGAAAACTTAAATATATGGTAAAATTTTCATAAAATTTTAGCTACTGCCTGACTCTCTTCCAGCATTCAGAATATGCTGTATGTGGAATGTGCTGTATGGCTCCTAAGGAATGACAGATAGGAAAGGTACCCTATTTCTGTCCGCATCTACACACCCTGCCTGCTTAGAGGAATTTAGTTTCTCCCACTCTAAGAGATTAGAAGTTTGCAGAAATATCAGAAATATAGCAGACTTAGGACTCAAAAACCTCTCAATGGTACAAGTTTCTAGGTACTTACAGATGCCTACATAGTAGTCCAAAGGAATAATATTTACACATGTGCCTGACGGTCCCATTCTTACCATGTACAGCTCTCACTGCCCACAGCCACTGAATGTGGAGAGCAATAGTTCTTTATCCTTGGCTGACATACAAGCTGAGAAAAAATGGTTAATCCTTATAAAGCTGGAAACACTTGAGGAGTCCTGGGATAGAGGTTGTGCATTTCATTCATTAGCCTCAAGATTTTTAGTCTGTACCACCTGGTGATACTGTCATTGCTTCTTGTTGCTATCTACAATTCTGTCTTACTCTTGCACATTTTCTTTGCATTAGTGCAATAGTGCACTATTGCACAGCAAACTTGTCTTCAGAAACTCAGCAGCAGCTGCCACTACAGTTAAGGAGAATAAAACCAACTGATACTTTGAATGGCTTATTCAGAGACCCAGTAAGAAAGAATAGTTACAAGACTACTTCTACAGCTATGTTGCTACACACTGAGACACAAACAAGACATAAGGTTTTCTTATACAACTTTTGTCCTAGCTAAAGTCACCCTGGTACTACAAGGAAAGGAAATAGTAACATGAAGTGACGTAGTAAAATATAGAACCACCTTTTTTCCTGAAAAGGCAAACAAACAAAGGGTAATGCCAGAAGGTGCTGTCAAGGACTGTTACAGGAAATGTCCTTCTATAAAAGAAATCTACTAGAAATGAAAAACAATCTAATTATCCTAATTTTAGAGGGTTCTTCCTGTCACTATAGCCAGACAAGGAAAGACAGGAACTGAGGTTGCTGTAATAATGTATTTCTTCTGAAGTTTTCAGCTTTACATGTGCAAATAATCACAGCAAGAATCAGAGATTTAAAATACAGCTATTGTCAAAGAGGAAAGGGCATTTTCCTTCCTCCAGTACAGGTCATATTTTTAAGAAAGAAAAACATGGATACAAGCAATTAAAGTATGTCATTAACTCACAAGACAAGGTTTTAATTGCCATTAAATATATATGTAAATTTAATTTTCTGCAGGCTTCATGTCCTTATGCACTTATGGCACTTGGCTGCAGATTGGTTTTGGATTTCAAGGTGAGCATTCTGATAAGTAACTTGTGTAACTGGTTCTGCTGTGTTCACTTTATGTATCAAATATGATGTATATTCTGCAGTACACTCTGCTTTAAAGACACGATAATCAATTCAATATTTTTTCCCAGTATATCCCAGAGCATTCTAGGAACTGAAGAAAATGAATCATCTACATATAAACACATCACCTGTGTTCTGTGTGCCTATAGTACAGTCACGTCAAAGGTGACAGTAGGAGGAAAATACTGAAAGTGTTCATTCCTATTCCAATCTTGTTAGGGTTTTTTTGATGGCTTGTTCTTCCTTTTTTTTTTTTTTTTTTTTTTTTTCCCCTGCAATCACCTTTACAGGGGACACTTACATTTAACAATGGCTTTCTAACATCTGGTTGCTAAACCAAATAATGTACGGAAAGTTGTGTCTGGAGTTAGTGCAAAGAAACAGAAAGGCCATAGAAAAGAGAAAAAATGCACACTTATGCTGAAGGATCCTTTTGTTTAGCCCTTTTGAGAAAGACCTCGGTGACCTTAGAAAACCTTCAGCTGCAGCCGGTGAAACTGGGTTAAGAGCCTCACCAGAGGACCTTGAGAGCCCTCTACAGGCCATCAGTGCCTGATAACCCCAAGGAGACTGATCCTGGTAGCCCCACTCTGCTCCTCTTCATCTGCCTTGATGTGTGGATGAAAGACGTGTTTTATTTGCCATTTATCACAGTGGGGGTTTTGGTGTGCAACAGTAAGCCATCCCTTTAATGATGCATTCAGCTGGCAGCATTGTTCGGCTTAAATAGCTACTTGCCAAAAAAGGAAAAGAATTTGTCCTCTCTCTGGATTTGTTATTTCATTAGGGTTCCTCAAGAGAACTCCAATAAAGGATTTGGGTCTATTAATCACCCTCCACAACCTTCTCAAGTAATTAGTCTTTAAAAATGTTTGCTACCTCCTTAGTAGTACATAATTTGACAGTGCTCGGTGAATCAGACGAGGTTCAGACTCGCTAACCTTTAGAGGTTTGGCCTGTCTGAGCTCATCAGTCTGGGCCTCCAATTGAACTGAAAACTGCACTTTTTTCATTCTTTGTGGCAGGTTTAAAGTACAGCACTGCTGGACGCCTGCCATGAAGGAAAACTCAAAACATATAAATTCTTCATAAGGCAATGGTAGAAGGTGGCACTGAGAAATAATACTCTCATGCTGTCAGAGCTGCTGCGGGGGGAGCAGGGGGAGTGCTCATTCTAAGACAAATGGAGCAACAATTGTTCCTGTTTAACTCCCTAAATGGGTAATCCTAGTTTATGGGGCCCCAGTGGTGGAAATCTTGCTGACATTGCTCTGAGGATTTTTTTTTTGGCAGGGATTATGGTTTCTCAGGGGAGCAATGCAAGTGCTGCACCGGCGATTTCACATGAAGACTGTTTTAAATAAGTGTAAAGTGCAGTTTTCTGTGAAGATACGTATATTTAAATGACAAATTTAATGAACATAGCTAAAATATTTCAAGCTTATTCCATACATTAACTGCACAGAGGCAGCTTCATGTTAGAAAATACTGTTGCTAGCCTCTCATGCAAAAATATATTTGGCACCACCAGGTATTGCAGTTCACATGCCTTGTTGCTTTTTCTTGGCATTCCCAGTTCCATTGGCCTTGTTTCTGGTAAATTAAGAAAGCAATTACAGATTCCCAGACCACTTTGGGGACATTCCAGGGTTTAGTATTTGGCATTACAGAGAGATACAAGCTGCCCAAGCTAAAGCTGTTAGGAGGATAAGGATTTCATTTTGCTGCATTTTTTGAGATTTAGATTTCTGCTAGAGATTTTGTTCTGACACTGGCCTGAAAATGAAGTCTTTCACATGTTTGTGCAAAAGAGATTTGATTTAAAATGCTGATTTTCTGATTAGATACTTTTGCTCTTTTGGTTTAGCTCTTAGCTCTCTTCTCATACCGGACAGACTCAGACATGCTTCCTGACACTATGTAGCTTGGGTTTGAGGGCAGCTCAACTCTACTCTTCCTGCAGCTATGTGCAGCATTGCACCTGAGATCTCGTTAAATTGGTCAGAGAAAAGCTGAGTGACCAGGACACTAATATTCTGAGCCAGGATCCTTTCAAAGACAAAATTTCAGACAAATAAATTCTAACTATGACTATCATTTTTGCCAATGTGAAGTACATGACTGAAAAAATGGTAATAGGAATTTAAATAGAGAAACATTAATCTAACACAAAATATATGAGTATTTTTGGGGAAAAAGTGTGTTTATCTGTATCAGCTCACCCCTTGCTGTCAGAAAAGGAGAAACACAAAATATTTGCAGATGGGAGTCAATCTCTCTAGTCAAAGGAATTTGTCTCAATTTCCTGAAACAGCTTCACTTGTAACTTATTTATCCTTTTAGACTCCTCATTCATAATAGGCAGCACTGGCATTAGTGAGTTATCCTGTTAAATTAAATGAGAAAGAGTTCCCTAAAGTCAGTAAATTACAATGTATTATGTTTCAGTATTTCTGACCATATGGTATACATGGCATAAAAAACAATTAAAAGATAGCTGAATGTGCCTGAAACTTCAACAGGAACCATATTCCTTCAGTTTTGGGCCAGATGCAAGGGCTTGTATAAAGCAAACTTTTCATCCAGTAGTTCTGTCCTATAGATATAAAGTACACTTTTATTATGGATATTTATAAATAATATAGAAAAAGTGAACTAATCAGTATGTTGCCACAGATCTAAGTAATAAGTCTTATAGGCAAATATGAACTCAGAAGTCAATTTTGTTCCATCTATTTGGCAGGAAATGGCAGACTGAATGGCTATATGATTGCTTCTGTCTTTATTAAAAACCCTGTTAAAGTATTTTTGCATGCATGCATTTGTGTATTTTTGAGCACATAGCAGTCATCACAGTATGTTGTTAAGAGTATCCAAAGCCAGTTGTTAAAAAATGTCTGCAAACACTGTTCTCCAGATGGTTCCATCAGATTTTAGTGGTGAGAAAATGGAGTTGTCATATTTGCTTGTGCTTTAAACACTGCTGGAGCTGGTAGGATGCAGGATGAGTCCTGCAGATCCTGCTGGTAACTTCAGGATGACTCTTACCTGAAAGAAATAATCGAGTGTCATGCTGTAACTTTTTTATTTTCTGTTACTTGTAGACTGGGAAACTAACATAAGCAAGTTAGTGTGGCAAGGGGAAAGGGAGAGGGAATCTATTTTAATAAGCAGCCATCCCTCCACTGACCAAGCAACATGAGATACCAAACACACCAGGACAGGTTTTGGGTTTTTTTAATACCTGAAAAAAACCAATCATTATTTTTAAAAAGACTCCCAACTCTCTAAAAGATTATACCTCTAAAGGGCAAATCAAAATATGTGCCTGCAGCTCCTGTCAGGGTCTTTTTAAAAATATTCTTTGTAGTGATTAAGAAGCATTTGAAGTAATCATCTCTTGATGGCTGGTTGTAAAATCTCAGTGATTCAGGTAGACATAGGAATTTTCAGGTAACAGGACAGTAAACCTTTACAACATTTTGACTTACCTCTGTTACTAATGACACTTCAGAAGACAAAAATGAATAACATGAAATCTAATATTTCTCCTTCCATTTACGCAACTTGTTATTCTTTCCCTGCTTTGAGCTGTGAGAATAGAAGCTATTTGTTAATGTTCTGGTTCTCCTTCTGGCTCACGTGAAAGGGCAGACAGATAACATCAAGAAGGTGCACAGAGATACTGCATGTACTTTTCACTCTACTGCTTAATGATATTGGGTTTAATTAAAAAATATGTGGTGTCATATTTTCCGTGATATTATTGCTTATAAAAGGGTTCTGAATTACACAATTGTATTGACTATGTCATGTCCCAGACAAACTATGCTAGCATCGCTCTGCTTACATCTGTTTTAAGCCCCAAATATGCAAGTTTGCAGAATGTCTAACTTTGGAGCATTGAAATTGTCCTGTAAGTCCACAGTACATCTATGAGAGTGGAAATAAGATCTGAAGAAAACAGCTGATGCCTTCATTCTCCTTCCACCCAGGACTTTGAAGTTTCCAAAGTGTCTATGTACACACAATGCATCTGTTTAGGAAAAGTGAATAAATCCTCTCAGAACTTGAGACTATAGCTATTAAAACTATAGCTATAATGCAACCAACAACTAGCATGATTGCAAGAGTTTTTGTTCCCAGATTATCAAGAAATCTGACCTGACTTCTGCAAACACGGTAATTATTCACATGGGATTCGTCACCTTGATAGTCTATGACTGTCCCATATGCTGTACTTTCCCACTGCATGCTGAAAATGAATCCTGCTGTGACTGCTTACCTAACACTTGCAGTATTTTTAAGTTCCTTGATTGTACGACTGGAATAATAAATGAAAGCCAGTTAATAATGAATGAACTTTCAAATGGATAATCATTCATACTAAATTACATTCAGCTGTAGGTTTTCATAAGCATATTAAAATATACTATATGGATAACCCAATACCTATATTACATAATACTCCACCAATGAAACCAATTTAACACTTTTCAGAAATCTGTTTGTGAGTCATATTTTTAATACTGTGCCAGCTTTAGGCTTTTTATACCTGGGAAATATGAAATGTTACAAAGCCAAATTTAAATGTTTATTATCACCAATAAATGCTCAAGCTAAGTTGCAGCTGTAAACCCTTATGATGTAATCTATACCTTTACAATATTCTTTCACATGTTACTATTATATTTCTATGTACCATAAAAATGAAAGCTTCATATTAAACCTACCCAGGGAAACTACATAAATTATTGCAATACCTTTCTGCTTCTATCATTTTAAGATGTTTGCTTAAAAAAAAGCTGAATTTCAATGCACAATTAATACCATTATTTCTATTGTGTGTTAGCCAGAAACAAAGACATTTTACTTCCTGCCTGAGAAAATTTTATCTGAATTAATCCTTCATTGATTATGTTAATAAATGATATATTGCTTTTTGATCTTACTTTAAATATTAAAATATAGCCTTTTTTCCTGAAATATAAATATATTTTATTAAAATCAAAATATACTCAAGAGTTAATTTTAAATGAATCGAACTTTCATGAGAAAATTGGTTCATCAGAAAACCTCTGGTTGGTTCTGAATTCTTTTTCTGCTTGATTCGTGTCAAAACCAAATCTTCAGAGCAGCCCTGCAGAGAAGGACTTGGGGGTGTTGGTCAATGAAAAAATGAACATGAGCCGGCTTCAGTGTGCGCTCGCAGCCCAGAAAGCCAACGGTATCCTGGGCTGCATCAAGAGAAGCGTGACCAGCAGGTCCAAGGAGGTGATCCTGCCCCTCTACTCTGCTCTCATGAGACCTCACTTGGAGTATTGTGTGCAGGTGTCCTCAACATAAAAAGGACATGGAACTGTTGGAACAAGTCCAGAGGAGGGCCACGAGGATGATCAGGGGACTGGAGCACCTCCTGTATGGAGACAGGCTGAGAAAGTTGGGGCTGTTCAGCCTGGAGAAGAGAAGGCTGCGTAGAGACCTCATAGCAGCCTTCCAGTATCTGAAGGGGGCCTACAAGGATGCTGGGGAGGGACTATTCATTAGGGACTGTAGTGACAGGACAAGGGGTAATGGGTTCAAACTTAAACAGGGAAAGTTTAGATTGGATATAAGGATGAAATTCTTTACTGTGAGGGTGGTGAGGCACTGGAATGGTTTGCCCAGGGAGGTTGTGAGTGCTCTGTCCTTGGCGGTGTTCAAGGCCAGGTTGGATGAGGCCTTGGGTGACATGGTTTAGTGTGAGGTGTCCCTGCCCATGGCAGGGGGGTTGGAAGTAGATGATCTTAAGGCCCTTTCCAACCCTAACTATTCTATGATTCTATGATTCTGTGAGTAAAATATAGTGGTACATCTTCCATCTGGAAGGAGTCCTTGAAATGTTTGGTCAGCCACTGCTCTAGCTAAGCATGTTCACAGAAAATCTATGACAATTCCAGAGTGACATATCTCTAACCAACAGGTCAGAAAGTTTTAGCAGAGATAGTTAATGTCCCATTGCAAAAAAACCATGTTGCCATCTTTCTCAAATAAGTCCTCTCAGGGTTGCAAAAGAAAGAATCACAGGTCAGCAAATCCTTTTTGATTCCAGCAAAGAAGTGCTCAGTCTTTATTAAATTTTGGCTGCTATAATGAAGTGCAATGTAGAGGCCAGAAGGGTTAAGAAAGCTCTGACTCCATTTTCTTACTCCCAACGTCATCCAAAGTACCGTACACTTCTAAAAATGTCCATGGGAGATTCTGTGTGGTTATGAAGCCCTGCCTTATTCACGTAATGGGCACAGCCAGCTCTCAACATGGCCAAAATGTGTTAAGTTTAAAAAACCTTTTCAAAGGTCTAAAAATAGCAGACTGTGGCAAAAGCTGTCATTTTGAAAAGTAGTCCCTCAAAACACTCAGTAAATCATGCAGAAGGAGAAGATTCAGGTGCAAATAATAATTCCCTTGTCCTTATCATGAATATTTACTCTTAAAAATATATTTTCCCTCAAATTCCATAAACACAAGGAGTCTTTTCTAGGAAACTAAGAAGAAAGAAGTGTTTTTATGTAACATGATAGCGGTAGCCTTTTTCTCTATTTATTTATCATCTATCTGAATAAAACACAGTCCTTTCTAGCCCTTCTGGCCTTCAGTAACTATTAAATTCACCACAAAGTGCTGACCAGAACTGTGGCACGGTATCTCCATGCCACCTCACTCCTGTGGAAAAGTACATAAACACAGGATTTCTGCTAAACAGAATCAAACTTAAAAAGTGTAAAGATGAGCAATACTGATACATTTATAGTATTATTAAGAACTGATTTTCTCATGTAGTGCTTTTCCTTGCCCTGACTGTGTGTAAACTGAGGATGTGGCAAGCACAGTAAGTGTGGATAAGTAAAGTGGTTTCCTTAGAAACAATAAAAGCAGAAACTATAAAGCAGAACATCCTCCCAACTGATGTGACTTTTTAATGGTACTGATAACACAGAGAACAGACGTAAGTAGCCTCACTGTTTGTACACAGCACACAGCATAGTTCCCCAAATAGCTGAATTACTTTCCATATATGATCATAAAATCCAGATAGAATCTCACAGGGCTGCCATTAAGGAAGAGGGCACAACTATGACGTTCCAATATTAGTATTATAAGCTAAATATAGCAGCCGGCATTTCTGGTGCCCACTTGTGCTCATTACTTCTGTGATAAGTAATTCATCTCCCTTTTCCATGTTAACAGCTAGCTCATGTGTATTGGAAAGATGTGACTACTGCAACAAGTATGCTTCTAGGAAATCGAGGCTAGAGTTCATACCAATAAGCTATTCTTCTGTCAACTTTTTAAAAAACAGGAACCCAAATTAGGCATACAGACAAGCAATTCCTGAAAGCCTTGATGTCCAACAGCACTTCAGCTGGAAGACAGGGAGGGAAAAAAAGAGTTTACATTTACATAGAAATCAATTTGGCGAAAAAACTTCAAGTCCATCTCTGGATGTCAGGAAGTAAGGGACCAAGAGCAGTCATGCGTTGTCCTTGGTGGGTAATAAGTAATGCTTTGTTTCTTGTTAAAGGACATAAATGCACTGTCTTCAGATTACTGAGTTGGTTTTCTGACTGCTCTATGTCTCTGCAACCACATGCACTATTCAGGGCATGGTGACTCTTTGTGATTTGTTTTACAGAACTTCATAATATAAAAATTATAAGCTGCCAGCTGAAAACAAAAAATTATATAGAAATGCTGGTCACTAAAAAAAGTGACATACTATTTCTTAGGTTTTACTGTTTTTTAAAAACGTTTTTCAACTCTTTAAAACTGACATGCAAAGTTGCATGTTTAGAAAAGTAACTAAGAGGCAGCAGGCTTGATCTCTGCCAAAACCTTTGGCTCAGTCAGTGCACAGAAACTGGCAGAGGCTGCGATTGCCATAGAGTTTTTCTCTCTGTGATATAGTAGACACCTGCATTCACAGGCAATGCTCTCAATGCCTATTATTAAGATGATGCTTAGTCCTAAGGGTGTTGTTGGAGATGCAAAGTCAAAGAAAAGTGTTAAGATCCAAGAATCGTACCAGTACAGATCCATATCCTAGATTAGCTTGTGGAGATTAGCTGTAAATCAAATTAAATTAAAATTAGGAAGTTCATAAAAATTATTAAGGTGTTTTCCAATATGCCACTCATTTCCAAATCACAGATGTTCAAAAAGAAAAGGAATTGGCCTGGAAAAATTTAGGTCCTGATTTATTTTTCTTTTTAGTATATTTAAGGATTGGTTCTCAAGGTACCTGTGTGAGTGCAAACTTTGAGGCAGCCAACACAAATATCTTTGGTTCTGGAATCACTTTTCATCCCAAATCTTTGGCAGCTGACAATTTCCTGGCCTTTAGTCCATCCTTTCTCCAAATTTCTCACTTATTTTCCTTTTCTTCTTCTAAAATTATTTCCTTCCTTTATATTTTTAATTCCATAATATATATTGTACACTCTTTTAAAAATATTTTTACCTTTAATGATGTTTTCCTCTTCCTTTGCTATCAGTGCTTATGAAATCACAATATCTGCTCCTATGCACGTGTGCTGTGTTGCATATCTCCATCTGCACACATGTTCCCTTCTGTCAAACACCGGTTTTTGAATTGGATCTCCTGTTTCAATTAAATTTCATGGAATGATAGAGAGCACATTAAAACCTTGGAAAGTCAAAGAAAGCAGGACCAGAAGCACAGGTTCCAATAACTAACAATAATGCTTTATAAGTGTTTGAAGATCTTTTGAATACAGACCCTTTAGTGGACAAGAGAGAACCTATGAGAGACAAGAACCACATGAAAATAAGTTTTGTTCAAGCTCTTGGTCAGGAAAACCTTTTTTTAGTTATTGTTTCTTTCTTTCCTCCTACTCTTGTGTATTGAGTCAGGTCAGACAGGAATGGCAACATATGACAAGGTAACTATTATGGTAGAAATAATATCATTCATATACACACAAGACAAACATGGCTGCGAAAGGCAACTATATAAACATTTGTCTTTTGGATGCTTCTTGAGGAAACTGAGTCTTAAGAGCTTTAAATAAATGAAATTTCAATTATTATTTTCTGTCTATGAGTTAAAATCTTTCTTTCTTTGACCTTTAACTCATATTCCTTCTTCATCTTTCACTGATAATGGTTCCATTGTTATCTCAGCTTTCCAAAAGTAAATCTTGTTATTTTTCCCTCATTTCTTGTTTGTTGAGCACCATAATAATTACCTTTAACAACTGGCAAATCTATACTCTATGGGTAAGAAAGAGAGAAAATATGCAGATTCTGTTGTACTAGTATGCAAAATATTACTCCTTTCTTGCCTGTATAGTTTTCGGTGTTTTCCAAACACAAAGTAACCTTGAAATAGCACAATAATTTCAGGAGGGAATAAAATTAGTCTAAATGATGCTCTGTGGTTATTAGGAAATAGGTTACCTTAGTAATTCGAAAACAAGGTTTTTTGAGGCGTGTAACTTAAGCTCTCTGTATGGCTACACCAGGTCTCAAATACCATTAGTACAGGGCAATTGACTACAGAGCAATAAGTTTGCAAAGCCCATTTACTCAATGTAAGCAATCTTTGGCCAAGGTATGTGCTATACACACAGTGCTGCAGTTACCTCTGACTTTTGCTGAACAAGACCCTTCAAACTGCATTTTCTCTTTCCCTCCAACTCACCAGATCACACTTCCTTGGCAGAAGATTTGAAGATAACATATAATTTATTTTTATAGTTGTATATTAGGGGTTAGTGGGTTGTTCTGCACAGATGAATTTTATTCTACCAGCTTTTTGACTGTTTCATCTAGAAGTTTAAAGGTATCTTATGTAGGGTTTAAAAATAAAGTTTAAAGGTTAGAGTTTAAAGGTACCTTGTAGAGGTATCCAGCCACATGTAGAGATATTCCAGCCGCTTGTAGAGATATTCCAGCTGCTCCAGCTGATGAGCTGGCTTTGTTTGGAACTCGGCTCAGATGCCTCTATACGAACACTCATAGCACGGGGAACAAACAAGAGGAATTAGAGATGTGTGCACATCAATGGGGGTATGATATAATAGCCATTACAGAAACACGGTGGGATGGCTCCTATGACTGGAGTGTTGGAATGGAAGGTTACAGGCTCTTTAGAAAAGACAGGCCTGGCAGGCGGGGATGGAGGAGTTGCTATTTATGTTAGGGATAGGCTGGAGTGTATGGAACTCTGTCTGGGGACAAGTGATCAGTTAACAGAGAGTTTGCGGGTCAGGTTTAAAGGAAGAACAGTGATGGAAGACATTACTGTGGGGATCTGTTACAGACCGCCTGATCAAGAAGACTTTGTGGATGAAGCACTCTGCAGACAGATAGGAACAGCCTCATGCTCACAGGCCCTTGTTCTCATGGGGGACTTCAACTACCCTGACATCTGTTGAAGTGAAGGTACGGCCCGGCACAAGCAATCCAGGAGGTTCCTCGATTGTGTGGAAGACAACTTCCTTCTGCAAGTAATAGAGGAGCCAACAAGAAGAGGTGCCATGCTTGACCTCATGCTCACCAACAGGGAAGGGCTGATTGGAAATGTGATGCTCCAGGGCAGCCTTGGTTGCAGCGATCATGAGATGATCCAGTTCGAGATCCGAGGACAGTGAGAAGAGTGTGCAGCAAGCTCACTGCCCTGGACTTCAAGAGAGCAGACTTTGGCCTCTTCAGGAACCTGCTTAGTAAGGTTCCATGGGATATAGCCCTAGAGGGCAGGAGTGGCCAAGACTGTTGACTGATGTTCAAGGATCACCTGCTCCAAGCTCAGGAGTGTTGCGTCCCAACTAGAAGGAAGTGCAGCAGGAGGGCCAGGAGACCTCCTTGGATGGATAAGGAGCTGTTGAGGAAACTTCAAAGGAAAAAAGAGGCTTATAGAAGGTGGAAGCTGGGAAAGGCAGCCTGGGAAGAATAAAAGGATGTGGTTCGGGAAGCTAGGGACCAGGTTAGGAAAGCTAAGGCCCAGTTAGAATTAAACTTGGCTAAGGATGTTAAGGATAACAGGAAGGGATTCTGTAAGTACGTAACGAATAAAAGGCAGACTAGGGACAGCATAGGCCCCCTCCGGAAGCTATTGGGAGAACTGGCTATCCTGGATTTGGAGAAGGCTGAGGTTCTTAATGACTTCTTTGCCTTGGTCTTCACTGGCAAAGGCTCTGACCACACCATCCAAGTCTTGAAAGGCAGACGCAGGGACTGTAAGAGTGAAGACCTTGGGCCAACTGTAGGGGAGGATCTGGTTCGAGACCATCTTAAAAACCTAAACGTACACAAGTCCATGGGACCTGATGAAATTCATCCGTGAGTCCTGAAGGAGCTGGCAAACGAAGTTGCTAAGCCACTGGCCATCGTATTTGAAGAATCATAGCAGTCAGGTGAAGTTCCTGACGACTGGAAAAAGGGAAATATAACCACCATTTTTAAGAAGGGAAAAATGGATGACACAGGGAATTACAGACCAGTCAGTCTCACCTCTGTGCCTGGCAAAATCTTGGAGCAGATTCTCCTGGAAGGCATGCTAAGGCACATGAAAAACAAGGAGGTGGTTGGTGACAGCCAGCATGGCTTCACTAAGGGGAAATCCTGCCTGACCAATTTGGTGGCGTTCTATGATGGGGCCACAAAACTGATGGACAGGGGCAGAGCAGTTGACGTCATCTACCTGGACTTGTGCAAAACGTTCGACACTGTCCCACACGACATCCTTGTCTCTAAATCGGAGAGACATCAATTTGATGGGTAGACCACTCGGTGGATAAAGAACTGGCTGGATGGCCGCACGCAAAGAGTTGTGGTCAATGGCTCGATGTCCGGCTAGAGACCAGTAACGAGTGGTGTCCCTCAGGGATCACTGTTGGGACCAGTCTTGTTCAACATCTTTGTCGGTGACATGGACAGTGAGATTGAGTGTGCCCTCAGCAAGTTTGCCAATGACCCCAAGCTGTGTGGTTCGGTTGATACGCTGGAGGGAAGGGATGCCATCCAGAGGGACCTGGACACGCTTGTGAGGTGGGCTGATGCCAACCTTATGAAGTTTAACCATGCCAAGTGCAAGGTCCTACACCTGGGTTGGAGCAATCCCAGGCACAGCTACAGGTTGGGCAGAGAAGAGATTCAGAGCAGCCCTGCGGAGAAGAACTCGGGGGTGTTGGCAGAACATGAGACTCACAAAGTCCTTGGTCAGGGTAAACATTCTGACCAGCAACTGAAAACATCGGCTTTTTCAGTATTATCCCCAGGCCGAAAGTCAAAACACAGCATTGCACCAGCTACTAAGTAGTAGAAAAAATGACTGCTACTGCTAAACCAGGACAATAAGGAAGAAGTTCTTTACTGTAAGGGTGGTGAGACACTGGAATGGGTTGCCCAGGGAAGTTGTGAATGCTCCATCGTTGGTAGTGTTGAAGGCCAGGCTGGACAGATATTTGGGTGACATGGTTTAGTGTGAAGTGTCCCTGCCCATGGCAGGGGGATTGGAACTTTATGATCTTAAGACCCTTTCTAACCCTAACTATTCTATGATGCTATGATTCTATGATTATTGTGTTTCCAAAGTGTATAACAAAAGCAAACCATAACTGTTACAAGTAATGTAAGCTGTCTTTTTGAAGCATAAAAAAACTTTTATTCACAGCTGTTATAATGGGAGAATCTAATTTGTGTCTATGTGTATGAATGATAAGAAAGTTTTTGAAAGATGTTTGTATCCTGAAATAATTTTAGCACAGTTTACATCCATAAACAGCACAGATTTTCTGCTGTCTTTTATATTCCGGTTTCATTCAAGCCTTTTAGCAGTTTTAATATTATCAAAAACCGTATTCCTGTAGCTGTCTATTATATGTATATGAAAAGCCTTTGTGTACGCTATCCCAAAAACATCTCTTTACCAGATACCATTGCACACACCACCACAGTTGATTTTGCCAGAATCCTGGACAAACTTACAGTGTGATGTGCTTAGGAAAGGGCAAAATACGGATGCAAGTGTGTTTGTCAAAATAAATCTGTTATGTTTTAGGAGCTAGTTCGAGTCAGTGCAGTTCAGTGAGAAGTATTATGTGGCTGCACTTGCCCATCAGGGCCTTAGGAAAGAAATTAAGAAGCCACAATTTAATCCACTTCCTCTTTGCTTTTGGGACTCATTTGGTGCTGCCAATCAGACACATCAATCCTACCTCAGTTCTGTAAAGCAAGGAACCGAGAAAGCTGCTTGCATTTTACATTCCATTTCTTTGGAGCAGGCAAATGCATGCTTCTGGAAGGCAAGATCTAACTCATTTAAGTAGACATAAATTTAAAAGGTCAGGTCCTTGCTTCCTTCTGTGCCCCTGTGTAGCTAAATCTATTTTGTAGTTTTTACCTTCACTCTCTGTGTGTGCATGCATGTCAAATTTCAACAGCCTGATTAAATTACAAGTGGCTTTCAAATATACACTTCTGAGCAAGAATGGCTAAGGATAGGTAGTTTTAGCTTTAAATCAAATTGATTTGCTTGGTCGTTTCACTACTCCACCTTTTAGTCTACCATCACTGTTACCAAAATTTCCATGTTACCAGAGCGTACATCCTCTCCACTGATGCCTGTGAAATTCTGAAGTAACTCATTGAATTTACATCTAGGCTAATAGGGAAGACAATCCTTATGCCAGCAACTCCAATGAAAATTATGTTTTCTGAGTACGGTTACATGAACTAACTAGTGTTTACATGATTTACACCATTGATTTGTGCTAGAGCTACACTTGACAAGATTTTCCTCCTTGGAAGTGATCCAATGAAAAGTTCACCACCTGACAGGTTTTGGCAGGTTGGAGAAAGTGGTGTCATCTAGTCCACTAGGTTTTAATCTAAGAAATTATGTACTTCAGAGATGCCCAGGCTCTTTTACAGGGAGAACCTTGCAAAAAAAAAAAAAAAAAAAAACAAAAAACAAAAAAAAAAAAAAAAAAAAAAAAAAAAACAAAAAACAAAACCAAAAACAAAAAAAAACCAAAAAACAAAACAAAACAAAACAAAAAAAAACACACAAAAAAAAAAAAAAACAACCAGACCAAAGCTGCATAGTGATTCGGAGAAAACTCCAGAAACAAACTTGCTAACAAAGTTTTCCAGTTGACAAGCAGATATTCTTTATTGCGGCGCCAGGAGACACAGGGGATAGCTCCTCCTAACATGTGTCTCTCTGTATTGCTACACAAGCCTTCCTTATATAGTCCCTGGGAATCCATACATATTCACGAGGCTACGTATGGATTGCATAATTTTCCAGAAAGTTCCGTGCATGCGTACAAAATTGTGGTGGTGGTCTCTGAGGGTCGTTTACTTCTTCCAACAGTCTTCATCACTTCTGGCAGCCTTTGAAGCACGTGCAGTAGATGCTCATACCAGCTTAATTGGTTCATTAGCACCAGAGACATAATAATCTTCCTATCCTCCTACTTATCAGCTAGTTTAACTGTAGCCCGTCCTGGACACCTGCTATTCCCAGATACTCCTCATCCCTGTGTCCTGTTCTTCTAGACTGTTTTTCTTACATTCATTTTGTACTAAGGTCATAGGGCCTAAACTATAACGGTTTATCTTGTACAAGAATTCTCAGTATGTTCTCTAGCTGTACTCTACTTTTTTTTCTCTGTGTATCATGCCCCTCAGTAATTTTCCACTGCTACTGTTACAAAGCCATCAAACTTAGTATCTTGAAACTAATTCTAAAGGTTTATATATTCCATTTTGTAATTTCATGGGCCCCCCCTTTGTCTCAATAGCTAATAGCATTATTTCAAGTAATCTGCTTTTGCCAAATATCATATTTGTCCTACAAAGCAACCAGAGAACTGCACATGGAGGATAGGTGGCTGAGGAAATTTCAGACTGCTTAATCTATTATACTCACTGATGTCCTGATGAAAATCAGAACTCTGGTAGCTTCAGAGTGAATAAAGTGGGAAGTGAGAGGAATTTTTAAACTGTGTTAATTTACTATAATATAAAGAAGAAAACATTTAAATAATCATGTTACATAACTGACATTTTAAATAAACAGCTTGTTGTTAACAGCCTGGCAAGTGTCTTCAAACTGAGCATGACAGTGTTAATGTGAGGGTGGAAGAATCACCTCTCACGTATTGTTGTACTGAATGCTGGGAATGAGATTCATCTTACCTAACTTTAGGCCTCTGCCTGCTTGGGGTAGACTTCAGCTTCAGATCCAGACATGCAAGTAGGTGTAAGTTCAGTGTCTAAGATGACTAAGTTATGCTCTTCGCTAATCTGGTCAACTTAGTCACTGCAGTACAGAGAGCTACTTAGATGGTCAGAAGTGGATGACTATTCTTGACAGAGCTGAATAGCTTTCTCACTTCTGCTAGCTATATTGGCTAGATTCAGCTCTGTTCCATAACCTTTGGTGCTTAGTGCCCTCTGAGATTCCCCAGATGTCCAATATGTCAGCTGAAGGCTCTATAGAATGGAGCTTATACGAGACCCACACCCTCTTGTCACAGCAGTCAGAGTCCATGCTGGGTACCCTGGGACATATGAGATAACACGTATGTTAGGTGACCGAGTTACACCCTCATAGAAACTTAAACATCTGGCTCGCAAGCAGTCATCTTCCTGTACATATGCAAATGTAGTATCAGTCCATCTCAACTTGGATGTTTAATGCTGTTTAAGTTGCCCAGCAATTTCTAGCTATGCTGTAGCTCCTATTGCAGAAGTGCCTGGATTTTCTTCAGGCCACCAGGTGTATTCACCAGCGTTGCACACATCTGTAATACTCAAGGCAAGTAATTACACTAAATACATATGTTTAGCCAGCTGAAGCCTGCCTTCAGCTTCTAATCTAAGGTAGTTGTTAAATTACCTCTCTAAACAACAGAACAGTATAGAAACTTCCATGGGTCTACTCATCCTTTTCGAATTGTGACTTCTAAAACTGATTTTCTGCTGAGCACAGTGGACAATAACACAACTTGATGAGAGTAAAAGAAACAATTTTCAGGTAGCAAAGGTGGTGAGAGTGTCCAAGAGTGTTAGCTTTATTTCACAAATGGATCGTCACTGTTATTGACTTGGTCTTTGTTGAAAACACATCTAAGTACCCCTGTACAAATAATTTACTGACCAGAAATTGAACAAAGGTAGTAGAGAACACAAGCAGTAGTACACATTAGATGTTATTAACATACGGACTGTGAGAAATGGCACCAGAATACATGGCATTTTATTTATGAGTTACGTAGGCTCATCCAGAGAGTCTTTCCTGAATGTAAATTTCCCCAGGAAAAAAGAAGAAGTTTATTACAGAGTGCTCCTTAAGCAGTATCACAGTATTTTGCTTTTCTTATTTAGCTTGTGTTATTTGTCTCCCATATTTGTGTGAATAAGGGAAACCCTTTATCTCCAAGACCCTTACCTCCAGGTCAAGGGATTACAGTGTATTTGAGCCTTGGCCTTACATAATGCACTGTAAATCCTCAGTCTGTTGCCTAGACCTTTGTTTGCTCTGCTTGCATTTCATTGTGACAGGAGGTATATAAACTTGAAGTTGAATGGCACCATCCACCCAACAGAGTTTATCACAGCAGATCGAGTACAGACCCTTTGGATTAGAACTTCTTTGTATCCTGAATTAGGGCTTAGGCAGAGTAAGTTCAGGTCTTCTCCAAAAAAAAGGCCATGTAAATAAACTTCTTTACTGATTTTAGCCAAGTCTGTAACTAAACTTCACCTGTAGTATAATTTTATACATCTCAGGGTGACTGTTTCCCTGTGAGGCTTCATAATATGGGTACAGAAAAACTCTGACGGGCTTAATCACTGCTGTTTTGTTACAGGAAACCTGAGTACCTTTGAACACCATTTCATTGCACGTGATAGCCAGACCCAAGGGCTCTTTGAAGAAGAACTTGAGCTGTGAAAGGATGTAATATCTCCAAGGTTGCAAAGCTATTGCATTCTGTTATGATACTATTGTTATATTCTGAATGCAACTTCTGTAGTGTTTTGGAAGACCGATCAGACATGACAGGCCAAAACTTCTGTTTACCCAGATGTAGGATTCTATGCTACTTCAAGTAAGACTGAGAAAATACTCTGCCTTCTGCTTACATGTCATGCCTTTCTCAATCCCTTATCTTATTTTGTAAGGTGACATTTATCCAGATCATACAAATCACCTAACATCTCCTTCTGGTTGGTAGGATTTGGGATTTTTTGACCTATAGAATGAAACCTTTGTACATCACTGCAAATTATTGAAGGTGGGATATGTTATATAGCTCTATGACTTCATTTTAAAGTGGAAATCTGTGTTTGGATTCAAGTGGACTCGCAATCTCATTTTCCTCAGAAAAAAATCCATTATGTAACTTCAAATCTGGAAAAAAAGATAATAAGATGTAAGTGGAGTCCTTTTCAGCCAACATTTTACTAGAAATTGTATTGTAATTTGACAGTTCTATGATCGATGTTTTATTCAAATTTAGTGAAATAAAACCTAATCACACAGAAAAAGCTTTGACAAATATGGTTAATAACATCTTTCCCAATATTTTATCAGGGCACATATTGTACAAAGTTAATGCAAAATAGCTATAATGTGCATTAATCAAAAAAAAATGGATTTTAGAATGAGTTAAAATTATTCAGTTAAACTATTATATATTTTTGGCAATCTGATTTTGTCAACTTTTTAAAATGAATGTAACATTTATAACTGTAAATGAGAAAATTATCATCAGAACACATTAAAAAAAGAGGAATCATTATGCTTAACATGTGTGACTCATTGACGTGTGTTGAGTAGGAGGTTCTGTGTAGTAACCTGAATTGTACTGAAGATAGCATATATTTTTTAGTCTTTTCCATTTCTTTCTTCAAAGACTCATGAACCAAACCTCCATGCAGTACAGTTGAATAGAGTTTTGACTATTTTTCTGAACCAACCTTATATAATTATTAAAGATGTACAAGCTGTTTTAGAAACAGTAGGATGGAAACTGGCTAGAGGAACATAAGCCAAGGAACAAAACTGAAACAAGTCTGGGTGCTTTTATGAAAATAATTGCATATTGTAATCAGCATAACTTTTATAGTAGGAACATCTCCCACATGTCAGCCAACACAGCCTAAATAAATACTTTCTGTGGTTTTTGGGCTCAGGTCCATACAAGTCAGTCAAATCACATTATTGCATGCAGATGCTGAAAACACTGCTGATCTCAGTGCTCCTTGGTCTCATTCTTCATCCTGCTTATCCTGACTGAGAGTGTAAGCATAAAAAGACTTCAAGAGAATCAAACTCCAGAAATAACGAATTCGTGCTATAATGAGTAATTGGACCCCGGTCTGACCTCATGGACAGAAAAGATGATATTTTAACATTTAATACTAAGGAAAAAATGAATTAAAGGATAACAGTCATTTCTACAGAGCTCACAAAGAAGAAATGAACAGAGCATGAAGTTAATTAACCCCTGAAAAACTTATCCCCAAACTAGAACAAATATAGATTTATTCTTATTGCCCACTCTCTTAACTCCATAAAATTACTTCAGATTTTCACTTCATCTCACTTTCCCTACAGATCCATCTTTCCTCCTCAAGAGGAGGAAACTGTTATACGAATTCTGGAGGCCTGTAAAATTTCACATATGTTTTGTTCCACTGCACAATGTGCAAATATATTTTTCTTATGTTACTCTTTGCAACATGTTCATCAATAATAACAAGCATGGCAAATTTATGCTGTACTTATTGTTAGATGTTATTTTATTTTAAAAGTTTGAGCTAGTTAAGCAAGAGGAGGAACAATCCTATCCAACAAACATTGGCAGGTATTGACTTACGTGAACTGAATTGTTACAGAAAATGTACTGTGATTTCTATGGATCTGTTTGAAAAAAATCTATATTTCCTACAAAAAAAAAAAACAACCTGGAAAACTCACTACACAAAGGAATCATAGTTCCTTCTTGATACTCTCGGATTCAGAGTTTTGCCCACAACTTATCCCTGTAATATGTCACAGTGCAGATAGGCAAGTCTTAGTCACCCAGAGTGAGTTCATTGCACTACTGAAGAAAAGGTCAAATCAAATGAAAGTTTGGTAGGACTGGGAAGGAGATGGGTAAACAAAGAAACAGAATGAGTTAGGCCTTATTAAAAACAGTTGCTGTGACGTGTTTTATCTTTAGGACTCTTGGACACTGCTCTAGCTCCCTAAAGTCACCTGCAGCCCTATACACAAGAATAGTACCCACATTCCCAAAGATTACCTGCAAAAACTAAACAATGAGAAGTCTCTGAGATACATCATTCACATCACATGTAAATCTGTGTGTGTGTATAAAAGAAGAAGGAATCTAAAAAGACAAATCATGAAACATCCATTTGAAGCATTCTTTCACTGGATGTAACCACTTGAATAACTAGTCATCTCAAGACAGCAGTTAGTTATACAAAAATAGAAATAGCAGGCTTATGGAAGGAGATTTCTAAAAGAAAATTGTCTGAAGGGTAAACTAATGTCTTAGAGGAAAAGTGTGACAGGAAACAGAAAGACAAAGTTATAAGGATAATCTACAGCTGAAAGAGATATCATAATTCTTTCAATCTCCTTCAACTTCCTAATTTTGATTGTGGCCTCAGGGCATGACTACAACATACACAGTGAACAATAAACAATGCAATAGGTCCTAGAGGCATTCTCTATTTCAGTGGAGTTCTTGACCTATGAACATCCTGGAAATAGTTTTTTTGGCAGTGTCATAAATAAATTGGGCCATTTGTTGCTTGAGGGGGCTATTCTGGCAAGATTTTTCAGAACATAAAATAGTCCATGGCTGCTGACAAACATTGGACATGTCCTTTTGCATGCAATGAAAAGATGCCAAAGAAGCTGAATGAACTGAAAAAAAGAAATAGAATAAATAAATAAACAAAAAAAAGCATATTTATATTCTTCACTCATTTGAAGTTTAGAGCAAAGTTTCAAGCCTGTTGCATTTGTAATATAGGAGTATGGAGTTGGTCAGGTCTGCAAAAATGTTTCCCTTCCTAAAAATAAAATTAATAAACAAATTCATAATCTTCCTAAAACTCAAGTACATACATAAATTGAAATTCCACAATATTCTATTTTATAAATATTGCAATACAGAATTTTTACCAGAAAAGAAGGGAGCTTTCTTATTAGAGAACCTCTCTAGAACCAGAAGTGCTAGGACTATAGAATATAAGATCACAAATGTGTTTGAATGTTTTGCACCACACTAAGGAGTTCTGATGTTGGATTCCTAAAAAGGCAAACAGAAAGCAGTTTCATATGTCAGTGCCTCATAATTGGTGACCAACACCATGCAATTGTTTTTAACCTACATACAGACTCCTTCAGGTACTAGAAAATCTTAGCTCTCTGATGCATAATGGACCAAATTAAACAGGAGAAACAGCAATTGTAATCAGCAGTTTTATCTCTTTCCTGATTATACTTTTGCAGAATGGGAGAGCAATAAAACCAAATCTTTCAAGCTGGAGAGACAAAATAGTTTCCTGTATGTGAAATAGTCATCCAGTAGAAAAGAGGTGAGCATTTCCCCAGAAACATCTATATTTTAAAACAGTTAATGTAGTTCAAGTGGAAAGCATCCTGTGAGAATTCTTCTGATTTAGAGAATTAGATATCCTTGCCAGGAATCTCATATGACTTTCACCTGTGTATGCCCTACTTCACCAAAAATGCCACATTGGTTACCAAAATAACCAATGCAGGATGCATTAAAGCTGGAGATCCAAAAACCCTAAAAATCTCAGATGTTTGGTAGCCCACCTGCGCATTTATTAAAAAAACACAAAGTCCAAGGTCTTCTGTGGTTGATGTGATAGGATTTTCAGTCAACCAAGTGAAAAATTCAGGACCTTGTACAGAAGAAAGTAAGCCTGTCTACATGTTTTTTAATGGAAAGTCACGTCAAAATGAAAATTCACTGATATTTACTTGTACTGTGGGAACGTGCCAATTTCAGTGCATTTCTGACAGATAGTTTAAATACACTTCAAGATATAAATATGATTATGTTCCCTGATCTATCCAAATGTTTCCCTTTTAAACCCTATGTGATTTCCAAGCACTGGAGATTATCACCTACATAGTAATATTATTTTTTTTCCATGACTAGGAATCCAACTTGCTACTCACTTTCCGAAGTGAAAGTTTATGTTTCCTTTCTTGACTGAGATGTACCACTTTTCCATTTGCATATTTCTGTAGGCAGGTCTGTCCTTTTTATCCAATCTGGCTGCCCCAAGAGCTCAAAAATCACCAGTCAACACTCACAATACTGCAAAGCACCCAAATACAAGGTAAAATTACATAATACGACAATTCTATTGGAAACCTAGTAGTAAGAACATGTTGCTCATAGAACTGATAAAGCTGTTCAGAAACATCACTTCAAAACTTCTCCTGAAACTCTTAAGATTCAGTAAAATTAGAACATTTGCAATGTAGTTCAGCTTCACCAAATACCTGCCAAATCTCTCACTCAGCCCTGCAGCAGTTTGGTTCAGGGTCAGAAATCCCAGAGTTGCCATTGTATGTGCCAGCTGGAATGGAAGAGATATAAATAAAACATGGGGAGAGGTGGGGGTGGCGGTAGTGAGGGAAAGTCGTTTTTCTTCTCCTGTGCATCCCTTATCACCCTGCATGGGTGATCATACTGCCACAGCAACCTTGCTTGTACCACGCAATCTAGGATTAAATAAATGTTTGTGTTCTTTATAGTAGTAAGGCAGATTGCAAATATGAAAATGCATTCATCATGTAATTAGGAAAGTTAGTATACAGTGCAAGCTGCGTGTGAATGCTACACCTGTACCCAGGCTGGGGGTATTCAAGCTGTAATCGACCTGCCACTAGTAGCAGTGAGTTTAGACAATATTTTGTAGCTAGATAAGAACCCAGAATCCCTGGCAGGCCTGTTCCTCACAGTCAAAATATTTACCATTATGGGAATTTACTAAACTGTAATTATTTTTCCTGCAGTTTCCCATGCCAGGTATATTCTCAAAGCTGATTCATTTTGATGTTTCTGCAAAAAACGATTTGGTCATTTCTGAGAATGATAGCAGAGGATGGTATGTGTATTGGCTGTTCTGAAAGCCTCTTGCATTTTTTACAATGGGAAGTCTAGGTAGCTGAAATGCACCTTTACTTGACATGAGACACACAAAATAGAGAGAGAAGAGAGAAATGAGAGGAAAAGAGCAATAAAAGGAAACCAAATAAATCTGCTCCCATCATAGCCATTTCTTTTTGTGTATGCTATTCAAGAAAGTAACTTCCAAGAATCTCTGGCAGAAATTTATCAGACATTACTCTGAATACTGTATTTCAGGAGGAAAAGAAAATAAGCCTGCAAACTGCACCTGGTATTCATGAAGTTGTTTCATCCTATTATCTTCAGGTAGCAGGAGTAAATTTGTCTGACATCTTCCAGTTAGTAAAAGTGCCCTGATTTCATATGCCATTGGTATATTAGCTCATTAATATAGCATCACTTAATTGGTTAATAAACAGGTATATTCAATAATCATGGTGGACTGTGCCAAACTGCCAGTCTTTTTCTACAAACATATGCTGGCAATTAATAATGATGATTTACAAGGATCTATTACAAGCAGTTTTAGGTTGCCATGAATTTGTACAGGGTGAGAAAACACGTTCAGGTTTTCAAGGTATTCTATGTCTAAGAAGGAAGAAAAGCAAAGTGGCTGGCATAGCACAGGTACTTTCCCTAGACCAAATGGAGAGGGCAATGAAGAAAACAAGCAAACACAAGGAGACCTGTCCAGCTTTGCGAGATATCGAGCCATAGGGATTCTCTGATAGCACTGCTAAAAGACCACATTAGCACAGCCAGAAAATACAAGCAGATAATCAAATGACAATGAAAATGGTAGGGTGGATAAATCTGGTTCAACAGGGAGCCTTTATTTAGAAGGGCTGATACTGCAGTGTCGTGACGTAGTTCAGCAGGCTGCAGCGAGGCCGGCATGTGGTTCCATGAGAACAATAGCTATTGACTACAGATGGGCACTTCCTCTCCAAAACCATTCCTCGCAGCTCGCTGGCGGGGAGGGATACGCAGACATACGCTCCAATCTCCATGGCAACCACTTGCTTCAGTGTGACATCAAGCCCAGATCAAAACTCCATAGGCGTCAGATAGTACATGCTGTTTCCTTCCTTGAATTAATAATATTGATTTAAAAGGCAGGTTCCATTAACTGTTTCTTCTCTATGCTGGGGATAATTACTGTCTGTCGTGCCTGTATTATTCCGGTGACTTGAAAACAGGAAGCACAGCACTGAATTAAATAATTCATGCTGTGCTGCTGCTCACTCTGTTCTTAGAAGCAGAGTTATTGCTAACTGGGCACGGTAATTTCAGCACAGGGGTGACAGGATTACAAAATGTCTAATTGCTGTCTCGTGATAAGATTACTTTTTTGAAAACGCTTTAATTCTTCCAAGCAGAGGCAGACAATAGAGACAAGTGACCAAACAATAACAGCTTGCATGTGTACTGCTGAGATTTTCCTTCTGAAAACAGTGAAAACTGCAAAAGAGGCTTCACTCCTCTTTATCGCTTCTCTTCCCCTCTCAAAGCAAGCAGTGTGAAGAACTCTTTTCAAAAGCAAACACTCAATCATGAAAGACTGGTGGTGAGGGAGTTCCTTACACTACTCTTTAGGAGCAACCCCTCTGTCAATTCTATGATGTTAGTATGCTCTGCAGGGCTTCCCAGTTAAATCTTCCAAAGCTGCAATGTTGGTAGCCATAATTCAGTGTCTCAGGGTGGGCTTGCTTGTAAAATGAGAGGAAATAGGAACAGAAATCCCCAGGTCTCTGTGGTGCATGCGGAGTGCCTGAAGGAAAAAGCCCTGAACAAACCAGGACAGTGCCACTTTTTAGTGACGGCTGGGAAGAAGGGACTTTTTGCTATCTAGGCAGAAATATTTTTGGCATCTGAACAAGCTTCTCTGTTCACAAAGGGAAAGCTACTGCTTTGGGGATATATTAGGAAACTGGATATCTGGTAGCATTCAAGAATGTCAAAATGGCACTGAGTCACCTGGACAGTAGGTCATCTATTGCCTGAGCAGATGTTCTTACTCACTATGAGAAGTGTTGATTGGCTGGCTTATTTGGAAGTCTTGAAGCAGAACAGATTTCATGAAGGAACTGGAGGACCCTCTAATTCTGAACTCATAAAGGTGAAAAATGTGTACACCTGATGAACCTCCACACAAGACTAGAAAATGCCTACAGAACTCAGGTTTTTAGAGGATTAAGCAGTTAAAAAAAGGCAAGAACAGATGTATGACTTCAGGCCAAGAAGTCGCTTAATCCAGTAAACTGTTCTCAGTACCCATAAGCCTATGCCAGGAGAATTGAAGAAGAGGGCAAGAACAGGTAACTGAGTACAAGAATAGGGAAGTAACAGCATTTCCCCCATTTTTTTCCCATGTCTGTCTGCTTTCTGTACACGGGGATCTGTCAAACTTGACACACTTAGTCTATTTAGAAATCTCCAAAGGATGTTTCTTCTTTTTGTACTACTTCCCCTGAAAGCAAATGCATGTTTTCCTTCTCAGCATCCTTTGAAAAGAAGTTGAATAGATCTAATACTTATTTTTAAAGAAGGCTATTTTCCTTGTTTTGTTTTGAAACTAGCACCTATTAATTTATGCAAGAGCCGCTGGTTTCTGAACAGGCACTGAAGTCTCAATGTCTGTGACACCCTTATATGTAACTCAGAGTGGAGTGGGAGAAGGCAGTCTGGATTGCTGCCTGAGTTTTGGTGGATATTTGAGCCCATGTATCTGCACGTAGGAGAAGTTTAGATGGATAAAATCAGTTTGTATCTTCCAGTATGTTGAGCAATAGGATTAGTCAGAAAAGTTCCTTTATCACAGATGTTAGTGATCAGCCTTCATCATGGAATTTGTCATGGTGAATGTCACCATGACATTCATTGAGATACCCTCAAGCTATTGTGTAATGCAGGGAGTTAGGCATTTTTTAAGAGTCTGTAAGAACAAAACCTAGCATATATGACATCAGTCAAGAAGACTAAGAATACAAGAAATTATAATGTATTCGTTTCATTCTTTTTTCCCTCTAAGAGAGTATTGCAAAGCTGGACAACTGAATCTAATGATGTCTTGTTTAAATTCAAAAAATGTTTTAGTTAAAAGATTAACCTACAAAGTGTGATACTAACATGACTGGGATAGTGGGGACTTTTTGTATATGTAAAAAGCAAAGATCCAGAATTGGTCAACCTTAACTGTGGAGAGACATGACCATTTAAAGAATCAGGTTGTGCTGAAACACTGGATGACAGGTCTGTATTAAAGGGATTCCAAGTAGCATGCAATGTAAGACTTCAGTCTGTATTTCATTAGTGGCGTGGACTCACTGCACGTGCGTTGTATATAACCTGCGGTGGTGATTCTCCCCAGCCACATGTAGCATGAGAAACAGTTCTGAGGTGTTTGGCATCACGCTTCCTACATGCTGGCAGCTGCGAGCTATGGCCATCTTTCAAACTCAGGATTAGGGTCTGGGCACTGTGAGGGGCTGTTGTTTTCGTCATAACTCAGAGCAATTGGCATTTCTAAAAATGGATTGTTGAAATGTGCTAGTCATAACATTCTGTTCTCCTCAACTTCATGAAGCACATGCTTAGTTCAGCCACTCTGCCTAAATTATTTTTACTGTGGAGATCTCAGTGTCTTTCCCTCAGCTTTCTAGCAGTGGTACTGACCGAGTCCACGTGGCTTTGGAATTAAAAATCAGAATCATCATAGCCAAACTCAAGGAAAGGGAAAAGATATTAAATATTGTTTTCTCTTTTATGTGCACACTTACACATGTATGTGTGTGCATATATATATATTTGGAAGTTGAACTCTGTGATCCTTATAGGTCTCTTCCAACGCAAGATATTCTATGATCTATGGTATATGTGTGTATATATATATATATATATATATACACAGACATACACCCCTAATAAGAATTCTTCCATTTCTATTTTTCTATTCTTTAAAACCCCATACCCTCTGTATGCACTATCACTATATTGTACATACAGGACAGACCCCAGGCCTACTGTAATGTGCACTATGCAAACTTGAAAAAAGAAAATCATCTATCAATAGAACAGATGAAATATAATAATGCAGATGAAAATGGTGAAAATGAGACAATATTCATAACTTTTAAAGACGGTTTAAATATTGATGTACTAGATAACAACCAGAAATGCAAGAGAGCTTAGCACTTTCATACAGGTAAGCTATCTAAAGGGTGCAATGCAATATGAAAAAGAATGAAGCTGCTCATTTGAAAATACATGCATGGGGAGGAATACATCTGTGAGAATAGTGAGGGAGGTGATGCTAAGGCTAGAGGTGAAATTTTTATACCTGCTTTCTTGTGAAATTTATATAATTAGAATAAAGTGGTCCAAATGTTATCCTAAGATGCATCCAATATTAGAAGTCACGAAATCAGCTAACATTTCCTTGCACAGGGTAGCATAGCTCAGGAGCTGACTGCACTGTCAGTCATCAGACAACAGTGTTGTAGCCAAAACAGTTACAGGTATGTGAGAAGGATAGGTTTTGTAAGAAGTAGTAGTATCTTTTATCAGGTCACCTGACATAACAAGAAGCAATGGACAAGCTTCTGAGGATAAGTCTGTCAGAGCAGGAAAACTGTCTCTATTGTCTTTATTTATGTGTGTAGACTTCCTTTTATAAGATTTTTATGGCATTTATAATTGCAGCCAATTTATTTATGAAATATTTTATAAATTATTCTGATTAATAACATATTATAACAATGTTAGCATAATAATATTATCGTTGCCTAAATTTATGTGATCTGCAGTAAAAGACCCAGCACGTGGCTGGAGGAGAGAGGTTGAACCTCAGTAAGATTATACAGACAAAAAAGACATGGAGATAAGATCTTGAAACAAAAGACACTGGATATGCCTTCAAATTTGGACTGCTTTCTGTTCAGGTGTGTCAAAATTGATATAAAAATTATGTTTCAGTTCTCTGCAATATGGAATCCGACTACAGCTAGAAGAAAAGGTCCTCGCAACAGTTGATTTTTAATATGTATTTTGACACTGATTTTCTGAGGCATATACAGTTTAACTTCTTGTGCATTTTTTTTTTTGTCAGATCGCACTTACTACATTTTGCATTATCGATTAATTTTCAGCAAACTGGAAAGAGAAGTTGAACTGTCAAAGATAATAAAATTTCTGCAAGTTTCATTAAGAATATTGTCTGGTTAAAGGGGAATGCCAGGAAGGGAAAGAAAGGCAGAATTCATCTGCTATACATCTTGTTTTGGCAGCAGAATGCATGTACCTACTGGCCAGTCAGCCAAGAATACTGACTGGCAAACAGAAATGTGCACAGCTTTAGGTAGTCACAGTTAATGGCTAATTTAATCTGTTATGTGGTTCATGGAACAACCTACTCTTATAGCTTTAACTACAGAATTGTTGTAATACAAAAAAATGGGGAAAATTGTCAGTAAAGAAATGTTAAGGACATATGTTATTCTCCACTGTCTGTCTGATTTGGCTTCACGTTACAAATAGCCTTCCAAATACATGAGATCTCCTGAAGGCAGTTTTATGTAGCATGATATCCTACCAAACACAGCGCCAAAATGCCACAGGGGTCTGTTCAAATTTCAATATTCATGATTTTTATTAAGTTAAAAACTAAGGCTTGGTGTCACTGGAGAGTAAAAGCAACAATCATACTGTGCCTTTACTTTCTGGTTTAGGAACATTGTACAGTTCTCAAACAGTGAGGTTTCAAAAGAAGCAACTGAGAGTGCTGATGTTGGAAGCTGATCTGAAATCTGTGTTCAACCCTCATGGTGCTCCTGCCCCACCCCAACCTACATGAGTGCACTGTACCACCAAGCAATCAGACACCACAAGGACTGATCTGCTAAAAATCAAACATTTTTCAGGGGGGTTGGCTTTTAATAGGATGAAGTCCATAATCTGGATAACCACAGTGAAGAATTCAGGAGTTCTCATTCTGGGGCAAAGGAAGAGTAGGACTTTGTTCCTTTCAGTGGCAACCCAGCCTTAGCCAGCAAAACTATGGCTCCAAGATAATTCAGAAACCACTTTTTGCTCTTTTGGCCTTAGCACTTTGCTGAAGAAACACCTTGCAAAGATAGGACTGCAGAAAAGGTGCTAAGAAAATATATCCACCCTGATCTGCAATCAGCCTAGAATCTGCATCATATTCCCTGTACTCTGAAGGGACTGAAATGGCCCCTGAGCTCTGAGGAGGCATTCAGCTAGGCAGAGCATTTTATTAGTATGTGAGAAAGAGGCTTATATGGGAAGAGTGATCCTTTCCTAGACAAAAAAAAAAAAAAAAAAAAAAAAAGTGAATACAGATTCACAAATAGCTCAGCTACAGTAGACAGGTGCATTGATTTTGTATGCATTTTTTGTTATGGACCGCAATCTGGACCAAACAGTTCCTTAAAATGAGCTAGAAAGTGTGCTGAGCTTTGGCACAATGTAAAAAAAATGTTAATCCCAAAATTTTAGCACTCACCTGACCATATTGACTATTCCCTCATAACTTAGTATTTAGTGTTGCATATATGAATTCTAACACTGCGATAATAAATCCTGGGACTATAAATAAACTGACTCCCACATCCTGACTTCTTAAAAGCACAATTCTATTCAACATATTGTTAACAAAATGTTGTCCTTGGAAGCCTATTTTAAAGCTTTTCTTTCAGTACAGGTTTTCTTCATCCAATGTTTTGTTACAGGAATGTAAGCTCCTAATGACAGTGGTAGCAAGGGCAGATAAGGGTTTTTTGCACAGGTTTTTTTGTTTGTTTATTTGGTTTTTGTTCATATAAACAACATTGAATGCTGGCAATTTCATCTCAAGGTCAAGAAGAGGTCTTCAGCTCCTCACACAAAGTGCTAGGAAATTGTTGTACTATAGTACGTGCCTGTCTGCCCACTCGTCCCTTACTTTTCCAGTCTTTAATCAGACCTTGTTGTTACTGAGTAACAGTTTCCTCTGCTGCAGAAAAATAAAAAAAAAAAAAAAAAAAAAAAAAAAGCCAAAATAAACAAAGAAACCCTACTGCAAATTATTAGTACTCTGGGATCCTCAGGTAATACAGTTTCCCTTTAAAGTCATGTTACATCCCATTTCTCAAACAATGCAGGGAATAAGACAGGAAAAGCCTCACATTTTTAGAAGAAATCACTTTTAGGTGTCGCAGTAGCGTGAGCATCACCAGGATGTGTACACCATAGAGGTGGACATGGTCGACACGCCTCCAGCTGGGGGCTTCCAGTAAACCCCAGGGAAATGCCACATTCATGTTAAGCAGGCAGGCAGTCCCTGGAGATTGACTTTCCAGCTCGGATTTCTCCTTAACGAGAAGGGGGAGGGAAGGAAGGGTTCTGAATTATAAGGCAGAATGGGAAGCCCCTGAAGTGACAAAATGCTGAATTATTCATTGTGCAGTTTCTAATTGTTCTTGAAGATAGCAGCACCATTTGTAGCTAAATCAGCTCAACGCTGCTGTTTTCCCTTGCTCTCCCTCCTTCCTTACTACCTTCCTTACTACTAGAGAAAGGAGGTAAAAGGAAAGACATCCCTGAAATGCTCATGCCAGTCCTGCTGCAGCTCTTGCAGTGCAGTGAGCCAGAACTGAGAAACAAATGCACACTAAAAACTAAATGTTGCCAGTTACTTATAGACATACATTATAATCTCAATTCCAGTATTTAATAGTTTCTCATCAAAGGTCACCTCAATTGCTGCTTTAGATCAGACCTAACATCTAACCTGGTATCCCATTTTTCATAGTGTGTACCTAGCAGCAAGTGCTTCAACAGCAACAAGAAACCTGTGCTGGACTCACTGTCTGTGAGGAAAATATTTTCCTATCCTTCATGAGCTAGTGGCTGGACAATGCCTGTATGTGTAGCGATATACATAGCATTAAAAGAAGAGAATCACAATTACACATGACATTATCCCGATTAACCTGCAGTTCCAATTTGAATAGACTGAAGACTTGGTCATAGTGACATCTGACAATAACAGTTCATTCCATAAATTAAGTCTGCAGTTCCTGAGTGAGGAGAAACTACGTTTTGAGTGGGTCTTTTTTGTTTTAGTTTGGTTTGGTGTTTTTTTACTTATGTTCTATATCAGTAGAAGAGCTAATTAGGGATGTCCACTTGACAATGTCTTTGTGTAATAATTTGTAATAATGACATCGTGTGTCATTATTACACATTCCTTTATCATTTCGCATCTTGAAAACATGTTTTTTTCATCTAAATTAACTATTCCCAACCTTCGAATCCTACATTTCTGTTTTCTTTCCAAATAATTTCTGTCATCTGGCTCTGAATTCCTTCTGATTTTTCTGTAGCCTTTTGAGATGGGAAGATTAGAACTCATTGATTCATGTAATGGCATTATACATGCTAACATGTTGTTTCCTTTTTGACCACCAATGCAGAATGAGCAAAGGTCAATTAATCTGACACCACTGCTTATCCTTCTGATCAATATTGCCTCATTGTTTCCTTGTTCCCCCACATCTGCCTGTCTGTTGTTATACTCAGATTGCAAGGTCTTTCAGGCTGGAGACTTTTTTCTTTATCTGTATAATGCATGAGCACAGTAGATGCCCAATCAGTGTCTGGAGATTCTGCTGCAATACTAATAGTTAATTACAAATGACAAATAATAAAGGGTTCATATTGGGGCTCATAAGGGTTCATAAAAAATCATATATTTTTTAAATTTTATTTTTTTTAGAGTGACTTCAGCTCATTTGGAACCCAGTAATGTGTATAAATCAAATTATTTACTGGAATATGCGTTACTTAGTATTTATATTTATGGAATTTCATTTGCCATCAAGCTGCACATCCAACTCATTAGATTCCCTGAATCTATTAAATACAAAGTCTCAGATAGATCTTCTGTCCTGGGAAGTGTCTTTGCTACAGGTAGCTAGAAGCTAGGAGTATGTACTGGGAGAAATACTAATGTTTGCCTTTCTTCTTAATATGCTTTTCCCCTATATTAGGGAATAGGGAATTAGAAATAAGGTACTGGACCAAGCTGATTTATGAACTGACCCAGTATAACTATTCTAATGTTTTTGGGTCTTTCTGAATTTTCCTGAGTTTGTTAATCTTAGTAGCTCTGTATTACAGATTTTGCCACCTCATTGCTCCTTCTTTTTCCATTAATATTTTTAACCCTGTGTAAAACAAATTAAAGGTCAGGCAGCCTTCTAGGGTTTTTCTATCCCTTATCTACTTTTTAATTTATGATAGTACTTTTCCTGCAAACCAGTCATTATTTAGCTTCCTTAAGTTCTTCCTATGTGGGATTTAGCAAACACTTTGAAAACCAGATAAAAAATGTGTCCTGAGTTCAGCAGTAGCAGTCAATTTTTCTCCTTCTTAGTAGCTGGTGCAGTGCTGTGTTTTTGACTTTCAGCCTGGGAACAGAGCTGATAACACCGATGTTTAGACTGACCAAGGACTTTGTGAGTCTCATGCTCTGCCAGGGAGGAGGAGAAGCCGGGAGGAAGCAGGGACAGGACACCTGACCCAAACTAGCCAAAGAGGTATTCCATACCACAGCACGTCATGCCCAGGATGTAGAACTGAGAGTTCCCGGAAGGGCTGGATCACTGCGGGGTGGGGGTGAGGTACCGGTTGGTGAGCGGTTGTATTCTCTTCCTTGTTATTTCTTTTATCATTATTACTATTAATGGTAGCAGTAGTGATTTGTGTTATACCTTAGTTATTAAACTGTTCTTATTTCAACCCATGGAATCTGCATTCTTTCGATTTTCCTCCCCGTCCCTCCAGGAGCAGGGGGAAGAAAGGGTCGGGGGGAAGTAGACTGTGTGGTTCTAATTTACGGCCTGGGCTTAAACCACGTCAAAATGTTTCCAATTTTTTTTTTGTTTTGCCTACTATTTTGTTTACATACACTGAGAACTCTTTGGGACCAAAACCTCATTGTATTCACATGCTTGTTTTGTATACATCATTGTATTCAAGCTTGTTTTTATCTTCCTCACACCAGGAAGTTTTATAAATTATATTTTAATTGCTGTTTCAGTCAATGTACCTGTAATTTAAAGAAATCTTGTCAGTATTCAGTGTTCAAGATCTTTCTCAAAGAAATTTTAGGTAAATGGAATTCAGACATACAAAAGACTTTAATTAGAAGTTGCAAACCTCTGTAACACACTCAGCAGCTTCACTTGCAAACTCCAGAATTCAGACACACACAGAGTCATATGCTCAGGAGCTATTGCTCATCAGTCTATGAATTTCTCTGAGTGCTTTTGTTTCTGACAGTACCTGAACTGTATTATTTTTCCAGGGGCAATCCTCTGCAAGGGTAGAAATCATTTGTCTTCCCTGTAATGTTCTTTTTGATTGTTTCTCCCTGATGTTCATGCAAACCAACCAATTAAATCCCTAGAAGCTCTCTTGTTTGCAGTTTATTTAGCTATTTGCTATTCAAAATCCATCTTAGCACTCTGACTTTTCGTCTTTTGTTTTATGCATGACATTACTTGAGTTGCATAGTTTGAAAGACACCTGTTTGACTGGAGTCATCTTGAGAGCCTTGCTTGGCACCCATGCTACCTTCCTTTCCAAAGCACAGGCACCTAAACTTTTGACTGTTTGCCAAGGCTGTACACTGTTTGCCATTTATTATCTGTCATTACTTTACACCCAGCATGGCCTCAGGATCCCAGAATTGTCTGCTGTCAATGAACAAGAATGCGTTCAACAGTGAAGAGCCATACACAGAGACTGTACCTCTCAGAACTACATGCTAATACACAATATCAGGTGTCATCTTCATGTCTAATGTATTATTCATGAAAAGTTTTTAAAGAAGCAGAATTTTGAAGTGTAACAATTCTCAGCACTGTAACAGATTTAAAGACACAGCTCTTTCTTTGCTTTTAACTCCAGCTTTACTGACAGTGACCATTGGTTTTTGCCTGGAAGTGCTATTCTACTTTACTGGTCCAAAAGTTGAGCAGCTTGAAGTGCATCAGTAGGTTTCACTGAATTGACTAGATTCTCTCTAAATTAGCATATTCTGACTCTGCAGGTTGTCCATTAACCGATTCATTAATTAGAGGAAGTTTGAGCACTACCTACTGTTACAAAGCAGAGTTTATTATGAGTGAAGATAATTAAATAGATAAGTATGAAATCACTCAGAGCACCATGAAAATGCTTCCCTAGAGCACTTTCAGCTTAAATTAAAAGAGCAGAGATAATTCTTTCTAACTTTAAAATTATATTTTATTTTAAAAAAATGTTTTTATACAGGTTCAGGAAAAGGTGACTTGAAGCGCTGCTGACATTAAGATGAAAATATTCTTGAGTACTGAAACTTTTCTTCCTCATCTTTTATTGTGCTGGCCACAGTTCTACTGGCTACATCTACACCAGTAAATTAAACAGGCTGTGGATTATTCTGTGAACCCGAGGCCAGCTGGCAGGACTTAGCTCATATCAGTCCGTAGAGCTAAGCCATCTTCCTTCCCAAAACAGAGTAGCCAAGTCCAAATGGCCTATTAGGAATGATCCCTTGTCCCTGGTGACTCCCAAACTGTGCCCAGGCACAGCTGGCACAGTCCAAAATCAAGTTAGGGATCATGCTAACAATTAACAGTATAGTTAATCACAGAGAGCTCTTGAACCCATGCCTGAGTTCTTTAGCTTCTCAGCACAAGCATAATGATAGTGTTTCCAACAGAATTGAGTAAATGATACTTTTGATATACTCACAGTCTCTCCAAATAAATAAATATATGCATGCATGCATACAAACATACATACATACAATGCTTAATTCTTTAGAATACAAAGGAATGACCAAAACCTCAAGATGAAATTAACAATTTATCTAGCCTTACATCATCCGGCTAGATTACCCGCTTCTCAGAAGTTATTATTTATTAACTGTAGGCAAAACCCACAGGAGCAATAATTGCAAAGCATGAATTCATTGAACACAAAAGCATATATTTTCTCCTACTGCTACCTACAATGACAAAGAATCTAATTTCAAGCAGCATTTCAGCTGGAAACACTGTCAGGAAGTTACTGGAATGACAGGTTCACTATAAGAGAAGTAAATTGCCAACCATCAGCTGATCTGCAAAAAACCGGTGGTTGTGAAAGAGACCAGAGTTGAGGTTTGGTGTACCAAACCCCTAACTTATCAGGCCAGAATTTACATTGTGTGAACTGCCAGTCTTGGTAGGACACTATTCCACAAAGTGAGCTGCCTCGTAGAACTTATTTTGTTTTCCATGAGACTGTAGGAAGGGGTCTTAGAGTCCTCTTTAGATTCATACCATACACTGAAAGCAAGTGACTATGGATCATTACTTGCTGGGAAGTAAGAGAATGGAATAAAACCCTGCAGATTTCTCTCAATTTCATCATGTTTCAAGAGCTTTAAGGCAGACTTTCAGACTAAGGAAGAATAAGATACTTGATTACAAATGGAGGTGGGTGGGAAACAGGTTTTCTAGTCTGTAAAACATTGACATGGGTCTTTTGGTTCCAGACTGAATGAAGTGCAGAATACCTTACAAAGCCATAGGGAAGAGGAAGCCAATGTGCAAAAGAGATAATAGCTTGAGCACTGACCCTGTGAGACATCTAAGAAGTTGCTATTAATCTGAGAGAAGAAGAATTTCCTCTTGCCTATCATACCTCAGGCATATCTCCTAACGACCAGACTATTTGCTTTCTCACGTTTGGACCATAAATGTGTTCCCTTCCAAAAACTTCTTTTTTTCAGATGTACTGCTGGAAGCAAAAGATTTCAAAATTGTGATTGCAAAACTTTATATTACTGAACTGACATTTTCCAACCAGAGACAATCTTGCCTTGCTGCAGTAACGAGTCTGCATTACTTTCAGTTATTGAAGAATTTCACTGTGCAAAGTGCATTCGCCACAGACTTTATCCTGAAACACTGAAAAAATTGATTAGCTATAAATGTCAACACAATCAATATCTAATTTCTTTAATGTTGTGCAGAATGAAAATAATTAAAATAGCAAAAGGAATTGCTACTTCTCTTTGTGTTCCTCAAGTGATGAACATTAGCAAAGCCTGTGAAGAAAGACACAACAAAACACCTGTGCTGTACAACTGAATGCAAACAGCATTTTAAAATTATTCATGATCTTTCTTATTCAGACTTCTGAAGTATCTTTCAGTTCCATATTTTCTTTTTTTTAAACTCATTTCTACTTCCTTTGCAGTACTATTTCTTAGATTTCTAACAATCTGATCTCTTTTATTTCTATGGAATATTAATGTTTGATATTCTCTCAGTACTTTGATCTCTCTTTAGTCTTTATTTTATTTCAGATGATATTCTACTGGAAAAGCCATGTACTCAGACAGGAGACCTCCAAGAAATGACTGGTAATTTCAGAAGTAATACAGTCTAATCATTAATGGCCTCTTTTTTTAATTTATTTTTTAAAAATCTATTCATGTTGGATTTTTCATCTCCATGAAAAAGGAGACTTGTCATTCCCTTCGGCTGAGGGAAAGAAGAATCCTAAAACAGTATTCATACAAAAAGAACAATAAAGAGTTAAGTTTCTGATTCTAATGATATCTATCTCAGGACTTTCTAGGGTTTCTTTAATAGAAAACTCTTTTTCTACCCTAGAATGAGAAACTAATTAATTTCTAACAGTTATTATTTAAACATTTCTGAGTCCATGAAACAATATTTGTGACATATTTGAGACCATAAATATCAGTCCAAAGAAAAATGTTCATATATTACTCAGTCATTTAGATTATGCAGAGCTAACTGTACCTAACTGACTACCATGATGATAATGAAAACAACAACAACAAAATATACAAGTCATTTCATTTGGTAAAGCCTGGAGAAGAGAAGGCTGCGTGGAGACCTCATAGCAGCCTTCCAGTATCTGAAGGGGACCTATAAGGATGCTGTGGATGGACTCTTCATTAGGGACTGCAGTGATAGGACAAGGGGTAATGGGTTAAAACTTAAGCAGGGGAAGTTTAGATTGGATATAAGGAGGAAGTTCTTTACTGTAAGGGTGGTGAGGCACTGGAATGGGTTGCCCAAGGAAGCTGTGAATGTTCAATTCCTGTTGGTGTTCAAGGCCTGATTGACCACCTTGGGTGTTCAAGAGCCTTGGGTGACATGGTTTAGTGTGAGGTGTCCTTGCCCATGACAGGGGGGTTGGAACTGGATGATCTAAAGGTCCTTTCCAACCCTAACTGTTCTATGATTCTAAAGCAGTTTATTAACATCTGCTTGCATGTGCATTTTAAACCTTGCCCTAGTCTAGGGGATAACTTAAGGATATCGCATTCTAAACCAATAAAAGAAAAGTAAAGTTCCTAACTGATAAAAACCAACAAAAAAAGTTCCAGATAAATATTTGCACTGTATATCTTACTAAATTACTTTTTTGGTCATGTCACTGATTTTTCAATAATGTAAATGTTCTCAGTAACAACGAAACATTTATAGTTGTTGGAAACCTGATAAATGAAATCCCTTCTTTCCTTCGTTGCTCAGTTCCTTTTTCATAATGGTTCAATATTTCAAGCTTGAAGTAATTGGAAGGAGTGTAAGACAATGGGTATTTTAAAAATACTCTGTATATGTCTTCCACCAGCATTAAATTGTGTATCATTCAAAAGGCAATCTATAATGTGTTAACAGTTCTATAAGACATTCCATGAAGATTTAATAATTCTATTGTGATTCATTCAAAACACATAATATTTTTGTGGGTTTTCATGCTCTTTGTCATTATTGAAGCAGATAGATAGCCTTGTCCAGTATATCTGCACTAAATGCATTATATATGCCATTTCCACTCCACATCTTCCTCCAGTATTTAATGCTGCTATTCACAATATTGTCAACATTATCAATGTCATCATATTTTTATGTAAGTTATACTGACAGATAATGACCTCAATTAAGCAAATAGGAAAACATAAAAAGAACATCATGATTAGATTAAATAACCATGGTAAATGAGTGAGTGAGCATCCTATGCCTAAATCAAAGGCTTCTGCTTGTTCTGACAAAATCAAACATGAAAGTATTCCTATCTAATCTTCTAGTATATTGGCAGGAATGGTTTGCTGGATAAGGTATACAAGATCAAATTGTATCAGTATCAGTTCAGTATTGCGATTCCAGCAGCAGCAGTTATCATCTGACGGAGAACTGAAAAAAATCATTGAAAAAAAATGAAAGGGAAGCCAGAAAAATACGTCAATAACTATTAGAAGTTTATATTGTATAAAGATATATAACTCGTATTTTGTTCTAAAAATGTGTGTATTTATAGTTCAAAGATTATGCTCCTTCATACTTTATTTTTTAAAATATATATGCTTATAGTTGTGAAATATATAAATAATCTTTTCAAAATTTTACCATATTCTTGACCCTCTGTGATCACTCAGGGTCTTACACTGACCATTTTTAAATCAGTAGCCATTCTTCTTGCACTGACCTGATGGAAGAAGATATCTGACAGTTTCCAGTATCATTATTTTTGACATATTTTGAACAATATTCTAAACCTGAGCTTTACCCAAATTTGAATTTTACTGGGAAACATATGGAAATATGCTAGACTTTTTTGCCAGCTCTGGATAAGTCTTCATTCTTACAAGTGTGATATACTAAGCAAGGTCTTTAATATCTATTGGGTGCCTGGCTAGTTAATTTTTTTTTACTGCAATTATAGTTTTTGCAAGTTTTTGCCTGATCAAGAAGAATCTGCGGATGAAGCTCTCTACAGACAGATAGGAAAAGCCTCACACTCACAGGCCCTTGTTCTCATGGGAGACTTCAACCACCCTGACATCTGTTGGAGTGAAGGTACGGCCCGGCACAAGCAATCCAGGAGGTTCCTCGATTGTGTGGAAGACAACTTCCTTCTGCAAGTAATAGAGGAGCCAACAAGGAGAGGTGCCATGCTTGAACTTGTGCTCACCAACAGGGAAGGGCTGATTGGAAATGTGATGCTCCAGGGCAGCCTTGGTTGCAGTGACCACGAGACGGTCGAATTCGAGATGCTCAGGACAGTGAGAAGAACGTGCATCAAGCTCACTGCCCTGGACTTCAAGAAAGCAGACTTTGGCCTCTTCAGGAACTCGCTTAGTAAAGTTCCAAGTGAACAGGGGGGTCCCAAGACTGTTGGTTGATATTCAAGGATCACCTGCTAGAAGCTCAGGAGTGTTGCATCCCAACTAGAAGGAAGTGCAGCAGGAGGGCCAGGAGACATCCTTGGATGGATAAGGAGCTGTTGAGGAAACTTCAAAGGAAAAAAGAGGCTTATAAAAGGTAGAAGCAGGGACAGGCAGCCTGGTAAGGATAAAAGGATGTGGTCCAGGAAGCTAAGGACCAGGTTAGGAAAGCTAAGGCCCAGTTAGAATTAAACTTGGCTAAGGATATTAAGGATAACAGGAAGGGATTCTGTAAGTACGTAACGAATAAAAGGCAGACTAGGGACAGCGTAGGCCCCCTCCGGAAGCTATTGGGAGAACTGGCTATCCTGGATTTGGAGAAGGCTGAGGTTCTTAATGACTTCTTTGCCTCGGTCTTCACTGGCAAAGGCTCTGACCACACCACCCAAGTCTTGGAAGGCAGACGCAGGGACTGTAAGAGTGAAGACCTTGGGCCAACTGTAGGGGAGGATCTGGTTCGAGACCATCTTAAAAACCTAAATGTACACAAGTCCATGGGACCTGATGAAACTTCGACACTGTCCCACGACATCCTTGTCTCTAAATTGGAGAGACATTAATTTGATGGGTGGACCACTCGGTGGATAAACAACTGGCTGCATAGCCGCACGCAAAGAGTTGTGGTCAATGGCTCAATGTCCGGCTGGAGACCAGTAAGGAGTGGTGTCCCTCAGGGATCACTGTTGGGACCGATCTTGTTCAACATCTTTGTCAGTGACATTGACAGTGGGATTGAGTGCACCCTCAGCAAGTTTGTTGATGACACCAAGCTGTGTGATTTGGTTAATACACTGGAGGGAAGGGATGCCATCCAGAGGGACCTGGACACGCTTGTGAGGTGGGCTGATGCCAACCTCATGAAGTTTAACCATGCCAAGTGCAAGGTCCTGCACCTGGGTCGGAGCAATCCCAGGCACAGCTACAGGTTGGGCAGAGAAGAGATTCAGAGCAGCCCTGCGGAGAAGGACTTGGGGGTGTTGGTTGATGAGAAACTGAACATGAGCTGGCTTCAGTGTGCGCTCGCAGCCCAGAAAGCCAACCGTATCCTAGGCTGCATCAAGAGAAGCGTGACCAGCAGGTCCAAATAGGTGATCCTGCCCCTCTGCTCTCATGAGACCTCACTTGGAGTATTGTGTGCAGTTCTGGTGTCCTCAACATAAAAAGGACATGGAACTGTTGGAACAAGTCCAGAGGAGGGCCACGAGGATGATCAGGGGACTGGAGCACCTCCCGTATGAAGATAGGCTGAGAAAGTTGGGGCTGTTGAGCCTGGAGAAGAGAAGGCTGCGTGGAGACCTCATAGCAGCCTTCCAGTATCTGAAGGGGGCCTACAAGGATGCTGGGGAGGGACTATTCATCAGGGACTGTAGTGACAGGACAAGGGGTAACTGGTTAAAACTTAAACATGGGAAGTTTAGATTGGATATAAGGAAGAAATTCTTTACTGTGAGGGTGGTGAGGCACTGGAATGGGTTGCCCAGGGAGGTTGTGAAGGTTGTGAATGCTCCATCCTTGGCGGTGTTCAAGGCCAGGTTGGATGAGGCCTTGGGTGGCATGGTTTAGTGTGGGGTGTCCCTGCCCATGGCAGGGGGGTTGGAACTAGATGATCTTAAGGTCCTTTCCAACCCTAACTATTCTATGATTCTATGATTTGCAGTTTTGACACAACTATGCAACTATGCTTATGTCTGGCATATAGTAAAACTTTATATAGAGTAAATTATTGCTAATGATCAGCACTTAAGTAGCTCTTCAAAATCCTACATTAACTGATTAATACACAGCACTTGCATTGGAAGTGTAATGTCTTCATAGTTAAAGTCAGAATATACTGCTAAAAAGTTGTGCTGTAATTATGTAGAGCTCTTTGATATTCATTATTTGGTATAAGCATCTGTTTTTCCCAACTGTTCCAAAACACAGTCAACACTTACTTGCTTGATTTGCAAAGCAACTAATCAGGAATAATCGATTCCTTCTATTTAAAGTAATTAAGGTTAAATTTTTACAAACTGAAGCAAATGATAAAACTCTTACTGACTTTAAAGAGCGGACAGATTTCTTCTGTAAAATTCCTTACGAGTTTAGACCTAGAAAAACTACTCTGAGCACTTTCTGCCTAATAATCACAACAGCAAGAATATATATTCATCAGATTCTCCTGAAGGAATACCACACCTGACCAACCTATTTCCATTGTTTTTATGTGTCCTAACTCAAAATATTCTGTCTTCTTATTTAGACTACTACAACACTCTCCATCTTTTTCTATAGTAATAGGTGACTTTTGCAACATAAGTAAAAAGATACAAGTCTTATATACATGTCTATCTGCTTATAAAACCTGCAAAACTGATGCTAAAAAAAATAACACTGCAGTTACAAAGTCAAGCTTTCCAGATTTGAGTAATGCTATAAATAAGGTTGTCTATGCATCCATAATTCATCTCTCCATCATATATCTAGTACAAGAAATACTTAATTTTAGTTAGCACAATATTTTCTATAAAACTGAAAGCTCAGTACACATTAATTCTTGAGAAATCGTGGTGTTTAGTAATATGCAGCCTACACAGGGTTCAAATATCATTTGTGTTCAAATATCATTTACCAATGGTTTTGTGGAAAACACATTCAGAAGAAAAAGTTTGATGTAAGTTTTCATCAATACAAAGGAACCCTATGGCATAACCAAGAAGGACTTCTGCGGGTCCTAGTAGTTAAGACAAGATTTAATTGTATTACTCACAGGCAGTCTTTGTGCTGTCTCTGATCACACCTGTAATGTACCCATCAACTTCTATACAAATGAACTAATTAGTTCAATTTCCTTAAAAATACAATGTTAGCTGAACTGTAATGTGACTTCAAATGATCATACAGGTAAACTAGTAAGATGGATTATTTGTCAGAACAAAGTAAAAGGTTAAGATCTCATTGCTAAATGTATAGTCTTCCTTAACAACCCTACACCCTTTAACATATTTTTCTTTTCAATGTATTCAGTCACCTGACACTTAAGAAAACCAAAATGAAAAAAAGGGGGGGGGGGGGGGGGAGGGGAGAGAGAGAGGTTATTTACATCTGTTTAACAATTAATTTCAAGCAATTTATGCCATGATGGATTGATAATATGGAATGCCTTTGCATCTGTTTCTACTTTGATAGAAACGTAGAAACATAGTTGTGAAGAAGAATTTAAAATAAATATGAGTCTAACTAGGTTAGCTTTCACTGGATTTCTTCTTCATAATTCGGTCAAGTGCAAATTGAAACTTTCAGCAGTCTGAGATCAGATCTCTGCCATAGAGTTGAGAGAGAGTAAAAAACAAAATTCCACTCCAGTACTCTGACCCTAATAATTATTTGTTCAAATCCTACAATACTGCAGGTGAGAAACAAAACACAACAAAAAACAAACCTGTTGCTTCCTAAAGAACTACTCCAAAACTGTTTTTAAACATGCAAATAAAATTGCATGCAATAGCAAGCACAGTGTTAAGTGATTCCTAATCAAAGCAAATATTATCATTTTCATAATGAAGATTTTTTTAAGATAATTTTACATATATATAATAAAGACAGAAATACATTCTTCAGGAAAATGGACATAAGAATACTTGTGTGTACAAGCATAGTAGAGCTAGGTTTCATGGCTCCCTCATTTGGGCCCCAAGTAGAATAAGATTTAAAATTGCCCTATTTCTGAAAGATTTGTGCTACTTAGAAAAGGCAAAAAATTGTGAAATAAATGAATCTTGAAAATAGTGCTTTATATTAAGCAAAAGCCTATGAAAACCACTTCTCTCAGGAGACTTCTGATGCATCCAAACTGGCACTTGCAATCAGCTTTGTCAGCTTCGGACACTCAAATTTAACTTGGACACATAACTAGCAAAGTGAATTTGAATGTGAAGAATTTCCTTTTAACCCACTCCTACCTTACTAGAATCCCCAAATATCTTTTTTTTTTTCTTTATCTTTTCTTACATCATGAGACATCTCTGTTTTTTTCTAAGATTTATATGCAGCTATATCTTACATACATAGAGTATAAGGAAGAACATTTAAATATGTATCAGATATTTTTCTCTTTGATTTAGAAAATAAACTTGAAGGAAAAAAAACAAGGTATTTCAGTTGTGTCCATTTATGTTACAACAGGCAGAACAAAAGATTCCAATGAGTTAGATTCATTTTACCAAACACTTTTTGCTACGTGTCAATTTTCCAGTTTTTAAAACTTCGGTAAATCACCAAGGCTGAAATGTTCCTTGCCAAAACTTTGTCTCAGGTTTTACATCTTGCACAAAGTTTAGTAAAAACAAAGGCAGTTGTTTCAGAGAATTAAGACACAGAAAAATATATGAACTTGCCAAACTCAGTAGGAAAGTTTTTACCTTATTTAGAGCTCTAACATTTTTGTAGTTCTGGATGAGGAAAGGAAAATTAAGTGATATGGAAAAACTGGGACAAAGGTATTTTCCATCTTCTTAAAAAAACATGTAAATGTTCCTGGACAATCCCTGTTTAAATACACTCTCTAGAGGAGGACAACCATCTCCATTTTCCAAATATTCTTCCTCTCCTGATTATGAATCAGAGAATTCTAGGAGTTTTCATTCAATTTCTGGGATCTAGTTTGGTGCCAAGAGTTGGAAAAGAGACTGGGAAACTTTCCTGAGATCCTCCATAACCCTGTAACTAGACAGTCCAGCAAAGCAATTTGAGCAAGAAATCACCTGTTTTCATGAGTCCTCTTATTTTATAGTAGACTAAAAAGACATAGAAATCTCTCAAGAGTTAGTTTAAAAAAATCATAACAGCATGGTAGCACAACACTTCATATTAATCCTAACTATCCTAACATTTTCAGATGGAAAAAGTACTTATTTTGTCTATGGAGATAGAACTCACACAGATTTTGGTAAGTGGGAAAGGGGAACTTTTCATGGTTAAAATCTTAAAAAAATAATGTGAGGATGCATCTGCTAAACACATCTATCATTCACTCTTTTTTACAAAATTAATTGCACTGCATTTCTTAACGGGGTACAGTCAGTCAGTGGGATTACAGCTAGTACCATACAGTGAAGGAGAAATGTGTTAGCATCTAAGGAGTTGTCCTGGGTTCAGCAGTAGCAGTCATTTTTCCTCCTTCTTAGTAGCTGGTGCAGCTCTGTGTTTTTGACTTTCAGCCTGGGAACGGAGCTGATAACACTGATGTTTAGACTGACCAAGGACTTTGTGAGTCTCATGCTCTGCCAGGGAGGAGGAGAAGCCGGGAGGAAGCAGGGACAGGACACCTGACCCAAACTAGCCAAAGAGGTATTCCATACCACAGCACGTCATGCCCAGGATGTAGAACTGAGAGTTCCCAGAAGGGCTGGATCACTGCGGGGTGGGGGCGAGGTACCAGTTGGTGAGCGGTTGTATTCTCTTCCTTGTTATTTCCTTTATCATTACTACTATTAGTGGTAGCAGTAGTGATTTGTGTTATACCTTAGTTATTAAACTGTTCTTATCTCAACCCGTGGGAGCTGCATTCTTTTGATTCTCCTCCCCGTCCTTCCAGAAGCAGAGGGAAGAAAGGTGGGGGGGGGAAGTGGACTTCGTGGCTCTGATTTACGGCCTGGGCTTAAACCACGACAGTTCTTTTTGGCGCCCAACGTGGGGCACGAAGGGTTGAGATAACAACAGATCTGACTGAGGCACAATGCTGATTTATTGGCTCTCAAAGTTGTTTCTCTTGATGTCACAGTTTCAGTGTGCTGTAGCTTACTTAGAGCCGGTATTTGCTGTGTTAGTGTTTATCAAGTGTGGGCCTTGGGCTAAGGTTCTTGTTTCACTGTACTTCATGGTAATGGCTTGTAATACGGGCGGGCTCCGGCAGCAGGGCGGGATGGACGTGGCCGTGGACTTGTACCTGGCCGTCCTGCTGCTCTTCACTGTCCTGGCCCTCGTCCTCGCGTCCGTCTTTGTGAGGCTGCGGGGAGCTGAGGGGGAGCGGCCCCGGGAGCCGGTAGCGGCCGAAGCGGCCCGGGAGAGTGGCCCCGGGGACCAAGCGGGGGCGGGAGCGGGGCCGGAGGCCGGGAAGGAGGCGGCTGCCGAGGAGGGGAAGGAGGCGGCGGAGGAGCTGAGCCCCACGGCCGAACCCAGCCCCGCGGCGGCCAAGAGCATCCCCCAGCAGCCGTCTGCCGAGCCCCGTGAGCCTGAGCCGCAGGATCAGGAGATGGATGCATGGAGCATGCAGGAGACCCCGCAGCACTTTCCAGCAAGGCAGAGGAGGAAGATCTGGACTCAGAAAAAGGGAATCTGGTGGTGAGAGAGCCTTGAAGCACAGCAGCTACAGCCTCAGTGACAAGTACAGCAGCATCATTTGAGAGTTCTGAAGGTTTTGAATGGCCTTTGGGTACCCTTGGGACCTGCCTGCTGGTTGTGATGGGGATCACCATGTTCATACACACACAGAGTGTGTTTTACCCACGGCCATTTTGTCTGATCCCGAGAGTTAAGCAGAGTCAGGTTTGGGTCTTGTCTGGGGTTAGACGAAAATATAGGGGGACCAAGAGGTTTTCCCCAAGGCTGGACAGTCATGAGTGTCACGGTGTGTGGGACAGTATGGGCGAGTATCTAATCCACTGGGCCCCTCCAGTGCTTTGGAAGCATCGGAGATGGAAGGCAGCTGTGTGGAGTCCCCAACGACAAGTTGCAGAGACTGCTGCAGGGGAGGGTGAATTATTTTGAGCCTGATGGGCCCATGACACTTCAGGCCATCAGGGCAGAGATGCAACATAGAGATGGACTCATGATCGAGGGGTGGACTTTGCAATGGGCCTCTCCTGCTCTGAAAGACTGTTACAAGGGCTGGAGCCCACCATCATGGACCGAATGGACTCAGCAGCTTTAGAGGGATTGGTCCGTGCACTAAGATAAGAGTGCACTGAGATGAAAGTGATGGTATATTGTAAATGTGGGATCTGAGCATGACGTGAATGGTATGGAATAAGGGGTGGATACTGTCCTGGGTTCAGCAGTAGCCGTCATTTTTCCTCCTTCTTAGTAGCTGTTGCAGCACTGTGTTTTTGACTTTCAGCCTGGGAACAGAGCTGATAACACCGATGTTTAGACTGACCAAGGACTTTGTGAGTCTCATGCTCTGCCAGGGAGGAGGAGAAGCCGGGAGGAAGCGGGGACAGGACACCTGACCCAAACTAGCCAAAGAGGTATTCCATACCACAGCACGTCATGCCCAGGATGTAGAACTGAGAGTTCCCAGAAGGGCTGGATCACTGCGGGGTGGGGGCGAGGTACCAGTTGGTGAGCGGTTGTATTCTCTTCCTTGTTATTTCCTTTATCATTATTACTATTAGTGGTAGCAGTAGCGATTTGTGTTATACCTTAGTTATTAAACTGTTCTTATCTCAACCCGTGGGAGTTGCATTCTTTTGATTCTCCTCCCCGTCCCTCCAGAAGCGGAGGGAAGAAAGGTGGGGGAGGAAGTGGACTTCGTGGCTCTGATTTACGGCCTGGGCTTAAACTACGACAGGAGTTGAGCAACACCAGGTCTACTGACAGCTGGATATCCTCATGCCCTTAAATTGCACCCTCACTTCAAAAATGTTCCTCAAGTTTTTGTGCAGCTTCCAAGTAATGCAAAATCAGAATTACCGTCTTCTTAATGCAAAACCAGAATTTAGCCTAGTATGCAGTATCACAGTCCCTTATTTAACAAAGATAGTTTACAAAGGAATAGCAGAATAATCACCACTGGTATTTCCTCTATGGTTTCTGCATTTTGTCCAGCAATGTATTTACTGTTATGTGCAATATTTTCCCAATTGACTGTACAGCAGAATGCAAATTTTCCAATTATTAAACACAGTTGCCAATAAGGCCTGCAGAAATTATAAAAAAGTCATCGAAAACTCATGAGTCATTTTTTTGTGTTATTCAATTTCTAGGGTTAAAAATTTGCCGCATGTTAGTGTCATTTATAATATCCCCAGATTCTCTTTAAAAATTTTCCTATGACGTCATAACTTATTTTTTAATTTAATCATGATCACTTCAGAAGAAAATGCAAATCCTTTATGAATGATACCACCTAAGTACTGAGGGCTGGAGAGCAGCTCTGTGGGAAAAGACGTTAGTTTCTGGTGGACAGCAAGCTGAGCACCAGTCCACAGTGCCCTGCAGAAAGAAGGACAACAGCTTTCTAGGTTGCATCAGCAAGAGCAGAGTCAATACATTGAAGGAAGTGATTATTCTCTACTCAAAAGCTGTGAGACCATCAAAGCACAGGTAGAGCACTGTGTCTGGTTTTGGCCAGAAAGGTTGCCTGGAGAGGTTGTAGATGCCCTATTCTGGGAAACATTCAAGGTCAGGTTGGACAGGGCTCGAGGAACTTGACCTGGTTGAAGATGTCGCTTCTCATTGCAGAGGGCTGGACTAGATGCTGTTTAAAAGTCATTTCCAACCCAAACCATTCTGTGATTCTAGACTACGTGAATTATATTGGTTGCTTCTAATGTTAATGACCAAGTAAAACTCTCACAGATTTTTAATCCATTTTGACCAATATATGACTAAAATTATATTGGTACCACATAAGGGACAAAAAAACTCCAGCAAGCTGGAGTTCATACTATATAACTCATTCTTTTAGAAGCCTACAGGATTAATTTTCTTATCTGCATCACTATTCTCTGCCACAAATCTGAATATGCTAATCATATTACAAATAAGATGTAGTACAAACGCCTCCATCAGAAGGCTAGCCAAAAAAAAAAAAAAAAAATTTGCAGAAATGTCTATACATAAGCACATACATGTATGAGTACATATATATTTTCTTCTGAAGAATGCATATTGATGCTGCCTGCACCAGCACACCTGAGTGGTTTCTCCCATCTGCTGTCTCTATCTGCAGGCAAGCACTCTTAAATTGTTAAATCTGCAGGCAGGTCACATTAAATGGTTTTCAATCTCAGTAGTTCCAGCAGAAACATTCACAGCTGTAGCACTTAGAGTTAGATACTGGAAAACAGTAGAGAGCATATTTTCCAGAACCATAAGGGCTTTATTCATCATTTCTTCTATATCTGCTGATTCATTATATGATCCTAAGGTGTAAGATAGTTCACAGACATGTTTCATAATGTTTAGGCAAAACAGACACTTTCCTGTATAGCCTGAGAAATGATTTCAAGGGTGTGTTATCAAGTGGTGATGCATCATATTGATGTTAACCTCACTAAACTCCCCCATGTTCTGTTTATTACTGTAAAGTTGGCTGCGCTGATGCAATGAGATAACCACAGTCATGAACAGAAAGCAAACCCATGCCACTAGCTGCCCTTTGTTGCCTTGAATTCTTGAATAAGCGGTTAATTATTTTGGCCCCTAGGGTCAGATAGCAAAGACATAATCTCAAGAACTGAGATGGAATTTTATTTACGTAAAAAAGTACTTTACTTACTAGTATAAATTCTTCAAATATCTATAGGCTTTTTTTGTCCTTTTTGTGTGCAAGAGGCAAAAAGAGTTATTTTAAAGCTAGCAGATTTTTCTTTTTCCTACTGTATGTTTGATACACAAGGAAATGTGAACCCTGCAACCTTCTCTGTGTCTTTTCTCCTTTGTGAAGTTTGCATTCATGAGACCTAGCATTGTAACTGTAGTAGAACATGATATGTTATTCAGCTAGGATTCTTGAAGTCCAGTTGTTTACAGTTCTCTTTTGCACTTGCAATCTCAGCCCATAGATCGGTTTATACTGTTTTTGCCAAGCTGAAAGCAATTCTGTCACTGCACCATAGACTTCTACATAAGACTTAGCATTGCAGTGAGCTGAGTCAGTGGCAAGCAGCCAGATTTCATTACTGCCTCAGTTTTTCTGATATTTAGCTAGTGCCCAGGTCAGGTTGCTCTAAAAGATATAGCAAGGAAAAGCTGTGTCTTGTTTTCAAATTTAGTTTATTAAAGACATTATTTGACCAAAACATTAGGTGAATATAAACCTTTCTGACTGAATTCATCGCCTGTGTAATAAAGTTGTAAACCCTGATTTAGATATCTAAGAATCTTATGGATTTTTCCCATCTTTGCTAAAACTAAAAAGGTGAAAATTATGAAAATCAAGAAAAGTAGAATCCTTTTGCAGGTTTTCTTATTATTGATTCACTCTCTGCAGAATGAAAAAAATGTAAGGAAATTGTAGTCTGGATTTAAGCTACATCTTAGTTAAAAAATAAGCAATTATCACAGACTGTGATGGGACATTGCCTGTTATAAGTTCATTGTATAAAATCTTGTCCCTTAAATTTAATAATACTTACACTTATACATTTTAGTGATTCCTACTGATCACACTAACAATTTCCAAGTCAGCTTTTTTCTTGATGTTTCAGTCAATGTAAAAACTTTGACATTTCTCCTAGCAAATGAAAAAGAACTGCTACCACAGCTCCCCTTACTGTCTCTCATGCTGGTATTTGGAACAAATTAAAATCTCTGCCGTGAAAGAAGTTTTAAGTATCTTTAAGCAGTTTTAAGTATGTTTCAAGCATCTAGAGGTTTAAGAGGTAAGAAGAAAGTGTCGACAGAATTTTGAAGTCTTTAAAAGTAAAGGAAACTAGTAACAGGTTGAGTGTGTCTTGCATCAAACCATGATGTAGGGATAACAAGTCGTGTTCCTGAATCTCCAGCTTATGCCAAATCAAAGCAGCCAGTATGGTACAAAATGTTCATATATATACAACAATAACCTTTTAACTGTTCTTGGGCTGATTGCTTCACATTACTTTGGCTCCTATGCTGACCATCACTCTCCTGGGGAAAAACACAAAATGCATATTAGGCAAAGCACAGCCTGAAGTACAGTGTAGCCTGAGGGAATAGAGAGGACAAGGGGAAAATAGAAAGGGTTACCTAATCCTCTAACTTTGTTTAAATTGCCCTCCTGCATCTTTTCCTCACTTCTGCCTTTCTTCTAAATTCTGTATCCTTTCAGAAAGTTTTTTTTCCTACACATAAATATGCTTACATTGCACAAAAGTAGTTCTGGTATTTTTCAATTAACACAGGTGGTATAAAGCAAAAAATTAATTAATCACTTGGGGAAAACCGAAAAATAAAAAGGCAAATCTCCAAATGACAAAGTTGATGAGGTTAGAAAAAGACTCATGCAAAGCCATGCTCTTATTTTATAGCCATGCATGCTTTTTTTTTTTTTTTTTTTACAGTTATATGTGCATATTCCAGGTAAGAAGTAAAAAGCATTGATGTCTAGCTCTTTCGGGTAGAAGAAAGTCTCTGAAACATCATTCCCATTCGTTGCACAGCTATGTTGACTAGTAGGTGGGCTGAGTGCTCTCAGTGCATAGTATTGCCAAAAGGTAATCCTACTGTGCTTTTTCCTATCAGTGCAGTTTCACTCCATGAATTATTTGTCATGCAAGTGTGATGTATTTCCACATACTTTACATACTTATCAGCAAAGTACCCCACTGTAAACCATGTTAGAAACCACTTAAAACCTGTCAACTAGAATGGTACTGACAGAGATTGATACTGCTGTGCAGCATAGGTGGAACGCTGGTATGGATGGGGTTGTAGCATGGTATCTGGGTGCCACAACATGTACGAAGCACAGTGGCACCATGAGCAGCAGTTTATTGTCAATATCATTAATTAAATCTTTAGACATTTCTTCCCTTTATTGGTTGACTGCTGCCTTGTTATTCCCAAAGAGTTGAATTAATAATGCTGAGGTGTGAATTTGTTGCAGTTTCTAATGGATGAATTAAATCACATTTTACTTCTTTGGTCAGTTTTGTTGCCTAAACATGGTCCATTAGCTGAACTTCAGATGTTGAGGAGTATTTGCAACTGTCAGCCAAGAACAGCTCAGATCCCCATAGGTTCTGCGACAAATCTAATACATATATATTTTAAAATATTTCAAATGGCACTCCATTTAGGAAATGATATCAAGCCCTCTGTTCTAAATCTGACAGCAAATGTCTTAAACTCAATATTATATCATCAGAGCATCTTCTGTCATCTTGAGACACTAGAAGAATTTCTGTACTTCTGAATAGGCCATGTAAGATGACTCCTACCCAAATGCTGCTGCTTTGTAGCAACACAGAGAACTCCATTCCTCCTAGCACAGCATTAAAAATAACTGGAGAGATCCCACAAGGAACATGCATCCTTATTCTGATCAGTCTTAGAAACAGAAACAGAGACATACAAAGGCCCAGATTTGTACTCACTATGATTAGGAAAAAATTTGGATTTGCTATATATTTACATTAAAAGTGTGGTTAAAAGTGAAGAGATGAATTTGAAGAATACAGGAATCCTGTGGTTTTAACACATGCAGAAACTCTGTCTAGTTTACGTACCAAAATTAATTCAAGACATGTGCCTAAGATTAACATTATCTAATTTCAGTTAGCTAAATGTTGTATGTCTGGTTTAAGTTGGACATATAGACTCCCTCTGTAAAATAGAACCTCCTCACACCCCCCAGAAAAATCTGTATGTCCAGAAAACACCTGAGACACATTTTATCTGAGAAAAATAGATATCTGAAGATTCTGAGGTTTAGCTTTTAGCTGTACATGAAACCTAGACAAAAACGCACAGATTAAGTATCAAACTTTAGATGGATGGCTGAATATAAATGAGATTAAACCACTTCTGTGTTTTTTCCAGACAAGCCCCATTTAGCTAAGCAGAAACTAAAAATCTACCTCCAACACATTTATTAAAAGGTAGAGGGTGAATACATTAAATTCTGCTACAAGTTTTTAATACAGTCCATGACTGTATGCGAATGAATTGGTCAGTGAGTCATAGGGGAATATTTGTCATTTCAGTAGAAACACAGTCATCTTTCAAGGTCATGTCATTTCTCTACTGTAAATACCTGATCTGTTTTTATTAAAATAAGGCATGGCAAGAAGATGACACTGTTTTGAAGGATGACAATACAGGACTTGTATATTTCAAAAAGTAGAGACACACATCTTGAATTCGCTTTGTGCCTCATAGAAGAATTAATTATTATGGCAAGGGGGAAAAGAAGCCTATCTAATCAAAATAGAACTCAGACTTTCCAGAGAATAAAAAAACAGTTTATTTATAGGCTAAAAGACTGGATGAGAATTGTATTTTTCTGACATATCAGTTTAGAGGGGTTTAAACAGTGTTAACCTCCAACCATGTATGCTGTACTGTGTCTGTCTTGTCATGCGTCAGCCGTTGAGGGGAGACTCAGTGGCCCACACGCAGATTCACATCCTGGATGAGCTGCTGGACACTAGGCATGATTGCTTCTCAACCCCGTTTCACTACAGCTGTCAAAAAAAGATATAATTGCCTTCTACTGGAGCAAGAGTTATAAAGAATTCTAAATTCTATTTACAGATCATCTAAAATCTAATTGCACTTATACTATAATGTAAGGGAAAATAAAACTTGAGAGCATCTATTTTCCTCTCAAAACTTTTTTCTGGAAAAGCATGAGCTTAAGAAAGTAAGAAAAAAGAAACCTAATTTTCTCAGTTCTTTGAAAGTGTTGTGATTTGCATTGCAATAGTTTAGAAAGAGATAGTTGAAACTGCTATAAATCATAGTTTACAATTCTACAGTTCTTTCTCATCAGGAATGAAGGAGATTGTTATCTGGAAAAGAAATTCAAAGTCTGACGTGAAGTCAGGATGTAAACACACCTTATAAGGTGGCTGCAGACATTCTTCGTTTCGGAGAAAAAAAAAGGAGTTTCTAATCCCACTGGAAATGCTGAGCACAGCTACTTATCCAAAACCAGCTCCACTACATGCAGGTGCTGTGGGGAAAGAGGTAATATTTGCATCAATATTTACCAATGCTGTAAGATCCTCAGAGTACCTATGTGATATTACCCTGCATGAATGCAGTCAGTCAGATTAGACTGTATTGTTACAGAAACCAGGCAGGAACAGTAAAACAGTAACATAGATACGGAGCATTTGCTCAAATATAAACCCAAAGTTTATAGTTACACAAAACTGGGGATTCTTTTGCCCCAATCTCAGGAGCATGGATCTTTCGACAAGACGAAACATTTACCTGTTAAAAAGCCCAAAGCACTCTTAGTCTAGGGGGAAAGGAAATTTTGAATTTCTGTAAATTGTTTAGAGTAACAGAGAGCTACAGCACTCAGACATAACATGATTCTGAAGATACCATGGGTTTGAGGGTAAAAAAAAAGATTAGGTGAAGCAGTACAGGTCTATTAATTTAAATCTATTTCTCGAGGTGCATTTTATTTTGGCAAATACATTGTATTTTGAATAGACTTCATCTGAACCATTACATACAAGTACTACCTACAGAGTTGTGAAGCAAAACTTTTCCTGATGCTTAGTCTATTGGTTAAAAGAAAGATAAAATTCAGAGTCTGGCCACACTTTAATAAGTCAATAAAAGTAAAAGAAAGTGGGAAAGAGCCGTAGAGGAGAAATACTTGAAATAAAATAGGCAAGAGATCATTTGGAAGAAAGGCACAGAGGCAGGAGTGGATATGCCTCCAATATTTAAGGTTAAAAAGTACATCGAGAACAAAGTGTTACAAAAATGAAATAAAAACCAAAAGTAACAAAGCACAGAGAAAAGGAAATTCTCAGGAAGTTCCAGAGAAAGTTTTAAAAGGTTCAGTACACATTTGGATATTTATTGAACTCATTCACTGAACCTCCAGAAGATATTCACACTATTTGTAACAGGCTGGAGGTCATCCAGTTGGTATTTTTCTCTGTATAATGTCAAACTATTCCTTGGAACATCATAGGCGTAAGTAAGGTATAAATAGATTTAAAACAAAACAAAACAAACTTTCTTAATCAACAGCTACCATAATGCTAATTTGATCACTGGACTGTAAGAATGGACAGACCATTTTTTGGGTACCCTGTATAACATCAAGTTAAGTATGCTTGGTTTATTACTTTTGCTGTGATACAACATTAAAACAAAACATCATGCCTTTAGCTGAAATGGAAAAAAGAAAATAAACGGAATGCTGTCCTTTAACCAAGGCACATGGACTACATTTACATTGTTTTTTGATTCTAGGTTCTAAATCAGACTCCCTACTTGCCTACATCTAATGGACACAGCTTGCACCAAGGTGCAGAGCTGAGGAAACCTCAGGACACCCCATATCCTGATATGCAGTGTAAATGGATCTTATGCAGCTAACACAAGCCATCCTATCTATCTTTGCTGTTTTATATGCTGTTGTGTCCAACATCAGGCAGATCCACCTGCTCTGCAGTCACTCCAGAAGACCCAGTGTCATTGCATGAGCAATTGCTCATGAGGTTTGAAATCGTTAGCTTAACTAATTTTGAGGCAGGAGGCATGTTTCCTCAAGCTACAAGTATTCTACCTCCTACTAATTCAGCTGTGTGGAGCTGGGTTATAGACAGGGTGTGGACTGCCCCTTTTGCCCAGTTATAGGCAATGTGAAGTAATAACTCATAACTAGTCAATGCAATAAAGGCATTTCTCTTATAAAACAAATAAATACTGCATCAGGACCATCAAATTTCATTTAGCACATCATATTAGCTCAAATTAGCTGTTGGAAGGACCAAATGCTCCCAAGAATTAAGCTTTTCTTAATTTATGAATACAAAATCTAAGAAACCATTCCTTCCACAAGAAAAGTTACAGGTAAATAATTGGAATTAGCCATAGAATATCGAAACCAAACACAATTTTGCATGACAGTTTTTCTCCTCAGTGTATCTCAGACTGAATTTTTTTTAATAGTATATATAAACACACACACACATATATATATATTTAGATGACAAAACCAGACAGTGAGGGTAAATAGAATAACAAAGTAATAGGTCAGACTCGAAGATACTTTATCCTGACAGTTCATCAAATCTGGTCTGAAGAGGCAGCCTATCTTGTTCCAAGAGGACTATTGGTTCAGTATTTTAGATCCCTTCAGATCACTTTCTGTGAAGCAAGACAGGGCCAGCTTTAGAGAAAACTTTAGATCTACTTTTTATGGCAACAGATGTAGAAAGGATATCCATATGGGAACTCTAGCTGCAAACCTCAGAAATGGTTGGCAATTGTAAAACTGGCCCAAAACTGCAAAACAAAACACATGTAGAGTCTATTAATAATGAAATTACATTCAATTGCAAAAGGTTTCTATGGAAACCAAGAGAGTAAGCCTCATGTGATACAAATAGTGCTGCAAGGAGTACTAGAGCATCACATGGAATTCTGTTTTCATACAATGTGTCTGCTGAAAAGATTATACATGATTAAATCCTAACCATAGTTTTGTGATATTTTGGTATGAGGAACCAGTACAGTAATTTTATTTCATGTACATGAATAAATGTAGAGTATAAGCAGACAAGAAAGACATGTAACATCTTTGCATAATTAAAATATTGCACAATTTTATTTTTGCGATTGAAATGTGATGAAAAAGGGATGATGTACTAACCCCAGTTTAGCGTACAATGCTAAGGCAATACAATTAAGCAAGAGCACATTAGAACTGGTGTAACCTATTGCAAAGACAAAGAGAAGCAATCAGGCTTTTTCAGAATATATGCTTTTCCATACTTCAGTTATTGCATGAAGATGGATTGGGTACATGTAGGTTCGAGGTGGAACAGCAATTAAATCTTCACATTGTGGCAGCTTTGAAGGAATAGATTTTACTTCTTTCAAAAGGATAAAAAAAATAGTTTAAATATAATCTTCTACAAAACGAAGAGGTTTTGAGGAAGGACACCTGGTAGTTAATACGTCTCACAAACACTAATTTCCACAGTCATAACTGAGCATTTAAAAAGGTTTGAAAGTCCAATTAAAAAGCTGAATCAAGTTTACGTTTCTCATGTCTTCCTGTAAATGGAGAGAAAGGAGTTTCATATTCCAGTATACCTACTCATAAGTTTCTCACCCCTTCTATCACTTTTTCCTTCCAGCCTTTCCTTCTCTTTATTTCTTCATTAAACAAACTGAAGCAACAGAAAAAGCTTTCTACTTTTTTCTAAAAGAGTACTCTTCGTGAGTAGCTTCTAGTCTCAGAGGGCAAGAACTGAAGAACTGTGCTTAGCTGCATTTAACTTATGCCATCCAAAGAGGACCTGTAAGGAGACCTTCTGGCACCTTTCCTTCACCTGTGGTCTGAGGAGAAGTGAGAGTAAGTTGATTCATTCTATATGAGGTATAGCCACTTTTTTCTGTATTTTGAAAGTAGAAGGATTAGAATCAAGGTTTCTTCTCTCATCCTCAGTTGTTTCTCCAACTGTCAATTTGCAGTAGGACATGTTAAATGAGCAGCCTTTTCTATTTTCTCTTGTGGGTGCCGCAGAGTAACCCTTGTTTAGCTGAGGATACATTTGATACGTTGTTGCAGCCTTTTCTCATAGCAAAGAATCATCATATAAAAGCATACTAGCATGTCAGTAGTTTTCTCTGAAACATCTCTTACTAAATTCGCATTATTATATACTAAGACAAAGAAGAATTCCAGTTCCTAACAATAGCTTCAGAGGTTCCTGTTCTGTCTCCTAGTACTACTTTAAAATGCAGAATTTACCATCTTCCTTTTTTAATTTCTTTTTAACTCCAGCAAAGAAAAAAAAAAAAAAAACCACACCTCTGCCAATAGAAAAATATTATGAGACAACTTTCACCATCAAAAACCTCTATGCTAATGTTATTCTATCAATATCTATGTTCTGATGTTAATAAGCTATAGTTGGAGTTGACTGGAAAATGTGAGCAAATAAATCACATTTGATTTTGGAGCAGTTCTGGTGAAGCATATAAGGATTTGAAATGTTAGCACTGTATGGCAACTGTTATGTATACAATGACCAGTTTGAGCAACCCATGGTGTTCACGTTGAGTTCTCTACTGATCTTACAGTCCCACAAGAGCCTTGACCCATTCATGAATATATTTCCCCCCAAAATGCGTGCCCAGTAGTTGGATGCTCATTCTTGGGACCTAGCCCCCCAAAAGAAGCTATATCCTTCTAACTAGAATACAGGCATCCCTCAAGCTTACAGCAGACACATGATTTATATATGCAGAAGCAAAAGAAATCACATCCATTTTGGCTAAAATATTTCAAATAGAACATATATGTCCTTATATGACCTTTTTCTTTATTTTTTTAACTTCCATGTTGCACTATTTTTCTTTGGTAGTAGAGGAAAGGTTTCATTCGTCTTGTTTGACATTTAAAAATAATGCAAGCAGTACAACAGATGCTGCTCTATTTGGATGCTGAAAACATAAAGAATTTTAATAAAACATTTTAACAATCCTTTTTAACTGAATTTCTGGGTTTTATAACATAAGTTTGAAAAAAAAATGTAACTAGCATTATTTTCAGCTATTTTCATTTTGTGATGGGAAAAATATTTTACCAGCTGTTCTGTCAGTGAATGTAATGGTAAATTGTTGATAAGGAATTTTGTATTTTATGTAGAAGAAAACACTGGTTTTGAAATCATCATATAGATGAGGCCATAAAATAGCCGATTCAAAGCTCAGTGTCTCAGTATGCCAGCACTGGTGAGACCTTGGTTGGAACTAGTGCAGTTGGTCAAAAAAGATAAATCAAAATGAAAACAGATGCAGAAAAAGATTTCTAGAATAAATGGAGTAAAGGGGGAGACATCTGGTGACAGAAGCCTGAAAGTGTTTAGGTTTCTAAGTCTAAAAAAAAAAGGACTTAGTGAAAAAGCTGTATGATTGGTTAATAAGGTATATACTTATGATTTAACATATGTGAATATTCTCAGTTCAAACAAAAAGGTAGACTTACAGAAAACAAACATCACACATATGCATACAAAAGGTTGCCTCAGACAATTCCTAGACCCCATGGTCTTTCCAATAGCTGGCATGTACTTTTCCTTCTAGCACATCCCCCCGCTAGAGACACATACATATCTGACAACCACTTGAAAACCTGGCTCCCAAGCTACTTAATCTACTTAGCAGCTAGTCCAGCTTGAAATTTGCTAGCAATCACACACTGATATGCATACCCTCATTCACTTCAATTGCTGGCCCCAGAAATCTAAGCCCTTGTGATACCTGGTCTAACTGCAGTTGCTGGCACCTAGACCTCCATTAACATAGGTGCACACAGAACAGAGACTCCCTCACCCAGAAAAATAGAAATTGAGCTTATTGAGAAGGCAGGGCAGATGGCAGAGATCAGGTGCAGGGCATGGCAAGACAAGTATGTTGATAATCCCAGTTTACACACATCCAGACCCTTTTAATCTCTTATGCTTTTACATTCCCATGCCTGATCCTCCCTTAATCACCTCAATCCCTCTTTCTTCACCTTTGGTTCCTCCCCATGAACAACCCATAATACGCTTTGAAAAAATCCCTATATGCTCTTCCACGTATCCTGTAATGCCACTCAGTCTGAATGGTCCAGTCCTCCTGAGATCTGCTTTTATTGACTCATCTTGATGGATTTCACAACCAGACAGAGGTGCTGATGCGCTCCTGGAAGGAGCCAGGGCAGAGTGTCTGACTGGGCTGTTGGGGTTCTTCTGCCTGCTACCATACCTCTGTTCTCCTTCATGTTCATGTAGATGATCTTCTTATGGGCAGGTTACCCTGCAGTAATAACCTTGAGAACAGCCAGGACAGGGTACCACACTGGTTCCCCAACCTGCCATTGGGCCTCTCTGCTCTTCTGTGTGAGTGAAGACCCCTTTCCTCAGACATAATTAAACGTGCTTTGCATTTTTGTCTGCAATTCAGGGCTAGTTGCACCAAAAGTGGTGTTTCTTTTGCACCTATGACTGCAAATGAAAGAAGTACAAAGCAATCATAGTGATATCTGCCAGACATTGGAAATACACAATGTATTGCACTAATTTTTAGGGTCCTGTGGGCATTATCCCCACTACAAGTAAGTTAGCTGGCTAAAAGGAGCTCTTGTGAAAAAAGAGATGGAAGATATCTCAGCAGAAGATCCTCCCTCCTGTGTTTAGGAACCACTTTATGCTGCACCTCTTGCAGTTCAGTCCCTTCTCTCTCACAGCCATGCCTGTGCCTGGCCATAGTCATGGTCTTCGATGTCATGCCAGTCCTGGCCTCAGGCTGCATGGGGCACCCATGAACTCTGCACTGATTCCCTGAGCCTTACATCCAGGCACCACCAGGCCACAAATTAAATTTCTCCATCTCACCCCAGCCTACCTCATTATCCAGGGCCCTTTGATGTTTATTGTTGGTACCCATCATCCCCAAGGACATTTGCGCCTCAAGGCCAGAGTATGAAGCCTTGCATGAGGTTGCCTTGGAAAGGTTGTGGCATTGCAGACAGTATTGCAGAAGGACTCCAGAGGAAGTGTACTGCTCACCCTTCCAGGGACACTAGTGCTCTGCCTCCTTCCGTTTTCCTGAAATGCTGACTGATGTTAGCACCCTTCCCTACTCTGCTACAGAGCCACTTCAAGAAAAATGAAAACATAACGGACAACAAAAAGCCCTGCAGCGTCATAATGAAAATCATACATAACACATGATATTATATACATATATATATATACACACATATATATAATACAGCTGTTAAAGCTGGCAGGATGTATAGAAGAGCTATAGTTACATATGACATGTTCAAAGCTACATACCACATGCATTTCCAATTAGCATACATATAGGGTAAATTCCAGTGAGTTTCTTGCTTTACAACACACTGAAAGCAAAAATAAATTTCCATTCTTTTTCTTGAAGCATCTATATAAGAAGACAGAACTTAGTTGACTGGCAAGTTAATCAGAGAGAGCGCAATAAGTGATCAGAACAAAACTGAACACCCACTCTCATACACACATACACATATGTATGGGTCAAATGAGACATTATTTTTCTTCAAAACAAAACAGTACTTTATTAGTTGGCATCCTGACCATGAGCCATTACAACTTAGCATTCATTTCAAGCTACCTTCATTTCAAGCTATTACACAGGTGTAGATACACATATATATTACTCTGATGTAGATACTATTTTACATAGAAATAACATTGTGTAGGCACATACTCATAATTATCACAAGCTGGTAACGACTTTATTTCCCCAGAATAAACATGGGTAGCATTGTAGCATTTACAAAAGGTTTAAAAATGAGAGTCTTTCTTCTAAATTTTACACATCCATTTAAATCCTTCTCCAGCGTGCCTGTCTTCAAGCCACCCCTGAGTATATCTGTGTTTGGAAAGATAACTCAGCAAGCTGAGCACATCTTTATAAAAGCACAAAAGTCAGTATTTTATAGCTTAAAAAACAGCAACAAAAAAAACCCAAAACCCCATAAGAACAACAACAACAACCAAAAAACAAACACACAAACCACACAACAAACAAGCAAAAAAAAAAAAACCCACAGAACACCCCCCAAAAAGAAAAAGTCAACCAACCAACCAAACAAAAACGAACAAAACAAACAAACAAAAAAACCAAACAATAGCACAGGAAAGGGTTGCTTTTAGTTACAAATAAAAACATATTATTCGTGATTAAAAAAAAATACACTATCAGCACGAAGCCACCATCTGTTGGAACTTTATCACCAATTTCTAATCCAGATACCTGACAATCCTTGAACTACTGTGGTAAGTTACTTTTACTGAAAAATATTGATAAAGCAAAACAAAAAAATGAAATGTCTGCCTTTGCAATACTGTGTGTAACTGTTCTATTTTTTTTTAATAATTGAATATGTTATTAAGTATAAAACCTATCCTTATAACTTCAACACACATAGCTTTTTATGAAAGAAACTTATTTTTATAACTGTCCAAACACACATCTGGATTTTAATACAGAGATGTCAAAGTATTTCAGTAAATTGCTCAGCAAGTACTGTCTTCCCACAAATGAGAAGAGACTATGTAAGGTGCTAATCTGGTTCTTGGTCAGATGGTTTGTCTGTCTCTGGGGAATGTGACCACTTGTTTTGAGGGGATGCCATCACAAGAGAACTGGAGAAAATGATGAGAAGTGGTACACAGAAACCAAGAATAAAGATCTCCAGGGGAATGAGCTACACTGTTACAAGGCTTTCAGAGATGAAATAAATGTCATTATCACACAGCAAGCGGACTTTCAGGATCCAGAGGTTTTACTCCAAATACCTGCAATATAAATGGTTTTAGAATCTGCCCCAAATCAGACAAAATATCCTTGTCATCAGAAGGGATGCTGCTTGCAAAAGGAGAGGAAGAATATGTCCCTAACTCTCCAGAGAGGGAGTTACCTACTCCTTTCTCCCTGACCACCATTTGCTTATTTTGTTTTGTGAGAATCTGATGCACTGACACTTGCTTACTTATGTTCAATTTCTTGTTATATAAACCCACTTGATCAATAGATCAGTTATCCCAGCACTACAGCTGGTAATAATTTCTATCTATTAGTCATTTTTAAAATTTAAATGTACTCAGAAGAGTATGTTTTGAATTAAGGCCTGTCTTCAAAAAAAAAAGACCAACATGTAAAAGCAAATAAAAACAGTATTTCTCAACTCTTCTCAATTTCACAGAAGAGCTAAAGCAGTTTGCAAAAAAAGTTGATAGAATTACATCTGGTTTACAGGGGACATGGAATTATGAGCAAGGAACTGAGTTCTGACTTTAAAGTCCAAACCTATAATTAAAAAGAATACTCACACTACATACATAATAACATTTCTTTTTCAACTAATGTATTATCTTAATGAAAATTTTAGGACAACATTTTAATTCTGCAGTTTAGAAATCATGTTTAAAATAAAAACATCTCACATTTTAGAGAAGTGTTGAGCACTCAATATTTATAGAAACTAGAATACTTGCAGTAGTACAAAAGTCACTTGTATTATGTCCAAAGAGAAACAATTTTACTAAAAGATAACAAAAAAGAATATTATCATAAGTTGTCATTTAAACATTATCACATGAGAAAAAAGAAACAACACAACACAAAACAAACCAAAAAACAATAAAAAAAAAACCAAGCAAAAGAGAACATGTTTTCGTAACATGTAGCTGTGCATCTGTCTGCCTTTACTTTTTTTTCAGGTGAAACTATGGGCTGGCATGTTCCAATATTACGGAAAAGAAAACGAGAATGGGTGTAGCAAAAGGGTGGCTCTAGGTGTCTTGAATCTCTTCAGAAAGATAGGAAACATTCAAAGTAGCAGTCTGACCTTATTAAATAGGTGATCTCTGTGTATTTCAATCTACAGAGGGCTTTCTGAATTCTGACAAGTGTAGCACATCTGCCAGTCTTTTCAAGTTTCCTTCAAGCCTCATCTAACAGCTGTTTTCCCTTGGCACCACCTTCTGTCCTCCATTTCACATTCCTCCATCTCTTTCTTGTGTTGCCTTCTGGTCTCAGCCATTTATCAGAACCCTCTACTCTTGGGAAAGGTAGTCCAGAAACTAATGATTTTGGAAAATACTTTTAATCTGAGACTATGTGTTTACATAAATTAGTGTCTTAAAAAAGCTACTCCAAGATGTGGGTTTCAGTATCCTGTGATTAATATGTAAGTAAAGATATACATGGTACTTTCAATTGAGAGGAAAACTGATACTCTGTCTTAAGAAGTTTGCAGCTCTTATCAATAAAAATACAGCAGACATCCCCAGGAGTGAAAAAAAATTCAGAATCATTAGTGTTTCAACAGTAAAGGAACAGCAAATAATTATGTATAGATATATACTCAGAGTCTCTTACAGTGATTTTACTCACTACATGTTCATCATGGAAGATGGTGTAGAAAGTTAACATTTCTAAATTGTATCTATTTTATTTCTTCTTAATAATTTACCAGTCATTGGCAACAAAATTCTTTGGTACCTCTTACTTTAATTCTGATTACAAAAGAGAACAACGTCATATGTATTTGACTGTCTAAGATTTCATATTTAACACTTGTAGCAAACAGCCTTCTCTGTGAAGTTAAAACATTATTCTGATGGGGGCATGAAAAATGCCATTCAAGTTTTAACAAATAAATTCATAGGCATCACCATGTGCTGCTGGAAAGTTGAAGTGGTTCATCCAGCACTAAATATTTCTACCACTTTCTTCATTAAATACATACTACATGTAACAAATATGTAGTAGTTTTCTAAACTTTTCTATAACTTTTCCACACTTATTTGCTTCCTCTGCAATTTTTTCTTTTTCTTTTGCCTCTGGTCACAGTCATACCCTCTTACAGCCTTGATAATTTATGTAGATTTATTCAAAGCATCCATAAGTACTGCCAATTATTCTTCTTCAGAATTGACAAGCAGAAGCTATTACAAATTATAACAAAACATGTACAATTCTGAGTAACATGTAACCACACGGAAAAGACCTATACATAAAAAATAAAATCATCCTCATGCTGTATAAATATTACACTAAATTACATAAAAAGTTATCTATTACACTACTATACATTGAATTTATTTTTAAATTCCAGTGTCAGAAAGGAAAAATTATGGACCATCTTTCTTTTTTAATACTTTAAGCAGACATATTTTCTTTGCTAACAAAGCAAGGGTTAGTTTCAGGTTACATTAATCACACTTAATAAAGAGTACATTCACTTTAAACAGAGACAGTGAGTTTCCTTAGATATCTAATTACAGTACATTTCAGTTTATGCTGTATCATTTGAGGACAAAGGGGTTTTTGCAGGACCAACTCTTTGCAGCTATACTGCTAAATGCTACAGGGGTAGGGACCACTGTCATACCCTGAGGTTACCCTGGATTTCTCTTGTTTTCCATAAGGTGCCCCTACATCAATTATTTCCTAAGTGTGCTTTTTGTTTGAATTTTTTGATATCATGGCATGTCTACATTACATTCTTTCAGAACAACACTTGCTAGAATGAAACAGCTCATTGCATGTGTTAGAGTCCTGAGTGTAGTAATAGGCCTTAATTTCCTTGACCAGCCTCAGCTGGGACTTCAGCCAACACTTCAGTCCATTGGCCCAGGAGACCTGTTTAAGGTCAGGTGTGGATCCCTTATTTTTGTTGTAAGTGTACTTTTGTAAATATTTTTGTTTCTATCTCTGTCTCCTAAGTGGATGTCAGGATGTCCTAGGACTTATCTTCTGCTGTTCTTACTGGACTCCAGTGGATTCATTGCTTTGCAGTTCCACAGCATCTTTTTTGTTGAAATGCTGTGGCACTGCACTCTATTGATGTGCTGCCTGTGCTGTGATGAACTTGGTTCTTGTCTCATCCCCTGCTGTAGAGCAGCCCTGATCCTGCTGCTGCATGACAGCATGCTTTATTTGCTTGAGAACACGAACCTAACGGTGGTGTATCTGAGTACTGTGGAAGTAGCCAGACTTGATGTAATCCTGCTCTACTGCCTTTGAGAGTAGATTCAGGTGTGTGCTGTCATCCAGATGTTGTCTTAGTGCTGTTTGCCACAATAAAATCCTCTGCCAAGAAGACAATGATGAAGTAGTTTAGATGATGATCATGCTAGCATTCATACTTAGTCCCTAGACTTGCTGCAAACATGCATATGCTTCTTGCCTTTGAGTACAAATTGCATACAGGTAAGATGGCTGTTTACTTGGCTGCTGAACTAGAAGCTCATCTGGAAGTCTCCAATAATAAATGTGTGAATCTCCACAGGCTGAATTTGAGGGGCAAAATTTATAGATGTGGAAATAAAGGAATGTCATGTGACCAGCTGATAAATAAAGGAGAAATGTGATTAAAGCAGTTCAGGAGGAGTATTGCACAAAACAGACGTCATATTATTCTGTGCATGGGATTTCCTGTTTTTGCAGGTTCAAGTAGCTGGAAATTCTGGGTAGTTTTGCAAGGTAGGTTTTTGTAATTGTTCTTTGTCCTCTTAACTAGCTCGTTTTCTTCTTAGGAATAGATCACGTGAAGCAAAACAGATATCCGGAATTTTATATTTTCCATTTGACAACCACCAATTAATAAAGAGAAGTCACTAGGGATTAAGGTTCTCAGAGAATATATAACACCTCCAGAACTACATGAGCAATAGTCAATACTCTGATACTCATCTTTTCATGTTTAACAGCAATAATTATTTGTGAGAATATTTGTCTTCAAGCAGAAACTAAGGAGCACATCCTTTTCCCATCAGCCAGCTAAGTTTAATAAGCACAAAAGCTGTTAAACTGATTTCTAACCATTATGGGGAGCACCTTAGCCATAAAGTTATTTCTAAATACATCTTCTATCACCAAGACTGTTCTAGTAGGTGCAGTTTCAGAAAAAGACATTGCCTTTGTAAGCTGGGGAGCCAACTGCCATGCTCTGACCCAGGTGACTGTGAGTGGAGCATGATTTCAGACAGTACTAAACTTAGTATCCCTTGTATGATTTCATATGCTAAAATAAGAAGCAACTGTTCTCAGATACAATTTTTTCAAGTAGGCTTGTGGAAGAAAGGGAAGTGGAAGAGTGGAAACTTCTAGATTATTACATCCAAGTTCTGTTGGAGCTTAGCAAATAATGAGGAATTTGGCAAATATTTACTACTTAACTGCAAAAACCATCATGGAGTAGGTATGTGCCTTTATTACTGGTGAAAACATGCAGAAAACCTGCAGTTTGACTTAGATGTTGCTTGACAACTCGAAAACCTTTTTACATTGAAGCTGAACATATCTGGTATATAAATTACCATAAGACAATAAAGAGGAAAACTTCTCACCCAGACTGTCTTTAGGAGAGTTTCACACTTTAATAGCTTACTTTCAGTATAATCAATATTGCCTTCTTCTCCCCATACTACAACAGCAACTGTTTTATCTCCAAGATATAATAGAGAAAAGTCTCACACAGAACAGAATATTTTCCATAGATAAGAGTATGATTTGATGTACTGATGTATGTCTTATATCAAAATTATACTATCTCAATGGATTTTATATTTAGATACCTAATAACCATTCCATCAAGGAAATGGATTCACTGGGCAATTTTTGTCCAGCATAAAGCACTCTGCTGGCAGAGATGTGAACACAAGCACAAAGGTATTACAGGAGACAGTATTAAGACCAAAACACAGGCAAGACTGAAGGGGATTTGAACCTTGTATAAAGCAGTTGCATTTATAGTATTAATTTAGAGCACACTTAAACACAACTTTTTTTCTGGAAAAAAAAACCAAACAAACAAAAAACCAAAAAAAAGCTAAACAAAAGATAAAAAGCCTAAAAACCTTGTGATGATGAGAAGTTGCTCTAGAAGATATTCAATTACTGTCCTTCAGCTTTCCAGCTAAAATGCATATCTGTGATTTCCTCTGCTGCTAGTGCTGAGAGACAAAATGATAAAATATAGTATTAATTTAAAGTCTGCTCATTCAGAACTATAATGGATGTCATTGGGTCCTACTGGAATACAAAGGATAGAGGGTTCTATCTGGAATTTCACCTCTTGATATTTTTCCTTGGACGAGAACAAGACTTTTCGATGTTGTTTTGCATATTGATATATTAGTGCTACTTAGTGAATAATATTAAGTCGGTCACACAGAGATAGTGATTTGTATTTAACATACTGGAATTTGGATATGCTGATAAAGCCAACATGCTTGCTAACATGATTCAGTATACAGCATTTTGAAATTGATTGAAGCATTCGTTACCTTTCTGGTTTTATGACCAACAAGTCATGGCTATGCTTAATTGATGTTCCTGTATTTCTTTCTACAGCTGCAGATTCACAAATTTAAAAAGGGGCTGCCTTTTTCTTCAATCAGATAACGCTTGAATTAATTCTCTACAGTGACACCTCTGCATTTAAGATCTGGCTTTGGCTCAAATTGTAGAAAGTCTCGTTCAGACCATATGGTTTGATTTTCTTATGGTAATTAAGCAAATGGTAGGGAAGCATTTTATTAGCTTGGTAGCTGGCTCTACACTCTTTTGAGAGTTTATCAGACCATTATATACAACATGGTAGAAACCAATGTAGCATAAAGAAAGGAGGGGGACAAGAACAGGAGAAAAGTGATAAGCTCTGTAAAAGTCCTGCCATCACAGAGATGGTATATAGTAGCCTATTCCTTTGCCTTTGTTCCTACACATCAGAATTCCTCCGCTTTCCTCACTGCTAATCTAAAGACAGGCTTGTAGGGATGGGGAACTAGTGTATTGCTATACTGAAGCAAAGAAATCCTTCCTCCATCAAATGTAAAAGTACAAATTCTGTACTTCGAGAATTTTAGGGAGAGAGATGATATTTTTTTTCTCCCTTCCATGCCATTGCTCAGGATTGTTTAGCTTGAACAAGGAAAACATGGCACTAGTAGTTTGCCCTCACAATTGTTTGAGTACTCATTCATCTAACATCAATTCAGCCTAAATTCGCTACACAGTCATACCTTCCTTAACACATACATGGGTTTTGGCCTTTAGCAGCAAAGGAAAAAATAGGAATTTAAAACCTATGCAAAACACTCAGGTTTTGAGTACTCCTGGTTGCAGAGTAAGATTACAATAAACCGTTCTTTGTTCTCTAGTCATTCTTATTACATTCAATCATGTATATTTGCGCACAGTTGAACATGTGTGCCAGCTCAGACAGCTGGCATAACAGTGTTTCATGAACAAATTAAACAGTTGATAAGTAGCTTCTTTTATAGACAAATCTGCAAAGTGACTGGACCAAATGTACAACTATTTGAAGTATTTTGTGTCAGAAAACCTCAGCTGGATGTGATATGCTATAAACTTCTTTCTAGCAGTAATGTCTGCATTTTCTCTTGAACAACTTTTCTAACACTCAGGTGGTATCAGTTGCTGTTGTGTACAGTAGTGTACAAAAGATTAACTATCATAAAAGAATGACATTGGGAGCAGATTTTGATATTCCTTTGACAGCATAAGGTTGAAGCTGTAAATTCTTTTAATACCACAAGATCAGGACCCTGCTATACTACTTCTTGTAAAACTCACATATGAAAGAGATGATTTTTCACCCCAAAGAGTTTACAATCTGCATATGATATAAAATTTGTGATAGATACAAGACAAATCTCAACAAAATAGGCCACGTCATCAGTGCTCTGGGAGGTTACTGGCTGTCAGATTTCCCACTGGAAGATTTAAAAAAAATATTTAAAGAAGCTGATGAGATTTTGAGTACTACAGGAATTTTTTTCCCAAGCAACAAGACAAAATGTGTGAAGTTATTTGAAAATATCAAATAGAAGTGATCCGAGCTGACATCAGAGGCAGTACCTGCAGTTTACCTTGATGCAAGCATGATGATAGTTTAGGAAATGCCCTAATGATAGTAATACTTCATATTTGTGGAATGTGAACAGATGTGCATAGCCAGAATTGAAGAAGCTGAATGAAGACAGCTCAACACATTCAGATTCCAATGAACCTCTTTACAAGAGTTTTGAAGTTTAGAGACTGACAGTTTTAGTAGGTATGTCAAAGCCAAACATCTCCTAAGGCTTTATAGACCAGATTTATGTTGTTTTGTCCATGTCTTTGAAATTAAAGCTTTGTGCCCTCACTAGTTAAGTAGAAAGCATGGTTGTCCTTTCCTCAAGTCAGTGTGGTTATAAAAACAGTGAGAAAATCAGAACTTTTTTAAAGCAATATTGAAATATAAAATTCAGAGAATATACCATGCAAAAAAATAAACATGTTCTGTCTACATTAACTCTTCTCCAACTTTACTGTATTTCCTTGACTATTTCTACAACTCTCATATTTTTGGTTTTCTTAATAAGATCCAACTACTCTGAAGAAAGCTGGAAGTTCTTTAATTCTACAGACAACCTCCTTTCACATGCAACTTATCAGAAATGCAACTCCACATAGTAGCAACTGCATCAACTTCCAAGTTTTAGAGGGGTGAGAACTCATGAGAAGATCAAAAGCAGCCTTCTAATATATTACTAACCCTTATTTTCAGGAACTTTCTAAGTTGTTTGCTCATAAAGCATTACAATTTCCCCAGGCTGAAAACTGGAAAAAAGTAATTCCTTCCATATGTCAGCTTTTTAATAATCAATTAAGTTAACAAGAGCTCTGCCATCTGCACCTGATCCAGTGACAGAATAACACTCCCAGAGTGGAAGCATCTTCAGTTTACGTTCACCTGAATCACAAATAATGAAGCACGGTGAGCAGAGGAATCAAAGGGAATGAAAGAACAAGCAAGGTGAAGTCCCAGCTGGAGGAAGGAAGCAGAGATGGATCTTTTCATGTCCAGCAGGAAAACCTTAAAGCTGAGGTTTTACACTGGAAAGAAATAAAACTTCGAATTTTCAATAATGGTAAAAGGGTAACTCCAGTTGGAATAAAATGCGTCATTTACAAAGGTTGTCCATACACACGGCATGTTCAGTTTTTCAAAGGTAATATCAAATATAAGCCTGAAGATAATGTAACCTGCAGAGAATACACTAGAACAAGGCATTGATCCAAAGCTCGGGGACCAGAAGTCAATTTGCAGCTCAGCTGTAGGGATTTACCACGTGTAACTCTGCGTGGACTGCAACAGTGGTTATAGTGTTGTCTGACTGGTCTATTTAAGTTACCAATTATTTGGGAAGATGGCCATCTTTTGGACAAGAAAAAACATTTTTCACCTTGGTATATTGATCTTCTAAATTTCCAGAAGAAATGCCATCTTTGCATTGATAGCACACAGAAAAGTGTTACTGATTCTGCAACACGTAGTCTCAGGCCTGTCTGAGGCATTCATAGTAAACATCTTTCTAGACCATGCTCTTCTCACAAATCAGAGCGAACAAGCAAATATACAATAATAAATACAGTTTTTTACTTTTAATTTTTTTACTTGAGAGCCATTGTGCTTAAGAATCAATTCCTTGATCAAGGTTCATTATCTTTTAAAAAGAAAGAGAAAAGAAAGTTAAAAAAAAAAAAAGGAAAAAGAGATGCTCCTGCAAAAATAAATATGCCTGAATCCAGGTATACAGAGAGGTGCTACTACAGATAATGTCTGAGAAACCTCACTGACAGTTCAGTCCATTGCCTGGAGTTGCCTTTAGACCCTACATCATTAGAAAAAAGCTGTGCATCTAAATTTTGCATGGACAATGAAGATGATAGAGTTGAGAAACCACCATTACAGCAAAGTCCATGAATTACAGGTGACTTCTGTCCGGTGGATTCTGTTGCATCTAACTGCAGTAGAATGGGAGGCAGACAGCAAGAGGAGGAGGTAACTGCTAGAGACGATAGTGAGATACATCTGCTACAGCTGTGCACCAAGTAGCTGAGGAAGCTGACTACTTTGGGGAGCATGTGAGAGAATTAGAGACAAAGCTCTATACCAGCTGATTGACACTGTCTGTCAATCAACAGCCTCTGGCAAGCTTTTGACCTGGACCTACTGACTCTCTTCCAGATGGGCATGGTTCAGCACACAAGCAGTTTAAGAGCAGCCTGTCTATTTTGGCAGTAGATGCAGTTTGCTGCTATAGATGGAGGACATTCCCTTTATTCATTGCCCAGAAACATACCTGAGCATATTGAATTTGCTAATATAGAATATGTATGAAATGCCCTTCCATGTGCTGCTGCATGGATGTAATGGATTTTTTCAGAAAAAAAAAAAAAAAAAAAAAAAAAGCCCTTCCCAAACAAAACCCACCTGTAAACTACTTTTAGCAGAATTAATTAGCATTATCAAATCAGATTTTTTCACATTCTCCAGTTCCAGTTCTCTCTCCCAAAAGCATGGAAAAGCATAAGAACAATCAAAATTCCATTTGGAAAACTTTCTGAACAGGACACAATCACAATGTTATATATTAGTGAGGCATCAGGAGTAACAACTGAACCTCACTCAGTAACCACCAAGCACGGTGCTGTTGGCTTAGTGCTTCTTATACTTTCTAGTGAGTAAATGCAGGATGATTGAAGGTCTGGCTTCAATTCCAGAGGGTTTTAAGGCTTTGATATATGCAAGGTCAAATCAGAGTTAGCACACTTGAGCTAGATCTTGATCCATAATTGATTCATGTTTTGTACGTGTTCCTTACACTGATGACCACTGACTCTTGGCTGACAGGCAGTAGCTATGTCGGTGCCCTTTTAAAACAAGTAAAATGTCCTTCAACTCACATAATTATGGTCTGTTGCATTATGCCATATAAGGGGAAATAGCCTCCTATTTGCCAAGCTTTTACAAGAATAAAAAAGAAGTTGCCTGCATACTGAGACACATGATTCCGTATTTCCAGAGTGACAAAAATGAGATACATGGTCAAAAAAAAATTAAAGGTATAGACACCTTAACAGAAACTGCAGCCAGATAACATGTGGACCCTTATTTTGTCTTTTTAAAAAAATATGGTTATAAAATATTCAGAGCTTATCTTTCTCTATTCAGATGAGTTAAGGACTGAAAAAAGATAGCTTGGATAAAAAAAAAAAAAAAAGCAGCAACAACAAAAAGCAGGTATTCAGCATATTTTAAAAACTATATGTTTCTCCTTGTAAAGGCCACATATACTTGCAAATTCTGCTGCCGCCGCACAAACCAAACACAGACAATGAGGAAAGATCATTCTGACATTTTTATCTTTTTCCAATGTCCAGGCAATATTTGCTGCTCACTGTCATCTCCACCATTGACCTTCAAATAAGATGAGCGAACTGTTCAAGATACCTGCATTTTCCTTACAGATTATATCAAACCCCTAAAATTAAGATTAAAATCATATGGCTTTGATACTTTAAAGGTCTGCGCTAAAGAATTTACGGTGCAAGTCTTCCGATTACAAAGAAAACTCCTTATTTCTAAAAAATTTCTGTTTCAGCCATAAACCATGCACAAGGGTTCCTAACCTCAGGTTTTTTCTTTTAGCCCACCTACCATTTATATTATAAAGTACAACAACATGTAATTGCAGATATTTTTTTTTTATCTAAGAAGCCATGACCTCAGTGTTAACACAATGATCTGAGCACCAGACAAGGGCATTTAAATAATAATTTTTAAAAAAGCACTTAAAAAAACCCCACCCAACAGCAACCCAACAAACCAGTTTTCCAGAAGATGGCTCTACCCTTTAAATCAGGCTTCAAGACGCATGAAACATATCCATGCTGGAGCAGAATCATGGTTCTATTTATTGAAGATAAGGCCCAAAATGTTATTCATTTACCTGTACACATTGCCACAATAAAATCAAGAGAAGTGCTTTCCAGTGTACTCTGTGCACACATTCAAGACAGGACATTGTAGCAAAGTATTGTCAGGGATTCCTTCTCTTAGACTGGTTTGTCCTCTGTCTTAGCTTGAGAAATTCTACATTAGCTATCAGAAATAGCTAATCTGTTTTATTTTCCAGAGATAACAATTCTAAATTTATTTATTCACTTGAAGTGAATAAATATTTGTTCAAGTTCAGTCCAGAACTTTACTGGTGGTAGCTTAATCTACCACCTACTTATAACCAAGGACCATTATTAGTATAAATACACTAAATAAATCATCTTCTTAATTTAGAACTGGTTGGAACTCTGGAGGAGAAAGCTTTAGCATGATAAGTATTTTGTGAGAGGGAACAAAACAAACTAAACAAAAAATAATATGAGTAATAAAGATGCTTCCTTATTTTAGAACACAGTGTTTTGATAAGTAGGCAGGCTGGCCTTTAGAAACAGAGTAGTCTTTATCTGCTTTAATAACAATTTTAAGAATAGGACCTGAACTGATAAGGAGATCAGACAGATATGACAGGCTTTTTGAGAGTCTCTAAAACTGAAAAGTCAGTTTACAATCATGTAAAACAAAGCTGAGTGGAATCACAGATGCTTTTAGAAATTGACATGGACATAATTAATTCTTCCACCTCAGAAGAGAGCTTATACAGATTCTATTACAGCAGGTTGAAGGGTAGCATGTCTGCTGCGAGTAAATCTTGTCAGGCTGTGAGTGCATAACCTGGAAGTGCATTTTGTAAGCAGGCTTTAGTCTTCCCCTGTAGGTTCTGCAAAAATTACACCCTCTTATTATTAGCATGCCTTTATTTAAATCAAGGCTTGAAAAGGAACTGAAAATTTAGGCAAGACTGCACTACTAGGGATCATTGTGGCTATAACCTCTTCATTTTGCCACTCCTTTTTTGCATATTACATGACAGGAAAACAAGAATTTAAGGTGCCTTCTTTTCCTAGGTGTTCCCACTTCAAAGGGTCCTCAAACTGGGGCTGTTCATTGAGATCAAAAAACAGTCATGAACAATACCACAGCATCCCAGAAATTTCGAAGTGGGTCATAACATCTGTCAAGTAATCTAAAGCAATTCACAAGTCCATCACTTGTCCCTGTGGCATGGTCTGCTGTCACTCTGTCTCAGGCAGCAAATGAATGGATCACAAAAGAAAAGTCAAATAGCTGACCTCCGGAGCACCTGCTGCTATCAGTAGCGATAATGGAAACATGTATGGTTTATTAAAGAGTTACATTTATGAAAATGTCTTAAAGGTGTAGGAATGGCAGAGTAAGAATAAAAGATGAGTCCATCATTGGCAGATTCAGGTGTGACAAAAAGGTTTCACATGCCAGAAATTCTCTGCTCCAGAAAACTTTTTGCACATCTCTATCAAAGACATCAATTTATACAGTTAAAATAGGCAGCTGTTCCAGAAAAATATTACATGAACTGTTACTGTTCTTCATGGAACTGGGAATACTGGACATTTAATTATAGTCTATCTTATTTTTCCACTATTTGACAGAATGTATTGAAGAGTCTTTATTTTTAAAAGTTGAATCCCAACAAATTTATTTTTTTTGAAGTTTGTCACTTTTTTTAAAGTTAGTTCATTAGGAGCTACATTTATGAGGCATATTGTCTATGAAAACAGATAGTCAAATATGAAATCACACTTTAGCCACAAGACCCAAATCCCGTATGGATAACTCTGAATATGAACTTAATAATCCTCTAAAGTATTTTTCAATGGCAGACAAATCAAAAGGATGCAATTTTAGCTTATCAGCTACCAACAGCAACACTATAGCTAAATTTAGCTATATGAATACTAGTCCTGCTCTAAGTTGTATAGTACTTAATGTTATTCATAAGACCTTGTAGCTGTATAATGTGGAAAACTATTCCTCAGAGGACAGCAGCAAAAAAAAATTCTTTCCAAACAGTGTGATAAATATTGCAGGTTTTAAAAAAATAAAATTTCACATTAGGGCTTTTTATACGTAACCTGCAGTTTGGCACCTAGACTTTTTCTGCCTTTCTGTTCATCTCAAAAGATGAGTGCTCACATTTTACAAGATCATGAAGTTCTAGCTGACAAATGAGACTATATTGAAATTAGTTTCAAATCGCTTTGGTGCATAATTAACAGTGCCCACACAAGCATTCACATGTTTGCAATATCCAAATCTCTCAGTAAGGTCTTGACCCTAGGTTCCTTCAAGATGACAGGAGTTCTTCCACTGTGTTTGCTGTATTTGTTCAGAAATCTAAATCAGTAAGAGGAAAGGGATAGAAAAACTTGTGTAAATCATGCATCTAAGGTCAATTTTTACATTTTTCTGCTGCAGAATTCAAATTCCATAGAAATTAAGTGTAGTGTTTTATTCAGCTAGGCTTGTAAGGAAAATATGCCTATCTGACAACAGTGAGAGAGCCAGGCTCGTCCCCCTGTTACATCAGTGGAGGTCTGTCAGTTATTGTAAATTTAACAAATGTCAGGGGAATTCTGTGACGGATTTTCATTCTTATACAGCAAAGCTTTACAAGCAGCATATAATTAAGATTAATAAAACACAGTGAAAGCCCTAAAAGCTAGTAATTTTGTTGAAGGCAAGTGACTTGACTAAGGCAGAGAAGACTCAATGTCAGAGTTGGACTCAGAATTCAATCCTAACACTGAACTATCTTTCCACTTATAAAGTGTTCAGCAACTGAGTCAGTCCATGCTTCCATTGCAACAGCAACTTGTGCATCAGTTTCAACCAAGTTGATGTCAGGAAGCCAACATATGTGGAAGATTACAGATCTTATGCACATGTGAAGGATTCATGTTGGCTGGCTGCCAGACACCCACCCAGCCCCTTTCTTATTCCTCCTCCTCAAAAGGATGGAGGAAGAAAAAACCCATGGGTCAAAAAAAAGCCCATGGGTCAAGATGGAGAGGTCACTTATGAATTACCATTGTAGGCAAAACACATAAAAAAACCACACAAAAAAAACTTCACACAAAAAAAAAAAAAAAAAAAAAAAAACAAAAACAAAAAAAACCACAAAACCCCACACAACCTTTGGAAAATTAATTTAATTTATTGCCCATTAAAATAGATTTGGATAGTGAAAATCAAAGACAAAAGCTGAAATACCCTCCCCACCTCCTCTTCTTCCCAGGCTCAATTGCACTACTTCATTCCCGACTCCCCTACTTCCCCCTATCTCCAAGTGGTAGAGGCGGTTGGTCCATCACAGTTCCTCTCTGCTGCTCTGCTCTCCTCACACTTTGTTCCTGCTGCACTGTGGGTCCTTCCCAGGGACTGTAGTTCTTCATGAACAGCTCAAATGTGGATCCTCAAGAAATTCTGACCAGACCTTCCTGGTGATGTGCATTTTATGAATAGAGAAATTTTCCCAGTCAAAGAGCTAGAGATAAAAACAAAGGATAACGAAAAAGTAGAAATCCTGACATTTAATTGAATCGGTCAGCCTGACCTTGCAGAAAACAGTGATGGGATGGAAAACTAGAGGACAAATACAGCTGAGAGAATAAAAGGATGGGAAATGAACTCAAAATTGGAAGAAGCAAAATCTGGAGTAGAAAAGGAAGCAGGGGGTGACACTTGAGATAGCTAGGTACAACATTCACCTGAAGAATAGCTATTGCTGAAGAAGTCTTCTGTGTAGAGAAGGAACTGGCAGACAGTTGAGGAGATATAAGTGACAAATTCATTCACTTAAAGGCAACAGCAAAGCATATCAGAGGAGAAAGAATAGGAGAACTGGTGAGAAACATAAGATGCCACTGACGCTGATTTTTAGTTTAGTCAAGTTCAAGTTCATTCTCACACAAATGGTTACATGAAGAGTTTCAGAAAAGGCTTTACATGCCATGATCAGGTTTCTGCAATAAGGTGTTTGCTTGCCTTCCATCTTTCTCCCTTTCCCTTTGTCGTGGTTTAAGCCCAGGCCATAAATCAGAACCACGAAGTCCACTTCCCCCCCCACCTTTCTTCCCTCCGCTCCTGGAAGGACGGGGAGGAGAATCAAAAGAATGCAACTCCCATGGGTTGAGATAAGAACAGTTTAATAACTAAGGTATAACACAAACCACTACTGCTACCACTAATAGTAATAATGATAAAGGAAATAACAAGGAAGAGAATACAACCGCTCACCAACCGGTACCTCACCCCCACCCCACAGTGATCCAGCCCTTCTGGGAACTCTCCATTCTACATCCAGGGCATAACGTGCTATGGTATGGAATACCTCTTTGGCTAGTTTGGGTCAGGTGTCCTGTCCCTGCTTCCTCCCGGCTTCTCCTCCTCCCTGGCAGAGCATGAGACTCACAAAGTCCTTGGTCAGTCTAAACATCGGTGTTATCAGCCCTGTTCCCAGGCTGAAAGTCAAAAACACAGTGCTGCAACAGCTACTAAGAAGGAGGAAAAATGACTGCTACTGCTGAACCCAGGACACCCTTGTGCTTCCTCTGCCATCCTGCTTTCCACCTCCCTCACCAGCCCCTCTTATACTTTGACTGTGTGCATACCTCCCTTTCTGTTGCTTTCTTTTCTACATGATATAACAATAAATTAAATGAAACTCAGCTCCTTTTCTAAGTAGTAAGAAAATTATATTTCATTAGTTACTTATGTTTCATACCAAAAGGAAGAAATTAACTCAGTATCTTTGAATACTTTTGTGTTGTTTCATCCTATTATTTTTGTGTGTTTCATCCCATTATTTTTGTGCTGTTTCATCCCATTATTCCATTCTGGCTTGCCAATGTACACTACTACTTCTCGTCTTAGGGTTCATCTCCTACTCTGTTTGGAGTTTCACACAGGAGAACCTAGAGTACTCAAGTGGAAAAACAATGTTACACATACAGCCATTAATCTCCCCCTCTAACCTAAAACAGCCGCTGTCTTGGTCTTCCAAACATTTCTATGTAAACAGTATCAATTCATCATATTCCTCAAATGATACAGTAGTACTTCAATGGAATTTAATTAGTGTATGTATGTGTTGCATTCCATCCTACTCATAAACAGCTTTCAGTGAAGAAGGGAAGGACCAAGCTACACCTAGATAACATTAGTAATAAAAATGTATCTGTGCTATGTGCCTCTACATGTATATCCCTGGTCATGTATGCTGATCATGACTACAAAAAATAGTTTACTCAAGTAACATTAGCTTTTCAGACAATGAAAATAACAGGTCAATAGCTAGCGTTAAATGTGACATTCTTTGACTGAAAAGATTAATTTTAAGAGCTGTCATTACTGGTGTTCAGAAAAATGCACCTGGCATGTTTTTTGGTTACATTTATCAAAAGAATAAAGCTTTTACATACTCAATATGATTTCTTTTATTGCCTCCAAACATTTTAAATTGCTATTGCTGTTTATGCAGTTAATCATCATTTTTTAATATTTTATAAATATTTTGTAATCCCAGCAATTTTTTGCTTCCATTTTTATTATTTCTGAAGATATTGCCTAAAATGTCAAAATATTCAGTAAGTGTAAAATTATGCCTGCCTTAAAAATTATTTTATAAATATTTTTGAGTTCTATTATGATATGCAAAATGTAGATTTCTAGATGTTAAGCAATTATTTGTTTTCATTGCTGTTCAGCAATTATATATTTTGGAAACACTTGTAGATATCTCTGCTAAGCTTTATTTCTTTATGCTAACTCTGTAGTAATTGCTTTCATGATACTTTCCTCATTTCAATAATTTTAAGAACCAAATTTTATGTGTGCTATATAATTCCAAAGGATTAAATGTATGTCTATTTTTAGGCCCGAAATCGATATTCAGCAAAGTCTGTCCTGAATATTGAAAGCTTTAAGTCATCAGAAGATGTATACTATTATTGGTATAAGCAAATGGAAAATGTGAGAAGGACAGTGTTAAATGTAAAACATATAAGTGATTTTAAATAGCATTCTAGAACTTAGTTTAGAAAGATTCTGATTTTTTTATTACCTTTATTATTTTTATCATCTTCACGTTTACTTCCTGCTTCCCTCAATCTGGGTATGCAATCTCTTCTAAAGAAAGCTCATAACAAGCAACAATTAGTTTACGTGGTCTCTTGAACAATTAAGCTCTTGCTGGCCTACAGCTACAGTGTTCTTATTCCAGATACACTCACATGATGGTACTGTAATTAAAAACAAAGAGGAGAGAGTGTAAAATGAACATGCAGTCACACTATAAAACATGTCTTCAGTAGCTACTGGAGAGTCACATGGTATAATCACAGCAAATTAATATGAAACTAAAAATAGTGGTGTTCATTTCCTGTGCATTGCACATCACTGATACACGGTTTTCACACAGTGCTGCAAGTCACTGATAAATTAGCTATAAACATTCTGTCCTCCTGAATAGATTAGTTTATCATTAGCTACATGAATGTTTTCCACATGACTTTTAATCAGGAGTTAAGAAAACTATACTCAGGAGTCATCACATCTAATCCAATGTATTCAATCAGTGCTATAAAATCATTATGAAAGAAATCCATTCTTGCAATGTATTACTTTAATGGGATTAATTGATATTTCACTGAATTTCATTATGAAGAAGGGTAAGATAATGAATGGTTTATTCTTATAAATCATAGTCTGAACAAAGAGTGTAAACAAAACAATACAAAAAGAACCCTTTTCTAAACCATTCCCCTTCACACAATTGAAAAATCCTTTAACGTACGAAATTGAGGGTCTATAGTAAAATAAAAAGCATATAGGAGGCTTTTCCAAAGAACATTAAAGTCAGTAAAAAGACTTACTGTGACTGTAACGGGCTGTAAATACAGACGAAATGTAGAAGTGTGGTTATACATACAATATTCATGTTGTTTCACTCAGGTCCTCAGTAGCAACTCCCATTATTAGATACCCCATGGCTCCTTCTTTACCACTGAGCAATGGCCATTAACCAGGCTGTCATCACTATTGGGCTTTAATCTTCCTGACTGCCTTCATCGACAAAGGTAATGTTTTCTTCTGAAGGTTTAGTTGATTCTCAAAAACAGTGTGATATGCTAATACATTTTATGGGAGTAGCACGTTTGGTGAAAAGTTTGACTAGCAAGGAGTACAGGTGTTGTCTGCAAGTACATTTCTGGTGTGGGATCTAACAGAATTCTGTTGTCACTCCACCATCCCTGCAGAATGGAAACAAAATGCCTCATACAACAGAACTGTCTGACAGCATTTCTCTCAAACTTTTCCACTGGACTGCAGTCTACCTGCCTTAAGAGAAAGGGTTTTTTTAATTTCCAGGGGACTAGAGGGAATGGAAGTAATAGCTGGTTTCCCTCATCCAGATTCTTGCCTGTCACTTTGTAGCACACAGTACCAGAGCATCACAAAATATGCATCAAAACCCCAGGAGTACCAGAAGAGATAATTTTACAGGCTCAGAGTTCTCAACCTCTGAGTTCTGGTTGCAAGAGAGAAAGACCATTTTCTACTTATAACTACGGTATTCAATTGCCCAGTTGTAAGATTAATTATTTATATGGGTTATTAGAACTGAGAACTAAGTTGGGCATTAAGATTTTCTAAGGCTAAGGAGATTAGAGTTTTGATAGCAAACCAAAACACTCTTCAGATAAAGTGTCTCTGTGCAAATCACCAGACTCTTATCATAATTAACAAAATTGCATCTCTTTAGGTATTTTTATTTCATAAGGAACAAGTTAAAAACCTCAGAATAGCTACAAACTTTAGATTCCACTTTAGCATGGAATGCAAGGTTTTATCACATAAACCATATGACTTCTTTTTTTTTCAATTCAAAAAGCATCCTGACAAAACTAAAGTGGAAGTGGAACTAAAGATCAGCTCTACACATGCAGAAAAACAAGAGCTCCACCCTTCCTATATTTCTTATTCATCCTCTTCCTTCTTCCTGGTATTTGATTGCTTGCTTTTGGAAACACAAAGATCCTACGTAGTCATAGCTAAATCTCATTTCATACTTTCTTGTAAGAAGGTATCAAACAAAATCATTGTCAGTTGTTTCAATACAATATAAGGCTTTCAATTTTTGTGGGTTTTTTTGCCTGATATTGTTCTTCACTCTTTCTACATCATTATCTTGCATTGTCAGAACCAGAAAGGAGGTGAGAATTTAACACGAGTTCAAATTACTGCAAATCAGGATTAAACATTTTGTGTGGTTTTTAGGGTGCCTTTTTGAGTAATTTTTGGTAATTGACACAATTCTCTGGAAATTTTAAATCTAAGACATGTTAAAATGGTTGCAGAAAAGAGATGAATGAAAGGAACAGGTAGTTCCACAGACTTTTAAACCCAGTTAAGTAGGTATATTCCAGAAATGAAAGAATACAGGCCAAAATGACTTGAGAAAGATTCCCCCAGAAAGGAGACTAAATTACTTTTCCCTCTGCAACTGTTAAGAGTTTTTATCCATGCAACAGGAAAAATTAAATCGGAAGAAGTGTTAAAAATGAAAAGTTGAATTGTGTTTCCTTGCTATTCTATTGTGAAGTTTAACTAAGCTCCAAGAACATTCTTGGTGTTGCTGAGCAGTAGAAACCAACTCAAAGTTATATGACTTCAAACTTAGCCAACTTCAAGCATGCCTGACATAAAAAGTTGCTTCAAGGTGATGAGCATATTTTTTTTTTACATAAGAAAATGGTGATTTGATGATAAGAGGTGGGACACGGGCTTGGCACTGGAAACCTCATGACTATAACCATTTTCCCAGTGGTCAGTTAATAGAAATGTAAATCTGGCTTTAGAATTACCAAAGAGAACTAACATATTCTATCCAACAAACGTAAATGACACTATATATAGCAAATTCAGGTGTAACATGCAGCTGCAGACCACTGATGAAAGAGCAAAAGTGTAAAAGCACCCTGGCAAACATTTAAAATTACTCCAAGTGGATCCTAGAGTGTGAAAGAAAAAAACACTAAGAAGAATGTATTTCTTTCAGTGAAGGACCTTAGGATCAGAGAAGCAGATGAAGCATGACCACACAACCAAGATAAAGGCTAGAAATTAAGAATGTAAATAACAATTTAAATTGCCTTTTTTTTTTTTTTTTTGGAGTATTTTTGTAATAATTACGTCCGAACTAAAAAATATTATTTAATTAGATTGCTAAGATTTCATTTGCTTTATGTTTAGGTGTTCTTCCTTTTAGTCTATAAACATGATTTTGAGAATAATATTGTATGCACAGGATCCTTTGGAAACAACATATTTGTTCAGGTGATGCATCTAAACTCAAGGAAGTATTAGAAAAGCCTCTGTTTCAAGTTCTTTAAGTTGAAACAGCACATTATGGATGTATATATTTAGTCATATCATAACAATGTATTGGATTCTACCTCACTGACAGACACAAAGTAGGCATCTCTATAAGTAACTGCCAATTCCATCTGCTTTTCAAATGATATCTCTTTTAAAAAGTAGCAGTTTTACAGAGATTATGTACCAGGTTATTTGCTGTCAAGAGGTATATACTTTAGTGTAGCATATTTTAGGTTGAAATATTCATCAGTTTACATGAAGAGCAAATGACTAGAAAACACTGTTCTCATCTGAATGGCACTATCTAAATATATTTTATTCTCCCTTTTCCTCAAAAAAAGGAAAGAAAATAAACTCTTTTAATAAAGCTCATTATTTTTTGAAAGCATTGTTAAAATGGTTTGTTTCTGATCGGTACAAGGTCAGTATCTCATAATTAGGTCCATGCAGCTCATTGCAGTATCTAATGGTCAACAAACCAGCCTTCAGATATCTTTAGGCTTATAATAAGAAGCAGCATTACATTATTTATATATCAATGGAACAAAGGTCCTAAACAATCCTTAATGTGCAGTAAGTGACAGGTCAGCTCTTTTTTTAGAAAAAAAGAATTTCTATTCCTACCATTCCATTGTGCAAGAATGGGAACAGAGGGTAAGAAAATTCCATTTCTGTTCCTCCTGGAAGAAAAATAAAAATATTATTTTTAGCTTGATTTCTGTTCCATAAATTTTGTTTAGTTGGGTTGAAATGTGAATCCTGCAAGTCTCTAATCCCTACAATGAACTTAATCACACAGTAAACTCAAAGAATTAGTCTGAACCTCAAGAAGCCAAACACCCAGTTGGACAACTACTTATTCTTTTATAAGTAGGAAACATATTTTCAGTCTTCATTGAAATCTGTCTTTTGCAGAAGGCCCAGAAAAATCAGCACATCTGAGGAAGAGAAACTAGAGGAAATTTATCTGCCTGCAAATTTTTAATTGAAATACATTTACCAAGAGTCTCTGCTGTAAGTGCAGCAAAAACAAGTGGAGAGAAATATCCTTACAGCTAGAACAGATGCACTGTTTAAATCACCCAATACCTTCACATTTGACAGGCAAAAAAAGCAAAGTCTTTAGTTTGTGTGTATGCGCTTGTATACAGCTTTTTTCGCCTGGACTACTGCAAGTCTTAGGTGCATATTCAGTAATATTTTTGTTTGAATTAACATTTTTTGCACTGAAAAGTTAGAGGACTGTTGTGCAAAATTAAAACATGCTCATTTTACTCTCTCCAAAAAGATAATCCTAAATATATTCAGGAATATTAATAATTTACTGTTTTGTCTTCTTCAAAGTCCATCAATGAGATCTCAGTATCAGGCTTCAGACTTCAAATACATTATTAAAAAACTTCAAAATATTTAATTTCTAAGAGATTACAGTAACATGTTCTGGGCATTCTGTTACTAATATCGGATGCAGCGATTGAAAAAGCACACATGATTAATTGGTGTGGTTGCTTTGTTTGTAAGTTGTTTGCAAACTTATCACAAGACAACACTGATAGTACATGTTCTATAAAACATACTGTACTTTGTCAAAAGTGGGTGAGAATGCCCAGGGATAAAAAGAAATCTGCAGTTGATAGTTGTCCTTCGGCAGCGGGCAGCTCTAAGAGCTTGTGTCTTACTCCCAGTTTGTGTTTCCAGCTCCTCAGTTAAGAGAAAATTGTCCCCATCAGTTCTTGGTTTCACCCATCTTATTTATTTCTCTTTTTTGTACAAAGGACTTTGTACCTCACCTTTCATAGAATCATAGAATGGTTTGGGTTGGAAAGGACCTTAAGATCATCTAGTTCCAACCCCCTGCCATGTGCAAGGACACCTCACACTAAACCATGTCACCCAAGGCTCTGTCCAGCCTGGCCTTGTAAACTGCTGGGAATGGAGCATTCCCAGCTTCTTTGGGCAACCCATTCCAGTGCCTCACCACCCTCACAGTAAAGAACCTCTTCCTTATATCTAACCTTAACTTCCCCTCTTTAAGTTTAAGCCCATTACCCTTTGTCCCATCACTACATCCCTGATGTCCTTTACATATCATCAGGTAGCCTTCAGTCTAGTACAAGCCTATATAAGTTGCCTATGCATGACCTTTAGAACAATGTTTTTGTTTCCGCAGCACATGAGAGGCACTGAGCACTGTTTGACCTGCCCCAGCCTGAGAAATAGTATGGTGTCTGTTGTGGTTTAAGCTCAGAAAAAAATCTAATAAGACAATAAATACATCCAACTATTTTGGCCTGACGAAATGTGTAGTTTCTTGGAACAGTGGCAGTTTCAGCACTTATGCTTTAGGTGGAGAGAGGTAAAACAGTATGGGTGCTATTGCATCAAGAAAGGCCTAAGCAGAGGATGTTGAATTTGCAGTAAGAAAGTGAGGGAGAAGGTGAAGAACCTTTTGAGAAAAAAGGGAACAGTACTTGTCCTGGTTTAGCAGTAGCAGTCATTTTTTCTACTGGTGCAGTGCTGTGTTTTGACTTTCAACCTGGGAATAATACTGATAAAGCTGATGTTTTCAGTTGTGGGTCAGAATGTTTACCCTGACCGAGGACTTTGTGAGTCTCATGCTCTGCCAGGGAGGAGGAGAAGGTGGGAGGAAGCAGGGACAGGACACCTGACCCAAACTAGCCAAAGAGGTATTCCATACCACAGCACGTCATGCCCAGGATGTAGAATGGAGAGGGCCCGGAAGGGCTGGATCACTGCGGGGTGGGGGCGAGGTACCGGTTGGTGAGCGGTTGTATTCTCTTCCTTGTTATTTCCTTTATCATTACTACTATTAGTGGTAGCAGTAGTGATTTGTGTTATACCTTAGTTATTAAACTGTTCTTATCTCAACCCGTGGGAGTTGCATTCTTTTGATTCTCCTCCCCGTCCCTCCTGAAGGGGAGTTAAGAAAGGTGGGGGGGAAGTGGACTTCGTGGTTCTGATTTACAGCCTGGGCTTAAACCACGACAGTTCTTTTGTGGCGCCCAACGTGGGGCACGAAGGGTTGAGATAACGACAGATCTGACCAAGGCACAATGCTGATTTATTGGCTCTCAAAGTTGTTTCTCCTGATGTCACAGTTTCAGTATGCTGTAGCTTACTTAGAGCCGGTATTTGCTGTATTAGTGTTTATCAAGTGTGGACCTTGGGCTAAGGTTCTTGTCTCATTGTACTTTATGGTAGTGGCTTGTAATGCGGGGGGGCTCCAGCAGCAGGGCAGGATGGACGTGGCCGCGGACTTGTACCTGGCCGTCCCGCTGCTCTTCACTGTCCTGGCCCTCGTCCTCGCCTCCGTCTTCGTGAGGCTGCGGGGAGCTGAGGGGGAGTGGCCCCGGGAGCCGGCGGCGGCCGAAGCAGCCCGGGAGAGCGGCCCCGGGGACCAAGCGGCGGCGGGAGCGGGGCCGGAGGCCGGGAAGGAGGCGGCTGCAGAGCAGCGGGAGGAGGCGGCGGAGGAGCCGAGCCCCACGGCCGAGCCCAGCCCCGCGGCGGCCGAGAGCATTCCCCAGCAGCAGCCCGCCAAGCCCCGTGAGCCTGAGCCGCAGGAGGATGCAGGAGACCCCGCAGCACTTTCCAGCAAGGCAGAGGAGGAAGATCTGGACTCGGAAAAAGTGGAGCTGGTGGTGAGAGAGACTGCAAGTACAGCAGCATCATTTGAGAGTTCTGAAGGTTTTGAATGGCCTTTGGGTACCCTTGGGACCTGCCTGCTAATTGTGATGGGGATCATCATGTTGGCACACACACAGAGTGTGTTTTACCCACGGCCATTTTGTCTGATCCCGAGAGTTAAGCAGAGTCAGGTTTGGGTCTTGTCTGGGTTTAGACAACGATATAGGGGGACCAAGAGGTTTTCTCCAAGGCTGGACAGTCATGAGTGTCACGGTGTGTGGGACAGTATGGGCGAGTATCTAATCCACTGGGCCCCTCCAGTGCTTTGGAAGCGTCGGAGATGGAAGGCAGCTGTGTGGAGTCCCCAACGACAAGTTGCAGAGACTGCTGCAGGGGAGGGTGAATTATTTTAAGCCTGATGGGCCCATGACACTTCAGGCCATCAGGGCAGAGATGCAACATAGAGATGGACTCATGATCGAGGGGTGGACTTTGCAATGGGCCTCTCCTGCTCTGAAAGACTGTTACAAGAGATGGAGCCCACCATCATGGACCGAATGGACTCAGCAGCTTTATAGGGATTGGTCCGTGCACTAAGATAAGAGTGCACTGAGATGAGAGTGAGGGTATATTGAAAATGTGGGATCTGAGCATGACATGAATGGTATGGAATAAGGGGTGGATACTGTCCTGGTTTAGCAGTAGCAGTCATTTTTTCTACTGGTGCAGTGCTGTGTTTTGACTTTCAACCTGGGAATAATACTGATAAAGCTGATGTTTTCAGTTGTGGGTCAGAATGTTTACCCTGACCGAGGACTTTGTGAGTCTCATGCTCTGCCAGGGAGGAGGAGAAGGTGGGAGGAAGCAGGGACAGGACACCTGACCCAAACTAGCCAAAGAGGTATTCCATACCACAGCACGTCATGCCCAGGATGTAGAATGGAGAGGGCCCGGAAGGGCTGGATCACTGCGGGGTGGGGGCGAGGTACCGGTTGGTGAGCGGTTGTATTCTCTTCCTTGTTATTTCCTTTATCATTACTACTATTAGTGGTAGCAGTAGTGATTTGTGTTATACCTTAGTTATTAAACTGTTCTTATCTCAACCCGTGGGAGTTGCATTCTTTTGATTCTCCTCCCCGTCCCTCCTGAAGGGGAGTTAAGAAAGGTGGGGGGGAAGTGGACTTCGTGGTTCTGATTTACAGCCTGGGCTTAAACCACGACAGTACTACAAAGGAGAAGAGGGACATAAACTTGGGTAAGATATTGTGAGAAGGCAGATACTGCTGCAGAAAAAGAATATACCAGCCATGCTTAAGAATATACCAGCCATGCTTAAGAATATACCAGCCATGCTTGTTGTCTGCTCTTTTCTCTAGAAAGGCAAAAGCAACAGCTTTGCTTATTGCTTTTTCACTTTGAAATAAAATAATATTTTTTAAAAAGTCTTCCCAAAGGTTTTGGGGCCTTAGTCCTATCTTGTATCAATATTAGTAACTCTATTCTAAAGTGCCAGGTGTAGAAGATATGAAGCTCAAAGTGTGCTTCAGATCTTTAATCTCCAGTCCTACTTACAGTGCGCAGATGAAATACCCTTTGCTTGAAAACTTCTCAACTCCCAACATTCAGTAAGGAGAAGGCAGGAAAAGACTGCTCTCTGGCCTCCTGCACATGGCAAACAGGAAAATATAGGCTATGGAAAATTTTAGAAGGACAGAGACCTTTGAACAGCTTGAAAGACTATGAGTGGCCTTATTGTTCATGTTGCTGAATCCACGAGAGCTCTGGCAGAGCAGTGGAGCAATGATGCAGCTAAGCCTTCCCTGTGATATGCAATCAGTAGTACGGGCACTGGGATTTCTCTTTTCCTCTGAGCTTTCTATAGCACTACAAGTAGTCATAAAAAAAATTAATAAAAACCCCATGGTTTTGTTGACTTTTTTTTTTTTAATTCCAGAGCAGGTTTGGAGTGAGGTATGCAAGTTCCTGCCAGTGTGGAATGAAGTCCCTCATTCTACCCCTTCAGAAGAAACTAGGAGAAAGGGGTTGCTACAAGAGGAAATGGGGCATCAAAACTCCTTTCCCTGTTTCTCTACACTAAGGAAGGGCACGGCAGGCTGGGTTTTAAATGTCAGCAGGATTAGAAGACAGCAGCATTACCTTTCTTCCTCATAAAGAAAGTCCTGTGCTGGCTAAGCTTCATGTTCAGGCAGCAAGGGTAACACACTCTTTTCTGAAGAGTTTGCTCAAATACCACTGTTGATACGTAAACACCAAGCATGTTTGAAAGCTATCAGTTACAGTTTCTCAGGTCACTGATGTTCTGTAGTATAAACTTTGAGCTTCAATGCAAAATTAGTGGTGTCTTGGCTCTCTGCCTATTACACTCCTCTGTTGTTGATAAAATTAATCTGTGGACATCTTGTACATGTACACACTACTTTTGTAATGTATTCATAAAAACACCTTTACAACTGACACTCACGATGCAATGCAAGGGAGAGAGCATCCCTTGATTTGACATGCTTCTATGAATGCCATCACCGATGATCAACACATATTATCTATTTTTGAAGGAGATTGTCAAAGTTATTGCTCCATCAGGATTTATTACCTTGAATACCCAAACAATCCAACATCAGGATTCAGTTATTCTATAAAACACATTTTCTCTTGAAAACCAAAGTTTTGTCAAAAAGCACAGTTCATCAAGTTTTCAATTAACTGAAAAGTTCTCACTTTAGGAATCCAGTAAAACTTGTAATTTAGTGATACAGATTTTCTTATCATTTATAGAACTTTTCCACATTGATTTCTCACTTAATATTATAAATAGGGAACAATTTATCAAGTCTGAATTTATAGTCCTCTGTAATTATATTGGCTGTAGAAGAAAGTCTCATTTAAAAAATTTGCACTATGGTCTCCAAAATTAGTTGATGGATGCAGAGTTTACATGAACTCCAGGATGAAGTTTGACACAATAGAATCATAATGTAACGTTTTGATAAATTTCTCTATGATTTTACACTTTTTCTATGTTTCAAAAAGAAAAGAGACATTATTAAACACCGTAATTTATGCAGAAGGTCATAATTGTCAAACTATAATTATATTTTAATATAAACCCAGTTTTCCTTTGTAGCATAAATACGAGCCAGGGATAGAGACTCTACCCACCACCACCAAAAAGACTCCATTACTTGACAACATCCTTCTTTGCAAAAGACCACAAGGCTTCAGAACCCCATATTCAAACAGCATAAGTTGTTGGGGTTTTTTTCCTTCTTTCACAAAAGAAATGTTTCTCAATGCCCACCCTATATTTCCATTTTTATGCATAGAAATACATGCACCAGCCAAAAATTTTCAAAACAAGAGTGCAATGAGCCTTTTGGAGACCACTTACTTTAATAGGTGGCAGTAAGAAAGATTAAAAGTCTCTTCAAACTCTAAACCAGATGTTTGCCATCTAGTCTCATCTCAGAAGGTATTAGACCTTTCAGTTTCTCTAGGATTACATGTTTTGACTGGCATTGAATTTTTCTAAAGAGCAGATAGATGGCAGAAGAAACTCATAAGGATAATTTTGCCTTGAATGTTCTGATTCATAGATTCCATTAAAAATTATGCTAAATTCCATTAAAAATTAAGCTAAAAACTTTACTAATGAATCACTTTTGTCAAAGGTAGTTTTAACAGCATCAAAAGAAGTCATGGAGAGCAAAAAAAATCTTTAATTCATCCTGACTATGAAAATCTTGCATTTTTCTAATAGTTTAGTTCCATTAACAGGATATAATCATTATTCAATTACATGCATTAAAACAGGTAAGTTTGGGTTAAAGCAACAATTCTTTCTAACAGCTTATTCATATTCAGGAGAAGAAAATGATATGCAGCAATTCTTCCCACTTCACAGAGAAAAAATGAATCAATGACCTTTTTCTCACCTCCTAACCTCTATACATGGGAAGAGTGTAGGGATCAAAATAAAGAACTGCAATTGGGTTTGGTGTGGTGAAGAATGACAGCCGCCCACCCCTTCCTGCCAGGAGATGGAAATGTGCAAGACAGAAACAAAGAGCTGTATTCTAAGCAACACTGAGAGGTGATCCCCAGGGGAGTTAGACTGACAAAGTTATGCCCTAATTAAAGAATATACATATCCTACATGTCATTCTTCCTGCAAGTCTAGGACAAAATACCTCTTTCAGTAATGTTAAGATACAGTATTATACTAACACCATGTCATGACTCTAAGCATAACTGTGTAAGACCAAAAGACAGTTCCCAAGACCCCCTTGCTTCTAATTTTTTCAACAGGACCTACCTGAAATTTGAAAATTATTATGTCAGTTGTTTTGTATCAGCGTCCCAAATTTCAATGAAGTAATAGAAGCAGTTTAAAAGGAGTAGTATTACACCATGGGTGTAAGTTTTGTTTAGGAACTCTGGTATTAATGATTTCTTGTGAAATGAGCATTTACATTAAAGCTGTAGTTCCACAGTCACCATAAATATAACACTAAATAACAAGAGCTCTACTTCCCATGCCTACTTCTCTTTCTTCAGTTGAGAAAATTCATCATGCATCTGCAGTGTGAACCACATATCTGACCCAGATCATACTAATCCAAGAAAAAAAGCATGATAAAGACACTAGTACTAGATGATAAACCACTTTTAACAGAGGGCAAATATAAGAATGCCAAGCACATCAAGTGCACCCACACTACTAATTAAGATACACTTTTTAGAGGGTGGACTCTGTCATGCAGTCATCATTACATCTGTAATATTTGTCAGTATCTAATTTGTTTCATTTAGCACTGTACAGTCATAGTAAGTAATGAAGATTGACGGGGACTTTACATTTCTCTCTAGTACCCCTACTCCAGAAAATTCTATGAATACTTTTTTTTTCAACACAAGGGCAATTAAAGCAAAGATGTTGAAAAGCTGCTCAGGTACTTTTCACTGAATCATAAAATCATAGAGTGGCTTGGGTTGGAAGTTCATCTAGTTCCAATCCTCCTGCCACTAGACCAGGCTGCTCAAAGGCTTGTCTAATCTGGCCTTGAATACTTCCAGGGATGGGGCATTCACAGATTCTCTGGACAAGCTGTTCCAATGTCTCATCACTCTCATAGTGGAGAATTTTTTCCTAATATCTAACCTAATTCTACCCTCGTTCTTCTTAAAGCCATTCCCTCTTGTCCTATAACTAAATTTTGCTATTAAACTATTTTATACTTTGTATATGAAAGCAAAATTAAGCTCATATTTAAGTACCAAAAAGAATTTCTACTATCAAACCATCAGAGATATCCTCACTTACAATGCCAAACTGAGAGCGGCAGTTAAGTTAGGTAGCTGGGTTTGTGATGCTAGAGAAGACTAAGTGAAGATTCATCTGCACGAGGAATGGCTGAAACACTTCATCAGTTATCTAGATAAGGCTGGAGTGAGTCTGGGGTAACAGTAGGTACCAGCAATAGAGGGAAGGACAGAACTGAAGTCAACAAGACAAAAATTGAATGAGACTCCATCACAGCATTCTTTGATTTTTCACAATATGATCTGTAGGAATAGGCATGAGGGCATGAGGGCGTTTGGATAGTAAAATATTACACAAGTAGATATAGTAGAAGTTGGAGACAGTTCTGCAATAGAAATTTTCTGAAAAACAGAAAAAGCCAAAAGGTTAAGTTCTTATCCCTGTCAAAGAACATATGTGGAAAACAGTATTGGACAGGTTATGGAAGACCAGCATGGTCTATCAAATATGATGTTATAGTTACCATCCTACACTAAAGAAGCTTCTGAACTTTCAAATCTCAAAAGCTGGGAGAGGGACTGCCTTGGTCTTACATTCTTTCCTAAACTATCTATTAGTTGTCATAACCATAGACAGGTTTTTTTTCCATACTGTTTTTGACAGAAACTCGTTTGACCATCTGAGATTCGAATTTACCTTGGACCCAAAGTCACACATCTTTATTTTCTGTTTTGCTGTACAAGATATACAATCAAAGTGGTTGTATTAGGAATATCTTGATATTTTGTCAAGGATCCAGCATGGCAATAAGAGAGAAACCAATAGTTACTTATGTAAATATAATGCAGCTGGTTCCTTATTGATGAGCAACATCTTTCACGGAACAACGAGTCTGTCTAGTGCCAATTAATGTTCAGCACATGCTGTTCCCTTTGTCAATGTTTCATGTACTCCAGATGAAACTGAATTGAAGTTATCTTATAGTAGGTGATCATTGTATGGGCACAAAAAACTTGCACATGGTATCCATGTGGACCACACACAGTGCTTTGCGAAATCTAGGCTTGATTCTGGCTTCCATGAATATAAAACCAAATCCACTGACTGAACATTGTGGAGAAATCAATAGTACACTTGTTCTTTCTATTAAAATCAGAATAATTTTCATATTATGTTTGGTTGGTTTTGGTTTGTTTGTTTATAAACAAACATATATCCTATAATTTATGTCTTATATGCTATATCCTATGCATCTCTCAGCTGGATTAAAGAGAGAGCATGAACCCTTATATGAACTGCAAGTTGATATCTAAAACCCTATAAAAATCCTCACAGATTCAGCTTCTTTAAAGCTCATTAATCTTATGATGATTAATATTGAATGTTAAGCTCTCGAAAGAAACTTATGTAGTTGAACCAAGCAAAGTAGAGCTGGAAAAGACCTGCAAAAGGCTCTTCTTCATTTACAGTACCATCTCTGTCATTTACAAGTATAGACAAGATGCTATGGAGTCTTACTAATCCAGGGCAAAAATAAAGGTTTTAAGGTAGCCTTGCCTCTGAATTTTCTTTTTCTGAATTTGCTCTAATGTTAATCTAAGTTCTAATTTCTTCTCTGTTTTATTTTAATTGTAAAATTTACAATGTCTTTCACTAGATATTTTTAATCATGAACCTATTTACACAAAAATCAGGGTAGCACATATAGAAACGTATTATACATGACTGAGAAAATCTATTAATTTACATAGCCCTTATCTTGGACAAAAGCCTTCTTTGAAGTGCATATTTCTATAGATCTCCACATAAGTAAGTAGTATGTGCCCCATAAAGTCATCATATGCTAAAAGGTGGGGGGGGGGGGGGAGGAGGGAAGGTGCAAATGGCAGAATTAGTGTGTTTTAATACCTACAATAGTGCTTCTGAGAAGTGGTGCTATTTAAACTGAGTGAGGCTATGACACTGGACTATGAACTGTTTTAGGTTCTGCAGCTGGTGACTTAGGCCAAGTTAACCTAACCTAAAAGATAGTTTAGAATGCATTAACGGAAGTGTTATAGGTTAGGGAAGAAGTACACTTATGAATTAAATCTTCCAGTCACCTGGGCATAGTTCACATACCAGAGGTCTCTGCCTCCAGGAGCTTGAGCGGGAATCTTCTGGCTGACATTAAGCTAGAACATGTGATCCAGGAACATACTGAATGCCCTCAGTCTCCAGTGGCCATTCAGTCCAATGGAGAGACTCAAGTGAGTCTGAAGTTAAGAAAAACATGAAATGTATATTTTTAAAAATAGTTCCTCACCACTGTTCCATTCTGCCCATCTGCTCATATCGATCAGCATTACTTGATTATATAGACATAGGTAAAAAATCTCTGCTTTGTATAAAGTGCTTGTAAATTCAGCAAATTGAAATGTCCTTTCTTGAGAATGCACATTCTCTTCACTTCCTAAGCAAAAGGCACTCATAATGTTTTAAAGTAAAATTCTACAGAACATATTTGATCATACATGGCTTGATAGAAAACAATGTTCATAAACTTGCTTAAAACTGTCTAACAATTGTTAAAGTTAGGCTTTCTTCTAGATATAAATTTGTCATGTTAACTTTATAGGGGTTCAGAGTCCAATTGAAATTAATATTACAAACAAATTGTTCCTCTTCAATCAAAATTAACGAAAACCTTCAGAGCTGGAAAAGCAGGATGCAACTTCAGAAGACTTACAGTCAAACAGAACAAGCTCTAGATATGCATACTAAGTCATGAGGTCTAACCTATTCTAGAGAATAATGTTTGCCACTTTCTTCTCACTATGACTCAAGATGTCATCCTCATCTAAACAAATAAATACAGTTTTGAAAAATAGGCATTCCCGTCCTGTTCCCCATGCCTGCTTAATAAAAATCGTAGAATCATAGAATGGTTTGGGTTGGAAGGGACCTTCAAAGATCATCTAGTTCCAATGCACCTGCCATGGGTAGGGACTAAAACAATTTTCACTAGAAAATTCCCAATTACTGCATTGACTTACAAGAAAAATCACCTAACTTTCACTATAGGCCTCAAGTGCCAGCTTTGAGTGTGGCATTCAATTCACTGTGGATCAATGGGGAAAGACAAGCAGCCTTTGCAGATCAAATACAATTCAGAATCCAAGTTATAGAGTAGTTGTCTTCAAAGAATGATGCTGTATTGTGTTATTTCTGAAGAAGGTAGTAATTGCAGGTTCTGACGGTCAATTTACTTTCTGCATATTTAATATCTGTTAGCCAAACTTTTAGAAACAGTCAGGTAAATAACTAGTCCAAGAGCAAACCTAACAAACCAAGGAAGCAAACAAATAAAGCACTTTAAATGTCATAAATTGCTTGTTTCTTCACTCTTCAGTGTAGTGCACTATGCTAAAGTGCTGGATAAAGAAAGGCAAGCAAATTGTTCCCAAACACTGTCTCTGGGTTTTACTGGTTTTGGTCTTTTTTCATACTGATAAATTTTCATCCACAAGCGTAAAATTTTTTACACACATATTCTTCAACTTGTGTGCTTATTGTCTACTTCACTTCAAAACTGGGAGATTAACTACCCAAGAGCAATTTCCAATGCATGTGGTTTGGAGCAAAGCACATGACCTGCTGCCATTTCTGTCTCTGTTATTGTCCTGCAAACACTACCTTTGGTGCCAGGAATAAGACTGAACAGAAGATAATAGAACACGTGGTGCAAGATAAGGATGTCTATACTTGAAGTTCTCACTGTTGCCTGCATCATCTCTGTTTTGTTCCCATAGGCCCTGATTTTCAGTTTACAATTTTCTGTAAGCTACAGCCTCCTCTTTTAAGGGTCTAATTAGAGTACACATATCTAAACACACATACTTCCTCCCTGTATATGTCAGTTTGAAAACAAAGCACAGACAGCAGACTAAATGACAGCTGATCTCTTGGAGAACAGCAGAAAAATAGAACTTTGCATTAGATTTGTCATCTTTCCCCATTTATACCTCTAAGGAGATTCATTATACTGCCTAAAATGAGTTCCTTTTCCTTACTTCATTGGTTTCTTCACCTGCTTAACAAATTGCTAAATATATCTAAATCACTGGGTTAAGTAAAACAGCGAGTCTGCAAAAGAAAGGCATTTCTGTATGTATAGTTTTAATTGTTTCCAGCTATCTCATAGTAATTAGATGACTGAAGCATTGATAAAATTGCTGTATGATTCAGGAGCATGATGGGCGATGGACCACTATCCAGGGGACCTTTGGATGAACCTTGCCTTGTTCACCACTCTGAAGAAATCATGTTGTGCTTTTTGCACTTTTGTAGCTAGCACTGCTGCATGAACTTTATCATCAGCTTCCCTATCCCCCAGGTGATTGCCCCACTTGGCTAGGCAACAGGATGCCTTTGCAGGCCAGGAACCAGAACTAACCTATTTCCTAGTGTGGGGACCTCCCCAGAATTCTAGTATCTTTGTTGGTACTTTTTATGGAGCAAATATAGAAAGTTTGTATTTTTAGCTATTTTATTTTGTCCTAGTCCTCACACTGAAAGACTGCAACTTCTTTGACTTTCAGGTCAGCACTAACTAACAGGGTCAAAGTTGAAGTGAAATTTGTTGCTCTGCTCTCATTATTGTGCCTGCATTAATGCCTTTGAGAAGAATACAGGTTTGTTTTCACTTAGTTTTGCTGACACAAGATTCTCTCATTGTTTTTTTTGAGGCTAAAGGTTTCTTTTTGCTCCACCACACATGGAAGAACAAACTAACCCTCTTGACTCACTGTGGTGAGACAAGCTTTGTGCAGAAAAAGGTTATATGGGCCCAGTAAATAGAGGCTTTCTCCAGCTGAGGTCTCTGGGGCTATGTTTAAACTATTTTTATTTGAGCATGTTAGGAGCAGGACCACGTAGATGCCCATCCACAGAGAACTATTTTAATAGCAGCAGAACAGACTTTAGGCTCTGTGGCTATATACGAGTAAATGGTCAGTAGCTCACAAACATCCACACTAGTTAAATATCAGCACACTCCTTAATATGGTTTTGTGTCATGTAAACTACTGCTCTTTCAGATTACGCTTTGGTTTTGTTGGGGGTTTTTTGTTGTTTGTTTTGTTTGTTTGTTTGGTTTTTTTTGAGGTCCTGTACATGTCAGGGACTATTCCTACAGACGTGTGACCACTGTGTTTGGGAAGGGAGAAAGTTTGGTCATGTGAGACAGAACAAAATCTCACAGCCAAAAAACAGTCCCTGGCCTGCTTTACTTAGAAATAGTCAACAGGTCATCTTAAGTAGACCCAAAACAGACTGTTGGGCTGTTATCTACTCAAGATCCTTATCCCAGGATGTAGAGTAGGTCCCTAGAAAATTCAAGTGTTGACCCCACAAATGATCCCTTCTAGAGTATGGAGCTGTCCTGGGTTCAGCAGCAGCAGTAATTTTTTCTTCTTCTTGGTAGCTGCTGCAGCGCTGTGTTTTTGACTTTCAGCCTGGGAACAGAGCTGATAACAGCGATGTTTAGACTGACCAAGGACTTTGTGAGTCTCATGCTCTGCCAGGGAGGAGGAGAAGCCGGGAGGAAGCAGGGACAGGACACCTGACCCAAACTAGCCAAAGAAGTATTCCATACCACAGCACGTCATGCCCAGGACGTAGAACGGAGAGTTCCCGGAAGGGCTGGATCATGGCAGGGTGGGGGTGAGGTACCGGTTGGTGAGCGGTTGTATTCTCTTCCTTGTTATTTCCTTTATCATTATTACTATTAGTGGTAGCAGTAGTGATTTGTGTTATTCCTTAGTTATTAAACTGTTCTTATCTCAACCCGTGGGAGCTGCATTCTTCTGATTCTCCTCCCCGTCCCTCCAGGAGCGGAGGGAAGAAAGGTGGGGGGGGGGGAAGTGGACTTCGTGGTTCTGATTTATGGCCTGGGCTTAAACCACGACAGTTCTTTTTGGCGCCCAACGTGGGGCACGAAGGGTTGAGATAACAACAGATCTGACCAAGGCACAATGCTGATTTATTGGCTCTCAAAGTTGTTTCTCTTGATGTCACAGTTTCAGTATGCTGTAGCTTACTTAGAGCCGGTATTTGCTGTGTTAGTGTTTATCAAGTGTGGGCCTTGGGCTAAGGTTCTTGTCTCATTGTACTTTATGGTAATAGCTTGTAATATGGGCGGGCTCCGGCAGCAGGGCGGGATGGACGTGGCCGTGGACTTGTACCTGGCCGTCCCGCTGCTATTCACTGTCCTGGCCCTCGTCCTCGCCTCCGTCTTTGTGAGGCTGCGGGGAGCCGAGGGGGAGCGGCCCCGGGAGCCGGCGGCGGCCGAAGCGGCCCGGGAGAGCGGCCCCGGGGACCAAGCGGCGGCGGGAGCGGGGCCGGAGGCCGGGAAGGAGGCGGCGGAGGAGCCGAGCCCCACAGCCGAGCCCAGCCCCGCGGCGGCCGAGAGCATTCCCCAGCAGCCGTCTGCCGAGCCCCGCGAGCCTGAGCCCCAGGAGGATGCAGGAGACCACGCAGCGCTTCCCAGCAAGGCAGAGGAGGAAGATCTGGACTCGGAAAAAGAGAAGCTGGTGGTGAGAAAGCCTTCAAGCACAACAACTACACTAGCCCCAGTGACAAGTACAGCAGCATCATTTGAGAGCTTTGAATGGCCTTTGGGTACCCTTGGGACCTGCCTGCTGATTGTGATGGGGATCACCATGTTGGCACACACACAGAGTGTGTTCTACCCACGACCATTTTGTCTGATCCCGAGAGTTAAGCAGAGTCAGGTTTGGGTCTTGTCTGGGTTTAGACAATACAGGGGGACCAAGAGGTTTTCCCCAAGGCTGGACAGTTGTGAGTGTCAGGGTGTGTGGGACAGTGTGGGCGAGTATCTAATCCACTGGGCCCCTCCAGTGCTTTGGAAGCGTCGGAGATGGAAGGCAGCTGTGTGGAGTCCCCGACGACAAGTTGCAGAGACTGCTGGAGGGGAGGGTGAATTATTTTGAGCCTGATGGGCCCATGACACTTCAGGCCATCCGGGCAGAGATGCAGCATAGAGATGGACTCATGATCGAGGGGTGGACTTTGCAATGGGCCTCTCCTGCTCTGAAAGACTGTTACAAGGGCTGGAGCCCACCATCATGGACCGAATGGACTCAGCAGCTTTATAGGGATTGGTCCGTGCACTAAGATAAGAGTGCACTGAGATGAAAGTGATGGTATATTGAAAATGTGGGATCAGAGCATGACGTGAATGGTATGGAATAAGGGGTGGATACTGTCCTGGGTTCAGCAGCAGCAGTAATTTTTTCTTCTTCTTGGTAGCTGCTGCAGCGCTGTGTTTTTGACTTTCAGCCTGGGAACAGAGCTGATAACAGCGATGTTTAGACTGACCAAGGACTTTGTGAGTCTCATGCTCTGCCAGGGAGGAGGAGAAGCCGGGAGGAAGCAGGGACAGGACACCTGACCCAAACTAGCCAAAGAAGTATTCCATACCACAGCACGTCATGCCCAGGACGTAGAACGGAGAGTTCCCGGAAGGGCTGGATCATGGCAGGGTGGGGGTGAGGTACCGGTTGGTGAGCGGTTGTATTCTCTTCCTTGTTATTTCCTTTATCATTATTACTATTAGTGGTAGCAGTAGTGATTTGTGTTATTCCTTAGTTATTAAACTGTTCTTATCTCAACCCGTGGGAGCTGCATTCTTCTGATTCTCCTCCCCGTCCCTCCAGGAGCGGAGGGAAGAAAGGTGGGGGGGGGGGAAGTGGACTTCGTGGTTCTGATTTATGGCCTGGGCTTAAACCACGACAGTTCTTTTTGGCGCCCAACGTGGGGCACGAAGGGTTGAGATAACAACAGATCTGACCAAGGCACAATGCTGATTTATTGGCTCTCAAAGTTGTTTCTCTTGATGTCACAGTTTCAGTATGCTGTAGCTTACTTAGAGCCGGTATTTGCTGTGTTAGTGTTTATCAAGTGTGGGCCTTGGGCTAAGGTTCTTGTCTCATTGTACTTTATGGTAATAGCTTGTAATATGGGCGGGCTCCGGCAGCAGGGCGGGATGGACGTGGCCGTGGACTTGTACCTGGCCGTCCCGCTGCTATTCACTGTCCTGGCCCTCGTCCTCGCCTCCGTCTTTGTGAGGCTGCGGGGAGCCGAGGGGGAGCGGCCCCGGGAGCCGGCGGCGGCCGAAGCGGCCCGGGAGAGCGGCCCCGGGGACCAAGCGGCGGCGGGAGCGGGGCCGGAGGCCGGGAAGGAGGCGGCGGAGGAGCCGAGCCCCACAGCCGAGCCCAGCCCCGCGGCGGCCGAGAGCATTCCCCAGCAGCCGTCTGCCGAGCCCCGCGAGCCTGAGCCCCAGGAGGATGCAGGAGACCACGCAGCGCTTCCCAGCAAGGCAGAGGAGGAAGATCTGGACTCGGAAAAAGAGAAGCTGGTGGTGAGAAAGCCTTCAAGCACAACAACTACACTAGCCCCAGTGACAAGTACAGCAGCATCATTTGAGAGCTTTGAATGGCCTTTGGGTACCCTTGGGACCTGCCTGCTGATTGTGATGGGGATCACCATGTTGGCACACACACAGAGTGTGTTCTACTCACGACCATTTTGTCTGATCCCGAGAGTTAAGCAGAGTCAGGTTTGGGTCTTGTCTGGGTTTAGACAATACAGGGGGACCAAGAGGTTTTCCCCAAGGCTGGACAGTTGTGAGTGTCAGGGTGTGTGGGACAGTGTGGGCGAGTATCTAATCCACTGGGCCCCTCCAGTGCTTTGGAAGCGTCGGAGATGGAAGGCAGCTGTGTGGAGTCCCCGACGACAAGTTGCAGAGACTGCTGGAGGGGAGGGTGAATTATTTTGAGCCTGATGGGCCCATGACACTTCAGGCCATCCGGGCAGAGATGCAGCATAGAGATGGACTCATGATCGAGGGGTGGACTTTGCAATGGGCCTCTCCTGCTCTGAAAGACTGTTACAAGGGCTGGAGCCCACCATCATGGACCGAATGGACTCAGCAGCTTTATAGGGATTGGTCCGTGCACTAAGATAAGAGTGCACTGAGATGAAAGTGATGGTATATTGAAAATGTGGGATCAGAGCATGACGTGAATGGTATGGAATAAGGGGTGGATACTGTCCTGGGTTCAGCAGCAGCAGTAATTTTTTCTTCTTCTTGGTAGCTGCTGCAGCGCTGTGTTTTTGACTTTCAGCCTGGGAACAGAGCTGATAACAGCGATGTTTAGACTGACCAAGGACTTTGTGAGTCTCATGCTCTGCCAGGGAGGAGGAGAAGCCGGGAGGAAGCAGGGACAGGACACCTGACCCAAACTAGCCAAAGAAGTATTCCATACCACAGCACGTCATGCCCAGGACGTAGAACGGAGAGTTCCCGGAAGGGCTGGATCATGGCAGGGTGGGGGTGAGGTACCGGTTGGTGAGCGGTTGTATTCTCTTCCTTGTTATTTCCTTTATCATTATTACTATTAGTGGTAGCAGTAGTGATTTGTGTTATTCCTTAGTTATTAAACTGTTCTTATCTCAACCCGTGGGAGCTGCATTCTTCTGATTCTCCTCCCCGTCCCTCCAGGAGCGGAGGGAAGAAAGGTGGGGGGGGGGGAAGTGGACTTCGTGGTTCTGATTTATGGCCTGGGCTTAAACCACGACAGGAGCCATGGAAAGCCAGGACGGACAGACACTCCTGAGACACAAGTTGGTGCTGGAGGACACAGGAGAAGAGCTTCTGTTGGTGTAGTCAAGAAGATATCTGGTTCAGCTCAAGAATTCACATCCTCTGTACAGAGAATTATCCTGAACAAGCATCACAGAACAAAGTCTGTCGGGCACTGTGGGTTTAGTAGGTGACAGTGAAGCTCCAACAGCAATATTTTATAAGAAACAGAAATTGCCCCCAAGAGGTGAAGGTTGTTGTTTGCTAACAGTTAGTTAGGATGGTACATTTCTCAGTAGAACAGCACAAAACTCAATTAACTTCCACATTACTGATATCAGACAGGAAAACTTTTAGTCCCTATCTATTTTTGTTCTAATTCATACAAAACAATTGCAATGTCTTGGTAATAAAATGAAGAAAATTTCAGCCTATGCTGCTGTTATGAACTATATGTGTCTGTAAGCTGCACACACTTGATATGCAGTCAGAGCAGTTGTCACCTGCAGAGACACTAACTTTCCCATTTCAAACGCTATTGATCTATAAGTATTTAAACTCTATGAGAAGATTTTTTAGTCAAAAGCGGTACAACATAAAATAGTGTGAAAATTTTATAAAAAAAGTGCAATTGCGTATCTCTGTTACGTTGGTGGGTTTCCAGCTGAGACACTCCGAAAATATGAAAGCCCTCTACTTGGATCTACTGTTGGATCTAAATAGGATGGTGGATTAATGTTGGATGAATAGGATTTAAATATATCCTATTTTACTCCCCTTCAGGTTTGGGAATATAGACTGATTATATCGCTTAGCAGTTTGGTTAGTTAAAAACAACCCAGTATTTCCCTAAGAGATATCTTGGAAATTCCTCACACAATGCAAAAATCTTCAACATTTGTTCAGTTTCAGTTCATTTGCAATATATGAACAATAGCAAAAAAAAACTACTAGAAGTACAATGATCTTGAGCACATGAATCAGGCACATAAAAATGTAATCACATGTAGGAGACTACATGAAGTGTCTCTTACTGTAGTTTCTCCTTAATCCAAAGGATATTCCTGCTGCTTTTGCTTGCTGAAATTCCCAGGAAATAAGATCTGAAGTTCTATGAAAACAATTAGTACAAGAGACAGAAAAAAAAATCTTTAAAGCTGCATACATTGATCTTTTAAATCATAATAATCATCCCACCATTTTCTATCCTTATAGATCTAATCGTTATCACATTTATTAGTGATTTGTACTGTGGTCATAATAATAAACATGAAGAAGAGCTTCCTTCAGTGATCATCAGTTACAGAGTGTGATACTAAACATATCTTATTCCTGTGTAAATTCCACCTTGGAGCTTTTCTACTGTTGAGAGTCTTGCTTCCAAAGAATATTATATAATGACAAACATACAGAAAGCTAAGACTGCAAAATTGCATGCAGACAAGTATGGATTTGGGTCAGAACATACTGAAAAGTAACGGAGTCACTTTGCTACACTGCATTATTTGAAATTCTGGAACATAACTTTCCAAAAAGAAGATTTATTTATTTTCAAAGATTCATTTAGCTTCATCAAAACCCACAAAATTATTAAATGCTTAAAGCAAATGATACCAACATTTCCTTTAGATTTATGTGTTCATATGGGTTACAATTTTAAGGGAGACACCCTTCCAAATCTCTGCCAGGATTGTGTTTCAAACAGTTCATGAACATCCAGAGACTTTTAAGAGAAAATGGGCTTTGCATTTCCTACACATAATTAGAAATATGACAGAGCACAAGTGATAGTGTAGCCAGTTCAGAAAATATCTCTAGAAAGAACTAATTGGATCATACATAACAAATTGTCCTCTCATTTAATATACAAATTATTTACTTTCACAAATTTTTCTACTTCCATCCAAAAACTACTGACATTTCTTTAGATCATTACTCTTATTTGAGGGTGATATCAGAAACTTCCTTTTCTGGTAGCAAGATACTTCTGATCTCCATTCCAAGTTTATTTGTAGTTGCTTTTAAAATCATATTTCCTTCATTAGCTTTTCTTTTCAAGCCCTTTGTAATAATAGGCCAATATTTTATCATACCAATCATATATACTTGCAGTTCACTCTCCTAGGACCAGCTGTACTCATAGTAGAAGGGCTCAATATTCTCTAGTCATGTTTCTTCTAGACCACACCAGCTGGAATTCCTTTTTTTGGATTTGAATGATAAAAGCATGGGGGCAATCTGATCCGGACCCTACTTGATGACAGTTTTGGTTTCATCTCTCTGGCAGAAAAACCTCAACTTATACATACAAGAATTTCAGGTTTCCTATGGGTTTATTATATTCACATGTATACATATACATGTGAAGATCATCTCAACTAGTAATACTTCTACAGAGGGCAGGGTATCCCTTTTGTGTTCTGAAAGCTGAGATGTTGTCAGCCCTTAGGTGTAGCTCCCAAGGCAAATTGTAGCTTCAGTGTTCAGAAGAGGAGACAAGTCAATTAAGCTACTTAATGCAATGTTTCACATCTAGTTGTTCCAGGGGCAGATGTACAGCAGAGTACAAATAAGACAGGGAGATGAATGGGATGGTCATCTACCTGAAAATTACCATTTCATTCCTCATTAGTACAACTGCATCAGGTCTCTTAGAATTGTTCATACACACTGACCAGAGTTAGTTAAAAAAAAAAGAAAATAAAAAAGAGAGATGATGCAGAGATGCTGCTGTTCTGCCTATGGAAGCATGGAAACAACTCAGGGTGTTTTTGTCTTTTGTAATATTTCAGAAGTTTGTAAGTTCACAGATCCAGTTCTTGTGACATAACTTCTAATTGTTACCTCTGAATATAAAATTTAAGTTAGGGCAGAATTAAACTTCTGTAGCATTTACTCAATTCTCAAAACTATGCACATGTGAATAGTCATGTCTCATTATGTGTGTAGACATGCATTGATAAGTTGATTACCTATGCTTTTTTTAGGTGATCATGCAAATGTAAAATTGGACCATGACTACGGCATTTTAATGACACTGCAAACGGAATTACTTGTACCTGCCTGAGTGAAAACTAGCAAATCTGACATCAGAAGGATGAATTTAGGTTCTTCTTCTCTGCCCACTAACAGACACAGGATGGCAGGGCAATATACTACATCAAGTACAAAGCAGCAATATAGTCAAGATTCTTCAGTAGCACAGAAGGAAATAGAAAAGCAAAGTTTCTTCAGAGACTTCAAAAGTGTGGGGATATCTCCAGACACCATTGGTATACATGTCAGGGCAGCAAAACATTTTGTTCCCAGCAGGACAAAGAGAAGATAAAACACCAGATTTAGTTTGGGATTTTGCTTCCTTTTATTGGATTATTTAAAAGGGTTTTGTGTTTTATTTCTATAAATTTCTATATTCAATCACTACAAGTTCAAGTGTCTGGATTCTTGAAGATTTGGCATATGTTGTACATGCAGGCATATAAACTGGGTATTAAAGTATTAACATCTGTTGCATCTTCTGGTCCAAATATTAGATTCCAATTTGCCTTCTTGTGGTTTTATTTGTCTCAAACAAATGTGCAGTATGTGATAGACCAAGTAGTCACAAGAAAATCAGAGTTATTTTAGACCAAGTGGTCACAAGAATATCAGAGAGAGTTATTTTCTTTTTCACAGACAGGTAACTGAGATCAGAAGGGATCACAATGGTCATTCAGCCTACTGTTGTTGCTTTCAGGAGGTGCTTCCTGCATCTACCTAGTAACTTTAGCAACCTCTAAAAAATTGCCCAGACTTAAAGACTTTGCCTACCTGAGTCACTTATCCCATCCTCTGAGAGTTCTGTTGGATAGCTGTTTATCCTTACTTAAAGAAAATATATATATATGTATACATGTATACATATGATGGCTTGGCTTCAAGAACGAAGATTTGGGAAGGGCATGACCCTCACTCACTACAAGCACGATGACTAAGGGCAAGTGGAATAGACAAAACTGATTGGAGAAAAGTTGCAAAGCTAATCAGGAAGATTCTGCACGAGATTGTCATCTCCTGGATCAAGCTCAAGCGACTGAAGGCCTGAACTGCCCACAGGCAAGGTTGGACCCGCAGCTCCCAGTGCACCTTGTTACCTGCAGTTTTGACCTTCGCCTGTCACTACAGGGCTTTGCAAGTGTGAGTAAACCCTTCCAGCCTTTGCAATGGATTTTTTAGGTGAGGAGCAGCGTGTGCAGAACTGGCCCCACCCTTTACACCTGAGATTTATCTGCCATGGCCTGGATAGCTAGGATGGTGACAGCAAAGTCCTCAGGTAGTAGGTTTTGTAAGAGTGTCCTTCTCTTTTAGATGGAAGACCTTACGAGGCTATATATACTATATAACATACAGTTTGAACTCTGACCTGGAATTTCAGTCATTTTACATAGCTTTTTTCTCTTTGATTATACAATCTTTCACATAATTTAATGGGCTAAGAAATGCCTCAGAAAAATATATTTCTTTCCCCCCAAGGATAAAGATTATTTGTGTTCACTCAAAATTGTAACTGTAAGAAATCTAACTTGTATGCAAAAATAAGCAGAATTATAGTAGATTTGGAAGCCTAGTGTATTCTAATATGAACTTAACAATGCCAAGTGAATCATCTTTTACTGTCAACAACAAAAGTGTATCATTACCTAATTTAATCAGTGTGAGAGCGTATTTTGCAGGTTATGTTTCATGGGCAAGCACAGCTGAAATAATGAACACAAATAGTAGATCAGCAAGCACTGAAGTGAATATAACCATTTAGAAGTTTAACAATTTCTTTGTTCCTCAAAATAAAACACACTGGAACTAAGAAAAAAAACCTAAACCAAACCTACTTTGAATATAAGAATGCATACACATTTGAACCGAACTACCGTGGCATTGTTGTCTGTGTCAATGATAAAGATGTCCTTCGTACAATGAATCTTCCTACAATCTTCTTGAATGAGAGTCCCTGGATCAGTCCCTTAAACTGACATGACATTAAACCTCAAGAATGGGGGGTGGTAATGCATTACATGTGTGTAAAAAGCCCTATCTTGTAGCAAATAACTATAAGGTGGTAACGTAAGAAATTAAACGGAGTGTAAAAACTAACTGACAGCAAATGATAAGCACATGGCCAATGGTTTGTTAATTTAGGGAATTGATTGAATAATGTAAAATAAAAATATGTTTGGCTTGAATGGTCTTTGTTTTAAAGCAATGAGAGATATGACTGCTTAATATTTCAGAAAAATTCCCAGAACCATGTAATTTCTATGTATACATACATAAGTGTGTGTGTATTTGCATTTTATATCTCATATGCATCATAGGCTCTTCAGTTTTACATGGCTGGAGTCAGATTGGAATTTCAGCCTGAAGGATAATTTTAAATTCTTAGTTTCAAGAAGGAGAAAAAAAAAAAAAGTCTAAATGTATGATTTTATGATTCAGTTCAAAACAGTTTTCTTTTCTTGGTTTTCATAATTTAAATACAAAATCTTGTGGATTACAAGGGAGAGTTCATGTGCTAGAAGGCTGACAAAAATGTGTTACTGTTTAAGAGTAGTGGCCCCATGATGATGATGATGATGATGATGATGATGGCAGTAGTGATGATAACCTTTAACTTGGGTGGCATGGTTTAGTGGGAGGTGTCCCTGCTCATGGCAGGGTGGCTGGAACTAGATGATCTTAAAGTCCTTTCCAACCCTATTCTATGATTCTGTGAAGGCAGTTGGCAACTTCTGTTGGTAAGTATGTCTAGTCAGAGCAGATTTTGTAGAAAGTGACAGAACACAAATGTTGGTCTACATAGAGCCCACAGGTAATTCTGTGTTTTACAATAGACAGGTCAAAACAGTTCTGGCCCTGGAAATATTTTCCATTGGGGTGGCAGGAGGATGCAAATGTTAAAATCTTCCTGCTTAAGGAGAAATGGTCAGTAGGGAATAGCATTGCTAAGTCAGTAGGGTAGTAGAAGGAACCGTTGGTCCTTAAAAGTATTTATGTACTTAGGAGAATTAACAAAATAAAAATTCTTCTTCAAGCTGCATGCAAAACCTTGAAAATTCCAGAATTTAACTTTAGTAAAATGCTGTCCACTACTTACTTAAAAGTTCACTAGCAAAGCCAAGGTTAAAAACAAGATATCAAGAGAAAAACAGTCAAAATTAAACAACTGTTTGCAGATCATGCACAGCTACGGAGGATAAAGGATCCATTATCCTCTATTTATTTCCTTGAACTCCTTAGCATACATTACGCACTCCACTGAAACTAAGGAATCAGTTGAGCAATCTGTGCTTTGTCGCAGTATCAGAGCTCTTGGATAGAAGTCTTGAAGGTGCTTTCCAGTAGAATTTTACCTGCAAACAATTCTGATTCTGCTGTCAAGATTTAATCTTGATTTGGACTGTCTGGGAGAGGTGTTGCACCAAGTCAACTTGGAATGGAATGCTAGCAGGGCTCAGTAAGATAGGTGACTTTTTTGCAAATATTGTCTTTTTCCTTTTTTTATTTTTGTTATTTTTTCCATAGTGTTCAAGCTCAATGTTCCACTTTCACACAAACCATCTTAACGAAAATTAGGTCTATCACTTCTATCTTAAACCTGTGCAATTTTCTGATTTTTTTCAAATCTGTTGATCAAGATGTCTGGCAGTGGGGCAAAAGTGACATATGCCTAGAGTCTCAGTCTACAGAGATCATTATAAAGTCATTACTATCTACAAATAATTTCTGATGGACTTACATAGAGTTCTCTTCCTCACCTAAAGCAAACTGATAGGATATATAAACTGTCAATATTATACCTTTTCCTGATGCAAAATATTTGCATACTACAGTAAATCCAAATAAATATATTTCACTGTTTCAAAAATCAATATCCTGTATAGTACATGCATGCATTTGAGACTGCTGCATATTTTTCTATACAGAAAGCATGTCTGACATTTTGCTGTGCTTCAGAAACCCATAATTAATTTCTGAAATATATTAAAAAGATAACAATTGCTTTAACTGTCTTCTAAGACACCGAGTTAATATTTTACCTACTTTATGGAGGACTGGACCATCAGACTTGGCTTTAAAAAATAATAATAACAAAACATCCAGTGTTTATCAGTATTGTTCTGGCCTCTTTTAAAAGTTCTGAAACCAACTTCTTTTCTGAGATACAAGAATGAGTTGCCTTTGTTTATCCTAATACATACTTCACATATATGTATCAGTCCTACTTATATTTGACTATCAAAACTGTGTATTTACACCCAAGCCTTAAAAAAAAAAAGAATTTAAAGAAAAATATAATTATGAAGGAGAGCCTAGAATTTAGAATGCCTTATATTTTATTTCCTAAAGATCTGATTTTCTTCCACATCTACCCAATAGCCAGTGATGCTATCCAGTGAAAAGAATAAAACCAGTCACTCTTAAGCAGAGCAATGTATACCAAGGGCACTCAAGAAGTGATTTTAATTCTTTAATTTTTAAGACCAAATATTTTGATCATTTTTTACTTCTCTCAAAATCCATGTGAAAGAGTAAAAATTCAGTCTCATGGAGTTTTCAGTGCCACCTTTTCTCACTTCTGGTCCCCTCTAATCTTGCTTTTAGGGAGAAGAGGTGGATTTACTGGAGGAGAGAAGTTGTCCACCAACCATTGGGTGAGTATCAAGTTGTTACCTGCTATTTCATATTTATATTTACCACTAGACCACAAGCATGCACAGCTTGAACAGATGTGGAAGAACTGAGGGGATCTACAGAGGCAATGGGAAATAACTCATGTTAATGTGGTTCATTTCCATCTCCCAAGCCTCATTTTCCACCTGTACAGCTATTCAGAGAAGTGGAGTTTTGGAATTAGAATATACATTGTTTTGCAAATCACACACATCAATGACCAGTGTGCAAGTAAGTACTCAGGGTCAAATTATGTCCTTTTAGCAGCTCTATCAGATACTAATGGGGATTGTCAAAATTTCCAAACAATAATGTTATTTTATTTTATATGAAGTTTGTAGTAAGGGAATGGCTAGCATATACTTACACTGTTGCATTTGGAGATTTTATAGACCCTGGAATATGTCTGTCATTTATCAGAGCACTGTAAAGAAATAATAGTTCATGTTTCCAAGCAAAGGAATATCTAGAGCCATAGAAATGCACTCTGTTAACAAGGATCCTACTAACTGATCCTACCACTTTTATTCACTCATGAAAAGCTTTACTTCTTAAACAGAATGATTTTATCTAAGCTTCAATTTCTTGGAGTAAAGGAGGAAGAATCTGGCTTGCTATAAATTATTTGTTACCTCTGAAACTACATTTACATTTTCCAGGGTATGATTAAAACCAGAATGTTTTGGCAGAGACATTTGAAGTTTAAATGCATGTTATTGCAGTTTGATATTTGTGGGGATTACTTGGGTGTATAACCTTTAAAAGTGGAAAAAAGCCAACATTTTCAAGTTGTTTGGTCCTAAACATTTAGAGATTAGACATTCATGCAGCAGAAAAAGAACTTTGTTCATTTACTTCATCAGCCACTAAACCTGTTATAAAGAAACCTCTTCAAGCTGATATTGTGCAGCCTTAAAAAATTACTGCAGTGTTGCACATCATGCCATTTTTTATAACAAATGCCTTAAAGCACAGCACTGCATAAGAAGGCCAAGTAACAGCACCTCTACAAGGGAAACTCAGGGGACAAATAAGTGATTTCAAAAGTTATTACAATTCCCCCTTTGTTCCACTTATTCCTAAAAGTATGGGCAGCAGTGGGAATTAGTTAATATCTAAACACTGGTGCTTCCAAATCACCTCTTTTCGTATCACTTCAGATACTGTTTCAGAGATTCCCCCTGCCCAAGAACACAAGTATGTGAATCAGGCATACAGAAACACATAAACTAAGTAATTTATTTCTCTAAGGAAAAAAAATAATGACAATCTTAATACACCATAGAATAATTTCCACTGGAAGTTGAATGAGAAGAGTCTGGAAAAGATTTTGTAATGCAGTACATACATTGCCTTCAGTGGAGGGAAGGTTCATAGTTCCAAAGAAAGCGTGACTTGCATACTGTAGGATTTTGCTTCCATAAGGAGCTTTATATGTCCAAGCTACCAGGGCATTCTCTTTTATGTGATCAGGACAAATTAAAACCTGCTGGACCTGAGTATCAGCGAAGTTACAATCAGGTAGTATTGCACAAAAGTGTTGTCTGTTTCTTTTGTTGTGAAAGTTAAAGTTAGCCATAGATTAATATTGTTCAATATTGCAAGCCCTAATCCAGAAGATTGGTCATTGCATACTTAAAGGTACTTCTGTGTTTCTAAATGTCTAGATTATCTAAATCAAGCTGACAAGAACGCTTACTGGATGTATTTTCCTCTTTATGTAGTGCTCAACCCACAGCCATGGGGTCAGGTAATATTTTCTTATTAAAAACATTTTGATTTAGGTTTGCACAGCTCCAAGATATATTCCTTTTATGTGTATTCTAATGGTTCTGTTTACATAAAACTTTACATAAAACATGAAAAGAAACATTTTTTTCACTTATTCTGTTACAATTGCTGCTTGCCTTGGCAACACATCTAGTCATAGAGGGCATCTCGTTCTAGCAGTCATGCTTGACAGAGTTACATGGCTTGCTTACTTACTACTATGCACAGACTTGAACCTCCTGCCTGCTTCTCATGTATATTTTTTAAGGGGTTCAAGGGAGAATTCGTTGGAGCCCCAAAATAATATCAATTTGGAAAATAAGCAATATCTTCTACACAATCTGCTTCTTTCCTCATCTTACACCTACTTTTTTTTTTTTTCTTATACCTTTTTATTAAAAGACGTCCCTTTTCTTGTATGCTTTTCTCTTTTCACCTTACTGGAGGAATACTGTATTTTCAAGAAGGCAAATTCTCTTGAAGAGAAAGTAGGATAAAAATATACTGCAATAAGGAACCACGGGAACAAGGCCAAGGTGGATTGGATTATTCTTTCAAATGAAATCTATCTTGGGACATGCTGAGCTTTTCTTTTTGAAAGCACAGAGATTTCTTTTCCATTTTGTAAATGGGGCTAATCTGTCTAAAGTAGTGTATCTTCATTCCGATGAAAAGGACTACATTAGAAGTAGTCCTTTCATTTTTCCATGCTCCCTGGAAAAATAAAAGGGTCTACTGTTTCTTACACATCCATAGAAATTTGAGCAACTCTTAAAAGGAGCCTGTTTCTGATAGATCGTCACCTATATATGAAAATTGGGGTAGATTAAAAAGAGGTGACAATGTTCAGAGGAAAGAAATGACGGCGTTGCCATGCTGTTAACCTCTGACTCTTGTGAATTGCTTCATGCTGCACGAGCTAGAGTTGTGCTAAGTTATAGGAAGCCAATAAAAGGCAAGGTTGCTACAGTGCAAGCTGCCAGAGCAAAGTGTGTGAGTACGTGTGTGTGCATACCTGGGTGCACATGCATGTTTATATGGCCTCAATATAATATGGGCTCAAAGGGCAAAGGGCTGATCCTTCCTCATTGTGTACATGCCAGGGACTGATTTTATAATGTTTATTTATAAGGGAAGAACCCTTTAGGTATTTAATTGTTTAAAGATTTGAATGAACAGCTTTTTCATTTTCATCAGATGAACTTGTACCCTACAAAAATGAGATGTTGTAACTGTAGACTTTATATCTTATTACATTATTGATTAGATTGCGTTTCAGAATATTAATATGAATTGTAGTTAACAGACTGGGTCATCTCAGTTAGATACACACTGTGAATATGAATGGTATTCGCCCTAGGAGTTAGGGAGGACTTGAAGCTGAACAGCAGAAGAGTTAATTTACAGCACACAGTAGGACTGCAATGTCTGGAATTCTCCATCAAGAGAAGAATTGTTGGAATAATTTAACTTAAGGAAACTGGGTGTGCAACATGATCCTGGGGAGCTACGCAATTAATGTTCTGTCTGTCACATTAAAGATTTACCACTGAGATGGTCCATTTGCATACAACATACTCCTAGTGCCAAGAAAAGCTTCACTTGCTTTCACCACCCAGTAAGGCACCAGACAGCAATAGTGAGATGCTGTTTTGATTCAGTTACTGCTCAGCTGTATATCAAACATGTTATAGAAACAGGCCTTGACTTCAACATGTTTGGTTTGGATCAGTGATTTGAGCACTTGCTGAGCTCTGGAATACAAATGATCAACCTATCTGTCTGAGCAGTTCCCCTGTTGGTGCCATCCTCGCTGCCTATTGCTAATGCAGTAATATGTATGCAGTGCACAGAATCCTATGTGACTGCCACTTGACAAAATGTGCCAGCTCATCATTGTCTCCAGACGAGACAGATTTATTATAATTCAATATGTTCCTTGTGAGCACTTTTTTCTGTCTTATGTTACAGTCTGCATAGCATTCAGAATAATAACTACATGTTCTTATGACATTGCAGCACTGAATTCTTGCAGCTGAAAAATCATTTCCTTGGTTCTGACAGAAATTCACCCACAACAATACCTTCCTGTTGCTGAAAATTAATATGGGATTTCCCTGCCCCATCCCAAAATAAGCAGTTCGAGAAATAAAGCTAAGTAGAGTGGGGTTTTGATGGTTTTGGTTTGGGTTTTTCTTGGATAAAATGTGTTCAGTATTCAAAAACTGCAAAGCCATCAGCTTGGCTGCGTCACACTGCAGATAAAAACCCACTGTACAAGTGGGTGAAATGATGAGATTCTAGAAGCAGTTTTTTGTACTTTCAAAGTCAAATAAGGCAGAGCAAGAATCAAGGAAAGCTGGGTAGGAATAACAGCTGTTCTTGCTAAATTAAAGCCACTCTATATGTTGGGACTGTCAACTGATAATGGAAACAGAAGTGTTTACAAGTGGTCCACATAGACTACTCAAAAATGCACAGGTTTCACACTTTTTAAGAAAATGGTGTTCTTTTGCAGTAGATCAGTCATTTCAGTTGACTTTAGATGCCAGGATGACCTTTACAAAGTGGTATAGACAATAACATTGAATATGCAATTCACAAAACATGAATATTGGCACATTTTGGCTCATGAATATTTACTATCAAGACTGCTGCTGACAGCATCTCAGCAGCCTTAATCTGCAGTCTGGCAGCAAGCCAAGTTTCCCACTTTTATCAGACATAGGGAGGAATTCCATCCCTACTAGCCAGGAGAGAGAGGGGGAGAGGGAAAGATTCTGGAATCCCAATTTGATTTCACTCCATCTGTTGAAAAAAAAAATATTTTTTAAAAAAAATTTAAAAATATTCTCTGGTTAGAAGTAATGATGAAATGAGATTCTCTAGCAGACACCACACCCAGAATCTCCCTGCAAAAAGTGTGATGCCATAATAAACATTAAAATATCAGGCAAAAAGGGATCCATTGTATCCATTTGATGTTGTCTCAAGGCAACATGAACTGTACCTTGAACAGACCATACAGCTTTTTGGGTGTGGGTGATCAAATCCCTTTTGTGAATGTCAGACCAACACATTTCAATCATACATACCTGGCTGTAGATGACACTTGATTGGTGTGCTTCCCTAACAGTTGTTTCCTATATTCACCACAACTGCCACCTCCTTTTCTCCCTAACCACAATTCCTAGCCTGAGATCGATCTGAATGGTTCCCAGCTGGGTCACACCACCTTAGACTCTTGCTCATGCATGACCAGTCCTAAACAAGAGTCAGTCATTTCCCTGGGCAGTCTCTTCCCTCATCTCACAGCTCCTGCTGTTACACACTTTTTTCCCTCACCTCTGGTGCTGATAAGTAAGCAGATTTCTTTGTTTTCCTACTCCAATGAATATTAAGGAGAATTAAGCTGGCGATTATTTAATTAACTAATTATTGACCCTCTTATTCAAAGTTCTTGTCCCCCTCTGAAGTTTTGTTGGTTTGGTTTTTTTTTCATCTGTCACTCTATCTTCCTTCCCTTTACATCGATCTCATTATTTTGACCTTTATTTACATGTTATTTTTCTCCTGTTCTTGTTGCTCTCCTCTCTGATGCTCGAACCTGAGGGTGTCAGCTGAGGCTGCACTTGCTTATTGGCAAAATTACCTGCTGAGTGAAATAAAACAGTCTTACTGATGCATCTCAGCTAGATATTTGCCTTTTTGAGAGAACACTGCATTTACTTGCACCTGTGAGCTCATTGCTTAAGGCTCAGACAGCTTTTTGCAGCACAGCTCATTAACCAGTTGTTGCCCACTTTGTATTTCTGATTTTGTTTCTCCTACAAATTAAATATTCTGCATTGTTCTTTATTGAATTTCATCCTATTGATTAAACCCTTTTATTCAATTTATCAAGAACTTTTTTAAATCTTAACTTGTATTTTTCTCCTCCTCCCTCAAACTAGTGTAATCACATTTAACTTCCTATAGACATTTCAAAGTGTATTTTCTATTATGTCATCCATATTATCATCAAGTAAAATATAAGCTAGTAAGAGATGCATCCAAGCCCTCATTTAATTTCTCCTCCCATTTTTGGCAAAGAGCTAATGATAGCTGCTCAGGTTTTCAAACAGCTCTTTAGTTACTCTACACTAATTTCACCCAGCCTAATTTGCATGTGCAGGATCACGTCAGCAGTCCTAGTCAAGCCAAAATAAATCTCATCCCTTGTTTTCCTCTACCCACTGGACCGATTAATCAGCCAGGGAGTAAATGAGACTGCTTGACCTACCAGTTTTGATTTTTTATCACCATATGACTTGTTAGATGTTCACAGACAGATCATACCTTTGGGTGGAGGCACTTTCCTGATCAGGGTTAGTTTGTTGTCTTAAAGGCCAAATTCATCCTCTCCCTTGGAACAGATATTTTATTATTCTCTGCTCTTCAGCTGTCTATTTTCTAAAAGTTATCAATGCAGACAATGCACCCTCTAACTCCACTGACGCTTAATAGTGAATGTCACTAGCTTAGATATTTATTATTTAAATATTCTGTAATTTAGTGATCTGTATTCTGACTGCTTAGTGACCTGTCTTCTGACTCACTTTTTAAAATCCTATTAAACCTCTACTCACAATCAACAGTTTGAAATTTGAAAAAATTAATATTTTACTTTGTCACTCACCTGTTTTTCTTACCTGTGTAATAACAGTGCTAAAGTCCCTGTGCAATAACCTGATTAACAGCATCAAAGGCTGAGTTAACAAAGTGCCGCTCCTAACACACCTTGACTCGGTCCAGAATCATGGGAAAATTACATTACACTTTCTGATACTCTATGAGTTTTCCCCAAGGCAAACATGAATTTTAAAAAATAATGTTTCAAACTATGCGTTAAAAACAGTAACTTTAATAAAAGAAGTAATCTGAAGAAAATACAACACTTAACAGGGAAACATACAATTGCTAGTTCCTAAAGTAAAGCCATATTACTTTGAAATCATTGTTTTCCAATAGAGATACATAGGCTACTTGGTTACTCTCACCTTCTACAGCAGCATCACACCCACCACAGTTAGTAAATCCTGCTGGGTGGCAAGATCTGATTTAAGCTGCCATTGATCTTGCAGTGTGCTTTTCTCAACAGCCATTCCTATTCTTTTTGAATCTCCTTGTTTCCAGTTCTGGTCCTATCAACTGGTCCTTTCCTTCCCTATACTGCAAGCCTTTCCTGCTAGCTATGCCTCACCACTCCCCAACCCACTAGCTAGATCTTGGATTTTAAGTTTGGGGTTTTTGTTGGTATTCCTGCCAGAAATATCAGTGAGCAAACTGAATATTTAGAGTTTTTCTTTCTCTCCAGGGAGAGATTACTTCAACTTTTCATGACAAAGACGAAAAAGAAACTTCAAACCTGAAGCTTTTGCAAATTGTAAAGATATTTTCCTTCCTTATGGCAATTCTGGCTTCCTTCTCCTAATACTGTACTTGTTATAATAATCACTTAAACTGATGAATAATGAAAGCAGTGATTGTAATGGCTTCATATAACTTATCATTCTGCTTTTTCCCTAAGCCACCTACAACACCTCAAAACTGCTAAGCTTTAAAGCACTTGCTTAAAAATCCCTCAGTACACTTTGTAAAAAGCAAATGATTTTTAGCAGAAATGTAATGAGAAAATAAATTAACTTGAATGTACAATAGGTTATTAATGACTCATCTATAATGTTTTTTCCCCTGAGAATTATCAAATTTTGTTGAAAAACAAATGAATATTTGAAGCAAACCTTTGAGATCAGCTATGACCATATATTACATAATACAAGCACAACAAGGTTAAGTGACACACAGTGTGGTAAAGCTAAATAGCTACTTAAAAATTGAGCTCAAGAAGCTCCACTGCCAGTGCCTGCTTGAGTCACTGGAGCATGACACATTTCCTGCTTTATCATCATTTGCTTACGTTAATATATTGCTCCCTTAGGGCTTATCTGTTTCTGGCATTTTTCTTTGTGCTTAAACAAGAAAGAATCCAGCAGGATCTTCCAGCCAGCATGCAGCTGTGCTCAGCAATGCCAGGGCCACTGCAAACCCTCTGGGTTGCCCTTCAAAGAGATGGAGATGTGTCAAGGCCACAGCATTTCTTACCAGCCCGCTCCTTTCTTTGGATGCAGACTGTACTGTGTGGTACGTTCAGCTTTGCTCTACCAGCAAGACCGATCAAGATCAGAGGAGGATCACACCTCAAATATTAAGTAAGAGCACAATATATCAAAGTAAAGATTGTTCTGGCAGATATACATACAGAGCATCATTTCTTAACTCCTCATTTCTTAACTCCTCATTTCTTAGTACAAGTGTTCAGCTCTGAGGGGGCGCTCACTCCTTTGCTTTGCTCTCAGTCATTGAAGGTGTGTGCTGCTGGCAGCAAGGTCAGCACTTCACGTAGCCCTCAGACCACAGTCAGGCCACTTTTAAATAGAAAATCCAGACTTTCTTAACAAAAGCGCAAATCAGTTATTTCCTTTCCATCTGTCACACGGTGCACCCTCTTCACTTTTCTTCAACTCAGTGTATATATTTTCATTAATGTCACAAGAATTTTTTTTCAGTTTTATTAGTGAAGAAATGGTATTCCCCCATTTCCTCTTTACAAAGCAGAGAAGAGGTTTTATTTTCACAGGGAGAGATACTGGCACCATTCTAATAGAATAATGCCCTTGAAAAAGTAAACAGGATTTCCGTTCCATAGGAAGTGACAGTATTTCAAGATCATCTGTTAAAATAAATTCAAAGAAGAATAATAAAACGCTTTTCAATTCATCAATGCCAAAAATTGTCTTTAACTTAAACATGAACTTTCAGGGCACTAAAAGAAGAAAGAAGAAAACCAAACAACCAATGATTGACACTCTTAAAGATATGAAAAGTGCAATTATGGAGTGGAAGAAATTCCTCATGCTCAGCCCTGAATCCTTATTTCAAGAAAGCTGTACAATCAGCTGGAAAGAGTTCAGGGAAGAGATATTCATGCACAAAGAGCCAGCCACTGAAAAACAAGCTCTCTGAGGGAGGAGTTCAGGAGTTATCAGAAAAGGTTGAAAGAAACTATTGCTCTGGAGAGATATTTTACATTGGAAATAAAAACCAAGTCTGACAAACGGAGGGACTCCTCAGCTTTGCTGACAAAGGCATAACAAGATAAAATGAAAGGAAGAAAGACAGAGCTGGATAAATTCAACCTTGAAAATCTATCTGTAAAGATAGTTAAATATTCTATCAAAGGCAAAGAAAGTGAATGCATCCTCAGGGTTTGGAGAACTTGAGCAGAGATGCTGGTTTCAACCAGAAAATACATTCTAATACAGTTTCTAATACATATGTTTTGGATTATTTTTACACGACTCTTCATTTTTTTCTCTAATAACCTGAACTTGATTGATCTTTATTTCTTCTTTCTGCAGCTCAAGAGAAAGATTTACATGCTGCCTTAACTCTAATGTCTGTCTCTAGCCACCAGGTCATTGCAATAATGAAAACTACTAATCTTCAGTTCACAAAATCATGCAATCACAGAATGGCTGAAGTTGGCAGGGACCTCTGGGGATCATATGATCAAAACCCTCTGCTCTAGGAGAGCCACCTAGAGCCAGTTGCCCAGGACCATATCCAGATTGTTTTTTAATATCTTCAAGGATGGAGACTCCACAAGCTTTCCAAGCAACATGTGCCTGTGCTTGGTCACCCTCACAATGAACAAGTGCTTCAGATGGACCCTCCTGTGTTTTGGATTGTTTGCTAAACAAATTGCCTGTTGTCCTGTCACTGGACACCACTGAAAAGCATCTGTCTCTGTCCTCTTTGCACCATCCCAGGTATTTATATACGTTAGTAAGAACCTCCCCCAAGCCTCCTCTTCTCTAAGCCTAACAGTCCCAGCCAATCTGCATATGGCAGATGCTCCAGTCCCTTAATAATTGTGGTACTTCACTGGACTCTCTCCGGTATGCCCATGTCTCTCTCATACTGGGGAGCCCAGAACTGGGCATAGTACTCCAGGTGTAGCCTCACCAGTGCTGAGTAGAGGGGAAGGATCACCCCCCTCAACTTTCAGGCAGCACACCCCAAGATATTGTTAGTCTTCCTTGCTAGAAGGGCACATTGCTGGCTTTTGGTGTCCACCAAAACTCCTATGTCCTTTTCTGCCAAGCTGCTTCCCAGCTAGCCGCAAGCATGTATTGGTTATTCCTCCCCACATGCAGGACTTTACACTTCTCCATTACATTTCTTGAGCAGCTACCTAGAGGTACACCAACACTGTTCTGTATCACAAAACCAAGCTATGTGGAAATCTCTAAAGCAGGAAACACAACCAGAAGAGCTTGTTTTAGTTGGTTTAATTTAAACAATCGAATGAATCTTCAAGGAAAAGAGCTGATGGTAAAAATAAATGGGTTCATTTTAATGAGCCACTTATTTGGCACTCATTTCAGTTACAAGTGTTTGTGATTGGCAAAATTAACTAAGGCTAGCGATGCACCAAGAGGTGGGGGAAAAAAACCAAACCAAACCAAAACAGTAAGGAGACAGAGAAAATTAGAAAATTGGATGCTTCTAACTAGTTGCATCCACACACCAGAGCATGGCCACAAGGTATGCCAAATGAACATTGTGTGTCATGGTGATTATATTTTCTTTAAAAGAAAAGGTAAATTATGAATAACAGAAATAATATGTATACCTATATTTTAAGAGAACAATTCATCCCAGTGTACTGTTTCATCTATTCTAGAATTTTAAACGCTGGTAGAATGAAACACAATGCTCAAGAACTTTCTGCAGTACAGAAACAAATTGAGGGAAGAAAGGAAAGAGCTATCTGATGAAACAGCTTCAGGGTTGCAAAGCTTCCTTGTAAGTGTTCATGCCTCTGTGAAGACTTGTGGTCCATTCACATTCATCTTCCAAAGCCTCTGTGCTTTTATGTGCTCAGCTATGACTAGGTATTAGCCCAGAATCTATTTCATTTGTCTTTTCATAGAGTAATGAGACACAAATATAAAGCTCCACTTCTATTTCAATGTCTCCACCCACTCCAAGAAAACACAATTTGTAACTGGAGTGAGATGAGCATAGTAAGGCTTTTGGTTCACGCTCAGTCAAATAAAAGAACTAATGAACACTGACATCTTCCCCCTGCATCACAGCTTCAATTTATGACAAAAAAAAAAAAAACAACATTGTCACACTGGGGAGCTCTGAAACTCCCCAGCTTTTCTGAACCTTACCAGGTTTACTCCTCTAGCTAAATATTCAGTGTTTTTCCACAAAACATGATCCCAAGATCTTTCAAGAGAGGAAGGACTGTTCAGATCCTCATAAGTGAGGTCTTTAAGTCCTCAGGTAGTCTGCTGCCAAATGAGGGCTCATAAGTGAAAATAAATAAACTTTTCTTCTTCTCTTCACCCTTTCCCAAAAAAAAATCATTCTTTCGACAGCTGTTAAAGGAGGATAAAGAAAAGAAAACATATTTCCAACCTTTTGCTGTCATCTGAGAAAAATATGGAATCATAGAATCAAAGAATAGTTAGGGTTGGAAAGAACCTTAAGATCATCTAGTTCCAGCCCCCCTGCCATGGGCAGGGAGACCTCACACTAAACCATGTCACCCAAGGCCTCATCCAACCTGGCCTTGAACACCGCCAAGGATGGAGCATTCACAACCTCCCTGGGAAAACCATTCCAGTGCCTCACCACCCCCTCAGTAAAGAATTTCTTCCTTATATCCAATCTCAACTTCCCCTGTTTAAGTTTGAACCCGTTACCCCTTGTCCTGTCACTACAGTCCCTAATGAACAGTCCATCCCCAGCATCCGTGTAGGCCCCCTTCAGATACTGGAAGGCTGCTCTGAGGTCTCCACGCAGCCTTCTCTTCTCCAGGCTCAACAGCCCTAACTTCCTCAGCCTATCTTCATATGGGAGGTGCTCCGGTCCCCTGATCATCCTCATGGCCCTCCTCTGGACTTGTTCCAACAGTTCCATGTCCTTTTTATGTTGAGGACACCAGAACTGCACACAATACTCCAAGTGAGGTCTCACGAGAGCAGAGTAGAGGGACAGGATCACCTCCTTCGCCCTGCTGGTCACGCTGCTTTTGATGCAGTCCAGGATACAGTTGGCTTTCTGGGCTGTGAGCGCACACTGTGAGCTCATGTTCATTTTCTTTTTTTTTTTTTTGTAGAAATGCAAATATTTCCTAGCAGATAGAAATTCTAGTTTTCACTTGATTTAATATAAACATGTGCAATTATGGGTCGTCTAGTCCAGGTCATGCTTTGCCAAGAAAGTTTGAACCAGATGACCCTTGAGGTCCCTTCGAACTTGGTATTCTATGATTCTATGGTGTAAGTAATAACATCCTTTTTTATGTGAACAGTTTTAAAAACTACATTTTGTATGTTTGACTCTTAACTTTTAATCAAGATTGACAAGATTGGCAAGATTGACAAGATCTTCTGTCTTGAAGAGAAACAAACACTACATATGTCTTCAAGAACTTCCAAGTAACTCTGAAAGGATCACAGATCATAATATTTAAAGACACCATAATTAGCTATTAACTAGAAACTTTGTTGTGGGTGATTGCAGAGCCAGCCTTTGGCTAATGGACTGGATATTAGCACTTGCTAAGACATGGAGTGTACCCAATTCAGGTGGCTCAAATGCTCTAAACTGTCTACAGGGTCATTTGCCTCCAGACTGATGCTGTTAAAGAAGAAGATGCCTATCAGGCAGGTTGAACAGAAACCAGAAAATTAAAAACAGACTTTTGAGAAACAGGAGGAGTTAACTTGAAAACTGGGGGAAGAGACCTTTTACCAGAAACTGTAGTAGTCATGACTTGGATTGACACTGGCACAGGCTGCCCCTAGCATCTCAAGCTATGTCTGCACCAGACAGAGCTGCCTTTCCATTGGGCACTATTCACTGTCAACTGGCTAATTACATGTCATTAGTAAATTAATAAACTGCTTTGATAATGATTTCATTTAAAGTACATGTGTTAAGAAGATTTTCCCTGCAACAAGACCCATTAAAAATTAAGAAATATGTATAGTCTTATTCATTTGAGCTCTCCACAATCCCTGTTTTCCAATAACCCCACTCTTAGAGGGATTCCCTTAATTCCATTACCCAACAACGACAACAGCTGCTTCACTTACCTCTTTTTCCTGTTGGAATATACGATTTCAGGTGCTAGACCTCAGAAACACATGCAAGGTTCCATGTAATAACATCCTTATCTACACAGTTTGGAAAAATGACTCTCCAAACCAAGCAACAAGACTTTTTGGTCAATCTGGCCTCTATTCATCCTTAATACACCTACATTTTAATTCCAGAATATTTTAGCCTTTTATTTTCCTGTATTTCACACAGTGTTGTTATGTTATTAGAGAAAAAATTTATGACTTAGATTCATGGTACTCTAAATTGAAACAGCTTCTTCAGACTAAACAAAGCTGTACTAAAACTTGACACTATGAAATATATCACGCTAGCCATTTCCTCTAGTGTAGGTAAGTCATTCAATTTGCTGTGTGCATCTCTACAGGAATCTGCTGAGATACTGACTTAACTTATAATAAAATCCTTTCCAGCACAAATAGGGGAAGAAACAGTTTAGTTTAAAGAAGACTTTAAGCCATCATAGCATTTTGTGCATCAGACATCTGCTACATTATCTGATGAGTCAGAATGATCAGACCATAAACTAAAAAGCAGCAGAGAATAAGGTCATGAGAGAGAATATATCTATTTTACCCTCTACATCTAAGCCTCTGGGCTTAAGAGCCCAAAAGTTCTCTTATTGCACTAATGGATCCTCCACAAATTCAATGTTTTTTTCTGAACAAATTGTTACTTTCTGTCTGAACTTTCTCCTCCCGACTTAAATTGTGTCCCCATATATTTAAGATAGAAGGCTGTAGCTGTACATTAACCTTCTCCCCTTTCCCACTTCTTAACCAAGAAATTCATATATTTGATGCACAACACTATGAGTTTCCTCCATTTCTCAGCCACATATACTAAGCAAAGCTGATCAGCACACCAGGCAAACTACCTAGAACACAGGCTTTCAGAGCAGGAGGGATGATGCTGTCCAGCTCTGCCAGTGCCAAGCAGCACATCATTTTCTCCACTGCAGCCTTGAGCAGTATGCCGTCCTTTCTGACCCAGCCAGAAGGAATGTCTCATAAGTCCATGCTAGTATAAGATTTGTGATGTGAGGACCATTGAATATATGTAGAGTCCTTAGTTTAAAGCAGTGTCTTCCCTGTGCTTAGCAGGTCACCTTACCACAATAAGCACTACACGGGCGTGACATTGTCTTAAGAGTACTTACAAATTCAGAATGGCTCAATTTCAGTGGGAGAAGAAATTCAGGTATTTCTTTCTTGAAGAAAAATACTTAGGTTTTCATTTGCCTTATTTGTTGTAGACTACTGACACAGATTTCTTTTGTGTATGTGCGATTCTTTTTCTCACGCTAGGAAGGGAGGGAGAATATTGTGCATCGGTTACAGAATTTCAAGTAGTAGCAAATTCTTGTTGAACAGGATAATGGGAAAGAGGGATGCAGAAGATGAACGCACAACAGTGCTGCAGCATTAACAGCCACTGAACTACTTTTAGCAGCACAGATTTATTTGGCCTGTTATTTAGCAGTATTCAACCTAGAGAGTCTGAGATTCTTTAGACATAACAACTTTGAGTGGAAACAAGTATTATTGTAAGACTTTAGTGTGTATCTATAATACCACAGAAGTATTACTTAACCTTTCACCTAGTGCACTGGAATTCTATTTCATCGTGTATTTTATACTGTATGTATGCCATCTAATGGTAAATGAGAATAATCCTTATTGTTTTAAATGGAGCAGTATTCAGCTACTTCTTGACTGTAAATCTGTCCTTTCTTTCAGCCTTTTTTTTTACCCTCTCAGTTACAATGTGACCACAAACTTCAGAGAGGTAAAATGTCAGCTTATTCTTCGCAATTTGTGTAGTTTTGTTCCTCCTAAAGGCCTGCCATGAAAAAAAAAGTCCAAGTTGAATAGAAGCAATAGTGTTCTGTGCTGCAGAGGAACAAGCTGTGACCTGAGGGATTCTAATCGAAGGAATCCTTCTAGTAATTCTCAGTGTCAGATTACATTGGGCATAAATGAATATAAACTGGAAAATTCAGCATTTCAGCAACAACTGAAACCAAAATACTTCTGAGGACCTAGAAGATGAGAATCATAATATTCTCTTATTTTTGTAAATTTCAGCAAAAGAGCTACACTTGACTTCATTTCTACTCCAAATTAAGCTGGAGAGGGTGGAACACAGTTCAAGTTGGCTGTGTTTTCTATCACAAAAATATTTGTTCTTCTGCTGGTGTTATGATCTTAAAACCAAAAATTTCTGCTTTTATTATGTCAGTTTATCATGTCTTTGTAAATGATAGAAAATTATTTCCACAAAGAAATCCTTTCAGCACATTATGTAATATCATAAGATGATATTGAGAACCCAGTTCTTCCTTTCATTTTCCCCAGTATAAATCTAGAATTATACTTCTATGGGATTCGTGTTCATCAAGGCTCAAAGTTCCAAATGTCTGTCATAATAATAAGGTTATAGATTTAAATATTAAAATAATAAATAATAATTAAAAAAATAAAGCTGTTAACAGTCACTAAAATAAGATAGAATGGCCTGTGGTTTTTATTTTGGTAATTCATTATATTATATCATTCCATTCTGGTTTTTGTTTCACCACAGCAGAAATGTTCCTCAAATACCATAACTGAGGCTTAATTCACTATCTCCTCTAGAAATCTGTCACTTTACCCTTTTTTTAAAAAAATATTGATTCTCATTTACAAGGATGAGCACCATAAGCATTCAAACTCTTTGCACATGTAAAGGTTTGGGGATTATATATATTATCCAGCTGTCTGAAAATCTAGATTTTTAGCACTTCATTGTAGTAGTAGTACCTATAAATACTTCCAATTATTTTAGCTGTCATTACAGACCACTGAGATTGAATAGATATTTTAAAAATATTTTACCTTTTAATACTTTAACATTTCATCTTTAGCATATCTTTTTCTTTTATGAACAGTTTTCCTCTTTGGCAGCTGTTTGTCACGTTGTGACATCCTCTTTAGAACAAGCTTTCTACAAGACAGAGAGGAGACATGATAACTGTCTTCAGCTGTGTAAGCTGTTGTTTAAACGCAAGAACAGTGGTTTTGAATACACATAGAGGAATAGAAAAGAAATAATTGACTTAGATTGCAATAAAGACATTGTAAAAAATTTCAAACAGCAAAAATAATGGAGTACTAGAACAGCCTGAGAAGGTGATGAAAGTCTTTACCATAGGACAATTCCAGAGACAGGTTAGACAAACACCTGAGAAGTAATACCAGTGCACTTAAAAGTCTCTCCTTATCATCCTCCTTTATCTTATCTTTTTTTCTCTTGTTTAATTTCTTTCCATATTTTTATGAATCGAACAAAATTTAGTACCATGTAAAGAGAAAAAGAAATAAAATGGAAGGATGGATGAGTAGATGAATGGATGGATGAATAGACAGAGTGATGTACGCATATTGCTGGTTTTCAGACAGTAGACTCTGGACTACAGGATCTCAGTTAGCTCCTGCTTCATGAGATCAAGTCATTTAATTTATCTGTGCTTCAAATCCCAATCTCTAAAGTGAAATGATAAAAATTTATTCTTCCTCTTTCAAGGAAATTACATGTTTGTGTTGATATTTGGCAATCCAAAATTACATTGTATCAACTTGGAATATTTATATTATTCCACTAACAATGTCATGATATTAGGCACAACATCTAAATACTATAATAGCTATGATTTATTGTTATAATCAGCTAATTTACAGTTCTGCAGATATGAAACAAATAATTAGAAGTACAGAATGATTTTACCCATAAACAGAAAATGTTTGTGCAGGATATTTCAGTAGCAACTTCTGGTAAAAATAAACTTGTTACTCAAACATTGAAGATAATCTGTAGATCTAATTTTTTAGACAAGTTAATTTGTATTTTTTCCATCATTTATGAAAGGTGTGAAAAGACCTCTGACCCAAAGGGAAACAAATCTGAAAGTACCAAACATATTTTCTGTCATTTGAAAACAGAAATATCATTACTGTCAATAAAACTACAGCTGCAGCGAGCGTCTGCCAGAGATTTGCTCTCAGCTGAAAAAAGCCAGTTCAGACTGTGAGCTTACAGTGTTAGCCTTTCCTGCCAGAGACCTGGGCTGCTGATTATCATTGAGTGCTTGCTTTCAGCTCTGATTCCTTTAATCTGTTGGATTCTGAAGAAACGAACTTCTGAAACATTAAAAAAAGAAAAAATAAAATTCAATGAACACTCTCTGTTAACTACTGTGAAATTCACAAGAGAGATTTTGCATGTGGGAGAGAGGGAAGGGTAACAGACTCAGTTCACGGTGGGAACATGTACACTTTCCACAGATAGAGAAGATCTTTTTTGAAGAAAAGAAAAATAGTTTGCAACCAGTAACCTTTTCCTTCCAGTTAAAATTAGTCAACTAACTTAACTGGCTATGGAATTTGAGTCAAAATGGATTGAAATGGACAAAACAGTAAAAGCCAGATCATTTACTATTTTCTTTTTTCCTGGCAATTTGGATTTTTTACTATCTCTTTCTGTCCTCAAAAGCTCTATTGCCCTTTCAGCAGCTGCTGCTGGAACAAAACACACTTCTGACTCAATTGCTCTTGTAAGAAGCTAAAGCCAGATTCTGATCTCTGGCAGCTGTAATTATAGGCAAAACTGATTGGATTCAAAAGAATAACTTATATTGTCCCCAAGTAACAGAATAAAAGTTCATGCACTTTGAAAAACAATATTCATGTCATCTCCTTCTATTTAGCTTAAGCTCTTAAGGACAAAAGACACTGAAGTTTTGGATACAACGTTAGTTATGTAATGTCAGTGTTTTACCGTTAGCTTTATTTGGCTCCATGTGCATTTTAGCAAAGGGTATTAATTCACATTGTTTACTATTCTTGAGCCTGAAAACATTTTACAATACATTTCTGAGACCGTCCTACATTAAAGTTGACTATGCTTGAGTTAGGTTTGTTTAAACAAAAAAAAAACAAAACCTAACCAAACAAATTTGATCAATAGGAGGAAAAAACACATCTGTGCTAAACTGGGTTGTGTCCAGGAATGATCAGCCAACATGAGACAAAAGAAGAAAGAAACCCATCACTTCATTCTTGATAGGACTCCAGTTAGGGATGATTTCTGAGTTAGCTTGACAACATAAAGTAGATGATACTCCAAGGTCTTCAAATCCCATCATGGGCCTTAATAAGACTTAGATAAAATCAAAACAAGCACTAACAAGTGTGTACGTTTACCTAACATTGTATTAGATGAAACAAAAGACCAAAATGGAATACAATTAATGATCTTTTGCACTCAAAGTACATTAAAGTGGAATTGAGGAGCAATGCTATTTTGTCCTCATATTAGTACCCTACCAATACCGACACCATTGGTAACTGCACCAGCCAACTCTGAATCATAGAATCATAGAATCATAGAATAGTTAGGCTTGGAAAGAACCTTAAGATCATCTAGTCCCAACCCCCCTGCCATGGGCAGAGAGACCTCACACTAAACCATGTCACCCAAGGCTTCGTCCAACCTGGCCTTGAACACTGCCAGGGATGGAGCATTCACAACCTCCCTGGGAAAACCATTCCAGTGCCTCACCACCCTCTCAGTAAAGAATTTCTTCCTTATATCCAATCTAAACTTCCCCTGTTTAAGTTTGAACCCGTTACCCCTTGTCCTGTCACTACAGTCCCTAATGAACAGTCCATCCCCAGCATCCGTGTAGGCCCCCTTCAGATACTGGAAGGCTGCTCTGAGGTCTCCACGCAGCCTTCTCTTCTCCAGGCTCAACAGCCCTAACTTCCTCAGCCTATCTTCATATGGGAGGTGCTCCGGTCCCCTGATCATCCTCATGGCCCCCCTCTGGACTTGATCCAACAGTTCCGTGCCCTTTTTATGTTGAGGACACCAGAACTGTACACAATACTCCAAGTGAGGTCTCACAAAAGCAGAAATCCCATTCATATGCATAGTCACCATGCAAAATATAATAAAACAGATGCAAATGCATGTTTAATAGTATATGCTGGTGGTAAAGAATTATAATGTTAAGTTTCTTGCTTCTACACATTCTTCTCCGCAGAGTAATTCTACATTTAAGAAAGACTTGAAAATCTGAATATACCCTGAGACTGAATATATGAGTCTATGGGTGAGCATCTGTCCTGGTTTTGGCTGGGATAAGTAGGCTGAAACCTCAACAGCATTAATTTGCTTTTGAAATCTGTCATCATAAGCATCTACATAGGATTATATAAGAATAGCCATACCATAACAAACCAAGCATTCAGTTATTCCAGTATCTCATGTTAAAAATAATCAGTAATGGATGCTTAAGGAGGAGTGTAAGAATCAGGCAGGCATTCAGCAATACATTTTAAGCTAAAGTCTCTCAGCTTCCCACCTTCTGCAGTTTAGGGAGTTATACTAAATATAATACTATTCTGTTCAACAACCTTTACTGGATTTTTCTTTTCTTGCTATTCATTTACCATATTACATTTGGAATCCACCCAAACATTGGGTATCTTCAGTTTAGAGTCACAAGGAGATTCATCACTTAACCAGGTGCTATATTTATGGCACGGCCCACAAATCCCAGAGTTGGACAGACAAGCACCACAGTTCATATAACGCATTTATGGAAAGATTATATAAGGCTCCTCAGCTGGGACAATAAGTTGGGGAGATAGAATTATTAGTGCAAGAAAAGGAAAAATAAAAAGGAAGAAAACAAGTGATTCTGAAAAAAAATAAATGAAGTTAAGCCTGGTATTTTGCAGTTTAAAGGAAGATGCAAGCATCACAAGCAGAAGAATAGGACATGTTTACAGCTCAAGGGCAGAACATGAAATTAATACAATCCTGATAGTCTGCTTCTTGTTCTATGGAGAAAATTATGTATAACCTGTTTTGATGTCCACAGATATGATGGTTCTTTTAATCTCTGAATTAAAAACAAATGCAAACTTTCACACAGAATAAAAATCATAGAATCATAGAATCATAGAATAGTTAGGGTTGGAAAGGACCTTAAGATCATCTAGTTCAACCCCCCTGCCATGGGCAGGGACACCTCACACTAACCCATGTCACCCTAAATCCTTAGTTACAAAACACAAAATATATGTCAAATGGCATTCAGACAAAAAAAGCTTTGAAGAGGAATGTGAGGTTTTTTACTTCAGCTCAGTTTGCTTGCAGCTTCTTACAGTATTTTTTAATTGTTAATGCATAATCAACACAGGACACATCAGTAAGTATCTGCTGCTGTACTTTTCAATGGATACAGCATTGAAATGTCTCTCTGCTAAAGACTTAAAAAGGTAGATGGTAGTTGGATAAGACAGTAGAAAAATGAGAATGATCATAAAAAAGAATTAAAGCAAATTTCAAGATTCTAGAAACACCATTTCCACATGAGAAACTTTTAGTGGTACCTATTGTCCCTGGACACAGCTGTCAACATTGTAATTTTGTGAGAGTACACTTGACTGCCTTTGTGCCTTTGTCAAGCCAGCACATTTTATAGCTATAAATATGTGGGCACCCTAGCATCACTCAACATTGCTGCCTGTCTTTCTTGTATATTTTGCATCTCCATTGCAATGTCGACTAAATGCCTTTTTTTTGGCAGATATTCCATGGACGGTTTGCTCAGGGGAATCCAGGATATCATAGAATCATAGAATAGTTAGGGTTGGAAAGGACCTTAAGATCATCTAGTTCCAACCCCCCTGCCATGGGCAGGGACACCCCACACTAAACCATGCCACCCAAGGCCATCCATCTTTCATGACCTGTGGGGGGAGAGAAGAACAGAAAGTTAGTCATATTTTCTTCACTGAACCACATTTATAAGATCACAGAGATGGATTTGCTAAAAGCGTTTAAAACAGATTTGATGTCCAGTCACTGGCATAATGAAGCAGCAAGCCAAAGCCTATAGTTATAATGGTCAGTTTTTCCAGCATCAAAGACGTTGTTGTATTGTTACTACAGGATAACTGGCATTTTGTCATGGACAAAATCAGCTTAACTCATGAGGTTTAAATGAAATCAGGATGGAAGCAGTTTATTAATGATCTAATTAGCCAGCAATCAGAGAACTATACATTCAGGATAAGTATCAGCAATGAAAAAGATAAGCCGCCTGCTACCAAAACAGTGTGGCAGCCCCAGTGGTGCCAAGCCCACACTGATGCTGGTCCCCAGTGTGGCACCCGACCCTTCTGTGCCCACTGGCAGAGCCAGCAGCACCCACCCACCTGGCCCACCCAATTCCCCAGCAGGATCTGTCCCGCATTACAGGTCTTCATGTTTCTCTTACATCGCTTCTCAAGCTGACACCTTCTCTCAGAGTTTTATTGCTAATTCCCTGGTTACTGTTTAATTCTGCTAACAATCAGCTTAAGCAAATTTTATATTTATTAATTTCTTCTTGACATTACTAGTTTGGGGGCAAAACCCTTCTCAGCACAAGCAATTTGGGGTGTTCCTCACACGCACGTAAGTTATTCACACTCATTCTTCTTACTGTCCTGGGTTCAGCAGTAGCAGTCAGTTTTTCTCTTTCTTAGTAGCTGTTGCAGCTCTGTGTTTTTGACTTTCAGCCTGGGAACAAAGCTGATAACACTGATGTTTAGACTGACCAAGGACTTTGTGAGTCTCATGCTCTGCCAAGGAGGAGGAGAAGCCGGGAGGAAGCAGGGACAGGACACCTGACCCAAACTAGCCAAAGAGGTATTCCATACCACAGCACGTCATGCCCAGGATGTAGAACTGAGAGTTCCTGGAAGGGCGAGATCATGGCAGGGTGGGGGTGAGGTACCGGTTGGTGAGCGGTTGTATTCTCTTCATTGTTATTTCCTTTATCATTATTACTATTAGTGGTAGCAGCAGTGATTTGTGTTATACCTTAGTTATTAAACTGTTCTTATCTCAACCCATGGGAGTTGCATTCTTTTGATTCTCCTCCCCGTCCCTCCAGGAGCGGAGGGAAGAAAGGGGGGGGGGGGGGGGGAGTAGACTGCGTGGTTCTGATTTACAGCCTGGGCTTAAACCACGACACTTACCCAGGCCATATCATCAAGAAAAGACTACACACTTTTCTATTTTACTTTGTTGTACCAGCTCAAACAGACTGATTAGTACAGACTTGCTCTCACGGGCCAAGTTTAAAATAAAGTAACATATAGCCATGTTTTCTGCATGCTTCCATAACACAGATTCTTTCAAATAACTGTTTTCAGAAAGGAAACACTGCCAGGAAAATTGTGCAGTGTATACCAGCTCAAGCAAAATCATGACATATATTCATTTCCAATCCTGTGGTTAATATGGATAAAGTTTAAATTTCAAGTCATTTTTGGCAGTGCAGCTTGAATTTCTATTAGGCCATTGAACAGATGCAAAGCTTTGGCTTGTGGCTGAGCATCAACATGGGACTCAACATTTTGAATATTACTCACTTATCTCCCTTGCACAGCATCTGGCAAGTCCAGTCATCTGCGTTGCTAACTAAAGAATGGAAATAAAGTAATGAATTTAGATTCCTTCAGACTAATTTCAATTCATTGAAACAATGATGGCATAAATCAGTTGAACATTTGCTCCACAATTTTTACTCCTTTTTTTGAACTGTTTTTTTTGGGAAACTGGATATATTTCAGCAAGCACAATGCAGGTGGTGCAAACCTATTTGTGAACTGAAAACAGAAAAATAATTCTATTGATCCCATGAAATTAAATTAAATTTAATTAGTTATCTGTTAGAAGAATAACAGTTTAGTTATCAGAGGGCAAGAAAAGAAAAAGCTGATACATTGGCAAATGAAACAAGGCAGGAAAATTTTGGAAAAATTAGAAAAACTTTTGTTCTTGCAAGCTTTATGGATTTGTGTTTGAAAGCATTGAACTGTTGTAGTGGTTTGCTTACTACACCAGTAAGCAAAATTTTCCCAAGGAAAACAAAGGAAGTAAGTTCGTTCTGATTGAAAAACACCTCAGATGTACCTTGAACTTTGATTTCCATGCAAGATGTGTTAGTGCAAAGGAGGTACAGACAGACTGCAAACATCAATTCTGAATACCACCTCACACCTCTTCAGTTCCTGACACCGCCATGCACCTAAAAATTTGGAAGTCAAACATTATCTTAGACTTGAAATAGTAAGGAAGATATACTGTACTTGGAAAAGCAACGGGGGTCAAGTGACAAGCAATCTCAAAAATGGGAAAGAATAATGGGAGATACATTCATGGAGAAAGGCAGGAGGAAGGAACACATGAAGACAAATGAGCAATTAGAAGCAATTTGAAGATTTAGACTGGACAGGGTTAGGATGGCAAGCAGAGAAGCTAAACCAGACAATAAACCTTTTTTTTTTTTTTAAGAGTTTTAGAATATAAAAGAAGAAAAGAAAGAAAGAGAGAAGTGCTTGGAAGGCAAAGAAGAGGTACTAGAAGAAGAAACATAACATTTCCATATTCTGGGTCAGGAGATCAGAGATGGCAAAATTTCTGCAGGAGAGGATGGAAGTAGTTTCACAGAAGAGGATCGAGGTCACCCTCATTGAGAGTCGTGAGCTTTGGTGAGCGCATGGATGTATGAGATCTTTACAGAGAATGGAGAGATTAATGGGTAACACGGACAAACTAGTAAGAAAAACTTACCCCAGATTTAGTTAAACATCACCAGGTATGAACAAGATGGATGTATGGTGTGAGAAATGTGAATATGTACTCTGGATTTAAAGAAAAAGGGACAGAGTTAAGTTCTATTAAATTGCAATATTTAATAGAGCATGCTTAAGTAACTGTGTGCATGTAGTAATCATATTCCAGTCCCTTTGTCTACAGACTTCCCTCGGGATCAGATCAGCACCATCACTGAGAACAATACTCGACTAAAATAGTTACAAATGGTTACAAACCATTTACCTGATACAAACCTAATTGTAATAATCAGTGTCCAGTGAAACAGAATGAACTAATACCCATAGGAATTTTACTATTCCCATCTCAGTGAAGAAAACCAGCCTGTTCCTGAAATATTGCCAGGTTTTAACTTTCAAGTATTCTGTCAGAATTGAAGTACTGTGTCAGATGCTGATTTCTCCCAGACAAGGTAAGAACTACTTTGTCTCTTTCTTTTTCCAGATTCCTGCAATATAGCAGCCTATTGTAGCAATGCTATTGCATAGTAAATGAACTTCCTGGCTGAGCAGTGTTTACCAGCTCTCAGCATTACCTGGAAGTATCCTGAAAGCAAGACTGCAGTATCATGCTCAGAGAGATTCCAGCTCCTTTTTATTTGTGTCCTCTCTTATGAAGTGGCATGGCCAAGAGCACTGGGGTACCTGACTTCCCTTACTGTTGGAGGGACCAGTGAATACAGAGTGAAAGGGAGAAAGCACAGCAGCTGCTGAGGGAGGGAAACTTGACCTCTCTAAAGCAGCGTTCAGTCCCTTGAGTGGGACTGACAGCCCAATCATGCAAAAGAAAGAAAAGTGGCACAGGGGAAGTGATGGTACTGCCGTGCAGGGACACGATCTTCTCTTCACTTGCCATATGGGAAAAGCAGAAAAAAGGTTTCATCAGCTGCTTTAGTAGAGTGCATTTGAGTGTGATTTCATCTGTGGGGTGAGTGTGTATGTGAGTGTGTGTAAAAGAAAACAGGAAGAAGCACTTAGTCTGATTGCACTCTAGCCATTTGCTGATAATGTGGTTGAAAGCAACTGTGTCTGATAATTTATGTTTTTAAAAGCCTGATTTTCAATAACAGCTTTAAAAACATGGAACAAGATTAAAAGAAAAAGGTGGGGATTGGAAAAATAAATCTATAAAAGGAATTTAGGATGGGTAACCTATCATGCAGTGGGATGAAATTATACACAAATTGCTTTATATGCTAAAACTGCATATGAAAACAGAGGTTTTGTTTCTCGTTACACAGTTACAGAATAGTCTCAAGAAAGGGATGCATTTTCACAGAAAAAGAAATAAATAAAAAAGAAAATTAACTGGGCTGTTTGCTTGGCAAGGTGTCTGGATATAATGAAGTTATATTCTCCTTGACTGCACCTTACCAAAGTCATGGTTTAGACAGTTCACAGCAATATGATAGATAACAACTTTCTTAGGGACAGGGTCAAGTTAATATATCAACTCTCACTGTACTGAGTCAAAGAACTGAAAGGAAAAGCTGAAAAGCTTCTTGAGAAGGGATAAACACAAAGATCAAAACCTCCCATGAATGGGAACAAGTAACAGGACTTGGCTTTCTCGCTACCTGCAATCTTAGGGGTACATAATTTCCATAGAAGCCCTACCTTCTCAGCTTCTGTCAGAACAGATCCTTTTCAATAAATTTATGCAGAGCCAATTTGATTGTCCTGCCTAATGTCTTTACAAGTATGGGCTCGTGGACAGCAATCAGCAGAATGATTCTTAGCTGTGCAAGACTGCACACTTCTTGCAAAAACCTTGCCTCCAAAATGGAGGTCCTAGATGGAAACGGTCTGCACAAACACTGATCCCAGGTTTACAGGCTTCTGATTAGAATTTGTGCTTGAATTAGGCAGCTCAATGCCCATTCTTTTTTCTTGAAAAAGAAAAGGTATTTAATTGATGACATTGGATCTATTTTTAAAGTGAAGACAATGTCTTTCACTCAACCTTTCCTTTTTTTTTTCAGAAATCCTACCATATTTAAGGCCTCTGCAGTATTACAGTTCAGGTTCTAAAAGATCAAAATACATAAAACCTTATGTTTGCAGATTGGTATAGTTTAAATCGTTTCCAACCATAAAAAAACTGTTTGAATTAATAGTCTACCACACTGAAAAGCTTCAAGGCATGAGTTGTATTCAGTTGCAGAAAATAAAAGTTTAATTATAAAGCAAATAGTATAGGGAATGGAAAATATAAAGAAAGCAAATAATTTCTCTCTTGATAAGTCATGTAGTGCTTGTGGATATTGTAATGAGCAGCTTCTTCCATTAAAAAAATGTAGAATTTTAATTTTAAAAAGCTTAAGTATTTATAGGGTACTTACACAATGTAATACATCTATATTTTGTAGATTTTTATGGTATTGGATCTTTTAAGATGTGTTTTTAAATGAAAGCATTGAGAAACTCAAGGACCATAATGACCAAACATTGCCATGATCAGCACCTCCAGAACTATTAATTCAGATTAAAAAAAAGCTTCAAAGAACTGTTTCCTTAAACATTCATAATTTTGAAACATTTTTAAAAGGATGTTCCTGAGCTACGGCTTTCTGTATGGGGAAAAGCCTGAGAGGTGACTGTATATCACACAAATGCTTCTGCCTCAGGTGTCACAGGCAGGAGTTTTTCCTATGCTACATGGGATGCAATTCTCCAAGCCCGTTGCTAGTGCGTTTTTTTGCCTTGCGCATTCTCCTTGTGGTGGTTTGATGACAAGATGAATACAGACATTTCTCTTACTTTGCCAGATGCATCACTATGTGGTAGCACTGCAGCCTGGCCACAGTTCAGAGATGTTTCAGGATAAACTCAGCAATTCAGGCCCACTAGCTTAACCAAGGTTACAATGAATAATTTACATACTAAGCAATGTTGTGAGCTCTTGCATGTGTTCAGTGACACCAGAGGTGGCTTCAATGGTAAACAATTTCATTTTATTCTGGTGTGTGTAAACTGCTATATATATATATATATATATAAATGCTGCAGGGGAGGGTGAATTATTTTGAGCCTGATGGGCCCATGACACTTCAGGCCATCAGGGCAGAGATGCAACATAGAGATGGACTCATGATCGAGGGGTGGACTTTGCAATGGGCCTGAAAAGACTGAAAATTGCTCTGAAAGACTGTTACAAGGGATGGAGACCACCATCATGGATCGAATGGACTCAGCAGCTTTATAGGGATTGGTCTGTGCACTAAGATAACAGTGCACTGAGATGAGAGTGAGGGTATATTGAAAATGTGGGATCTGAGCATGACGTGAATGGTATGGAATAAGGGGTGGATACTGTCCTGGTTTAGCAGTAGCAGTCATTTTTTCTACTGGTGCAGTGCTGTGTTTTGACTTTCGACCTGGGAATAATACTGATAAAGCCGATGTTTTCAGTTGTGGGTCAGAATGTTTACCCTGACCAAGGACTTTGTGAGTCTCATGCTCTGCCAGGGAGGAGGAGAAGCCGGGAGGAATATATATATATAATTATAGCACTTATCTAATAGCTGGACATATATAACAGTCAGCTGCCCTGTTTAATTTTGTTAACTATATGATTTAAGTACAAGCTGTTCCAATTTAGCAACAAAATACATAAAAATATTAATACCATACCATCCTTATTTCATGAGTTAATGGATGAAAGTGAAATTACACCTTCTCACTTCACACAGGTGTAACATCTTTGCGGGACTTTTTGGCTTCAGAAATGCAATGATCAGACAGAAAAACACACCAGTGAGTGTGAGGTCTGAGATACATTGTCAATGTACAAAACCTAAAATTATATCCTAAACTCCCTGTTTACTGGGGAGGATGTCCAAGTTTGCAGATTATATTGACTACAAACAGCATATATATGAGACAAATACTCTGTTCCGTCTTTCTGACTACAGGTTTCTTGATGCTCTTTCAGCAAATGATGCATATGTATCTTTCTTACATAAGCTGTCCTTTTATTGCCCTGTGTTCCCCTCACTGACATGTCACCTCCACCTGTTGCCTCCTTTTATGTGCTTGCGACTTGTCTGAAGGAGCATTCTAGCACATATGAATTGCATTCAGCAGGTGTTACTGTTACGTACTGTGTAAATCTGCATTCGAAAGTAAGGGCAATTTGATGTGTGTTTAGGAAAATCAAGGTGGATTATCCTGGCATCCATGAGTTCCTTCCCTGAAGAATTTGGATGCCTACAGGAAAACAGTTACTGCTGATCAGGTTAGCCCTCTGTGTAGCAGAATTTTTTCTCTCCAGGTTGACAAAGCAATTAAAGAATACGTTTATTGGCTGTATATTTGCACAGTGAGGACAACAGTGATAGGGTGGGGAAAGCGGCTGCTTCATCGCTGGGATCCTTCATCTCATTTAAAAGTAAAGATCTATTTGCTATGTAAAATTTATAAAGGCCAAAGTTTATTGATGTGTCAGGAGACAGCACAGGTCTTACACCACTGGTCATACTTTACACTGCAGAAGTACTGGATATTGTTATATTACTACATAAAGCTTTAGTTTAACTTTTCCATCACTCGAGCAGCATACAAGTTTATCTATCTATCCAGATAGCAGTCAGACCATTAATAGCATTTCATCAAGCTTCACACTGTTTTGAAAGAAAATGTATCTATCTCATCTCTTGCTGGTCATCACTAATACCATTGCAGTGAAAAGTATGTAATCACTTTTTGCTGTCAATAGTGTAATAGCAGAGGTATTCAGCCTGTAGATGATCTTTTAGATTTTTATGGGGCTGTCTGGGAGATTTTATAGGACTGAAGATAATTCAGGGTTGCTAAATTACATGAAGCTGGTCTGAGAAAACAATTTTATGTTTTAATAGATTCAAATAAAAGATGTTATTAACAAACATATCAATTTTGATTAGTATAGACATCAGCAGTAAAAACAAATTACCTGATTAATCTTTAAATAAAAGAAGTCCTATATTTTAAATATAAATAAGACTTATCATTTTACAACTAGGAAGCTGAATTATTCATGACCATTTTGTACATGAAAATATTTTTAAACATATGGAGGATTATATAAACATGACATATTACTGAAAGGATTTATCCTACTAAAAACTAGTGTATGGAATTTTTATGCATATACTGTGAAGCTGTCTCTGCTTTGCACATATGTGTATGCCATACACATTAATCACTTTCCAGTATGTTTCAAGTTATGTATTATCCAATGAAAAACACCCCCCCAAAAAAAAAAAAACAAACAAACAAACAAACAAAAAAACAGTGCTTTTAATATGCAGACACAAGATCTGCTAACATAATACAAAATATCAAACATAAAATAATAAAATTATAGCCCAAAGCACAGTAGTTCTATCATGGATGATGTCACCTGGAATAAAGTAGGCAAACATTATATCCTAATATTTTAAGGCACCAGTTATGCTTATGTTTGAACGTACTTTATTCAGTTTAATGTAAGGTGAATTAGCACATTTCAAAGCAATAAAAGTGAACACTTTTCTTCATATAAATTAATTTATCTAATTTTCAAAGGGGAAAACCATGATACAATCAGGCTTTGTTATTTAAAACGCAGACTAAAGACAAGTTTGTTATGCTATAGAATGAAAGGAGGCAGGTCTGGTATAACACAGATCATAACTGAGTATAACAGAGACATCTAACAATAACTTTTGCCTAAAGTTCCTCATTTTGATTCTTTTACTCCATGGTAGAGTTGTCTTTAGTAGAGATTCTGTAACTGTCAGTACATCAGAGGTAGTCCCAGAAAACTTGTTTCCAGAATAAATATCAGTATGTTCTGCTCTTCAAGCAAAAGAAAAATCTACAATCAGATTACAATTTTAATATTTTCTTCTTTATCTATCCTGCCCAAGGGAAGAGTAGCTTCAATGCATCCTAATCAAAAATTTAGATGGCTTTCAAATGAAAGGAGCATGATAAAAGATATTTATAGTAAGGTGAGAAGCAGTTGTCAACCAAAAACTAAAAGGAAAAGTAAGATTCTGGGGGCCATTTGTATAATACAGAAATCCAGAAGGAAGGGTTTTATTGAACTTGATAAGGTTTCACTGGAATTACTGGGAGGTAGGATACAGAATCGCCATACAATGCAGAGAATGTACACTTGCATGTGAGACTTAGGCCTTCTAGAAAAAAGGGTTAGCACAGTGAGAACAGTGAGTCTGAAACTACTGCCAGACCCCCAGGAATTTCAGAATAATGTTCATTGCTCATATGCACGTGAACTTTACAGGACACCCAAGGACTCCAAGATTTCAGGCATACCAAGTACACATCTGTGTGTGTACAGTAACACCATTGTGGCCTGTGTCTTTTGAATTTACTACAAACAAGCTAAATGGTGAATATCTCTCCAGAAAATACCAGAAAGAAATGAGGGAGACTAAAATGGAATGATAGTAATACTCTGGCTATTTTTCCATAGTTACCTTTTATTGTAAGACAGCATCCTCACTGGAGTCAGACAGCCTCACCCACATCCATTGCAGGAAAAGTTGGGTTAAAAAAGAAGAAATAATAGTATGGAGGTGTCCTGGGTTCAGCAGTAGCAGTCATTTTTTCTCCTCCTTAGTAGCTGGTGCAGTGCTGTGTTTTGACTTTCGGCCTGAGAACAGCACTGATAACACTGATGTTTTTAGCTGTTGCTCAGTAATGTTTACTCTGACCAAAGGCTTTTCTGAGTCTCATGCTCTGCCAGGGAGGAGGGGAAGCTGGGAGGAAGCAGAGACAGGACACCTGACCCAAACTAGCCAAAGGGATATTCCATACCACAGCATGTCATGAGCACTATATAGACTGGGGGCAGTTATCCAGAAGGGCTAGGTAACTGCTCGGATTGGGATGGATATCGGTCGGTGGGTGGTGAGCGGTTGTATTCTCTTCCCTCATCTATGGGGTATTTTATCTCTTAATGTAAATTTAATTAAATCAGTATGCATTTACATATTTCAAGGGCTGTTTGATTTCATGGAGATACAGCTCAAACTTTTCAGGATTCAGATAATTCTTTTAGAGTATGGTTGGTGAGATGGCACCACAAGCATATTCTAAGCTTTCTTCAACAGCTTAAACAAAATATGGAGTACACTTATTGTCAACTTCTCAGCAGTTACAAACCAGCACAGTCGTTTTCAGTTCTATGAACTTGCACTGATTTATGACAACAAAAGAGTTAGCACTGTCATAAATCCACAAAGTCCTTTTGAATTCTATGGACTTGTATTTTTTATGCCAACCAGTTAACACACTATGCAGAGCTGGTTGTTTACAGTCAGTCTGTGTTGCAAAGATCAATCAACTTAATGTATCACAAGGCTAGATTTCTAATCTAAGCTAATCATCTAAGCCCCCAGATAGTCAATGCCAAGAAACAATCATTATTTTCTTGTGCCAAGGCACTGTTCTCCTGTTCTAATGTGAATTCATTTGATATACTTTAGATACCTACTTTAAGAACAATGAATCTAAAACTGCTTGTATCTCTCTGTAGACATTTACAGGCATCTGAACAGATTAATTCCACCTTTAGTCTTAAAATAAGGTAACTCATCTTTTGGAGGGGTCTGTAGCTTTTACTGTGAGGATAGCCTAGGATACAAACCAGATGAGAAATTTTTAGATATCTAAATTTGGGACAGATGAAACCTTGCCACAATTCCAGGAGCTTTCAAAAAATCAAGGGGAGACAAAAGCTCATTGGTTCATTAAATAGTTGTTTCTGCCTTCAAACCTACATGTCACCCAAGAGGATACCAGACTCCTTAATAATGTGGGGAAAGTGCTAAAGTTTTACCTTTAAGTAGCATTGAAACATGAAAATGCAGTGCCCAGAAGTTCAAATATACAGAAACATATGGAACAACAAATGGATATCCTGAGGGATAAATACTGCTTCCTCATTTCTCCTCAATCTTCACCATCAATTTAAAACAGATTAAAAATCTTCAGTAACATGTTCATATTTATAAATGGCAAAGATTCTGATCCAATCACTTCAGCCACTCTGTGCTTATCACCTTCTGCTATAGTGAACATCTCAGAAATTAGTATGTACAGTGATTGAACAAACTGGCATGAAAGCAAAGCCTAAAAGATTTAAGCTATTCCTCCAGTGTGCCCTGGTATGAACAATACATCATTACAAAAAAAAAAGATTTAAAAAGTTATAGCTCTGTGAATGATGGATGAAGTGATAGTGTATATCTGGATACTTTTAGGAAAATAATATATTTGAAAGTTTAAAAGGGGAAAAAAATATCAAAGCCTACAACCACAAAAAAATAGAACAACAATAACAAAAACCACTGACCTCAATGCAATAGATATCTTTAATATTTGAACATACATGCTTCCCATATTCATACCAAAAAAACCAATGTGTTAGGGTTAACACTATATCTCATCACTAATAATCATTAAGAATGCAGTACTCAGTACTTTATGAGCAACTATCATTTGCTGCTTTCTGTAAAAGGCTCTAATAGTTTTATATTAAAGAAACATTTTTATGTTTACCCTAATTATTTATGAGGTTCTCTCCAGCTACTGTATTAGGAGGAAAAGAGATTTAAATGGTTCATGTCAGAACAAAGAATGGGCATTTTATGAGTTTACTGCTCAGATTATTACTCTGCACTGGCATTTGTTTTACCACCTTGACAGATTGAAGTAATTTAGTAGATTTCATTCCAACACTTCTTTAATTACAATGCTTCACTAAGCAGTCACTTGTGCACTTGCTAAGAATTTTGTGCTAAGGAATTGTTCTGTCCACTGCCATCAAGCTGTAACTTGAGGACTTAATAACAGAAGAACATGTAGCCAAAAGCTAGTCATGTGGAAAGAATGACCACCAGCACCACTCAAAAAACCACTGCAGTCAGATACAAGTGTCAGGGACCAAATCAATACATTAGCATTCTGCTAAACGGCTATATTAGATCTCAGTGCTGCACCGATCAGGTAGACTCTTTTTCCAGTGCAGCTTTACAGAGGTGAGTATAAAAATTGACTTACACAGTCAATCCCTCCTATATAACAAGATATAACTTCTTTATCACATTCCAGAATCCTCCATTCCCTGGCTGCAAAAGAAGAAAATTGGGGTTGAGCAACAAAAAGGGTAATTAGGAAAATCCCAGTATGTCATGTCAGTAAAATCTTCCTTATGAGAACTAGAAGTAGCTCTACAAACGCTAATAAATAGCTTGTTGTTAGCGTTAGAAGGGGATTTGTTTGTCCTAGGTTCACAAACAGAATGACAGAGGTTGTTCAGCAAGTTGTTCAACATTACACAGTCTAATTGTGGCACCTTCTCTGACTCAGATTTGTTCAAAAATCTTCATTACATCCCAGCATCCATGGTAATGCTAGGAAGAAGAGCTGAAACTCCTGACCCCCTGGTCTGGTCCCTTTTGCATGGAAACAAATTCCTGCTTCCTCTCAGAAACAACAGCTTTAATTTTTAAGTATAAAGATATGTCGCCATAAATTTTCCTGAGGCTATTGGAATGAAAGTTCAGCTCAGTTTGGAAACAGTTAGAGGAACCTGGCAGGATGGATATTAAAAAGAAAATGTCTAAAATATCATAACTGCAAAGAAAAAAAATCCTTCTCCTGTAAACAGTTCCATCTGCATAATTAAGCTTTAGGGTGATGTTGTTGTCTGGTTCTTTTAACATAGTTATTAGCAGAGAGGAAGTTTAAGCATTGTGATATTGAACAGAGACTCTTCGTTTACAATGAAATATGCAGTTAGAAAGCACAACACTCTGAGTTTAGTACAATTAACCTTAGTTAAATACAGTTAAGCTAATCTAAATCAGAGTATAGGACAAGGGTTTATCTGCCAAGAAAACCTTGAAACACGGATACAAGCTATCCCATGGGGAGAAGTTTCTCAGCTAGGGGCTAGAGATTCCTTTGCCGGCACAAGGAAATGGGCACCGCAGCTCGTAGCAGCTACTGTTCAGGGTGACTGGAAACCCAGTTGAAACAGCCTGAGGGTTTTATCGGTTTGTGTGTCAAGCCCTGTAACTTGAGGGTAGTAATTACATAATTTCCCACTCCAGACCAATTTGTTTTGCTCCTGTATCAGTATCCTTTTCAGTTAACATTTTTTTTCCTGCATGTAAACATATGTATATTTTAAATTATCTCTCAGCCCTCTTCCAAACAGATCCTAACCCCTCAGCTGGTTTATTTTTCTCAACACACATTACTGCAATGATAATGTTCATTTTCCCCTACTTCGCAAAATAAAGTTTATTTTTAAAAAATTAGATATCAAATGAAAGCAGAGATGAAAGAACCTGCATAAAAACATAGGAATTATCATTATTTGCCTCAGAGTTTTTTATTTATTTTTAATTTCTGTCTGATATCAACTTTTTAGCCACTCAGACAATCTATGTTAAGTACTTTTAAGATTTCCTATACTACTTAAGAATCCAAACTACAAAACATTTTAGTGTAGATAAAAAAAACACTAAACATATCAACATTCATGTTTTGCCACATAGCATTCCATGAAAAGTTGAAGAAATTGTATATTAGAAAAATATCATTCTTACAAAAGTGAATTCCTCAAATATTATGAAGAAATAGTATGTTTGAAGTTCAAGAAGCAATAGTTAACCAAAATCCTAGTACACTCCAGTATTTATAGGTCCTGCCAAGTTTTCAGCAGGACTCTGCATATCTACTTCTGTTGTCTCTGAAAGTGCAGTTATAAATATACTCCTCTAGTGACACTAAAGCTTAAGCAACTCATTCCTGCCTCACCATCAACCTCTCCCATTTCCTGAGAAAACTATTTCTGATTCCAGAACATGAAAAATATCAGTGAAGAACCCCTGGACAAAAACAGCTCTGCAACCAATACAAACAGTTTCTACCCTCAGCCAGTTCCTTTTTCAGTTGACTGCTTAATGCCACAGAAGATATATCAAACACAAATGATGCTGATTAACACCTGAGAAAGGGAAGATGCATATGATGGCATTGGTATCAACAAGTTTGTCAATATAGCAATACCAGCAGTGCTGGTTCAGCAGGGCTGCTCCCACATACTCCTAAGATATCTGCTAACATGCTGAGAGGTAAGTTAGAGCTTCACTCAAATGGTGAAATGCAAATTCTACCATCTGTACCAAGACAACTGTCTTCAGTTTTCAAAGATGAAGTCAGAAAAAATTAGTGTGTATCTTCTAGTACTGTTTTGCATCTTTAAAATATTTTTTATAATAATTTAAATGCAATTAATAAAGAAAAAAAAAAAGAAGCAGACAAGATTTCTTTAAAATGTTTTACTATAATAAACATGTGACTAAAAAGTACCAATATGGCAATTCAAGTCAATATTGTTTTCAATCTAGTTAGCTAGAAAAAAAAATAGAGTTAAAGTTTTATATATTTAACATGTTCATAAACATTTTTAAACTTGACCTATTTAGATAGATTTCCTGGTTTATTTTAATAAATGGTTACAGCTAAGTTTTCTTATTGTAAATGCAACCACTTTATGAAGGCAATAACCTAGAAATAAGTGAAATATTGCAATGTTTACTGTTACATTTTGATCACCAAATTAGATACACAAATCATATGCATGTAAAAATACTTCAAAACATTGTTGAAGATTCCTGTGGCAACATCACTACAAACACATTTAATGTCTGGAAGAATTCCAGTAGTGCATTGAATTATACTGTAATATTGCATCACTTTCTAAATTAAAACAGTGGTGTCATTAATACAAAATTCCTACAGAGTATGTCTTTACACAGATAATGATAATATCAGGGAAAGCCTGGAAATGTTATCTTGTTTTTCAGTGTATTCTAAAAAAATCAGATATATTAAGTAAGGCCATACACTTCATGTAGTCAATTCTCAGTGGTATTTCAGGAAAGATTTATTGAACCAGTAGATTGTTTCCTCTTAGATACCACTGAGACATGTTCATGGAATTCTAAGATGTTTACAGTAAATTAGAAACTAATTAGTTGAACTGAAATGCCAGCACCTGCTCCTGCATTATTTAAAAGAAGAAAGAAAAAAAAAGAAATAAATAAACCCACCAACATTTAGGGTTTCACAAATGGAGACAATACTTCAGGGCCTGGACTTCTCCAAGCCTATTTAATCATTTGAAAAGCTTGTCAAAATTATTACGTTATGAAACTGAATCAGTGAATCTCAGATATTTTTCCTTCCTGCAGCTTTATAGTCATTATTGTATTAAGATTCTGGCAAACAAGGCCAACAATATTTATGGTTCCTGCCGTAACATTAAAAATGCATATCCCATTCAGATTTCATGAATCTTGAATTGCAGCAGGAAATGAGTAGTTTAGATGATAATTGACTTGTAAGGATTAGAACAGTTCAGGTTTCCCCCTGTGCAAAGAGAAGGTTCATCTGAGGTCTTACAGATAGATGGTAATTCCTTCAAAACATCACATCTGTTTCTACAAAAAGGTGCTTTTGTTCTGGCAACTATATGGTGGCAATAACAGTTATTAGTACAGCAGGCACAGCTAGCCAAATTGTGATGGGAAAATGAGGGTGCAATCCAAATCAAATATTAGATGCATGTGGTATTTTCTATAATGCATAACCAAATAACCTGCCAATCCTAACGAGCTTGTAATTTAATCAGGAAAGTATAGTACATGAGCAATTCTGGATGGGAATGTGTACTGTCAATGACAAGATCAAAGTAATAAAAATGCTCTTAGAAGGAGTTGGGTTTCAGGTGAAGAACAGAAGGAGAAATTTTCGTACTACAGGAATAAAGATGTTTTCCATATCAGAGATTTCTCCCAAAGGAAGGTATAGTGGCAATATGTGCGAGAAACCAAAAAAGGAGAGTCATGAGAGAGGATGTTACTGAGTAGGAACAACTGTATCACAGTATCACAGTATCACAGTATGTTAGAGATTGGAAGGGACCTCAAAAGATCATCTAGTCCAATCCCCCTGCCAGAGCAGGAACACCTAGATAAGGTTACATAGGAATGTGTTCAGGCGGGTTTTGAATGTCTCCAGAGAAGGAGACTCCACAACCCCCCTGGGCAGCCTGTTCCAATGTTCTGTCACCCTCACTGAGAAGTTTCTTCTCAAGTTTAAGTGGAACCTCTTGTGTTCCAGTTTATACCCATTACCCCTTGTCCTATCATTGTTTGCCACTGAGAAGAGCCTGGCTCCATCCTCGTGGCACTCCCCCTTTATATATTTATATACACTAATAAGGTCCCCCCGCAGTCTCCTCTTCTCCAAACTATAGAGACCCAGCTCCCTCAGCCTTTCCTCATAAGGGAGATGCTCCACTCCCTTAATCATCTTTGTCGCCCTGCGCTGGACTCTCTCCAGCAGGTCCCTGTCCTTCTTGAACTGAGGGGCCCAGAACTGGACACAATATTCCAGATGCGGTCTCACCAGGGCAGAGTAGAGGGGAAGGAGGACCTCTCTCGACCTACTGACCACCCCCCTTCTAATACACCCCAGGATGCCATTGGCCTTCTTGGCCACAAGGGCACAGTGTTGGCTCATGGTCATCCTGCCATCCACTAGGACCCCCAGGTCCCTCTCCCCTACACTACTCTCTAACAAGTCGTTCCCCAACCTACACTGGAACCTGGGGTTGTTCCTGCCCAGATGCAGGACTCTACACTTTCCCTTGTCATATTTCATCAAGTTTCTCCCTGCCCAACTCTCCAGCCTGTCCAGGTCCCGCTGGATGGCAGCACAGCCTTCTGGCGTGTCAGCCACTCCTCCCAGCTTAGTGTCATCAGCAAACTTGCTGACAGTACACTCAATTCCCTCATCTAAATCATTGATGAATATATTAAATAATACTGGTCCCAATACTGACCCTTGAGGCACTCCACTAGATACAGGCCTCCAACTAGACTCCGCCCCATAGACTACAACTCTCTGGCTTCTCTCCTTCAGCCAGTTTGCAGTCCACCTCACTACCTGATCATCCAGGCCACACTTCCTCAATTTAGCTATGAGGATGCTGTGGGAGACTGTGTCAAATGCTTTGCTGAAGTCAAGGTAGACCACATCCACCGCTCTGCCATCATCCATCCACAATGTTATTTCCTCATAAAAGGCAATGAGGTTGGTCAAGCATGACTTCCCCTTGGTAAAGCCATGTTGACTGCCCCTCATAACCCTCTTATCCTTGACGTGCCTTAAGATGGCATCAAGGATAAGGTGCTCCATCACTTTCCCAGGGATGGAGGTGAGGCTGACCGGTCTATAGTTACCCAGGTCCTCCTTCTTGCCCTTTTTGAAGACTGGAGTGACATTTGCTTTCCTCCAGTCCTCAGGCACCTCTCCCGTTTCCCAAGACTTGGTAAAGATGATGGAGAGTGGTCCAGCAATGACTTCCGCCAGTTCCCTCAGCACCCGCAGGTGCATCCCATCTGGACCCATGGATTTATGGATGTCCAGATTGCTCAACTGGTCTCTAACCCATTCCTCATCGACTAAGGCAAACTGCTCCATTGACCTGACTTCATCTGAGGTCTCAGGAGTACAGGGCTCTTCAGGACTGCCTCCGGCAGAGTAGACAGAGACAAAGAAGGCATTCAATAACTCTGCCATCTCTGTATCTTTTGTCACCAGGGCACCCATCCCGTTCACCAGTGGGCCAACCTTGCCTCTGGTGTTAGTTTTATCAGCTATGTATTTGAAAAAGCTCTTTCTGCTGTCCTTGACCCCTCTCGCCAGATTTAATTCTAAGGAGGCCTTAGCCATCCTAGCTGCCTTCCTACATCCTCTAGCAGCAGCCTTATATTCCTCCAGAGTGGCCAGCCCCTCCTTCCATGACCTGTAAACTCTCCTCTTCCACTTGAGCATACCCAGCAGTTCCTTATTTAGCCACGCAGGTCTCCTGGCCCTCTTTCTTGACTTCCTACGTGTCGGGATGCTCTGCTCTTGAGCTCGGAATAAGCAATTCTTGAATGTCAACCAACTATCTTGGGCCCCCTTACCTTCAAGCAGCCTTGCCCATGGGATTTCCCCTAGCAATTGCTTGAAAAGGCCAAAGTTTGCCCTGCTAAAGTCCAGGGTTGCAATTCTACTTGCTATTGTACTGGTCCTACCACACAAGATCCTGAATTCCACCATCTCGTGGTCGCTGCAACCAAGGCAGCCCTCAACCTTTACTGCTTCGACCAGACCCTCCTTGTTAGTGAGGATGAGATCCAGCAGCGCTCCTCTCCTGGTTGGCTCATCCACCATTTGCATGAGGAAGTTATCATCCATACACTGGAGGAACCTCCTGGACTGTGGCTGGGTTGCTGAGTAGTCCTCCCAGCAAACATCAGGGAAATTAAAATCCCCCACGACGACCACGTCCTGTGACTGTGAGGCCGCTCTCAGCTGCCTGTAGAAGGCCTCGTCAACTTCCTCACCCTGATCTGGTGGCCTGTAACAGACACCCACAACAGTATTGCCCCTGCCAGCCTGCCCCTTAATTCTCACCCACAGACTCTCAATTCGCTCGTCCTCTGCCCCTGGACAGAACTCAGTACATTGCAGCTGCTCTTGCACATAAAGAGCAACCCCACCACCCCGCCTGGCTGGCCTGTCTTTCCTGAAAAGGACATAGCCCTCCATGACTATATTCCAGTCATGTGAGCTGTCCTACCACGTCTCTGTAATTGACACCAGATCATAATCTCCTGACTTAACACAGGTCTCTAACTCCTCCTGCTTATTTCCCATGCTGCGCGCATTGGTGTACAGGCATTTATAATTTATTAAAAGAGTAAATTAAGAGGAAAATTGCAAGAGGCAGAGCTGAAGAGACTGGGAAATATCTACATAAAAAGATATGAGATGGACAGTGGCAGAAGAAACTGAACTGAAATGATTTTTGTCTGTTTCAGCCTTGCGAGAATACATGTGCACGTGCAGGCTCCTGGTACCATTTATAGAAACCCATCCTGAAATTGGTCTGAGCTATCCTCGTCAGTTCAGCCTGAGATATTTGCTACTTGTATTCCTAGACTTTTCAGAGGACTAGGATTAGTTCTTGAGCATGTGCTGATTGCACCAGAAGGGTCTCAAATTCATAGACTGGAAGACAAAGTTTTATTCAAAAAGGGCTGAGAAACCACCATCCTCTTCATTCCTCCTGGCAATCTTTTGGGACACAAAGAGAATGTGAACTGCATGAGGAGCACTCTGCCATGGAGGTCCTTGTTGCAGTACTCCTTTACTTTTGTTTACTACATTTGCTTCCTACTTGTTGCAGTATTGCACTCAAATTCTTGAAAAAAAAAAAACAAATAAACAACCAAACCAGAGATATACCAAAACTCTTTCAAAGCCACTAACCAGAGAAAATACTGTGGTGATAAGTTGAAAAAGGAAAGCTCATTTGTATGGTGCTCTGGTTTGGTGAGATATCTAAGAGACTTTACCAAGTTTCCAAGACATATCAGCTGTCTCAAGTTGAACTTGGACTAGGAAAGAAGTCAGAGAATGTGGAGTATGATTTCTTTTTTTCTTGAACTGCCCTGAAAGCAAGCAGTAGCATGTCCTGGTTCAACATTGCCATGAAATTAAGTCCTTCCTCTCCCCTTCCTTGTCGCAGCCTCTTAGCTCTGAGTATGTCCTTTGCGATGCTTTTCGAGATCCCTCTCTGGTTAGCCTTATCAAGTGGCTGAGTTTCCTGCCCCTGAGAACAAACTAAAATGAAAGTTTTGGAGGGGGGGATGGAAGGAAGTAGTTTCCGATTTTATAAGCTATTTTGGTCATAGCCATATTTCATTATTCCATTTCAATGAATAATTGCCAAAGTTTAATCATCCTTTCTTGCCACAGGTGTGCAAGAGGCAAAAAAAATCTCAGTTTATTTTAACTGTATTCTACCTCAGTATAAAGTTGCAGGAACCAACCAAACACACAAAACAGAGCTTTCCAGCCAAAACAAAACTCGAAAAGCATCATCAATAGTAACAAATTTCAAAAATTACTCAAGATCCCTATTAACAGATTAGGTATTTTATTTTTCCAGCATAGTTCCCTGATGCTTTTTCTACTCTTTTCTTATTACCCATTCTTATTACCCATAAGTCCTTTTAAATTTTATAGCTACCCTGATTGTTTAACCTGACCTTCAACCAACTCACCAGATCTAATCTGAGATGGTGGTATGCTTAGAAGTCCCCAAAAAGCAAGAAAACCATCTTTGTTTGCATGACTTGCTAACTATGAATTATGCTTGACTTCACTTCAGAATTTGACTTTTAAACCAGACATAAGATTACCTTTTTCATAGTAATTTTTCTTCCAATACAAATGAATTTGCAAAGTTCTTAAGAAAAATTACACTATTCTAATATTCTATTAGAAGATGTATAAAAACATGTTCATTAGTTTAACTGAACTTAACCATTTCACTTCAATGCAATATTTAACTGGTTATGATACCATGACGTCTCTCCGTATTCACACACATCAGATCCCCATTTTCTCCCATCAGTGAGCCTAATGAAAACACACATCATGCAGTGTTATACTGTGTTCTCCCTGCACACACTGTGTGGTGTTTCATGGGAGCACCACAGGAGATGGAGATAGTAGATCCAGCTAACAGGAGGCCTGGAGTATTCCCGCAGCACTATTGTTTAATGTCAAATGGAATGATTCCATTAAAAATGTATAAATATTCTCATACGGGGGGGGTATTTTTCACTTTCTCAAAAAGCAGTAAATCCTAATTTCACTCGTCATATATCCCCTGAGTCTCATACACAAAATCTAATATATGGGCACCTGTGACACCTCTTTAGAGTATACAACTCTATAAATTATGTGACAGGTTTGAGGGAGCTGCAATACCTGTGGATTATGTATGCAATATCCTAACCTAACTTTGTCATGGCTGTAAAATAAAATATTGGTTTATGAGAATATAGAAGCTTTCAATTGTGGTATTTTTTTTCTCACTAAAAAAAGGACTACGAGGAGAGAAGGCTTTCCACTGGCTTAAGTTTTTTGAAAGCACTGGCAATTTTGGAATAATTTTACCAAAAAGAAATAAAAAAAGGAAAATACTCTGCAAAGAAATACCAGGCATACATTAGTAACATGGGTGAATGAGAAAAAGCTTAAGAGAAATACATGCTGTCATAGAATAATAACAAAGCAGACGAAGCTGAGAACACAGACATGGGCTCTTTTTTTTCCAATTTTCAATAAAAATTAGGTTTGTATTTTGTCTGGAGAAAAAGAAAAAACCAAACCAAACCAAAAAAAAAAAAAAAAAAAAAAAAAAAAAAAACAACCAAAAAAGAGGATATGAAGTAGCCTCAGGTTTATCATATCATTCAAAGCCACATTTTAGCTCAAACTGAAACTGAACCAAGTTTCAAGCGTTACTTTGAAGACTTTGTTGAACACTCCCATCCTCCCAGAATTTCCCGTTTTGCAGTTCAGAAGAGTGGATTGACAACCTTTGCCAGTAGTCTGTCAGCCTCAAGGTTAAAACTTGCTTCTTGATGTTCAGATATGGCCTCCTATGTTTCTGTTCATGTTCACTGACTTTGGTCCAGTCACTAGGCATCACTGAAAAGAACCTAGCTCTGTCTTCGTTGGCTATCATTAGGTATCCATACACACTGATAAGGTGCTTCTGAGCCTTGTTTCCTCCAGGCTGAACTCCAGCTCTCTCAGCCCCTCCTCCTGTGCCAGATACTCCAACTTAATAAATTTGGTGGTATATCACTGGACTTTCTCCAGTATGCCCATGTCTTTCTTTCATGTCTTGTTAGCATATCATGTTCACAGTTGTGTCCTCCATTTGCTACATAAGGACTTTTGAATACTCAAAGTAGTGAAAAAATCCCCCCCAAAAAACCCTCCAACACAACCTGTAGTTGAGAAAAAGGGGATAAATAAACAACTATAAAGGATAAATAAATATAAAATAATAATAAATATAAAGGGAAAAATAAATATCCCTACCAGCGTTACTCTCTGTTATGCATAATTTTAGTCTTCAGTTACATTTACTTACTTGAACAGAAAAACATCATCTCAACAAACTGTACTTACATTTTATTTTTGTATAGCCTGTTATTCATAATTTAAGTATTATAGTATGCTGTCAAACCTTCATGAAATACATTTTTTTGTGGAGAAAAGAGAGGTAGTCCTTTGCTTCTTGCACTTCCTAATCAAAGCAAATATGCCTTTATGATATAAGAATATATATTAATATATATATGTTTTGTGTGTATTTTGTACGTCTTTTGGTGGTGAAATATGATTTTTTTTGAGGTAAGAAAAATATTATAATTAAAATCTGCACTGAATTTGTTTGTACTATATCAGACAGATACAGCATTAGATACATAGATAAACCATTTGTTAACCACACTATCTACAATTATATTATGTCTAGTTCTAAGTCCAGTCTTTCGCACTTTTATATTGAGGGGTGGGAATTTTCAAAAGAAGGATTTATTTTATACATATATAGAGAGAAGTATTTCAAGACAATTTGGAAATAGAATTTTTCATGTGAGATTTCCAGAAGCTGTATCATAAATAATTAGAGCAAGTGCCTTTTTCAGTAAACCATTGTTATTCACACAGTGGTCTTCTCACACAATTAGGCACCTAATCGTGCTAAAAAGAAAACAAACCAAAACAAATGAATGCTTATATAAATAACTGGTAGAACTTCCCACTAATTTCTTGTCTTCACTTAATTTTTATAGCATATTCTAGTGTGTGCTACCTACATGTGTAAACACATTAAGCATGTGCCCATTGCATAGGTGCATGCTTAATATTTCAGTTTAGATCAGTAATTATGTTTTTAGTGTGAGCAACATATACAATATTTCTCTGAGCTCACACATCAAACAATTTACCAGAGTATTTGACCAGTTAAATCTGGTTCATTCTGTTGACTGGTATTGATTCTGACCAAAGCAGCTAGCATTGCATTTTTCAAAACCTAGACTCCATAAATTCACAACAACACTGTTGAGCTGACAACCCAGAAGCCATACAATGCATTTACATTCACAGCTGGCATGCCTTCTCTGATCTTTTTACCCCAGACACGAGCTTATAATATGATTTATTCTACTCTATTATTGCTTTCTATGTCCCAGTCCATGTTTGTGCTTAGGGACGCATGATGAATCAACTGCCAGAGGCCAGCACACTGCAAAAGTGAGAATATGAAGACGTGATGAGGTGAAAATGTGATTACAGTTCCAAACCTGCCCCAAAAGAAAGTCCCTGTCATCACAGTTTGCACACCACAATTCAGAAGACTAATATGAACCAAGAGTGAAAACTCAATCAGAAATTTTAAATGGACTAAAAATCCTGCTGAAAAATGTGCTGAAAAATCAGCTGAAAAATGAGTTGAAATAAGAGGGTAAAGCAAAAATCCCTGTGCCTTATTATGTAAGCTGATAAAGACAAGCCTAGTAATTCACGTAGTGTATCAAACATTTTCATCAGTTTGGACGGAACTGTTAACACATTTGCATTTTCATAGACTGTCTCCTAGATCAGCAGTTAATTAAATATCTAGAAACACATTTGCAATAATTGTACTTCTCCTTAGCATTGCTCACAGCTCAGTGGAGTTCTTGTTCCCCAATCCATTGCTGGTGATCATACACCCCTGGAGCCACAGCCATGTGCGTACTGCAGCATCATCCTGCAGCCTTGCCATGCAGGGAGGAGTCAGCCAAGGTGAACTGGCTGGATGGTTTTGGTAACAGGAGATATATTGTGCACACTAAAGGCAGTGCTGCAGCCTGCAACATGCTGCCATCGTTGCCATACTTTATTAAGAAAAAAGAGAACCTTTTACAGTAAAGTGGATGTATTTCCTAGAGCATGAAGCTTTGCTGGAAAGCATCATATCCAAGTACTGCTCTGCCTCTGCATCGCTGGACTTCTGAACCTCGATGGGATTTCACTGATAATCACTTTTGACTGAAAGCAAGACAAGACTAAACAGGGCAAAAGCTCACTAGATCAAACTCTATCAGCCCTTGTAATGAAGAAGAACAGCTCAACAGCTCAGGAAGCTCCTCTTTGTTAACTGGTTGAGTCTGCTGTTGTTCCTGCTTAACAGCTGATAAAAGTAAGTCATAGTGCACTCTGTGTACAAAAGCCAAGGACAGACATCAACCATCCCAGCTAAACAATGGAAATCACTTTGAGATAATTCAGATGACAAAAAGTAGGCCGTTTAGATCTGAGTTGCTCTCATTATAAAAGGTGAAAAGGTGACTCAGATTTTAGATAAATGTCTTGAGATGAATCACCCCATGCAAAAAAATTGGATGAATTTTTCTCTTCTAATTGTAAAAGTATGCTGGTGATAGCATGTCTAATTTTTGGAAGACAAGAAAGGGACAGAGGAATCCCAAACACAGTATATATGAACAGAGCAGCATCCCTACTGGACAGAAGGCCTGGAAATACCAGCTTAGAAAAACTATGCTGAACTAAGTGCATCTGATCCTTTTAGCTCTTTAGCTTTATCTGAAGAGCTGAAGGGCTTCTGAGTGCTTTAGATCAGACACCAGAACAGTGAACACATGTTCCCATGTGTGTCCTTAAGACAGGTGCCAATGTCTGTGTTGTGGGCAGAATCAGATCCAGACCAAGATCATTGCTGCATCTGGATATGATGAGATACTGAAGGCAAACCAGACTTTAGACAAATCGCTCAAAAGCCACATACTTTTCACTATAATATCATGCAGACATGCAACAGATCCCTGCCTGTCTCACGCCAAAGCAGGGTACAGGGAGTAGGAAGGACTGTAATATCTGCTGTGCATTTTTGTTCCCTGAACTTTGTTCCGGCTACATCAGGCATTCCTACTCTCTCTCCAAGCTATCATTAGTTTTTAATCTGACTTTTTGTCAAGGCTGATGTATGTGCATCTGCATAGGGCTATTCCAGGAATATGTTTCGCCAACACCACAAGGCAAGTAGAGATGTAATGACGGCACTTTTCCTCTTTGGCAGAATTGAGTACTCTTTTATCCCAGCATTGTATTTCTCCAAAAGAAGCACCAACTTCCCATTTCTTTTTCAAATGAAATTGTTCCTAAAGTTGTCCTAAATATTTCCAATTAAACTTTTCCAGAGAAAATAGACAATTTTGTTTCAACTCCAAAATTCTTTTGGCTGAAGCTCCAAATGTCTGGAAAAAACTTAAGAAAGTATCTAAGGAATTTATAAATTTCTAAACTTTTCACAAATAAAAACATTATTTTCTGGTCAGTTGTGCTCATTCTTCATCATGACAGGTTTCATGAAAAATAAAGTTATTTTTCAATAAAGAGCAGTAGCTTCAAGAAAATATCAAACAGTTCTCCAACAATTGAAATAAGAAATGCTTATATAACTACAGATAATTTCAAATATTTATACTGTACCACATTAAAGTGGTCATATTAATGTGTCTAGCAACAGAGGGAGAAAACAGAAGGGATGGAAGACAGAAACCTGACAGAATAAGGTAAGTTATAGCCTACTGTGGTAATTTTATTATGGTTTGTGAATAAAGCAGCGTGACTTTTCCATGGCATATGACTTCCGGAGTTTGAGACCAAACAGCAGTATTGAAAATGAAGAAAAGAACAAAACATTATATAAAACCACACTTATTAAAATAAAAGCAGCATTCCTGAAATTGGCAGACATATGGGGAAATCCTGAGTTAGACCCTAATATGGTCCAGTTGATTTTCTGCAGTTAATCAAATTACATATCTCCTAACAGCACAGTAACAGCACATGGTCACAGAAATGTGTGCCTGTGTGCATTTATAATGTGTGTAATATTATGCACATAATATGACTTACAGTTTATGTGAAGAGTATTTTCAGCCCAAACACCATTTGCTGTTTGATCTGGAAGGTGATTTTAGTCCTTGTACCATGAATATATGAAAAAAGAATTAAGTGCAAGAATTTTTTTAAAAAAGTAAATGCTTTATCTTTTACTACAATTGAAAAGTACATTCTGAACCAAAAATTTAAGATATTTGACCAGTTCAGGATAGCCCCATCTGAAAAATTGTGCTTCAAGCAAAACAGTTCTCTCCTTTGCTGTGTTGTTTCTCCTTCTTTTTCCAACAAAGATGAGCCAGTGACAGATTGCATATGTGAATTTATCGTATTTTTATGATATCAATACAGTGCATACATAATTTCTGTAGAGCTCAAGCATTTGGTTATTAATTTTTATCTAACAAGTCTATGTTTTATTATTTCAACCATTAAAACTTACAGGAGAACATTTGCACTTGAAATTCATTTATTAATCAACTTAAAACCATGCAAAGATTTGCCTTGGGTTTAATCATTTTTGGTATGCACCAGCACAAAGATTTACAGATGTAAACCCTAAGGTCCCTCGTTCAGTTGCAGAGTAAATCCACTAAAGTTTGAATAGCTGGTAAATATTTAATGAAACAATAAGCTCCTTGAATTTTTTTAATCTAATATTTCTTTTCATCTGTTGTGCCTCAAGAAGAATTTCATACATCAAAATGCATGAAGTAACTTAAAGCAATTTTCAAGTGTCACATTGATTTCAAATATTTCCTCTCACAGGACTCATTCTTCAAATTGTGTCATGATTAAGCAATAATTGGAAGATTCTCTTCACTTCCCTAATTCTGCCTTTTAACACTAAGATATGTAATGAACCGTATACAAAGGATTAAAACCCTTTTGTAGTATATCCTTTTGTGAAATTAATCGCTCATAAAGAATATGCATAATTCTTTAGCAGAGGCTAAAATTACTAAGGAAAAAATACGATAGAATGTCATCTTGAAACCACTACCCTTGATATACAATAGTAAGTCAACTGTCTTCTTTTTTTGTACAATTTCATATTATTAAATGGTTCTCTAGCAAGCCCTCAAATTAACAGAGAATCAGCTAAAAGCCACAGCAAGGTCTTTGAGGGAAAAAAGTTTTGACTAAGACATACTTACTACTTAGCTCTCCTTGAAATTGATTTCTAATAATTACCCTTTTACTTAGATAATTTTCTCTGCTGAGAAAAGAAACAAAAATTAAGTATTCTCTGAAATAGGCTAAAGCCCATATTTTACTGTTGGAGAAAATCATAACCGTATATGCTAAAACCATCTGTGCTAACAGTAAAATCCACAAAATTTAGAGAAATTTGAGGAACCCACTTTGCTGCTCCCATCTCTCACTTCAGTGACAATCACATGCAATATCAGGCCTTGAATTACAGGAGATCCAACTCAGACATCTGAGGGTTTTAAGAGATCTGGCTGACGTTGCAAGGCCATTCTCCATAATCTTTGAGAAATCATGGAGATCAGATGTCCCAGAAGACTGGAAGAAGGCTAATGTCAGCCCCATCTACAAGAGTGACTTGAAGGAGGACCCAGGATATTACAGGCCTATCAGTCTTACTTCAGTCTGGGGATGTTATATGAAAGTTATAGAATGAATCCTCCTGTGGGTTATCATAAGTCAAATCAAGCACATAATTGGGAAAAGCCAGCATGGAGTCATGGGGCAAATCATGTTTCATAAACCTTCTACAGCAGAGTAACTTGCTCGGTTGATGTGGAGCAATCAGTGAACATTGTCTATCTGGATTTCTGCAAGGTTTTTGATATGATTTCTCATAGTCTTCTCCTAGAAAAACTGATGTGTTACAGCCTAAACAATTAGTCTGTGTGGTGGGTGGGGAGCTGGCTGACAAAGAAGAAAATTTTTCACAATGAGAACAATGAGCCATTGGAATAATCTCCCCAGGGAAGAGGTGGATTCTCCAATACTAGGCACATTAAGACTCAGCTAGGTGCTGGGCCATTTTGTCTAGACTGTGACTTTTCCAAGAATGGTTCAACAGGATGATCCTTGAGGTCCCTTCCAACCTGGTGTTCTACAAGTCTGTGATTCTGTGATCTTCCCACTGTTTTCTCAATTTAGTACCTAGATAGCTAAAGTAATTTCAGTTCCAAATGGCTTGTTAATCCTGAAGAAGAGAAATTAATGTTTTATATCCCTTAACAGTAGAATTTTGAGCTTTAGAGTTATGTGCAGATGGATTGGTCTGAGTGCTTTTTTTTTTTTTTTTTTGTCTCTCATATGTAGCTTGAGATATAACTAACCTTAAAAAAAAAATATCTGTTTCACACATTTTATTTGCACCCTGGTGTGTGACCACTTCAGCTAACCTACTAAGGTGGTCACTATCTCACAGCAATCTCTATATCTCAGCTTTCAAGAGCCTTGTCTTGGTCTTCATTAGCTAAGGTCAAATAGGATTAACGCTTGGAAGATGTATACTGCATTAGCATTATCTTTATTGTCATTATTTCACAAGCTAACAAAACAAAAAGGAATTATTCCCCAGTTAGTCCCAAACATTCTTACCCTTCTCATTAGTATTGGCATAACCCTTTTCTCTAGGGCAGCTCAGAGCTCAGTTCTTGAAGGAAAGGCTGACAGCAGCAAAATTATTGTACCAAGAGGGACAGGCAGAAAACACTCTTCTGATTTATAATCAAATTTTGTTAGTGTAACAAGCGCTTCTTCATTGCTGGGCTACATAGATCAGCTCATGTAATTTGTCATGTAATAGAAAATATTTCTTATTGTAGATAACAAAGGGCATGTTTCCTCTCTATAGTTAAGAATTTCAGCCACCAGATGCTGTGCAGGGTCTTTGAGGTGGCATTTTAATTCATCTCTTCATATAAATGAAATACCTGTCTGAACATCGCTGACCTCTGCAAGAATGATCTGGTTTGCTCCTCTGAGTGACAGGTAAGGAAGAACAGTTTCAGGGTAAGATGTGACATGGGGTCTCAGATGCTCTGGATTCTCATGTGCTTCCCGTATAAACCTTGGTGACTTTTGCAATTCACTCATATCTAAATGCACCCAAGAGATATATCTGAGGTTACAGCCACCTTTGGAGTAGACAGACTATGAAATAAGGCACCTTGAGTAGGACATTCTGGAAAAATGGAGATGGACGAACCTTCTTGGCCGTCAGTGGTTTTTCTGTGGAGCATCAGAGGACTTAGGCACAGTTCCCCTTGATTCTTAGATTTTCTTAAGTGGAACCTAACTGTCTAGATCAAACTGACATATATACAGGCACAAATACATAATACCTGACTATGATGTCTGGGGAGTGCTCAGATAATGGAGGTTTCAGACATTTATCTACAATTAGTTGAAGCCGGACACGGTATTTAGGTAGATTGAAGAGTGGGACTCATCTCACTGCATTAATCAGTGAAACAGTCACCTCTAGAGGGTGATTCATCAGAGTTCATTTGGATAAGATTTTGTAGCATAAGATAGATCACTTTCTTTAGGTGTTTATTTCATTGAGTGTGAAAGGAGCTTAATGACTTGCCTCCACATTTTTAGTTGTCCCTGCCAGAAGACAGAAATTCCCACCTTGGGCACAACAAGGGTTTTCATATCACCATGTTTCAGATGCTTAAGGAACTAATTTCCTCATGTTTCTCTATGGAGAGAGAAGGAAATGCAGAACATCAGTTTTAAATGATAGCTTTGCACACTTTGTTTTTTTTTTTTGATCCTTATTTCTAAGCATAAATTGGAGTAATCTCAGGGCAGTATTTTGTGGACAAACATTTGCATGACACAATTTTATAGCATAGTGTTGTTATTTAATATGATTTTTCTCTCAGGAAAAAAACTCCTAAGTGCAACAAAAATACAGCTCAGCAGTGTCCTTAAAGAAGATGTCTCAGAAACCCAAGTACCTAAACCCACAACTCTCCTTGCAAGTCCTCAGCACATGTTTTAAACTCACCAGTGAGAAAGACACAGAAGATAGCTGAGTATAAAACTGTATCCCACTGGCTAATCCCATGATGGCACTGACCTGGAAATTTCATAAGTGCAATGGAGGTTTCACTGAACTAGGGACAAGGGAGCCCTATTCATTAAAGACCACAGATCTGAGCAATAACAGCCCTGTGGTACCCTCCCTTTCCTAATGCCTGGGTCAGCTGGGGCATCAGGAGCCTTTCAAATCCACGGCGAGACTTTCAACTTGCATGGACACACAGAGCACACATGGCTGCAGGGTTTTGGCTTGTTGTGTAATTCTCTTGCTGTCACACATAAATAAATGGACAAATGTTATAAATAAAGGCCACCTGGAATGCAAAACTGTAACTGTCTAGCCAGGGTTTTATAAAAGCCTTCTCCCATTTACCCTACAGGATTTATTTTTTTCTGTGAGAGAGTCTGACAGATTAAGTGACTTCTGAGTAGGTTGAGTCATAATGCGGGGGTGACAATTCTGTCCTTTTACCATCACCATCATTTGGAGGAATTCAAATTGTCAAAGGCAGAAGATAGTAAAGATATTTTTATTACTTAATATATAATGTTTACATTTCACAGAATAATAGGTAGGCTGTGGGGAGGGCAAGGAGCCTACAGGTGGTGTAACTGACTGACACAGCTCCCACACCACTTTCATAATTGGCAAATAGCCACTGCACACAAAAAACAGACTACCAAGAGTAGAAGGAGTGTATGACAAAATCCAGTGAAGCCAGAATTTAATTTTACACTTATACTTGCTTTTTTGTTTATTTGTTATTGTTTTTTCTATCTTGACTGACTTAAGGTCACCTAACTGACTTGGAATTTGACTATAGGGCTGATCGGAATAACTTTCATTTGACCCTCCTCCCAACCCCTTCAAAAAACACTCAGAAATGGCAGTCTTTCCTTACAGCTACAAATATCATATTAATCCACCCAGGAGAAATGGTTTATCCAGCACTGACAGTCTGTCATGTCCTTATCTGACCTCATCAACTTCTGTTGTAAGGGACTGCCAGAGGAATCAGTCAGTGCCTCTCTGATTGATTACAGTATTGCTTTTTTCTTCTTCTACTTAAAAAAGAAATAAAAGCCCCAAACCAAATGATCCATCTTACCAACTACAAAACCATTTCAGGAGTTTGTAAAGAAAAGGCTGTGATCCCTTCATAAAAATATGCATTGAACAGGTATTTGAATTCTGTTCCTCACATTAGATTTTTGCCTCCTTTAGATTTCTATAGCCCACTCCATCCTACTGAAATAAGCAATAGTTCTCTCTTCCAGCAGGATATATAAGGCACTTTTTGAAATTGGTATTTCATTATATACTGATCATAAGCAAAACAGATGGTAAATATTGAAAAGTATGACATTTTTCATGTCCCTAGTTTAAGGATCTTAAAACTGTTCTTGAATGTGAAGAACTAACAAAACCCAGTTTATTTCCTATTCCAGTAGTAAATTGGATTTTTTTCCACAGTACACTTTATTCATATTAGAGAAGTTTCTTAAAGCTTGGTAATCATTTTCTGCTATTAAAAGTCATGCAGCTGTTATGTGCATCCTATTTGTGTATCATGTAATTAGAGTCATGAAAGGTGTTGGTGTGAGGCTATAAATGTAAGGTTAAAAGATACCTGCATAGACAACCTGGGCCTCTAATTTGTGCAGAAAGGATGTAAGTAGCAATCCATCATTTAGGATTTCCATTTGAAAGCTGTTCTAACCTGATTGTTTTTACTTAAGAACTATACTGCACGGTACAGTTTCACTGACAGTGGGAAAACTAACAACTAAACAAAACTGCAAAGTATCATGGTAAGTAGTACTTTACAGTGTTATGATAGGATTTAAAAACAATAGTTCAGGATATCCTATTAGCTAACAAAAAACCCAGAAAGCCAACCATGTGCTAGGCTGCATCAAAAGGAGCATGACCAGCAGGTCAAGGGAGGTGGTTCTCCCCCTGTACCCCACTCTAATGAGAAGCCACCTGCAGTACTGCATCCAGCCCTGGGGCCCCAACACAAAAGGGACATGGACCTGCTCGAATGAATCCAAAGGAGGGTCATGAAGATGATCAGAGGGCTGAAGCACCCCTCCTGTGAAGACAGACTGAGAGAGCTGTATTTGTTCAACCAGAAGAAGAAAAGGCTCCAGGGAAACTTTAGACCAGCCTTCCAGTGTCTAAAGGGGGCCTACAAGAATTATGGGGAGGGACTTTTTACAAGGGCATGTAGGGATAGGACAAGAGGGAATGGCTTTAAACTGAAAAAGGGCAGATTTAGATTATATAGTAGTAAGAAATTCTTTACTATGAGGGTGGTGAGGCCCTGGCACAGGTTGCCCAGAGAATCTGTGGCTGCCCCATCCCTGGCAGTGTTCAAGGCCAGGTTGGATAGAAGTCTTCGTAAAAATAAAGAGGATCGTCTCCAACAGCTTTTTTGTTAATGTGTATATTAGTGCTCTTTACTACCACACAGTTAATTTTCTCAGAAAACAGACAAAACTCTACAAAAGATGGTAAAACCACAGTAATCACATGTAGCAGTTGTAAAAAAAACACACACAAAGAAAATGAAAATGCCTCTGCCATTTGAATCATACTGAAATATAAAATATTAGTTACATAACTAGACCAAACAAATTTAAGATCATGCAGGGCACTGCCATGAGAGCTGATATTTCTCTTGCTGGATCCAGACTAAGGCTTCAAATAGCAGAGCTGGTTTGAGGATTTTGGGGTGATATGAGTCTACCTGTTTCTACCTTTTTTATTTTTTTTCATATAAATGGCTTCTTGAAACCAGCACATGAAGTTGTCACAAAGGCAGCAGAAGAGTGATGGCTATATAACATAAGCTCCCAAGTTAATTAACATAGAGGTAACTGGGTGATATAGAACTTTACTGTGAAAGGAAGCCATTTAAAGAGGTAAATAAAGGAGACTAGGCTTTGGAGGCAAAAAAAAAGTTATGTGGTTCATCTCTTCAGCTTCTAGACATAATTTTTTTCCAAGTCATATTTGCAAGACCACATTTGCAAGAGAGAGATCTAAAAATAAGTTATTTAGTTTAAAATAGAAATCTAGCTTGTATTTCTTTGCTGTTTAAATTCCTCTTGTGGGCAGCAAGCTGAGTGTAAGCCAGCAGTCCCCTGGCAGCGAAGAAGGCCAACAGCCTTCTGGGCTGCATTAGCAGAAGCAGAGCCAGTACATTGACGGAAGGGATTATCTGCCTCCACTCAGCACCCCTGAGGCCAATACTAGAGCACCCTGCTCAGTTTTGATCACCCAATACAAGGCAACACACTGATAGATTGGATTAGGGTCAACAAAGGGCTGTCATGATACCTGGGAGATGGTCCTGTTCAGCCTGGAGAAGATGCCTTTGAGTGGACCAAACATCACCTCCCCAGCACCGAAAGGGAAGTTGTAGGAAGACAAACCAGGATCTTCACAGTGGGACACGGTGAGCAGATGAGACACAATGTGCATAAGTTGAAATAAAAGAGGTTCAGACTGGATAACTTTTCCTCATAAGGATGGTTAAACCTTGGAGGAAACTGCTCAGGCTCTTTCCATCCTTGGGGATTTTCAAGACCCAGCTGGATAAGATCCTGAGTCACCCGAGTCTAAGCTCAAACTGACTCCTCCTGAGGTCCTGTCCAACCTGAACTATCCCATGATCCTACCTCCTCCTTGATCAAGAAGGGCAGCAATGATTTCCAGGACTGAGTCCAGAACAGTCTCTCCAGTGGGTGCTACATTTCTGATGCTGGCCCCTGTCACTGGTCCTATCTCACATGTCTACCTCAAAATACACATAACATTTCTCTTCCTCATGCTCGCCCATAATTTGGCATACAGCTTACACATTCCTGCAGTGCCATTCTGTGTGCTGGGGCCTCAGTCCCATCCCACAAGCCTCATTGATGGGGTGGGCCATCACCAGGAAGTCTTGTGCAAGATGCCAGTGCTGTAGCACTACTATGGCTCTGGTAGGAAAGGGGCACACTACATTTTCAAATCTGGGTGCTTCAAAAGGGCATGTTGCCCTAGCCTCAACCTTTACTGGTAGGTTTTCTCGCAATTGAGTGCACAAACATTGAGAATGAACAAACTTAACCCTAAGAGAAGAGATTCAGAGCAGCCCTGCAGAGAAGGACTTGGGGGTGTTGGTTGATGAGAAAATGAACATGAGCTGGATTCAGTGTGCGCTCACAGCCCAGAAAGCCAACCGTATCCTAGGCTGCATCAAAAGCAGCGTGACCAGCAGGTCGAAGGAGGTGATCCTATCCCTCTACTCTGCTCTTGTGAGACCTCACTTGGAGTATTGTGTGCAGTTCTGGTGTCCTCAACATAAAAGGGACATGGAACTGTTGGAACAAGTCCAGAGGAGGGCCACGAGGATGATCAGGGGACCGGAGCACCTCCCATATGAAGATAGGCTGAGGAAGTAGGGGCTGTTGAGCCTGGAGAAGAGAAGGCTGTGTGGAGACCTCATAGCAGCCTTCCAGTATCTGAAGGGGGCCTACAAGGATGCTGGGGATGGACTGTTCATTAGGGACTGTAGTGACAGGACAAGGGGTAATGAGTTAAAACTTAAACAGAAGAAGTTTAGATTGGATATAGGAAGAAATTCTTTACTGTGAGGGTGATGAGGCACTGGAATGGTTTTCCCAGGGAGGTTGTGAATGCTCCATCCCTGGTAGTGTTCAAGGCCAGGTTGGATGAGGCCTTGGGTGACATGGTTTAGTGTGAAGTGTCCCTGCCCATGGCAGGGCGGTTGGAACTAGATGATCTTAAGGTCCTTTCCAACCCTAACTATGATTCTATGATTCTAAATATACCCTGATTATGCCTTGCTTTATGTGATAAGCATTTAAATAATCAGTAATCCACAGCATCATCTTGATTATCTTCAAAGTGTCATAATAGAAATGCCCACAAATCCTCAGATGGAAGTAAAATTACTTGTAAGCTATAAAGTTATTCAAAAGCTCATACACCCTAAGATTTGCACTCCGGTAACATTCTTAATTATATAATGGACTACTTTTTGTCTGAAAAAGCAAGTTACTAACAATGGCACAAAATAAAAACAATTTAAAATGCATGAAACAAAATTATGACTAACTTACATGTTAAATAATATATGTGAATATTATACTGTTTCAATCATAAGAGGCTCATGTTTCTACAGCACTGCCGTTTTATATAGCTTAAAATCTAGCAAACCAATCTCACATTGAGAACCGTATCATCAGGTTGTATTCTGACTATAAAAATATTCTTGGCTTCAGTAACATTTATTTCAAATACAGCATTTCACTTGCATGAATCACCACAGAGGACTGGAGTGATGCTTTTCTGCTTCCTGTGACTTATTATTTTGATTTTAGAAAAAATAATCCCTCCATATTCTGACCATGTAAAACTTTGCACAAACATAGCTATTCACATCATAAATACATGGCAAATAAAATGTTTCTACAACAGACATACCACCTCTGCAGTAAAAGAGGCCTGTGATAGACAACTAATATCTGTCTGAGATATAACAGATGAACTATTGCTTGATCAACATTCATAAAACTATTTATAATTGTGCCAACTAGTCTGTTTCAAGAATATTAAGAATCCCTTGTCTACCAGGTTTTCAAATAAAGCAAAATAGTAACATGCTTAGTAAATCTAAAATTGAAAGACATTCAGTAGGAAGATAACAAATTCTACAGGAGCAAGGTTTTCCTGACATTCTTTGTTGATACACCATAGTCACCTGAAAAAGTTTTTTTGCCTTTTTATTTTTAAAGATAACTAATAACTTATTATTTTTTAATACTGTGATATACACATCAAACTTATGAATACAAAATTATACATGAGAATTTTTCCATCTTGTTACGTTTTCCTGTTTTGCCATCTCAGACAATCTCAGTTACACACCTGGAAATTATATTTTGCAAATTCATCTCCAAAAAAACAAGTGGTATAATGTAGGCATCTTTGGCTGAATTGCTATAACACATCAAAGCAAGGTTAGGAAAAAACGTTCCACAACTGCCAGCTGTTTATTTCATGGATAGACCCCCACCGTGCTAACTCTGCCCAGTGCTGCCTGAAGAATAACCTTCTGTGCAGTATTATCTAGATAGATACATATATGGACAATCAGGAAAAAATTACATCTTCATATGGTAATATTATCAGCTTGAAAGAAACATCTACTGTAAAAAAACCCATCAACTTGACACCTTTATACCAGCTGGCATGAAAAGCAGTTAAATCTTATTCAATTTCTAAACTGTATCATTTGTACTTGGCTTTGCAAGTTAAAATAAAACCCTTTCCATACTGTCTAAATAAAGCAGTGACGTCTTTTAAGTAAAGCCAGAAAGTAATTTTTTTAAATAGAGATAAGTATATTCCACAGTCTATGAGATTTTTTCTTGGAGCAAATGGAGCTCTGTAATGTACTATAATTACTACTACTGTTGTCTGTATGTGCTAAAGTTGCTGTGACAGATCTCGAACAGGAACATGACCCACTGCTGGAAAGCATCAAAAGATGCCCCAAACACTACTAATTATGAAATATTATATTACTGGAGTTAATGATTCAATTTCAGTTTTTCCGTCTCTTCAACAGAAGTTAGAGGGACTAAACAGAATTTAGAGGCTAAAACAAAAGTTTCTACGAATTGTTAAAGACTGACACTTTTAAAAGCAAGAGATAAGCTATATTCTGCTCTTACTTCTAGTAACCATAGGTGTCAATGTTCTCATTTGAAAATTATCACCATTACTGTAGAAGCTGAATAAGACTTTAAATGGAAGGTTCTTTCACTTTGGCAGGATATCTCGCTATCTCCACAACTCATTCACAACTCTCACCATTTTGATTCACATTGCTATAACTCCCATTTGCAGCCTGTGTCTCAGCAGAAATTCATGGAGTTTTGATTACCTATCAAAATATTTATATTAAATATTTATATTTAATATAAAAAATAATTATAAGTAAGGAGGTTGGGGTTCAGATTTTTTTAAACTTTCTTAAAACCATAAATCAAGCCTTAAAGTTCTTCATGGAGTCTTTTTGAAATCTAAGAATGGACAATTTGAACTATTTGCCTATTTTTGGCTTGTGACTGTTACATGTCAGAAATACACACAAAGTTACTCTATCTACACTTTTAACTGTGAAAAGTTGTGGTTTTTAAGTTGATTTAAAATATTTAAATTATAGGAAGAAAGTAATGAAAACATGTTTTCCACCTTCATAGGTTGCAACCGCTCCCTGGTGTCAGTGCTGCAGCCATAGTATGATCCCGCTTGCACTACAGCTGAATCTTTCTCTTGAGAGTTTTGTTTTTTCATGTTTACCTCCTACTGCCACCTTCTTTTCAGAAATTCCAATGAGGTTTAAAATCTGGTTCCAACATAGAATGTGGATGTATGAATGCTGGAAGCAAATTAGATGCTTACAGTTACCCAGGACCAACTTACTACATCACGTAACCTATGGCCATGAACCAGATATCTAAACTCAGAGAATGAACTCTCTATGCTTTCCTCAAAAGTGTCAGATAAGACTGCTCTGAGGAAGAAAAAAAAAAAAAAAAAAAAACAAAAAAAAAACCAAACAAACAAACAAAAAAACGAAAAACCACAAACAAACAAAAAACCAACTACACACAAACGAAAACCCCAAACCAAACAAACCAAACCAAAGTCCCTGGTGCCTAATTAATCCATCCTGTGTCTTCTTCTAAAGATACCAGTCTCTCCTGGTATGGATAGATACCAGTCTCTCCTGTAGGTCACTACATCACACCCTATCAAGCGAAAAATAGCCTAATCTGAATTATGGATATGTCCCCCTCAGATTTCTACAATGCCCCCGTTGCATTTCTGTGATGTCACCCTCAAGTTTTTATGATGCAATCCTAGCGGTCTTCGCAGTATCTATTCTGGAGCTAGTCAAAGGGCATACTAAGGCTTGGACCAATCAAAATTATTGTCTAGGCATCACAAAGATTACAGATAAGTGTTGGTCTCATCTCACCTGACATGGTTGATGGAAAGAACATGCCCTTCTAAGGAACTGCATCTGCAAGTAGACATCTGAAGCGGATAGATTAAGTGTACCTTAGAAGTGTTGTGTGTTGTTTTCCAGAACCTAAAGATGCTACAGGTCTAATGGTCAGATGAGTACTGAAGAGGTACCTTGTTCTTAATATTCTCACAGCAGGCCTCAGTTCCCAAACACTGATGTGCAAAGTGGACTTTCTAAAATAGCCAGAGGTTTTTGGCAAAAACTAGCAAATGTCAGCTAAGTACAGCAACAGTTAGCTGAATGCTTCTGTTCTGGTACTGTGGAAATGCATATGAAGAATTGTAACTCCGTATTCTGCTGGGATCATCTATCTCATGCTATTGCTAAACAATTTTAAATAATACCAGAAGAAGGAGAGACAGTCCTGTAAATTAATCATGTCTGTAACCTTCTTTAAGATTATTCTAAATGATATACTTTATTTCCCTGAGTTGGAGCTGGGTTAAAATAAGAGGCAAGTCACAATCAGGGATTCCAAGGTCACACAAACAAACCTTCCTGCCGCTTTGTGCCTCTTATGTTAATTGAGCAATGTTTGTTTTGTTTTGTTTCCTCCCCTTATCAGCACAGTGAATGTGTTCCATTCAGAACTGTTACTATAGGAACCTTATGGTAACATTTAAAATTTTCTTTTCTTTTGGATAAAAATATCAGAAAATTGATGGATAAGTTGTTTAGGTAGAACAATAGGGCATTTGATATTTAATCTGCAAGCACTTAATAAGAAGTATTCCAAGTAATGGCACAGTGCTATTATCATATCACTTTGTAAAATGGCAGCAAATTATTGTATTATTCACATCTCGTTGGGTCCATGCTATTACCACAGAGACGCCTTTAAAGATGACATTTAACATACTCCTTTTACAGAGTAAAGTGGTTAAAAGCACATTCAGATTTTAAAATGTTTCTGATCACTTTGACAGCTCATCGAAGCATTCTGTGGGCCCCCCTGCCTCTCCAGTGGTTAACTACAGCTCTAAAACTTCTTATAATTATGAGCATTGCAGTCACACTAAATTAGACTGACAGTTGAAATACTGATTACTAAGGACTTATTAAGGACTACTTTGTAACCAATTATGCTGACATTTGACTTGATTTGACAGTTGAATTGAGTAGAAGATTCCTCCAAAACAGTAGAGAAGAATTTAATTTATATCCTCATCATTTTAAGATAATTGTTGAGGACAGATTCATTAATATACCACTACAAAATTTATTTTTATTCCAGCTTGGAGCACCTACGATTCAAACGACAGACAAATAGTAAAGGCATAGAGACTTCAACATGCATACATTCTCTCATATTTTGCGATTTTGTGGCTGCTACCATGTGATCTCCGGCACAAAGAAAGACAATTTAATACCAGCTTCCAGGGATTTTTACTGACCATCAAACCAAAGAAGACAAAAATATGTTTTCAAGTTGTGAAATGTTTTTCCAGTAAAATGATCAAAATCATTAAACAAGATTATACCCAATTTCTACTGTTGTAACTTTGCTGTACCATTACATGCAAATTTACTGTCATTACATTGTTTCCTAGTAATTTCTCAAATGTTCGTGTAATTTTGTGAATTTCACCTGGAAAATTTCTGAAACGCCAACTCCATCTTTTTTTAATGTGCATCTAAGAATTAGCAGAAAAAATATTTATTAACTATTCCTTTAAACTCAAATGGTATAATTTCAGTGCAGAATGCATAGTATAAAGTTTGGTTTAGTAGAAAGGTGACAAACATTGATTCCCAAGAAACCATCTTCTCTAAAAAATGTGAATATACACATACAGCAAATGAAGAAAGGAAATTTCCTCAGTGAAATGTGTTATGTCAACTAACTGAGAAAAAAAAAAAAAGAGAAAGCAGATCCTTCCAGCCATCGAAAATATAGCAAAATATGTTGAAAGTATATTTAAGGCTGTTCTAGGATATAAGAAATGTCAACAACATGTTACAGATTAATAAGAAATACTTTAGGTACAATTTACTTATTTTCACTCACTGCCTTGTAGGATACACTACAAAATTCCACAGAGAAAAGGAATTAAATAGGATTCAAAGCTGATTCTGCTTCTTATAAGATACTAACTTCCTTGCATGTTTCCGGGACATGAAAAGTGAAGCGTAGCCTAAGATTATTGTAGAAATGAACAAAAATAAGTATAATCAACACAATAAAGAGGGAAAAAAAAAAAGTTGTCTAAAATTTGAGTACAAAGTTAATCATCTTCAGTTTTACATAAACTATTTGTCTGGGCTGTTCTTATTTCCTAAAGTTAGGTAAGAAACAGATATCAAGCAACAGGTTTTTCTCATAAGACTGCATTTCAAGCCTTTCATTTCTTGCCTCAGGAGAAATCCAATAAACATAAGTAAGTTTGCTCTTCTTTAATACTAAAAATTACTTGACTTTTTTTCCAAAATGTAAGGGTGCTATTGTGACTCCAATCATTCAAGTTTTTTCACACCTTCAGCACATATGCAAAGGACAGAATTCCTAAGGAGGCTGAACCCACTAAAAATTTTGTTTGAAATAATAGTTGGGCCTACTCCCAGGCAAACAGAAGACATTAATGTTACTGCCTGTGTTAAAAACACATATTCAATATGTGAGTAATTATTTAAGTTTCTTAATTTACCATTCTAGCACCTTTCTGAAAACTGGGGAGAGAGGGACTGATTGAAAGTGTGATGAGGCAAATTAGTCGAATGAAAATAAAGTTGTTAGAGTAGAATAAATAGTATTTTATTTGCCAGCATGTGGGTGAAGAGTTTTGTATGATTCTCTGTCATAGCAAATTTCATCATACACATCAGCAGAACAGGACATTTACTCATTTACTTTTTATTTTAAGCTACTTGTTTTCTCATTTGGAGCACAGGATAAAATACTATCACGTATATAAACCACATTATTATCTAGAATTCCTAAAGTAAAAAGATGAAGGGTGCCAGCCCCTGATAATAGAGGTTTGCCTATACAGATCCTGAATAGTGTTCTTTGCAATCAGCTCTGCTATTTTTATGTTCGTTATGACTTCAATCTTGTTCCCTTTAATGCTTCCACTGTAAATTGGAACATCAACTGTACAGCACTGTTTCTCACACTACAATCCAATGAACTCTTGATATTCATAATATATAAAAAGGTGGTCCATAAAATATCAGCGTGTGGAACCTGGGTTTATTTTTAATAAAAGCAAAATAAAACCTAGGCACGCATTGTCATAAACACAAGCAAAGAAGCAGTCAGAAAATGAAACCAAACAAACAAAGAAAGAATTTATAGATAAATTACATTTACCCTGATTTTTATTTAATGTAAAAGTGAAAATCTTTGTATTAGCACCGTACAACATGGTCCTTTAATTAAATAATGAACCAAAACATCTATTCTGTTAAGCATTAGCTGTCTGAAAATAAGTTACAAGATTGTAACAGAGGAAGTTAAGTTTATCATATAATTGTAAGCTTTAGACATAAATGTTTGTGAAGAGATTGGGGGGGGTGAGGGGAAGAAGGGTCTTTCTCCCTGAAATGTTTTTGATTTTGGTGGGTTTTGTTATAAAGGACACAAAATATTTTGTCTTAATGGTTCGCAAATCAGCACTTATTTGAACCTACAGTAATAACAGTGCTGCCTACCCAGGCACTACATCTTATAGCAAAGTCTAAAATTATAGGTACTGCAAAATACATCTTGGATTAGGTGAAAAAATCATAAAATCATAGAATCACAGAATCATATAACTATAGAATCATAGAATGGTTTGGGTTGGAAGGGACCTCAAAGATCATCTAGTTCCAACCCCTCTGCCATGGACAGGGACATCTTCCACTAGACCAAGTTGCTCAAAGCCCCATCCAACCTGGTCTTGAACATATGAAACATCCTTGGGATTGGGTAGGTATAGAACAGTCACAATATCTGAGGACATAAGCAGAGTCCAAGAATACTGATAATTATCCATCTTCTATAAGCAGGTGAAGTTACTGCTTTAAAGCTTACTGCTTGCAGCTAAAAATCTTTTTAGAATAAGGTCTGTCCTGAAGTTTTCATTCTAACAGTCATTTTGTACTTAAAGCAAGATTTTTAACTTTTCAGAAAAGACTCCAAAGACTGTCATAATGTACACATGTGCATCAGTCACACCATGATAACCATTCATGATAACTAGTCATTCAGGTCTACCACAAGCACAATAGCCAAAATTAAGTAACAACAGAAAGTAGACAGAATAAGACCCTTTGGTTGTGCCTTAAGCTCATCAGCCACCCTGGGGTTGGGAAGGTGGAATATGACTGATGTTCATTTACTTAGCAACAATTTTCACTTCGATTAAACATGATGTAGTTAAATTTGAAAACACAGCACTGAATCAGCTACTAGGAAGGAGAAAAATGACTGCTACAGCTGAACCCGGGACACATGATTTGGTCAAAAGATTAGCAAAAGTCTCCAATGGCAGCTTAACATATTTCTTGTATTATTAATGGCTCTTGGTGGACTGTTACTTAATGAGGCTATGTCTTTACACTTGAAAGAATACTTTGTAAGTGTTTTTGCAGGAAGCCTATACTAATTATACTTATTCCCATATAACATCAGCAAATATTATGCATTTATTTCTTCATCTTTCTCGACTTAAAGGCCAGTTTAGTTGGTACCAAAGGTAGTAATAATTGGACTAGGGAGGAAAGAGAGCCTATGAATGGAGAACAGAGTTCAAAATTACATATAAAAGCTTCTTTGCAGATTGTTGGAGGCATAAAAATAATTTACTTTCCCAAGCTCACCAATGGGGTTTAAAAAAAAAATAAATACCCAAAACAAAATCATTTGGCAGGTGAACACTGCAAAATCTGCCAGGCATTCCAGCAGTGCTTCCAACTTCTTTGAGTGGTTTGGCAACTAGGAACCTATGGTTAGAGGTGAAAATAAGGGAGAAAAAGCAATAATTAAATGTGGAAACATTTTCTTTTCACAAATGCTGGAAGTGAAACTTCAGACTATAATATGTTTTGAAACTACAGTGTTAAGAAGTAATACAGCTCCTTTAAAGAGAGGGGGAACAAGCAATCAATGATTTAGGGCTACAGAGATGATTAGGAGATTAGAGCGTCTGACATATGAAGAGAGGCTGAAAGAGGCAGGATTTTTCAGCCTAGAGGAAACAACACTCAGCAGTATTGTACACATGGGTACATGTATGAAAGACAGTATGCAGGACAGTAGAGAAGATAGAGAAGGAGTCTTATTAGTGGTGACTAGTGAAAGGACAAGAGGCAACAGGCACAAGCTCATATACAGAAAATTCTGCATATGGAAAATATTCTTTACTGTGAGGTTGCTCAGTTGTTCAGTCTTATTCTCACTTGTTGGTAACAAGAATGGCTGTTTATCAAAGCTGAAAAAATTTCCACATCCTGATAGAACCAAAAGAAAAATCATGTCAAGTGTATTTTTCAGATAGAAAGAACTAGATATACAAAGGTGTGGGGGAGTTTAAATTTAGGCATCTAAAGCAGATACTAAAATTTGGTCAGCTGAATAACTCTCTGTGCTCCCTCAGCTGTGATAACTGGGAGCTTGGTTCAGTTGGCTGAACAAAATTGTCTAACACGTTTGAGATGCCCTGAGTTTTCCAAAAGACTCTGGCAATATGCTGCTTCCTAAAGGGGGTCTGAGTCCCACTCTGGATCATCTTAAGTGGTCTTTCATGTACATATTCAGGCAGCTAAGGCATACAGCTAATATCTGTTAATTACAATTACAGTGGAGGCACCCAGCACATAGGAAGATGTGTACATGCAGACATACAAATTCAGTGTCTTAATTTGTAAGCTAAATCTGACACCTATTATAGATTCTATTGGAAAGTAAACAACTAAATATTTTGTAGATCTGTGCTTAAGCTCCCTAATGTGAGGAATATTTCCTGAACCTTTGAATAGCGCCTCTCTCAGTAAGACCCTGATTTGACTAAGAGTCTTGTTTCTACTATTGTATCAATTTTATGTAATTAAAAAGAGAGCCCAGGAACTGAAGCTATAATTTCACAGGCAGTAGAAAAAGCTATTAACTAAAATCAAAGAGTATAAACTCTTCTCAGTATCCTTAAACGTTTTATCCCACAGGAGAACAAAACTGCTGAAAGCTGTGCAAGTGATTGATATCCATAAATAGAAGGAAATTTATCATTGAGATATGTGAAGAATGTCCCTATCACTTCAAAATCTGTTGCATCATGTGGAAATGTCCATTTGTTTTGGGTAGGCCAGTTTAGAAGTGAACGTGGATAAATTATGAAGAAATATCACATTCAAGCTTGTAAAAAATGCTTAATCATCTTCCTGTTTTCACTATATTAGTTTGCTGGTGCATCAAGTTGTAGATGACAAATAAGTTATATGTCAGGATGCAGTAGTTACATATCAGTCTATTCCAAGCAGGCAGGAAAAAGAGTCAAAGTATCAACAATTTATTCTAAAATGGATAGCATTGAGCAGTTAATATAAAATAAAATAAAAAAAAAACCTTATAATTTTGCATTGTAAAGATTTCTCTGTCAAAGAATTATAATCTTCATTGCTATCATATCTGGAAAGTTATAAAAGTTATCCTGTCGGTTTTTGTCTTGGGTTTCTCCAGGTATCATAATAAAATTCTACAGTTAAACAAAATGAGAAGGATTATAGCAATTTTCCTCTGTTGAAGCCCACTATCTTTGCTCAATCACCTAAATTGTTTCTCAAAAGGTGTACAGCCCTCACAAGTAACTCCTCATAGCAGGAAGCTTTTTCTACATGATTGGTTGAGCTTTGAAAAATGCAGAGATTTCCTCTACTGAGAAAGATATCTTTTGGCACTAGGAGGTACTCAGCAATTGTACATAACGAAGGCTGCACATTAATCAATATAGCAAATTAACTTCTTTCACAATCAAATTGAAACATTTTTTACCAAGGTCAAACTGATATATAAAGCAGTTTACCAGGTGTCTTGCAACTCCTGTTGTTCACAATTGCAAAGGACACAATTTCCATTTACATGGGAAAATCCTTATTTTATGCTATTTACTCGTATCTCTTCTTTTCAAAAGCCTTTGCAACTTCTGACACATGGATTCTATCACAGACCAGCAGGAAAGAGAGAATTTCATGGAAGCCTTTTGTTAAAACATGGCAGACCAAAGCACTCAATGAAGAGTTCCATATCTTGCATTTCCTTGGCAAAGCCCACAACAGAAACAACACAGCACAGGATGAGTGTTAGGGAGATATCTTTTTAGCCTTATCTGCTATAGCCATTTAAGTCAGATGCTGGACCCATATCAAAAAACAACAAATGCAGTGTATGTTTGGTCTACATAGCATAGCCCATTCTCACCTTACATCTGTGACAAACTTTTCTGTTGAGCTGTCTCACTTAAGTAAAAGGTTGCTTATTTGGTAATGGACATTGTTACATCCTTACACATACTGTGGCTGAATACTGAGTAACTAATGCAGTTGGTGTTTGCTGACCACTTTATTGAAGTAGCTAGCAATTTCAGTAGTAACCCTAAAGTTAGATAGGAAATTGTTTAAACATTAAAGCTATCTTTTCCAACACTCTCAATATGTGCCTTTCCAAATGCCATCTCTTTGTACTGTCCTCAAAAATTTCTAAATCCTCAAGACACAGCTGTGGTTTTGCTATTTGGAAATTATCTTTGTATGACATCGATATATTGTATTAATATAAACTCGTGTGTTTTTTCAGTAAATCGTGTAAAATCATTAAATCCAAGCTAGGCAGAGAATACTGTTGCATTATTCTTTGAAGAGGTTACAAGGGGAACTCTAATTCTAGAAGGGGAGGAAAAAAAACTGCTTCTTGTCTTTCAGGTCTGGGTACTTCGTAGTGGACAGACTAATCTAAAGTGGGAACGGGCTGTTCAAGCAGTCATGAACACCCTGCTGCAGTGGTACTTAGTCCTTCCAATTTCACATACCAGCACAAGAAAAGAGAATACCAGTTATATGAACCTGATTTGGGATTAATAAAGGAGAAATGTGGTGTATTCTGTGCAAAAGAGTAAACAAAGAATACAGCCTTTCCCCAGATATATGGAAAATCTACAACAGAACTTCTCATATTTTTCATAGGTGTACAAAATCACTAAGGACTTTGGGCACAGGAGCTGAAATAAGAAAATATACTTCAAGTTGGGTGGAAATCAAGCCTCAGAAAGAGAAATATTTCTTTAAAAATTGTAAATTAAAGAAGTGACAACTTGCTATATCAATATAATTTTTATCATATTAAAAACTATCAATAAGCAATCAATGTATAAAAGTATAAATTTTTCTCCTTAAAGCCAAGTGACTTGAGGTATGTTTAACTATGCTACAAAGATGTTCATGATTATTTCAACCTCATTCACATATTTAGTATCTAGTCATGCAAAAACAGTATGTTAGACAGTAAGGAGCTCTTGGCATACATAAATACAACTGTGAAAATGCACCCGCCCTTTTACAGAACACTTGTCCCCATATGAAAAAAAAAACCAAACCAATAATCATCTAATTGAAACATAAGAGCAGCACAAACCTTGGAGAAACAGATTGCAGTCACTCATATAACAGAACTCTACACTTTCTTTTCCTTGGTTCAATGAACTAATGATTTGTTAGGAAGTTATTACACAGAAACAGTTCACTGTTCAAGAGGTGAACTTACCCCTCTTTGTGTACAAGTAAACAGGCCATATCACAAGGACTTTCAGTATCGTATTTGTCTAGAGATTATTTAAGATTTATGTTTTAGGAAAAGTTATCAAAGGAGAGATAGCAGGAGTGATCATTTTGTGATAGATTTGTTAATCTTTTCTGTTGTGATTTAAACCAAGCCAGTAACTCAGAACCACACAACCACTCACTCACCCTCCTCTTCACCCTTCCAGCTCATGGTGGGATGGGGAGAAGAATCAAAAGAATGTAAACTCCACAGGTTGAGATAAGAACAGTCCAATAACTAAAGTATAATACAAAATTACTACTACTACTAATAATAATAATAATAATGATAAGGGAAATGACAAGAGGAAAGAATATAAAACTAAAAAGTGAAGGAAAGAAACCAAAACAATAAACACAAGTGATGCACAATCCAATTGCTCACCACACGCTGACCGATACCCAGCCCAACTCGAGCAGCGATCTGGGCCTTCTGGGTGACTCCCCCCAGTTTGTATACTGGGCATGATGTGCTGTCATATGGAATACCTCTTTGGCTAGTCTGGGTCAGGTGTCCTGTCTCTGCTTCCTCCTGGCTTCTTGTGCCCCTCCTCACTGGCAGAGCACGAGACTGAAAAGTCCTTGATCGGGGCAAACATTACTTCACAGTATCACAGTATCACAGTATGTTAGAGATTGGAAGGGACCTCAAAAGATCATCTAGTCCAATCCCCCTGCCAGAGCAGAAACACCTAGATAAGGTTACATAGGAATGTGTCCAGGCGGGTTTTGAATGTCTCCAGAGAAGGAGACTCCACAACCCCCCTGGGCAGCCTGTTCCAGTGTTCCGTCACCCTCACTGAGAAGAAGTTTCTTCTCAAGTTTAAGTGGAACCTCTTGTGTTCCAGTTTGTACCCATTACCCCTTGTCCTATCATTGTTTGCCACTGAGAAGAGCCTGGCTCCATCCTCATGACACTCCCCCTTTATATATTTATATACACTAATAAGGTCCCCCCGCAGTCTCCTCTTCTCCAAACTATAGAGACCCAGCTCCCTCAGCCTTTCCTCATAAGGGAGATGCTCCACTCCCTTAATCATCTTAGTTGCCCTGCGCTGGACTCTCTCCAGCAGGTCCCTGTCCTTCTTGAACTGAGGGGCCCAGAACTGGGCACAATATTCCAGGTGCGGTCTCACCAGGGCAGAGTAGAGGGGAAGGAGGACCTCTCTCGACCTACTGACCACCCCCCTTCTAATACACCCCAGGATGCCATTGGCCTTCTTGGCCACAAGGGCACAGTGTCGGCTCATGGTCATCCTGCCGTCCACTAGGACCCCCAGGTCCCTCTCCCCTACACTACACTCTAACAGGTCGTTCCCCAACCTATACTGGAACCTGGGGTTGTTCCTGCCCAGATGCAGGACTCTACACTTTCCCTTGTCATATTTCATCAAGTTACTCCCTGCCCAACTCTCCAGCCTGTCCAGGTCCCGCTGGATGGCAGCACAGCCTTCTGGCGTGTCAGCCACTCCTCCCAGCTTAGTGTCATCAGCAAACTTGCTGACAGTACACTCAATTCCCTCATCTAAATCATTGATGAATATATTAAATAATACTGGTCCCAATACTGACCCTTGAGGCACTCCACTAGATACAGGCCTCCAACTAGACTCCGCCCCATAGACTACAACTCTCTGGCTTCTCTCCTTCAGCCAGTTCGCAGTCCACCTCACTACCTGATCATCCAGGCCACACTTCCTCAATTTAGCTATGAGGATGCTGTGGGAGACTGTGTCAAATGCTTTGCTGAAGTCAAGGTAGACCTTGGTTGCTACTTAGTAGCAACTAAAACATCAGTGTGTTATCAGCACTGTTCTCAGACTAAAGCTAAAAACACAGCACTCACTGCACCATCTACTAAGGAGAAAAATAACTTTTACAGCTGAATCCAAGACACTTTCTGAAATAAATTCCTTAATATCCTCTTTTTTTAAGATTCTGATTTTATTAAACTAACTCCAGAAGCACTAAAGCACTACACATAAGTTGGATTTTCTATGGTGACTGCATAAAATCATTACTGATTTGCTCAGATGCATTACTGTCCAATAAATGCTGTGAGATTTGGTCAGTGTATCATATATCAACCAATGTCTTCAATTCATCTTTAAGGAATTAGGTGACTGTTCTATTTGACTGCTCATGCTACCTGGGAAAAAGATAAATAAAAATTGGCATTAGTGTTTTATGTTCCTGAGGCTTTAAAATATTTCATTTGTAGCTCTTTCTTAGGAAGATATCAATAGGAATGTATGTAAATTGCAGGGTTTTCTGCTTATGAAAAAGACACAAAAGGCTGGAAAATATATTTATATACTGTTTCATATTCAAGTTGGAATTTGGGGAAGAAGAGAAATGTTTGATGATGCTGCAGCTGTTAAAGTTTTAATTTTTATTTTAAAAATAAAACTCATTGTGTTGCCAATAGAATTACCAGCTTCTCCATGAGAAAGTCTAAATGCTCCATGATGGAAAATTATGTAATAAAATTACCTGAGGAAAAATTCTTCTGAGTTTGAAAAGTTGTTTTTTATTCATTTAATCTGTAGACTACAGTAGTACTAAACTTGGCTCCTAAAACATACTGCCAGGCAAAAGAATTCAGATGCCTTTAGTACAGAGAGTTTAAGAACAGTGTTAATTTGCCATGGGTTGGAAGGGGCAGTAAGAAAAGACAATCAGAACTGCCAGAAATGTGAACTAACAGTCTTACTGTGGCAGGATTATGGGCCATATTGTTCTCACTTATTACCTGGCACATTTTCACATTTATATTTCATAAATGTATGATTTACCATGCTTTTCCCTCTGTGTATCAGAGTGAGGAATTGCACACCATTTTCACTCATCACCAATGCTCCTCATATAATAAATGCACAGGATTCGATAGACTCTGGCCTTCTACAGGGTGATGAAAACAGTGTATTAAAGCATGGTAGCACTCATTAAACCCTGGTAACTCTCCCTAGATTTAAAGTCAATTGACATGCCCCATTATAAGACCATATCCTAGGTTGTTAATAATCTTGCCAATTTTAACCACTGAGTTGGAAACCTTCCCCGTTGAGTGTCTGTAGAGTACCAAAAGAAAAATGTCTTCAACTTTTGTTAGTTAGCTGGACAAGGGAAATTTGAGGAGAAATGAGAAAATTGAGGGTAGATAGAGAAAAACATTGACAGTGTGTCCCAGGCGTGCACTACAACACTGTCTTACCTGGTGCTTGCAGTCACACCTGGATTTCCTAGTTTTTCCTCATGACCACACTCTTATACAAATGTCAGGAGTGCATCACATTGCAGATACATCTCAGGGTTGTTCTATGAAAGACCTTTTCTGTTGCCTTTTTTCCTATCAGTATGCACCTCTGAGAAGAGTTTGGCTGTATACTCTGTATGAAAATGTTGTAAAAGCACTTAACACTACATCATTTTAAATGTTCTTTAAAAGATTAATGACTGCCTCTAATAAATTTTATCCAAGTTTCCCTGATTATACCCATTGCTTTATTGAATGGTCTCAAGGCCTCAGGAGTTGTCTTGTTACTATGTACCTTGTTTCCCGGAAAGAATATGTTTAGTTAATATTTCTGATTAACAAAAAAGTAACCTAAGTTACATTATAAGATTACAGGTATCTAAATTAGATGAGATTAATCCCTTCCAATGTCTCCATCTACTCTGGTGAATATATAAAGCCCATTGTCTGACCCTAACACTCACTGACAAAGTAAAACTTGTTTCCATAGAGCTAAACAATCTTCTCCTTCCCGATATAGGATGACCTCTCTGGTAAGAATAGTCTCTTGAAAGACTGGGTGTTTGAAATCAAGTCAGGACCATGCTATACTTTATATTGTGGTTCTGTTCAGTTTTGTCATATCCAGTGACAGCACATGACTGGCAATGTGTGCTAATAACCTCACCCTTATTCTTTGAGAAGGGCTATGATTTTTTCTGTTTCAAATGAATAAATAGTTATCTTTCACGTGGGAAGTCATGTACTCCCGAAGGCAAATACAGTCATGGATACAAAATTGGAGAGCACACACTGCATGCAGGACTGGCTATCTCAGATACAGCCGCTATGCTCAGTTTTTCATCTGTGAAACAGAGAATAGCATCACGTCTCTCAGCACGGATACAGTGAAACAGACTTATTACTGTCTAGAAGACACTACATATCACGTTGATAAGCACAACAGGGATCTCCAGAGGGGATTTTCAGTAGTGTGAAATAAATGAGAGGCCAGACATTGAAGAATGAAAACAATATACTGAATAGCTGCTCAGTCAGTGAACACTGAATGAGATTGGGATCTTAGGAAAACATAATGTGTTCCTATAATTAGGGACTGTATAATGTGCACACAGAGAAAGAACAGTAAAAATATGCAATACAACCTTATTTCCAACATTTTCTAACATTTAAGTCTTTCCTGGCTTCTATTCTTAACAGGCTTCTAACACACTTTATATGTAACACTCTCTGATAATCCAACACTTTCTTAAAGAGCTACAGAAAGAGCTGCAAACCATCTGAAAGAGTTGGAAAGCAAATTATTGCCGAGAAACCTGTACTGAAGTACATCCTATCCCACTCCAGGTCTGCCCTGCATCAGCTTTAAAGCTGCATGACTATAGGAAGGCACATGTCCTAATAACACTTCATGCTGCCTCCAAAGTCTGGAGTCTTTCCACCTACATCATTAGTATGTCAGCATTCAACCATTACTATGAGAACGTCTAATAAAAACAGTAATAGCACTGTCTCCTCTGTTGCTTAGGGTCAGCAGCAAAGAATGTCTCAGCCAGGTGTATCAAATGGTATTTTCTAAGATGCTCTAAGATCTAGGGTGCTCCTCTACGCCTAGCAGACACTGAATATGCATTTATAACAATCAAACTACGTGAACGCTCTGTATTTCCCCCTTACATTGTCATGTGAACTTTTTATTCAGTATTCCCATAACAGTAATTAATAATAGTAAAGGGGATTTTTATGATTTATTTAGTTTCTAATTTACTGTAAATGATACATGATTATTCATTTAATATATTTTATAATTCTGAAGAATACGAAATATATGTATAGAAGGCTACCCAAGCAGCTCCTCCAAACCACTTCATATTGCTAGACAACCTTCTTTGACTGATGGATATTATATTGATATAGACACATTAAAAACATTCATACCTATATATCATAGAATCATAGAATACTTAGGGTTAGAAAGGACCTTAAGATCATCTAGTTCCAGCCCCCCTGCCATGGGCAGGGACACCTCATGCTAAACCATGTCACCCAAGGCCTCATCCAACCTGGCCTTGAGCACCGCCAAGGATGGAGCATTCACAACCTCCCTGGGAAAACCATTCCAGTGCCTCACCACACTCTCAGTAAAGAATTTCTTCCTTATATCCAATCTAAACTTTCCCTGTTTAAGTTTGAACCCATTACCCCTTGTCCTGTCACTACAGTCCCTGATGAACAGTCCATCCCCAGCATCCTTGTAAGCACCCTTCAGATACTGGAAGGCTGCTCTGAGGTCTCCACGCAGCCTTCTCTTCTCCAGGCTCAACAGCCCCAACTTTCTCAGCCTGTCTCCATACAGGACGTGCTCCAGTCCCCTGATCATCCTCGTGGCCCTCCTCTGGACTTGTTCCAACAGTTCCATGTCCTTTTTATGTTGAGGACACCAGAACTGCACACAATACTCCAAGTGAGGTCTCACAAGAGCAGAGTAGAGGGATAGGATCACCTCCTTCGACCTGCTGGTCACGCTGCTTTTGATGCAGTCCAGGATACGGTTGGCTTTCTGGGCTGTGAGCGCACACTGAATCTAGCTCATGTTCAGTTTCTCATTGACCAACACCCCCAAGTCCTTCTCTGCAGGGCTGCTCTGAATCTCTTCTCTGCCCAACCTGTAGCCGTGCCTGGGATTGCTCCGACCCAGGTGTAGGACCTTGCACTTGGCATGGTTAAACTTCATAAGCTTGGCATCAGCCCACCTCACAAGCATGTTGAGGTCTCTCTGAATGGCATTCCTTCCCTCCAACGTATCAACTGAACCACACAACTTGGTGTCATCGGCAAACTTGCTGAGGGCGCACTCAATCCCACTGTCCATGTCATGACAAAGATGTTGAACAAGATCGGTCCCAACACCGATCCCTGAGGGACACCACTCATTCCTGGTCTCCAGCCGGACATCGAGCCATTGACCAAAACTCTTTGCATGTGGCCATCCAGCCAGTTCTTTATCCACCAAGTGGTCCACCCATCAAATTGATGTCTCTCCAATTTAGAGACAAGGATGTCGTGTGGGACAGTGTTGAATGCTTTGAAGAAGCCCAAGTTGATGACGTCAACTGCTCTGCCCCTGTCCATCAGTTTCGTAGCCCCATCATAGAAGGCCACCAAATTGGTCAGGCAGGATTTCCCCTTAGTGAAGCCATGCTGGCTGTCACCAGCCACCTTCTTGTTTTTCATGTGCCTTAGCATGCCTTCCAGGAAAATCTGCTCCAAGATTTTGCCAGGCACAGAGGTGAGACTGACTGGTCTGTAATTCCCCAAGTCATCCATTTTCCCTTTCTTGAAAATGGTGGTTACATTTCCCTTTTTCCAGTTGTCGGGAACTTCACCTGACTGCCATGATCTTTGCCCTAAATCCAAAAGCTCAGAGCAATCTAGAGCTGATTGGATAGTATATAAATCTGCTTATGAACAGTTAGCTAACTTAAAATATAAGTTTTGATCCCAGTTATTCAGACTGATTTAGGGCTCATTCCTTGAGAAAGTTACTACTTACAAAGCTTTATTAGTGCAAATGAATTTTGCAAACACAGCAAGAAAACAATCTCTTTCAAGCCAAGTCTCCCTTAAATAGAAGCACACTTTTCTTTGGGAAATGCTTATGCCCTGCAGAGAATGATTCACTTCATCTAAATATTGGTAATCAAGAGTTAAAAATCTCAGCTTGCCATCTTAGGCTAGTCACCCAGTCTATGAGAAGAAGCAGGCTTTTTGAAGAATGTGTGTGACTTACACAGGAATACAGGGTATTTCACAAACATATTGAGGCATCTGTAGTATACTGTGCAACATAATGCAATATAGAGCAGCAGCAATGGAACAGCCCAAAGCATGTCTATTCCATCCTGCCTTTAAGTGGCCAAAATCAGATGCCTAAGGAAGAATACAAGAAAACACGAATGACACGTGACCTAAGTAACCTCCAGGCCTCTAGCTAACAAGGGTTCAACGACTTCCTGAGCTAGATGTTTTTCTATGTGTTTAGCAATTTCCTTTCTTGTTTTCCCAATGAACTTCACTAGACTCCCCTTGAACTTCTGTAATCTTTTAGTACACATGAATCACGCAGAAAGGATTTCCACAGCTTAGCTAGACACTGTGAAAAACAACCTTTGTTTGTTCATTTGTAGGTTGCCTCCTTCTAGTTTATTTCATGACCACCAGTTCTTATATTAGAAGGGAAGGCGGTTGGTCCTAATATGCATTCTTCACGCCTTTCATGGTTCCACAGATCTCTATCATATTACACCTGAATTTGTTCTTCCAGATCTCCAAAAGGAGAAAATGAAGGTGACTGTATGAACATCTCTGCTAAAGTTGAACCGTGCCTGCTAGAAGCATTTGTGAGCTCAGATGCATTAACTTTCCCGAATTACTAAAGCAAGCTCTCAGGTATAAATAAATGACAAAAATATGCTGCCAGACTTGAGGGAAGAATTAAAAATTAAAATAGACAAAAGAGAAACAATATTCTTTGAAGAAAGGTGTTCAGTTTCTTTTTCACATCAAAGTATTGTTAATGCATACTAACAGCTTCATCTGCTGGCGTATAAAAGAACTGGTCACATCAATTGTAAGCCCATAGTTTCAAGATGGAAGAATGTTTTCTTAGCTGTCCATGTCTCAGTGGTCCTTTTAAGCTAATTTGATCATAAGAGGACAGATGTGTGAAAAGTCTGAACACTAGAAATGCCCTGTTTATGTGAAAACTTTCTGAATGAGACAAAGCCAGCACAGACCTTTGCATCTTGTGACTACTACATCCATTGTAAAAGGTGCCTCAAGAGATGGCTGGGAGACTGGAGGCTTGCTGATGAAGGGAAAGTATGACAGCTTTAGCTGTCTTTAGCAGTTGATGTAGCATATGCTCTTATACCATGCAACGTGATCAGAAAAAAACACACAGGCCTGCATTTGCACCCTTGGCTGATGTCACTAATTTCAGCTGCCAGACAACTTTTGGCAATCCAAATGTAAATTAGATCAGCCTTAGAGTTGCTGTAACTCAGGCCAACCCCACCTCCAGCCAGAGTGCAAATACAACAAAACACAAAGGTGGCCTAAAACCACATTTGTTCCCATTCATTTGTGATAACTATCTCAGCTTGAACAAAAAATCAAGCCCACAACCTGTGGAGGAGGAAAGAGAAGTGTTTTCATCATGCAGAGCTCAAGCCTGCTCTTTTCAAATCCCAAAACCGAGGCTGTTTTTTTGCCAGTGAGCACCTTTCCTGTCCATTCTGCATGCTCATTAGCTATCATAGCAATAATTGATTTTGATAAGAATAGGATGTGCAAAACGTTGTGAAGCTGAAAGTTCTCATTTTCCCTTCTTATGACATGGGAATGCAGTAGCTCTGGCCATGCACAGCTGTTTTAATATACCTTCAGGAGAACAAGGCTTTGCTGGCAAATCTATCTTTATAAAAGAATCTTAGCAAACCCCTCTTATTCCACTGACAGGGAGCTCAGCTCTACTGAGACCCAAGCAGCTCACGTGAAGCACAGACAGCCTGAGTTTTATGGTTACTTTGCTCACAGTTACCACAATAAGCCTTATAAGTCTTATTCTATAGAAGCACTTGGAGATCATTTGCAAGCTTCCACACTCCGTCAACATAAAAAAAGCCAAATAAAATAAGCCTGTTTCAGATAATAATCTTAAATTAGAGGAGTCAGACTGAGAAGCAGTGTGAGTTCTTCATTCAAGTAAAACAACTACAGGGTGACCTGATTCACAACAAATCCTGGTTCTCTTACAGGAGAGGAATATATAATTTTTAAAAACCTGGAAGTAGCAAGGATTAAATTATGTTGCCAGACCAGCTTGTTTCTAAAGGGCTTATTACAGGCATGAACCACAAACCTGTGATTTTTCTTTTTTCACATGAATTGATGTCATAATGAGGTTTAAATGGAGACTCAGTGTCTACTTTGCCTCCCAAAGGAGCGGGGTTCCCCCTCTACCCTGGGCATAGTGCCTCCTTCTGCTGTGCTGCTTAATGCAAATGTAAGCAAAAAGGAGAGTCAAACCATGAGAGTTGAATTCATTTCCAACTGGCTGTCACGGGTTTTCACTTTGGTCTCCTCATGGTTCACAAGGGTACCTTTCAAGTCTGGTTTATACAGAAGATGCTTATATGATAAAAGGGTAGAAGCTAGAGCAGAAATACAGTATTGATTGTGAGGTGCAAACAAATCTGCTTATAGAAGCAATCCATGTGGAACCCTGATTGTAGAAATCTTTAACACTTCTGTTACTGGAACAGCTGAGAATATAGACGGAAATCTCAAATGAACAGCTATTTTTTCTACCAGTCCTGAAAACTAATGTTTTAGTATAAATATATCCTTTCCAACACATATTGCATCCCCTCAGGGCTAGCTCCACTGTGTAGGCAGATTAAGTGGTTGCCTATGGCAGAAAAATGTTAGGCACAGCAAAATGTTTAGAGACTGTTTATTGTGTGACCATAAGCTGGGTGAAGCAGACATTTTCCAGTGCATTGCGGGATACAAAAACCCTGGAGGCATCACCAGCTTCCCCATATCTTCCACATACAAGTGAGCAACAAAAATATGAAGTTTCACAGCAAGGAAATCAGTCTTGTGAATCACAAACTCAGCAATAGAGAAAAATGAAATCCTGTACTTTTTAATAAGTAGATAAAAGTCATATTGAGAATCTGATGCTGTAGCATACTGATTAATGTGTTTTGTGCTCTAACTTTCAAGAGTGTCAGAACTGTGTCCTTTGTATGTCAACCTATTAAGAGCTATGGGATCATCACCTTGAACTTTTAGCCATGGAGTACTCGGGCAGCTGCTGAGTATTTGAGAAGGCACTTGCCAATCCCAAAGTGGAATGAATATGACTGTTTATTCATGTTAAGAATTTGAGCACAGGGACTTTTACTTCCTATGCTTCCTTTAGAAGAAAATTTGATCACTATTAAGGACACACATTAAAATATTATCTTAGTAAAGCAAATGTTAAACATAGAGAAAGGATGGACAAAGATGGGAATACAGCAGCAGGGTAAAGAAGGATATATTCTTTCTCTACCTGCTCAATCTCCAGTGCCAAATCTGTTTCTCACAATATGCTCCATCAGTGCTCTTTCTGCTTGGTTTATACCTGCAGCCAGGGTCAGATCTGTGTATCGTGGCAATGTTAAATCAGACTAAAACACATGCCTTCAGCACTGCACCACACTCACCTCTCCATCCACAACAGATATTTCTACACCAGTGCATACTTAGCAGGTTGATTGTGAATTTTATTCAGTAATTAACAACTGTATCAGAGAGATGCTTAGGCACTTAGAAGAGCCATGCCATTTAAAAGAGTGATGTGAGGCAAGAATGACAAACTTAACAGCAAGGTACAATTGACTGCCATGAATCAGATCTGTGGGTAATATCATTGCTGAGACAGTAGTGTCTGTCAGTATGTTCACGCTAGTTCTCCAATAGGAGCTGACTTGCCATGGCACAGATATTCTGACACCACAGGGCTCAGCGCAATGCTGCTGCCTGGAGACTTACCTAGCGGCTAAACATGCTGAATGTATGCCTTTGTAAGTACACCAAGGTACTATGCTGGCCAGCTAGCGTATACTAGCCTAGGTAGCCAATGCAAACTGCAGGGATTAAACTACAAAAATGCACCCCAGTCTAGAAGCAATCCACAAGACAAGAATTTCTAAGCACCTTCCTTACAGGCTGACATAATTAAATGCCCTCTGGTTTTACTGAGTACTGGAAACTCCAAGAAGCCACTGATGTGATGAGTCACACACAGGGCTGAACTGTTTGGGCTAGGAAATGTCCCTATGACAGGAATAGGGCTGCTTTAAAAGAAGGCATGGGAGGGCAATTCTAAACACCACCTGCAATAGTCTCCTTGGAAAGTACCTTATTATGGCTGTTTTCAAATTAATATCCAGGCCTCTTGGACTTGGTGTCTTAGATGGCTCAGACTGACTGCAACCAAAGGAATTAAGGAGTGGACTGGTGTTGAAGGTGTACTTGTTTCTTTGAAGTATGGTTTGCAGTATAAAGTAAGGAAAAGAGTAGTGAATCAGAACAGAGAGCTGTGAACAAGTAATGGGTAGAAAGGCAGACTTGCAGTTGTTAGCTGGCTGTTTCTTCTGCCTTCAAGGGAAAATTTCATGGACTTGTTTAAGCAAACAAATCCACTAGGACTGTATTATCAGTTAGACCTTCCATCAAGAAATATCCAGTAATTCCAAAGGTAACTTCTGACAAAAAGACTTACAGAGCAAAGCAATGGCACAAGCAGCGCACTTACTCTTAAAGTTAATCTGGCTTGGCTGATGAGAGGCTCCTGCTTTGCTTGCAGTTCCTAGGCAGTCCTTAGCAGGGCTGCTGGGACTGAACTGAACCACAGGATGTGGAATAAATAATTCAGCAGCCTGGTGCATTGTCCCATGATGGGACATAGTTGCCTGCCCATCCTTGCATCCACATCGGATGTGAAAACCTGCTGCTGCTTTTTTCCCCACCCTGACATTTTTCAAGTCAGTTCTCTGCATCCTTTGTGCCTAATGGATCCCTGACATCTAGAGATTTTAATGCCTGACTCTTGAAGTCAATAGCATTACTGTAGAAATCACCAATCAGGTAACGAATGGCAGTTTCTGCCATTATTCAGCAAGTTAATTTATTAAAAAACAATTTTGCCTCCCCTTGCCCAGCTCTAACACTCAGTTCCTTTAATTGAATTGTTGTCCCCTCTCACCAGCCTACTTACCACATACAGATTACTATTTTTGGCTCAGATCTGCAGGTGCAGTTTTAGGGTTAAAACTTGAAGTCAATCAGTGTTTTGCTGCGGACACCAAAAGGGCCAGGATTTCACTCAAGTTTAAAAGCTCTGACAAACTCCAATAACAACTGCTGGATTTGTTGATTGCTTCAAATAAATTTAAAAGATTTGAGAATATTAAATCCAGTTATTAGACATACACTGTTCCTTTTCCTGTGGATCGCTTCCACAGTGTTTATTTCATCAGTGAATTTAAAATCTAAGAAAAGAAATACTAAAAACTTATATTTTATGTTGCTTTTATATTCCAGTATTTTCTAAATTAAGTTCTGAATTCTTATTTCAGATTTTTTTCTCTTTCTGAAAGTAACATAAAGCTAAGACAAGTAAAAGTTAAAAAGGGTTAAATAATTCATACCAACAAAAAATATACTTCAGCTAAAATTAAAGGTTTCAGATCAACTAAATTTCTTATTGTATGTTTTTGCCAAAACAATTTGGCAATTTCTGTTTCACTTTACCTTGGTATGAAATTTATTCTCGCTGCTGGTTCATTTACTGGACTTTAAAATTATATATTCTTCTATCTGCTTTGGACCTATGCTTGCTGCTCTGAATGCACCTCTTTGGAAGTAATAGAATCTTTTCTGAATGTCATTAGCCTTCTATCCGTAAAAATTCTCCCACACAGATAGGAATTTCAGCTATAAAAAATATTGGGTGAAGGAAATTTCAGTTTTATGGCCCAACTTTTATGTATCAAGTTCAAATTCACAAAATTGATTTATTTTTAATTTTTCCACTATCTTCACAGGATCCAGACCGCATATGCAGGGCACTTTAATTTCACTCCTTCTTCAGAATCTGAACCCCAGAGGAACAGTTCCTTTGCACTCATTATGCATCTCCAGGGTACACAATTCAAACAAGAGCTACCTTGTGCTAACAGGGTGTTGATTTGCTAGTGCTCACTAAAGAAAGGAGAGTACATTTTGGGACGGAAGCAGTAAAGGCAAGTGAGGGATGCTCTAGTTTTTTAATTAAAATCTTATTTCAATAACATTGTGAAGTTGTTGAATGGCTGCAGATGTTTGTCTTCCACATTTTAATATTTCTAAAATGCCACTTATGAAAATAGAAGTTTCTTTTCAGCACATAACTCCTATGAAAGAGTTCTTTTAAAGGATACTGTATTATTTATGGTTGAAAAATATCACTTTCCTCTGCTTTTCCTCAACATTTTTTTCCTCACCCACAGCATACTGTGATATTTAGGACTTAGTCCTTACTCTCCACTCATGCATAAACATTTGCAGAACCATGGCCTTCAGCCCCAGTACTGCAAAGGTCCAGTCTGTTCCTAAACTGGTAGATTTCAAGTGGCTACTGTCAAGCACACGATGCAGAAAAACCTCTAAATTTCTGGAGTAATAACTGTATTTTATAATTTCTCTGAAGCATTGGAGGACTTTATAATAATCCTCGCTAGGGGGTATTTTTCATATTTGTAATAATTCACAGTTTCGTAGAGCATTCCAGCTTCTTGATGTTCTTTTAAACAGTCATTGGACCATTTCAGACATGAATGGAGATTTTACTTCTCCTTAGTTCTCGTTACAACCCTGAAAAGTATGTTGTCTTTATGCCGCTTGTTATGTGTTATTATTTCCCTGTATTTATTGCCTTACTTTTCATTGCTAAAGACCTAAAAATTTAGTTTCTTAGGCTGGATGATAATATCTTCTTCATATAGAAAAATATTGTTTTGCCTGAACCAAATACACCATTTCTTTATCTCTCAGAAAGTTTCTATTTCCATTCCTAGAGAGTGGAGGATGGGGCCCTAATGAATAAGTAGAGCTGCTGGTAAGAGTGGCCAAGGGCAGTCCCTGGGGGATTGACATATGTGACTTTTTGATGTGTGTGAGACACAGGTGGCATGGATCAAGAACCTTACAAAAGGTAAGTATTTCCTCTTAATTCATAGCACAGGTGTCAGCATTCCTACCCCAAACTGCTGGCAAAATTGGAGTAATACAAGTCTGGAGCTGCCATCTTCCAAATGAAAAAGGCTATTTCTTGTTAATGCTAATTAGGTATCTTGGAATGTTCAGCTGCTTTGCCAGATGCACTCAGCAAAGACCTCCATGAACGTTGCTTTTTCACCTCAGCATTCTCCCTTCACTGCTGACCTTCCCCTGTTTCCAAAGTGACACTCTGCACAGGCACTGCTTTCCTCATGGCTGCAGGTGTTGCATGGAGACAGAAACACCTGCTTTTCAGCCTTGATTGTATTGTTTCACAAAAGCCTGGCAGTGCATCTGGCTCTTCGCTTGCTCTTTCTTCTCAGCTTGTATCCTTCGTCACTGCGTGCTGTCCTTGAAAAGGAGGCAATGCTTTTCCCACCAAAGCCTGTTCACACATGATTTCATCACCTAATTCTGCTGGGAAATGGTGACCTTCACAGGCCTTACCAAGAACAGGCTTATGCAGCAGCATACTGAGGCTGGGAGCTGGGATCAAAAATTCTGAAAGCTGCAGACCTGAGTGTGCTCTGGACAGCAGTGCAAGGCAGATACAAATTCATCCTTCTCATGTTGATTTTCCAGAGAGCACATTCAAAGGTGGAGCTGACGATGGACACAGAGGGTTTGCCCTAGACCTGTGCAAAGGCATGGGTCTGTGGAGCCCAAGCACATTGTTCACAAGGGGCTTTCCATTGCTAGCTTCCCATGAGCTTGAAATGCCTGTTTCATTCATTAGTCCTAATGCGTGTGTACAGCCTCCCAATTACACAAACAGTGTGGCAACCAAGTGAGCTAAAATTAGGAGGTAACTCAGTCTGGCATGTTAGGCAGCCATATCATCAGCCAGCATAATGGCTAATTCAACAGACATACACAGCTGTAAAATCCTGTGCTCCTGCCTGTCCTGTGTCACTGTCATGGTCACTAATGCTCAGTCTATACTTCACAACTGTGGATGACGACTTTCGTCATTCTCTACAGGGCACCAAGGGCAGGTAGGATGGAGTTACTTTCTTTCTCTTTTTTTGCACATAAACCCAACATGACAGGACTCAGTCAAGTACATTCTCAAGGTCATATAAATAGGTTTTCTGAACATAGCTGTGCAAAGTAGTGGCATGTGCTACAGTAGGTTACTTGGAACATATAGCAATTTAGCATCACATAGCTTTCAACTCATTAAAAATGCAAGTATGTAGGAAATATAAATGGACTCTTAAGATCCTAGTTTACTGAAACCCTTGAAGTTAATCTCCAGCGTCTGCATCTTAATACTGTTTATAGCACTTAAAGTTTGTTAGGTTTTTCTCTGATTACTTAAGGACTAATCAAAATTGTACCTTCACTCTGGGAGATTTTGCACTTTCCTCTGATGACTAATGACATCCCAAACAGATCTAAGTACAGGCATTTTTCTGTGGTTTTTTTTTCCTCTTCTTAGATGGATTAGTGCTGTCATCAGCAGGTGTGGAGAAAACACAGAAGCCCAAGCACTGAGTATAACAAGTAAGCAGGAACTGCATTTAAATGAATTTGAAATGCAAAAGTAGTGACTCACCTCCTAAGCAGGATTTTGGAATGCTGGAGCATCCTGGCCCCTCACTGGGAGTGGATACAGATGCCCAGAGAGGGGATTGTCTCTCCTGGCTTAATACATGCAGCAGTTTTTGAGAACTGTTCTCATCTACGACATGAAAACGGAGATATATTTACAGCCAAATGCAAGGTTCTGCTGTTGTTGTATATAAATATACAAATATTTATAACATATATATGTATAAAACAACACCAGATCTGTATTATGCCAGTTCCAATTGTAGAGCTACAGTGCAAACAGCATCTGTGCTTTAACAATATTTACTGTTTACATCTTCCTTGTCTTATTCCCATAGCTCACACTGGGTCTCATCCACACTATGACAATGCTGCATAAACGGCCTTCAAAAGCCCCTTCTACCTATGAGCTACAATAGCTGGTGTCTCAGAAGGTGCTCCTTTCATCATGAGTTATACTCATTCTACGTTTTACCTGTCACATTTGACTTTGACCCACTGATTTTGAATGAATTCAGGGAAGGCAAATCACGCGTGACCTACTCTTTCAAGCCCACGGTGTTTCACCTAATCAGGGGTGCCTGAACACTATCACCCTGTGTTTAACTTTGGTGCCTTTGATGGCTGCTGCCCGCCCTGCCAGGGGTGCTCTGGCCAAGGGGCTCCCTGTCATACGCTGCAGAGCAGGCAAAAAGGGTGAAGTCGGGGAGTCATTATCTGGTCATTAGCTAATGACAGTAAATTGATCCACTAAGTCTGAGAGAGCCTTTGCCTACTTTTAGGTGTGTCTAATTCAGCAAGGCAGCCAAGAGGATTATGCAAATTGAACATCTACTTCCCTTGGAGAGGGATCTCTCCTGCTGCCCACTGCGCAGCAGCCAGGGGCAAGCTGCCGGCAGGCAGGCAGACAGGCAGCAGCAGGGGCTCGGGGCAGAGCCTGGGGGCACACAAGGCTCTCACTGACCCGTGGCTCTAGCCTGGCCACCTGCCAGCCCACCCAGCAGCCTGCAGTGTTTTTCCCAAGGGTTATGCTCAGCATCTACAAAGCATCTTTCATCCTCACAAAGGTTGGCAAAGCCCAGGCTCTCCCTGAAAATAGAATAATCTCATCTTCATCATCATCATCATCATCATTCTTCTCTGCTCACAGGGTACCTCCCTTGGCTGTGCCCTTTCCTGTGGGGCACAGGAGAAAACCTCCATCCCTGCCTTAGTCCAGCTGTTTGCATCCTTGTGGTCCTCAACTCCCATCAGTAGTCATGTCCCTCCCTCTACAAACAGGTCTCTACAGCCAGGTTCCTGGTGGAGAAGGTGCAATCCGCCTTCTCCCTATCCCTCCCTATCCCCTCCACCTCTGCCTCACTTCAAGTCTTCTGACTGACACTGAGCTGATGATCACACACACAAACCTGATGACAGGATTGTTTTCAACTGTAGCTGGAATTAGACCCACAAAGGAATGTATATATTTGACACTGTGTGATGCCTACATTTTCACATGTATTTCTACACAAATACAAGTTCCAAGGTACTCTGAAGCATTTACATAGATGCCCTTTTCCAGTGCTTTGGAAGTGGAAAAAGGCTCAAAAGTAGCTATTCATTGCCAAAGTGATATGGGAAAGGCATACGGAAAATGAAAATCAGGGGCTCTCACATTTTGTTTTTTAATCCAAGCTTTGAAATTCATCATTTGAAGTATTTTTATAACTATCAAAATATATTCTAAGAGCTTTTCACTACAAATGTTGATCATTATGTAAGCACTGCAAAGTTTATGGAGATTATACCTGCAGTTCCATTGCTTGTATCCTGGGGATGTGAGAAATATGGCTTTGTGGCACACACACACAAAGAGCGCAACCACATCACAAAAAGCTGCTTTCCAGGAGAAATGAAAAGATTTATGCAAATTCTTTCAAGTGACGAAAAACATTGAGACCATTGAACTGCAATAGCAACAAATAAATGCAACACCATTAGAGTTACAAATTATTTGTTCGTTTTATGTTCTTTTTATGTTTCCGTTATAAACTGTGACTATTTAAGGACTGCAGGCCAAAGATGCAATAAATCTCAGAAACAGTAGGAAAAATTCAAATACAGAAGAAATATGACTTCATAAAATATAAAGAAAATTCAGTGAGGATTTACACAGAGGAGCTTGTGTGTGCTCTCCTCTAGCTTTTCTACAATGTAAATATTGTGGTCAGATTTCCCAGTTTAATGAGTTTCACTATTCCTAATATTTCTCTTTATACCTTGGATTCCCAACCAAATAATTACGTGAGAACAGCAGTTTTCATTTCTTAAGAAAAAAGTATTTTTCTAGTCCTTTGGGATGACTAAAATTTCTCAAAAGAACAAACCACAAATGAAACAAAACCTGCATAAGTTTTAAACAATTCTGCATTTTGTGCAGAGGCACTCCTGTCCTGACTGCTGTGCAAAACCATGTTGTTATATTTATCACTTCAGCCTGTGGTTAACTCAGCCAAAGGGCACAGTACACAGAAGTGTAAATTACATTGATGTGGGTTCCTTTACAAAGCCTGTCAGACTGACTTGCACCTAATTACCAATGTGTGGTTCACACCATCTCATAGCACCTCTTGTACAGAGTTGCAATTTCCCAAGCAGGATTCCTTCCCGAGCTGGAAGGAGATGGAGGAGGGAAAGGATGCTCTGTGAAATGTATCCATATTGATGACAGTGCGAAATTGGGGTCTCAGTTCATTAACATTTTGTATTGCTAGATTTCCCATTTATTTTCCTTTGATTGTGGTGAAGACTTATTACAAAAGTAATGAACCACAGAGCAAAATAATATTACCATTATCTTATTCCCGTTCATATCTGATGCTACTCTGCATTTGGAAGGGCCCTGTGGAGCTTGGGGTCTTCTATAACTTTTACTGAGATCAGTTTGTAACCATGCATTAATCTATTTCCATTATTCCATTCACTTCAGAGATATAAACCAAAAGAAACAGTCCATAGGTCAAGATTTTTCAAGCAAGCTGCTCATATTCACAAGCATGTCTTTAATATGGGCTCTAAATAAAGAATTTTGTAAGGCCTAAAAATATTTCACTGCTTTTTTTTTTTAATCTGAATTTAACAATTAACAGATAAAAAGAGTTTGAATCATAAACAACAGATTATAGCATTATTGGGTTCATGATGTGTTAAGAATGAAAGTTTAGTTTAAATCAAGGCTTAGATTAAATAAATTAATCTGATATGCCGTGGCCTTGAAGCAAGTTTTGTATGGAATCTTTAATATACATTCAGCTCTGAAACAGGGACAAATGTGCTGAAAAACACAGTGCTTTAATGAAGAATCCTTAAACTGCTGTCTTGATCCTTCATTTCCATGTATGCCATTGAAGATTTTCTGAATTTCTGAAATGCTTATTTTAAAAAGGATTTTTTTTTACCATCATGCAGTACAGAGGCAGCTTCATTCGTACCAAATGAGGAAATAGCACCCCTCTGCAGTGAATTATATGATAGCTGCTTTAACCATGCACATTTAATTACTTCACCTGCACTACATCCACTAATCATACTATTCTTCAAGCTCCTCAGGGCATACCGTGTTTTCTTCTCATGTTTCTCACCTCTTTCAGGTCCCTTTAGACTTATTTGTGTCTTTTCTGTTGTTTACAGCACCTTCCAATTTAGCATCACCTGTGATTTTTCTCGAAGTGCTTTTTACCCTGTCTTCCAGAATGCAAATTAAAATATTCCATACAATCAGTTCTCACACATGCACTCCCACTGATATAGAAGCAGACATTTCCAGAAAATCATTAGCTCTGTCTTTCTACTGCAATGCACTGCTGTGTACCACTGGTTTGCAAAGGGGAAGTTTGTGCTGGTTTTGATTGTTTGGCGGGTTTTTTAATAGCATTGAATTAAGCTATTCCTTCTGAGAAACAGCAAGGAAAGCTAAAAAGATTGTTTTAACTTATTATAAATGAAATTCTGAAAAGAATGTCTAAAATCAAGAGTTAGCTAGCATGCAAACACTTTCTGACACCTTCAGCATGGACTTTGCTTCAAATTATTGCTAGAACAAAATGGAGATAAAAATAGGAGAAACCTCACTGTGAATCAGCACTTTCCTTGGTTAAGTTCAGCAGTAATTCTTAAGTAACTGGGTCACTAGTAAATGATAACAACCGCAGTCAGGTCTTTGGTGCTGTAATTAGCAACTATTTGTGGAGCTGGATATACTTCAGATAAACAAATCAAGGACCTAGGTTCTTTCTATGTAAAAAAAATAGGAAAAAGGACAGATGTAGCCATATAAATACATGACAAGCAGGCAAAATAACCATTTTAATATTCAGAGCAAGTAATATCAATTTGTAAGCTATCTGAAATTCAAATTTTTTGTTAAGAGCTTGATGATTCCAAGAAAAGACAGTTGGCATTTTGATTATAACTACTTCATTTATTGGCTTAATGCTGTCTATAATCTTTCTAAAACAAATACACCAAATTAATAATTATACAAACTCCTGCAATGCTCTCAAAACTGGATTCTCTGTAGCTCAGCATGGTGTGTGGGGGAGGGGGGTGGGTGTGTATTTTTTTTCCAAGCAATTAAACTGTATCCTTTAAGATCATTAAGGCTCAGGGTCAGACCGGGCTCTTTATTCTTCTAAACAGATGTTTGAGGGATCCTGGATGCCCTTTTTTTTATCACCTTCTGCTAATTAGTATCTGCCTATTCTCTCCATTCCCTGGCTTTCAAGCAGCCTGTGGGCCCTTGAATACCATCTGCTCAAAATTCTGGTCTCTGCCCTCTGTTAGACCTCACTAGACCTCAGCCTTTTTTCTTTTCCATTATGGAGACCATGCATGCATTAGGTTGGGTCATGTTTCTTTTGCTATACACAGTGGCACGTGCCAACACCCTTCAGAAATCAGCTGCAGGGCTAAATTTACAATTGGATTGCTTCCCCCAAAACAACATTAAGCTTTTGTTCTCCCACTCACAATTTAATACAATTACAGAGATATAACTAATTGTCTGCTTTAGATTATAATGACATTTTAAATTATCTTAAAAAAAAAAAAAACAAACCTAAACTAAAAAAACAACCAGAGCTTAATTAAATGGAGAACGGCTTAAAGAAAAAAAAAAAAAATAAAAAAAAAAAAAAGCATTTGCAAAAATTCACCGTTTTTTAACTACTGACTTACTTCAAATTCCTGAATTTCGCAGATTTCCCAGCTTTGTCTGAACAAAACCTAAAACATACCACTTATCTCAGGAACAAGCTACTTCTAACCACCACTTCATTTCTGTAAAGTTTTTATCTAGGAAACATCGAACGTCAAGCTGAAATGGAAAAGAACTTAGTTATGTTAGAGGGCATCTATCCAGCACTGCTTGCAGCTTTTAAAGGTAGTAGAAGGAATTCCGCCTGTAATAAACAGTTTCTTCCTCATTTTGATTGCCACTGTCACTGTACAAATTACTTTGTGTTGGTCATATACTGCAGACTACAGAAAGAAATTTAAGAAGATTTGAAAACAAAGAGCAGAAGCTGTTGCCTCCTGTACTGTGATTATGATTAAACCCTAGAGACCATTTTAAGACTATGTTCTAATTTGCACATCTTTTGTATAACATATGAGTCTTCAGAGCATCCAGCGGTTCACAGTTGGGTGATGGTCTTGTTTGAACAATTATAAAAAAGCATTCTCTCCCACAGAAGAGATCTAGCTGAAAGGCTATGGATCAGCTTTCCAAAGCCAGTGGCAGTATCACCTGTCAGGGTCATAAAATCTTCTCTTGTCCTCTTACAGTCTAATGCATTCTGCAGGATTCTTCTAAAGAGCAAATGTTTATGTTTAAATTAATATAGTTTCAACTGTATTATGCCTATCAGCATAGATTGCTATTATTATTCATACCAAAATAAATTGCTGTTATCAGCAAACTTCTGATGTTTCTGACAAAAGTCACAGCAAAGTTGATGCTGTTGGAATAAACAATGCTTTTAATTGCATAAATTAAATTTAAATACACCATACCACATTTTTTTTTCTTTTTCCGGCTCCCATTATTCAGTCCACCTCCACCAGAGTGATTTTGATTGTCCAAAACCCCTTCCTTCAGCAAAAAGCCCATCTTCTGGAAAAACATTTTTCTTTCTCTTCCAGTCCGTGCATTTCCTCCAGAACATAAACACTATTTCTATTTTGTGACACAGAAGATCTAGTTCTGGGCAAACATGATTTCAAACTTGAGACATGTTTGTGATGACAAAGTGTAAACACTTTCCTCTGAGCCACAAATCATTTGAAGTAAGAACCTATTCCAAGCCTACTGATGTCATTTAAAAGAACTGTATTGACTTCAGTAGGTTTTCAATCAGCTCCTGGTAATCTGTCTCCACAGACAGAGGGATAAAATACCCAGAATAAATTGTATGCCAACTGCTTTGATTATGAAATGTTTAGAGTTTATGGTCTCAGGAAACATAGTGCTTCAGAGAGAAGGTTCAGTCAGAGCTTCATTGCTTGTCCCGTATCACTGGAACCTTTCTGCATGAAGCCAAAAACCAGAAACACCACAGACATTCAGGTTTTCTAGGGGTTTTTGTTTGATCACAAAAAAAATTGACTTGATTACAATGTAAAAGTAACAAAACTAATGCTAAAACTTTTCCCCATCTTGGAATAAATGCTCCATTGTGTTACCTTCTTCACTATTACTCTACCCAGTCAGTAATATCATAGCTGCAGATCAGAATGGATAACTTTATATCTTTTGGAAAACTGATGGAAATTTTTTTCATAAAAAAGAAAAAAGTTCCCTAATTCATACTGAAGTGAGGTTTCAGGTAATTTTGCAAACTTTTTAATCTCTGAGATTCTTTTGGCAGCATTTCAATTTCATTATTTTGCATATTAATTTGCACATTTTAAAATGACATTTTTAAATCACCTGTGGTTATGAAACTGTTTAATTTTCAGAACTGAATTAGCATTTCAGTAACAATAACGTTGATTTAGTAGTATTGTCAAAGTCTTTCAGTGAGGACTTCTAGAATAGGATCCAATTCATTTGACATAGACAATTTGCCCTCAGGTTTTAGGTGTCTAATGAACCAACTTTCTGCATTGCTTGCTTCAGTTCCTTCTATAGAGAATATAGAAACCCTGGCATCTCTGAAGGTCTTCAGGAAGAAGGTCCTGTCCTCATCCTAGGACCACATACTAATAATATCTTAAATTCAGTGAATGTAAGAAAATCAAAGAAGTGTCCAAAACTATGAAGCCCAGCAGGAAACAGCACTTAAACTCAGCATTGCCTTAAGATTCCCTCACACATTTCTCTTGTAGCTGAAAGCTGAGGCAAACTTGAAAGAGCTTGCTCCTGTCTACGTTTTGTCTATCCTGAGAGGCTACATAATTTTATTTAAACATAGGAGACAAAAAAATTAAGAAAATTTTACTGAAAAGACCCTATAAATCTGGACATCCTGTATTCTACCCTATTCATTATTAAACCTGCCAGATCGTGGGAGTTCAGACAAAAGCTAAAAAGCTAACAAATGCTGAGTCTGTATTTTCACTCAGCTCTAGGTATGCTCCACCTTTGCCTTTAATATTTAAGAAGAAAATTGAGAATATATTGCTTCAGAAATGTTTGTGTAATTTACAAAGAGCTCTGACACTTTTCTTGGGAATTAGAACTTTTATATCAATGAATAAATTCAAAGAGCTTGAATATAATAATGTCAATCTGAAGAGTGCATGTGTTTTCATTAAAGATTTACAGCTGAATTTGTTATGAAAGTGGAACAATATTCTGAGGAGTATTTTGGTATTTTACTGAATTAAAGGACATGTCATAGCTTATTTACCTATTAATTTAATCTATTCTTGTCTTCAGTTCTCAGTCAATTAGTTTGAAGGCTCATTCAAGACTTGGACTGTCTCTAAGTACTGATATGTCTGTCACCACTGTCATAGGTGAACTTCCTGTGAATCTAGACCTCTTGTCACATAGTGAAAATACATGGAGGCTTTTCAGTGTTACCTTAACAGAAATGAATAGTCTTCCTATTTATAGCAAATGTGGCAGAGGGAGCAGCCAAGAAGACAAAAGAGTCTTCCAAATGTTAAAATTTTTAATACTTCCCTGGATAAAATGCAACAAATAAAAGAAAGCAGCTGTGAACAAAGAAAGGTTCACCTGAAAATCATCTCACTTTTGTTTCCAAATATATGTTAATACCCATTATTGACTGGGTACATGCTCAACAAAGAACTCTTGTCCCTTTACGTAGTAAATTAACGTTGAATCCTTACAGTCACCCAAGAAGGGTTTCACCTGCTCCAGAAGGTGGACATGGGAAATGAGGGAACAGTACACATAAGATTCACCTCCTTCTACCTATCCTTACACAACCAGAGCATACACATCAGAGATAGTCATCACACGTCCCTGTTACAGCTGATGAAGGAAGGTTAATATCTTCAGGAAGTAGTTTATCTAATCTTTATTAAACTGCTAATTCAGCCTGAAAATAATGGTAGCAGTTGGCTAAAAGGACTAGGTCCCCATGGCTATCAAGGAAGTATAAGCCTATATGTGGATGTCAAGCAATGACTTCCCACAGCACAAGATTATCTTAGATCTTTTACTGACAAGTAAAATTTCTTATTAATATGCTTTCCAAAGGTATCCTACAGAGATAATGGGCAAAGCCTCTTTTGACAGTCACATAGCAGGGCAGAAATCAAAGGAGGTTTTTTCTCCTTCATAGAAATAATTTTAAAGGTGGGGAAGGGAAGAAAAAATCTTGTTTCATTTTTTCATTCTGAAATATAGAAATAATGGACAGAGACTGATTCCTCTGATTCAAGAAGATGGAGCAATCGGCCTGGGATCTTCCTTGTCTGCTTTTGTTCCTGTGGGAGAAGCACTTTAGTGCACAGTCAGCATCCTGTGTGCCATTTCTTACTTAGGCTTATCTAGTCCTTTCACCAAAATCACATTGATTTCTGTGTCTTTAAATGGAGCTTTAGAAGACATATAGCTTAAAGGATAGCACCACTTGGGTTCCCCATAGTGTAGTAATACAAATTCTGGACACATGGGTTGTTCTGTGATGACTTCCTTTATTAGGTTTCCAAATCACGCTGATGCCCAGAGGGTGTGAATAGAATTGAAATAGCTTTACACTGCCACATGAGAGTTGGGAAGGCCCCATTTTATGAGGCCGAGGTTAACACTAAAATAACATGTGACAGATGGTCACTTTTTGCCACTCATCGTACTTGACCAGTATTTTTGTTACAGACACTAGCAATCCATTTCTATTTTCTCAACAGAGAATAAATCCATAGAAAATATTTTAACTTATTACTTATTTCAGCTTTATGGTTTTTAACCACAGCTGAGAAGGAAAAATTATATGCTGGCAGGTCAATATCATTTATTGAAACATTTTCTTTATGGAAAATAGTTGAGTAAAAGAACATTTGTTTAAGAATTTGTTGATTCTTCATTTCCAAATCTATTGTTTTGAGAAAAGTATTCTACCATTTTTTTGTTTACAATGTGTAATGAGTTTTATGGTAGTTAAGATCAAATTGTCTGTTTACTCCAATACCCTGACAGTAGCCAGTGGCAGATGCATAGGGAGTTGGAACTAGATGATCTTAAGGTCCTTTCCAACCTTAACTATTCTATGATTCTATGAAAAGACAGTAAACTGATCATATCAACCCATGCCCATTTTAGTACATTTCTTTGTATTCCAAATTAATTTGTATGATTGTTTGCAACATTGATTTTCTTTTTTGTCTTCTCTTGGATTATTTCATTATTTGAAATCCTAGTCTGATGGCACAAAGAGCTACGCCCTCATGAGTGTCTGATGACAGACAGATGACTCCAATATTCTCAGTCAGCTTGCTTATGTTTCTCCTCTGAATTTAGAAAACATAGCATGTTTTTAATTAACTTTTAACAATAAACCTTTCTCCAAGATGTACAGCCTATAGTACAGTTTACCCTAAGGCAGTCAGCAACATCTGAAACAGGCATTACATAAATTCCTATAGTTATGCCTCAGCACTTTCATGGTTTGTTCGTCCTAGTCTTTCAACTGAGGTTACTTGAATGATCTACATACTTCCAAAAAAACAAATCAAAACAGGCCATAATGTCTTCCTCAAAATCTTGAAGACTTTCTTCCTGGTGAAGAGGATTTAGAAATCTCTCAAAGCCATTTCTGGTACTCTCAGCAAGAAGATTTCCAAATCACTGTTCTTGTCCCATGCCAAGAAATATCCCATGCCATCCCTCCTACTTTCACCACAACTCTCAATTCCATCCTTCAGTGCCCCCCTTCTCATCAATCCTTTATTATTCTAAGCTTTTTTATAATCCTCTGTTTTTTTCTCACTTCAGCCCTCCTTCTTTTTCTAGATCTCTTTAAAAAAATAAATTGCAAGATGGGACGTCCGTGTTATTCTGCCAAACACTCCAGGTTTCAAAATTTTATGCTGCAGTGGAGAAACTTAGTTGACAAAGAAGGAAACACACATAAAGGACTGCACAGATATCAACCACAAAGCACAAAACACATGGCAAAACATACATCTTTTTTTCCAGGAATAGAAAAGGATTCCTCTCAGAACTGTTTTAGACAGATGTTCAGATAGATGTAGCAAGCCTCAGAGAGGAAAAGGACGTCATCAATCAGCTTTCTGAAACATCAGTAGTTTAAGTAAAGCCTGCAGTGCAGCTCTCCTACCTATTAATTATTCTGCTTCAAAAGGTGCTCACAAGTCACTTTTGGTTCAGAATATAACCCTTTACAGTATGTTTAAGTTTTGCAACGGGGGTGAAACTTAGACTATGGTAATCATCCATTAATATTTCTCTAAACAACCATTTTCCCATAGCAAAGTTGGACTTGTTATCAACATCAATGGCAAAATTTCCATCACCTCAGAATTTCCTCCTCAGCCTATCAATGAGTCCTGTTTTCATATCTTTGCATATTGCTACAAAATTTGTTTTCAGAGTTCAGAGTGTAAGACTTGCTATCATATTCATTCCACATACTCTGTAGCTGACTTGTATTACAGGTGGCCTATATTTTCCTTTTTCTTTTCTAGTGACTTTTTTCAGTCAATCTTAAACAATAAATGAATGCATGAGAAATCTGATTTTAACAGGAGAACATTAAACAATGCAGAAGACCAGCTGGTGTCCTTGCCCAGACATGCCACGTTGATATTAGCTTAGTTAGTTAATGAGCAACTTAGTTTAACTAACTGCTCAGAAGGAGACCTCCAGATTTGAATCTTAAGAAAAGAGACTAAGAATAGGAAGACCTAAAGAGGGATTAATCTTAACTGACTTCATATATCTAACTGCAGAAACAGTGGCTTCTGAAGTGATCCATTTATTCCAGGCTCCTTTTACCATCAGTGAGAATGAGGCACACATTTTAAAGCAATTTTAAATATCCATTTTAACCTAAGAATTATAGTCTGGGTTCTATTTGATACACTGCTTGAATCTCCCCTAACTAAAATGGGAGCCCACTATAGGTTGTGTTGCCTTCTTGGCATACACAAGGTGTTACTGATATCACAGCATGCACGCTCAGTTGCTGGTGATCTGAGAAATACCCTGTCATCAGTACTGCACAACACTTAACATAAAGAGATGCATTTTCACTGGTAGATAACAGCTATCAAGCTCAGGAAACACCAGAGGAAAAACTCTGGCTCCTTATGTGCAAATTTGTATAGTAGAATCATATTTTTGTTTAGCTGTTTCATAGACCATATATCTACTTCGCTATTGCCTATTGTTTGTGAAGTACTTCAATACCTGATTCCATTATGTGGTGTATTTTCTTTTTAGTTAGTATTTATTAAATTAGTATTAAATAAAGGAAATTAATGTATAACATTTATCGACTTAATGTTGTGGAAACCTGAGGATTTACTGCCCTTCAAAATAAATTCAGACTTTGGCTCTACCTCAGCAAAATATTAACTCTCATGTCAGTAAGTCTTGATGTTCATTGCATACTTTAATGGAAGCCAATTTCAGCTTAATCTGGTTTACAGAGAAAACTATGTTCCTGCTACAGGTAAATAATTTTATTTCAGCATCCTAATAAAGAGCAGCCTTTTTGGAGAATCCAACACTGCAAATTTTTATGATTATATCTTAGCCTCATGAGAATTGTTGTCTTTCTCCTTCTGAAGTCATGTTATTATGGTTATCTTTTAGCATCTTTGTTCTGTTAAAATAAAATGAATCATCCACACTTGCACTTTCAGAAAAAAAAATGCTTGAAATTATTAATCTTAAATGCACAAATCACAGAAGTTAAATAAAAAGACCCTGCAATTTGTTTATGTTTTCAGCTCATCATTTTTAAGCCAGTACCATCATTTTTTAACACTGAGGATTTTAATTGGAAAGAACAGCTAAAAAATATGTTGGTTTTGTTATTATATGACATAAATTATTTCACAAATTAAACTATTTATTTTGAAGACCTGGAATATATATGGTTGGAATGTCCAAGATACTAGAACGAAACTAAAATATTTCGCTAAAGACTGTATTATTCAGATATGCTATTCTTTAACAGTGAAAATGCATGTTTACATGACACTGGCAAAATTCTGTCATTCTGTCTCAGCCATAAAATGTAAATGAACAAAATCTTCAGAACTTCATAGAGCCTTTAATGAGGCAATCTTCCACTGAATTTAACAGAAGTGTATCTAAGTATACAAGTGAAGTCTTTGTATTATCAATTGAAATAAAAATAACATATGTCTTGGCTGTATTCCAATGAACAGCTTCCGAGTTATATCAAATTCAATAACTGTCAGACTGTTGCATGTCATCAACCAAGTTACTATCTTTTGAACAGTCTGCTAAAAACTTTCTGCTGGGGCTCTGTCCTGGCCAGAAAGGTATTACAGAAAAAGTTAAGTGTATTTCCCTGTATAGGTGAATGAGGGCTAAAGATCTGCCTTTCATGGCTCATTACAGCCCCACCTCAATTGACAGCATTATAAGCACCCAACAGAGACATAAGGATGCACACCAGTGTCTCAGTTTCAGCCTTGACAAACATTTGCACTTTCAGCCTTATACTGTGAGGTAATTGGTCAGACTTGATGGATGAAATATGTCTTGGATAGCACATATCCGCCTATTATGTGCATGGGGACCCCATGCATAATGGATCAAACAGCTAGGCTAGGAGATTTTATTTTTTCAAATCAATTGAGTAAATGAGGCATCAGGAAATCCTGGCATTATAAAGTGAATATTTTTAGCATAATAACCTAACAAAGGAAAGTATAGTAGTTAATGGAAAGCAGAATATGAAAGCATGCATATAGTCAAGTCAAATTATCTTGCATGCATATAGTCAAGTCAAATTATCACTTGGTTATGGAAAAATGTGGCAGAGAAGCACTTATGAAGGGCATGGCATAGCCTTAGTCTTCTTTTCAAGTGTTGCATAAAATTACAGCAAGACTGTGTTTTATTTAGACTGGCAGAGTTCCTAGAAGGCACTAGTTGTGATGCATGGAGCCTGAAATAGTGGCTTTTTATTTGTACTCAAAGCTCTAGAGTATTGTCTCTTCAATCACTTATAGATCAGGCTGCTCGATAGCTTTCATAAGCACTTGAACAGTGTGAATAAATTGTACTGACAATGCTGACAGCTCCCTGCCCTGTCTAAGAAAGACCTGAAAGGCTTTAAACTTCTCCTTTTTCATACATGAAAGTGTGGTCCTTGTGTACAATACATCAGTGTCCATACTTTACAAGATTCCCCCTTTCTTCCCATACACATAGCTTTTTGGCAAAACGAAATAAGCTTCCTACCATTAGTTTTTGAAGAAAGCATTTTAAATCAATCTTAGTTTTTGAAGAAAGCATTTTAAATCAATCTGTCTCTAAATATAATTTAGAAGATCAAAGGAAAACTATGTGAGCACAATAAATTGTTGTTCTAATAAATTCCTGTCTGGCAGGGGTCCAGTTCCTCTGATATTTCTAATCCTGTCCGAGTTTGCTTTAGAAAGAAATAAAAATACAATAGAACTTTCTTAAGATAACATCCAGGCTATGAGTTCCAGCCAATCCCCATATTTAGAACTCCTTTAAAACAACCATCTTTTATTTTTGGTTTCACAAAATTAATTTTTCATTTGCTGTAAACTATTTTCCTTCTCCCCGAAAACAACTGCTTAGAAATGAAGTTTCCACAATTTCTGTGTAGTTAACCATTCACAGTATCAAAGAGGGAGTGACAAACTTATAAAGACATAGCAGTTGCAAGTTACTGCAATTAAGGAAATAAAAGCAAATGTGTTGGTAGCTCTGAGGCAATTACTCTTTTTCACAAAAATTTTAGCCACTGGCCATTTTGGAACTCCAGGTGCAGATGCAGTAGGGACACACAGCATACATTTATCACCAAATTACCTACCTGCCTCCTTTCTTTTCTTACAGACATGTCTTAATTACAAATATGTATGTATCAATCTTTTAGTTAAAGGAACTGCAGTAGTTTGAAAGTTCATAGAATTTCAAAGAGCTTCCAAATTCCCATCAGTACCACAGCGTGCCACTATCACTCCCTCACATTTGTTACAACAGGAATTCTCAAGTTTTGTGCACAGAGGATTACACTCAGCTTTGGGAGAGGAGGGAGGAGGCAAATAGGTCAACTTAATCTGCACGCAAATTGAGAAGATTATTAGGCAGGGATCTACCTTATATTTTTGAAACAAAGAGAACAGTTTTATCAATGTAATTCTATTGCAGGAGAAATTTAGGAGCTAATGTTATCTTAGTTACTCATTTTTCCTCCTCTCTTCTACAGCAAAGGACAGCAGAAAGCCAAGTGGTGTGGCTGACACTCCTTTGAGGACCTGAACAAGCTTGAGAGGTAGGCCTGTGCAAACCCTATGAAGTTAAACAAAGCCAAGTGCAAGGTCCTGAACCTGGGCCAAGGCAACCACAGACACTAAACAGGCTGGGTTGAGAATGGATTGAGAGCAGCCCTGAGGAAAAGGATTTGGGTGTGTTGCTTGGATGAGAAACTCGGCATGACCCAGCAAAGATCTTGGTCTACCCCAAGAAATGTGGGGACAAACTTTTCAGCAGGGCTTGTTGCAATAGGACAAGGGGTAACTGTTTTAAACTAAAAGAGGGTAGACTCAGACTAGATAGAAGGAAGAAATTTTTACAGTGAGGGTGGAAAGACACTGGAACAGCTTGGCCAGACAGGTGGTAGCTGCGCCATTCTTGGAAACATTCAATGTAAAGTTGCACTGGGCTCTGAGCAACTTGGTCTAATTGAAGATGCCCTTGCTTATTGCAGGGGGGCTGGACTAAATGACTGTTAAAGGTCCTTTCCAACCCAAACTATGCTATGATTCTATGGCTCTAAGCTCATCTTATTGTCTAATTTACTCTTTTGACCTTAACTTATTGTTGCATTGGTGATCAGTATGTTGATATTTCTGCCTTCCCCCAGGCTAAATTTCTAGTATTTTGTGTGAAACTCCGTATCTGGCCCTGGGTTCAGGGTTTGCAAGCTGCTAGAAAGCTAAATAGCTTCCTAATTTTTCTGTGAATCAATAGATGATAATTTTATCTCTTTGAAAGATGTCACAACTTCCTGTAAACAAAACAGACCATTTTCCCCTGCACTGGAGTGAGCAAGTATAAATAATTACGTCATATTGTGCTTCATCCCCCTTTTTACTGTGCCCACCAGTTTTTCACCTCATAGTTTCATTGTGAAACCGTGGGTGCATACATTGGCTTCCTCTACTGTGTACTTACAACTATGCACTTACAACTATACACATGTGCATACATATGTGTGTTCGCATGTATTTCCCAGAACAATGGGTCAGTAGCCACAGGTTAATATTTTAATATTAAATAGAATGTAAAGGAAGAAATTAGGAAAACCCACAGCATTATGAGTGCCAGAATGCATTATTGCTGTCAGTTCTCAAACTAATATCTGAATAATTAAGTTGCAATAGGATTGAAATACCAAATATGCAAAGCCAGAGCTCCACATGGTCGTAAAGTGGAAGCAGCAAGAATTGTCAAAGCCTGAGTCTAAGGCCACAGTCTGTTGGTTATTGTTCTATTGTGAAAAACAAACAAAAATGTAAGTTTGTGCAGCATATGAAAACACACATCAAATTGCTGGCAGCATTTCATCCTCCAAATGCAGCAAATGTTGAAACATATTTAAGTTTCCTTCTCAGTCTTTAAATCCTGCTTTATCTCCTGTCACTTGTATGACAGGGACTGACATTTTTGACAGCTGAAATAGGTGCCAGTGCTCTACACCCACAGTCTGATCCAGCAGCAGCTGAATTCAAAGGGCATCTCTCCCCTGACATCAGTGGGAGCTGGGTGACACCTGGCATCAAATGAAAACCCAATTATGAGGGGATACAGTCTGAGTAATCAGCTCACAAGTGCATTTACCTCAGATAATCCTCTAGTTCCCTCAACTCTCCCCTCAGTCAGCCGTGAGAAACAAACCAGAGCAAGAAAGCCGGGACCTCAACCTCACAGACCACATATGAAAGGAACAAAACCGACACTTTCATTAAAGCTTTTTGTCGACTGGTAATTCACTCTGAGTCTCTAAGTCATTTACTGTTGCCTCAGAAACTGTCCTCGGCCTACTTAGCAAAAGTTAGGATCCTATAGTAAGGAATGAGCTTGTCTCTGTCATACACAGGAGCATCCTGACATCTTGTAATGGGGGTGATTTTGCTCATTATTTGCTATGTACTTGTCCACATCTTTAGACTACTGTGTTTATATTTTTGAGGTAGAAAATATCATGTTACTAGGGAGGGAAAGGAGTCTCCAGCCTACTGGAAAAATTCAGATATTAATGTTTCTCTTGGAGAGAATCATTAGGGAAAAGGTGAAACGGTGAACAGTTGTGTTGGGTGTGTTTTGGGGTGGTTTTTTAACAAGAGTGGAAAAGTTAAGATATTTTTTGACTCAGAAGTATCAGGCATTTTTTGGTTTGACTCCAACGTTGAAACACTGCCATAAAGCTGTTGTTCCTGATGTGACAGGCTTTCGCAGACTCTCCACCACTGCACATGCACATGCACAACTCAATGGCAGCTGTGTGCAAACTCTCCTTTTAAATCCAGCAACTCCACAGCTTCAATCAGTGCAGGCATACCCTGGGAAAATTAAAAAAAAAAAAAAAAAAAGTCAAATCAAAGAGCAAAATGCAAAGGAATTGGATACATAACAGGAACTTTGAAAATTACAGCATGGGAAAATCCCAGACATGCTTGTGGCTGCCTGGGTGGGCCCTTGGCACTGCAGCTGCTGGGGATGTGAGGACCCCAGGGCTGCCAGATACTGACCCCTCTCAGAGATCTGAAACAACTGGCACAGTTTACCAAAACCTTTTAATTCTACAGAACTAGCGTTGCCCAAAGGAAACATCATCAGAAAAGTTTTGTTCAGTTTTAATCACATGTGATGAGGTGCGACATGGAAAGAGTCGCACCAAAAGGTGCTTGGCAGAGCTCTTGATGCATACAGAGCCAGGAGTCCTGGCACATGACTCATTGCTCCCTCCTGAGGCACAATCACCTGGAGTATAAACACAGCAATATTTTAAGAGTTTATTGTTCATGTAAAGACAACTACCCTGTTCATAGTAATTTTAAAAGCTCCATTATTCTGTCAGAAGGGTCTTCATGAGAAAAATTAGGTATCTATTTTTTGGAACTCCATGCTGTTTCAATTATGTCAGCAAGGAACAGATTATTCAACTCAATTGACATTATAAATTTCCTCACTATTTTTTCAAGGAAGAAATTCCCATTTTATAATTTAATAAACTTTAAATCTGTTATTTCTATGATCTCTTCAGACAAAAGAATATAAGTCTATGCAATCTCAGACATTCCTTGTTTAGGACGTAGCAGAGAACAAGCACCCCAAGACTTACCAAAAAGTATGCACCTTTTAAAATAATCAGTAAAGGAGAACCTAGTCAGTACAAGTCATATCAAGTACATATTCCATATACTGATATGTTGTTGTGGGGAGCAGAACTGAGAGATGTACTGAGAACAAGCAAGCTGTACAGGATGTGGCTCATAGTATTTTGGGTGTTTATCAGCACACATAAGTAATCGCAATGGTGGAAGAAGTAACTATTCAAAATATTATCTTCTCAAGCTAGTTGATTTCGTGGTTTAAGATGCCACAGTTATTTTCACCAAAATATGTGATGAGCAGCTCATCACTGTGCTGTGTGTATGACACATACATACAGCCCTGATAAGATATGGGGTAAGTTAATTAGCGACTACTGGCATGACCAAATGACATGCATACCCTGCAGTCATCTTATTTCTATCCCTTCTTTCATCTTTGATGTTCCACTTGTATACGATAATGACAAAGTTACGAAAATGTTGTGACGATCTGATTGAAAAGACGGGGACAAAGAGACAGAAAGATAAAATGTGTAACAATGAAGCATGTTAGGTCTCTGTCTCCTTTTGTCTTTCCAAATATTTTTTCTGAATATTTTCTGGAGGAGTTTTCTTTTAGCACAGAAAATAAAACATGCCATACCATTCACACACAAATGTGCCTTTTGTGTAACTCCTTGGCTTGTTGTCTCATAACCTTTACGTCAATTACCATGCAAGTGTCAACTTTGGATGATTTCCAATTTATGGTTTAAAAACACTGGTCTTCTTTTCTCTTTTGATCAGGGATTGTTCTGTAGAATATCCAGTTCTAAGAAAAAAATGTTTGTTTTATTCTACTAATAGTAAATATATATATATATATAGCTTATTTTTGGCTTTATTACCAAAAGTACTGACTTTTAATTACAAGTCACCCAAATACCAAGTTCATAGTTATTTCTAAATCCGGATATATTGTACTATGCTTTCTGATATCTGATAACCTGTTCATAAAACAAAACAAAAATGGAGCAGGTCTGTATTGCTTGTGGTCTCAACACTTTCTGTTAGTTGCAATCACTATCCACCAATGTGTAACACACTGAGTAACTAATAGTGTGTAACTTGTTTTTCTCTCTCTGTCATCCAGTTCTTTCTTACACCTATAGTAGCTGTAGCTTTATTGAAACTGCCACAGAGAAGCCCCCCCAGACACCTTTATTTTTATTCTTTCAGATGTCTGGAGCAGCAAAATAGTATTATACCTCTGCTATATAAATTAGTTATGTTGCAGGCACAATAGTATGATAAAATACTAACATGGAACAGCAGGCGGGCCTTAAACTCTCCTTGGCCTGTAGCAAACTAACTTATTAAGGAAATTCGTATTTTCTCTTGATGCAAGTGGGGTTTCATTTTTAATTTCTCTGATGAGAGCTTCTGCTCTGAATACCACCATGTCTGAAGAATGTCATTATGAATGTGTTCCATTGCCAGTGTCAAGACTTTCAACACCTAAACCACTAAGGTTGTGGCATTAGTCCTTTCCATAAAAACTGGTCTTTTTTTTTCCCCACCTAACTGCTGTTAAGAAAAATAATCTAATTTCTTGTTCTATGCCATGTACTTATCTGAGATTTTCAATTTCACGAGTGAGCCTATCATTTTAGAGTTGCTGTGTAATTACTTTCTATTTAAAACAGGATGTCCTCTTTTCCCTTTATTTTCATAATTTTTGAAGTATGTTTTTCTAGTACACTGAAACCAAACTTTTTAATTTATTTCATTTTTAAACCCTAGGGGCGTTCTAGAACAGGGTTGCATATAGATTCTCAGGGAGTCGGGTCAGCTTCTCCTGAGAGGAACTGGAAATGGTTTATTCCTTTCCTTAGCCTCTGCTATGAGGGCTAGTTCTGCAAATCTAGGTGAAGAAAACACCCTCAAAACTCAGTGAAAACAGAAAAAAAAAGAAATTAGAAATAGTTCAATTCTGAAAAAATTATGTACAGGAAGAAGTGAATTTGTCATTTAAATGGGTGAACAAAATTATATAAAGAGTGAGAGGAAAACATATTTTTTCCCAGCAGTTTGGTTTGTGCCTCTGACTTTCACGTGTTTAGGATACTGAGTACTTAGGTAATCACTATACCCATGAAGTAGAAAGATGCATAGCAGTATTCCAATCTGGACCTGGGCCCAATATTTTTGAAAGGCCAAAGCTTCCCTACAGTACTCAGTTTATATGAAAGCTTAGAGTTTATTACACAAAAAGACAAGGTGAGTTCAGTTTGAGAATGAGTTCGACAGTTCAGATAGACATAGTCTCCCTAATCTCATTCTTGGAGCTGAGTTGCTTCATCATGATTAGTGTGATTCTTGAAAGAAGGGACAGAAGACAGGTTATGCTTAAGTAACTCTGGAAACCAGATAGCATAATTGAAATAAGAAAGTACTGGCTCTGAATTGTTGATTTTTTTTCTCCCCCAACAGGAAACGAATTTGACCTGCTAGTCCCTGCCATCTGCTGCTATTTGGTAGACAAGTAACATTATGCTTTTTAATCCCTCTGTTCACCTTCTTCCACATTACAGTGTTACTGAATCTTGTGTCTATGTGTATGGCTCCAACAAAGATGGTTTTCTGCTGCAAACTCTGAAATCTTACGTAAATGTATTTAATATATACTGATACACAGGCAGGGCAGACAAGTGTCCTGGGTTCAGCAGCAGCAGTCAGTTTTTCTCCTTCTTAGTAGCTGGTGCAGCGCTGTGGTTTTGACTTTCGGCCTGGGAATAATACTGATAAAGCCGATGTTTTCAGTTACTGGTAAGAATGTTTACTCTGACCAAGGACTTTGTGAGTCTCATGCTCTGCCAGGGAGGAGGAGAAGCCGGGAGGAAGCAGGGACAGGACACCTGACCCAAACTAGCCAAAGAGGTATTCCATACCACAGCACGTCATGCCAGGGGATGTAACTGGGAGTTACCCAGAAGGGCACGTCCTCTTCTCTGTTGGGCTCATTTCAGGTGAGTGGTATTGTATTCTCTTCCCTTGTTATTTCTCTTATCATTATTATTATTGGTGGCAGCAGTAGTGGTTTGTGTTATACCTTGGTTACTGGACTGCTCTGATCTCAACCCGTGGGAGTTACATTCTTTCGATTCTCCTCCCCATCCCTCGGGGGGGTGGGGGGAGGGAGTAGAAACTGTGTGGCTGACTTGCCGACTGGCTTAAACCACGACAACAAGAAACGTGTTACCAGTTCCGTGCCTCTACAAGTCACACTAAATGGTGCCAAATGTCTAATCCCTAGCAGCTACTGTGCCCAAGAAATTGGGTGAGGTGTGATGGGTGGGCACGCAGATTCACAACATAGTTATAGAGACATAGAAGAGGAAATTCTTTAGGTGTTAGTATGCCATATTTTACCTCTGAACAGATCTGTGCATTTTGAGTGTTCAGCTACAGTCAGCAGAACGCATTTTTGTCCCTTCTTGCTGCAGGTTTTCTTGCTGGGAGAAAACCAAAGCCAGGCAGGAATGGGGGACATACAGTGCCACCTTCACAGAGTTCTGTCTCAGTGCCAGAGGAAACACCATTGTAAAATCATTATCTCACAAAACTTATCAAAACATGTCTGTCTTTCAAACAGATTCTAAATCCAACACATTTGCCGTCTCACAGGTATATGTCATAGAAAAATAAGACGTACATGGCCGTTGCTGATTTATGCTGGACTCACATGTAGCTTTCTGTATGAAACTCTAAGACAAAAGAGGGGCCTTTTCAAATGCTCACTTGCTGTTCGGTCTAATTTAATTTTGTCATATCATATGATCTCTTCTTAACTGGATTTGTTGTGTAATCATTACAGTTTATGTCTACTGTGTACTTTTTGCCGCCCTACTTTTACTTTATCCTATTTCCTTTCCCCAAATTAATCACATCCAAGTCATGCACTGGCTCATACAGCTAAAGGAAAGACATGTTGCTGGGGGTTTTTTTATGAGGATCAGGCAGACCAGGGTAGGATTCATGGAGGGAGCCAAGATGCATTGTTTCCTGTCCTAGTCAGATGAAGCACTTAGCATCTACACCTAATTCTTGCTGGCACCAGCAATAAGTACAAAGCTGGGGTAAATATTTTTCTCCCAAAACTGAAAACTGTTTTCTAGCAACATGAAGAGCTGGATTAAATGGCCAAAATGTCTAGAAACCTGGCCCTTCTCTAGAGAACTCACAAATTTCTTTGATTATCCAGTGCTGTATGAATTGCCATCTTGTGCGAGTTAGTCTCCTGCAGGTTTTATCCCCTGCACCAGGCTTCTCATAATTCAAATATTAACTGCTTATATAGCTAGACGAGAAAAAGATTTCTAGTCCACTTTTCCTTAAGAGGAGAAAATGTACAAAGCTGCAGTAGGAATAACATTCAGCCTGTACCACAATATGCCCTCAACAACAACTTTAGCAGTGATCTCATCAAAAAAACAGTCAAGCATTTTCTGGAAAATAACCAAAGGTCTGTTGCAAATGAATCCAATATTTCATCTGCTATTTGGTTGCTAAAGTTGAACACACGGTGCTCAAAACTATTTTGTCTCCACTGGAATGCAATAAAAGCTTCAAACATTTTGATTAAACCATTGATCCAATCCACTGTCCCATCTCACAAGTGACTGCATTGCAATCTGTCTAGGTCTCTTTTTAACCTTACTGTGCAGCAGCAAATCAGATACTCTCTTAAAAATGTAGATGTATATATATCTTTCTTGTTGCCGCTACAGTCTCTAAATTCTGACACGTAAAGGCCGGATAAAATACTTAACATACGTGCTGGTTTTGGATGAGACATAGCTAATTTTCTTCATAGTAACTGGTATGGGGCCGTGTTTTGGATTTGTGCTGGACACAGTGTTGATAACACAGGGATGTTTCCATTGCTGCTGAGCAGTGCTTACACGTAGCCAAGGACTTTTCTGTTCCTCTAGCAGAAACTAGCGAGTAGGCTGGGGGTGCACAAGGAGCTGGGAGAGGATACAACTGGGACAGCTGATCCCAACTGACCCGAGGGATATCCCACACCATATGGTGTCATGCTCAGCATAAACCTGGGGGAAGAAGGAGAAAGGGGGGACGTTGAGAGCGATGTTTTTTGTCTTCCCAAGTAACTGTCACATGTGATGGAGCCCTGATGTCCTGGGGATGGCTGAACAAGTGCCTGCCCATAGGAAGCAGTGAATGAATTCCTAGTTTTGCTTTGCTTGTGCACACAGCCTTTGCTTTACTGTTAAATTGTCTTTATCTCAACCCATGAGTTTTCTCACTTTAACCCTTCCAATTCTGTTCCCTATCCCAGCAGAGGGGACTGAATGAGCAGCTGCATAGGGCTGAGTTGCCAGCTGGGGTTAAAGCACAGCAATGTATCTGATGGCTCAGTTCTGCCAGCAGGGGAATTGTTGGTACCTGGTGATGCCTGCAATGAGGAACAATTTTCTCCATAAATGTGCTATAGCTTCTTAAAACTGCACACACACTGTTGTCTAAATTCATAAAAAGGGCTCTGTATTTGCTATTGTGGTTCAGAGACTGCTGCAGAAGTTAGAGACATGTTCTGTGCCCTAGCCCTCATTGCTGAGGGCTCCTCACTTTCCTGACCTATTCTCTGGAGATGTAACATCAGTTCTCACATTTGGAAAAAGACCTAGACTTGGCTTATACTGCAAAGTATATCACATGACAAAGTGCACAGCACTGATGACCAGGTCACATCCAAATTCCCTCCTGCTTACATTGTTCCAGTTGTAGCACAAGGTCAGTAAGCCAATCACACTTCATAACCAGGCTCACAGGTAGGATAATGTTACTAGCACACATACTGCTTTTTAGTCTATTCTGTAGACAATGAACAAAAATCAGAAGCAGTACCTACATGCAAAAACCTCAGGTAGCGAAGCTCCAGTTCTGATCTCCAGCCAGAGGGATGGATTCAGAAAGAGGACAGGGTGTCAGCAGCCTTTACCACCCTGTACTGCAATCTTATGCTTGCTAAAGTGTAGAGAATTGCAAGATTACACAAGGTTAAAGTCAGCGGCCAGGTTCTCCGTTTTCACATGATTAGGCTGCCCTGAAACAAGTTCTTTGAGCAGGCTGAGAGCACAGAAGGGGGCAGATTCGTTTGAAGTTCTCTATGCTAATATTTGGCATTGAATGCAGTGAAGAATAATGTTTATTTAAAGGTAGTAGCAGGAACCATGGGAGGATTTCAGCCTAAAATAATAGACCACAGCAACTTACTTCTTCAAATTTCAAAAGGTGTAATGGCTTGAAGGTGACTGAATTGAGCCTTTGACATAATATTCTCTTTGTCCACTTAAACCCATGGAAAGTCTAATAGTTCAATTTTATAGTTCAGTAGTTTTAAATTAAAAAATACTTTAGCCTTTTGTTCAATAACATTAACATAAAATCCTGGCAGCACTGCAAAATTAACATCCAGAGTAATTGGCAGCTTAAGCCAGCTACTTAGAATGCCTCTACACAACATTATTGCTTCCTCCATTTAAGATTATATTTTTCAGAATCTTTTTTGCATAAAAAGACATGGCTGTCCCACTATCAACTTCCCTAGGCGAAGATGTTATTTCAGAGTATTCTTTGTCAATACTTCCTTCTCAGAAGGGATACTGGAACTAATTGTACTGACTGAACACAACAGCATGGCCAAACTTGAAAACATTTCTCCGTATTTTGTATGTACTTATTTTTGAAATTATGTAAAACCCCCAAGTATTTCTGGATAAAAATAACAGGTTACTATTAAATTGTTGAAATATTTTCATGCTCAGCTGGCAAGTTGCATCAGAAGTTTTAATTACATTGGGAAACTTAATATTTGTTGTCAATTCTATAGGTGAAATCAGAAGGAAAAGCTGTTACCACGATTACCTGAAAAAGTCCAGAATTAAGACCCCCTCCTGGTTGTTTTTAATTTTGATAGCCATAAAAATTATCTATCCAGAGGGAAAGGGTGTTGTCACTGGGTCTTGGGTATGTGTGTGTGGTTCTTTTTTCCTGAGGGCAACAGGGAGGAAGAGATTAACTTCAGCAAGTAATTACTGGAGTGCAGAGGACTGTGAGAGCTACATTTTCATCATCTTATTGACAAGATCCAGCATTTTCCTTCTTTGGATCAGGGATCCACAAGAACTGTGGCATACATTAATTGTCTGAGATGTTTTAAAGAAAGCATTAAAGATTTTCTTAAGTTAAAATACTTTAAATTTTCACAAAAGGAGCTGTAGAAGCAGACACAAAAGAATCTAAAGATTGTAAGAACTATACCAATGTTTCTGTAGGTGTTTCAGCTACGATCTGCCATAAAGAATATTTTCTTAGTCATGTTTGGAAAAAATGTAGCTCTGCTAGACAGTTATATTGGACAATTAAAATTGTCCTTATTAAAATGTTTTAGCCAAACAAGTGATGATTTAGACATATATTTTTTTTGCTCATTTACAATTATACCCATAAATGCTTACCTAGGTAAATGCATGTGGTAGCATCTGACTGTGGACTTTTTCTGGCCACATACTGCTCAGTATGTATCAAAAGTCATATGGGAATGGGAATACAAACATGTCTGACGTTATGTCACAAATATTCATTGCTGTTCTAAGCACTCAAGGAGTTAACACTTCTACATGAAACAGGTTCTGTCCCCAGTTAGAAAAGATGTCATTCCATACCAAAAAGTCCATTCCTTCCACAGCTGCAGTCTTTCTAGTCATAACTCACATATTTCTCCACTTTTTCATATTTTTCATAAGATATAAATATGCTTGGTTTTATATATAACCCTGGCACAGCTCTCTTGATTTATTAGATATTGGCCTTTGTTCCTAAAGGTATACTGAAATTGCCCAGCATTTGCCAGAGCCAGACTGGAACCATTCATCCCTTCCCTGTTCCCAGTTCTGGGTGGTGGGATGCCAGCACAACAGGATCAGGGGACCTTAGATGCATACATCTGTGAGGAACCTATCATAGCTTGCCTGCTTCTCAGACATTTTTCTTTAAATGGCACAAACCTTTAGAATTACCAAATTGCCTTGCTGCAAGAAAACCCAGGACTTGGCATGTCTGAATTGAGTACTTAAAACTATTTTTGCATATAGACATGTGGGGGAAAAACATCAGTTTTCTCTTTCCAGAGAGAGCTGCTATATCTTGTTTTCTTCGGTTGTACCTACCTGTGGTCAAGGAACTCTCAAGTCGCTGTCTGGAAAAGTTGATACTGTAGTTGAGGCAATAATAAGAGAAAAGACATTGCAAAAATTGCCTGGTCCTGCCAACCTACTAGCATATGAAACACCTGGACTTCAACCCACATAACAAATATAGCTTCAGAGTTGCCTATATTGGGATAGGAAAAGCATTTAAGGTCTACAGTGCATTGACTAGTCTAATTAGGTCTTTCAGTAGTGTTTTTAATGCGCAAAAGTATTAACAGACAACATGGGAGCCTAATCCTGAAAACAAACTTGATTTATTTCTGTGAAGACAAGATTATCCTGCAGGAAGAAGGTCACGTTGGAAGAGAATTGCAGAAACAACCAGCTCAGTGTTCCGATGACAACCAAAAGTTATCATCCAAATTCAGCAGCATCATTAAAGCACTGATTTCAGATATCTATTATTGCTGATCATAAAACTGCTCAGCTACATTTTACCATGAATTTCCAGGGTCATGCCTGCATGCAGTGTGGAACCATATGCTCCACTGATAATCTCAGCTACTCTTTTTTTCCATATAATGTTCAGAAACAAAAGTTTATTTCTTTTCTCTCTTTTGGTTATATTTTACTGCCTTTTTCATGAAAGTAAGTACAGATTGTTTATTAGGAGCCTTGGTCTTATGTACTCTTTTACAGCGCTTCCATACTTCTTATATATTCTAAAATAATATGTAAGCTATTAAAATGGAAAATACATTTTAACTCTTAAGAGTGGAGAATGCAATACTTTGCCAGAAAAGGCCAGGTGCTGATCCATCATCAGAAAAAAATAACACATCATATACTCAAGTAAAGCAATGTACTTAAAATCAAAGGGAATCTGGTTTCATTTAATACGTACATAGGAAGGAATACAAAGATATAAAGGAGCACAAGGTTTTTAAGGGATATACTTAAAATCACTGCAGAAAATACAGATTAAATGTATATACTGGAAAAGCAACATCAAAATTGCTTGCTTTTTTTTTAATATACCCTGTATGATGTTCTTTGATGAGCTAAAACTTAACTTGAGGAAGCTTTGTATTTCTCATCATTTTCTTGTATTAAAATTAATTCCCCTAAGACAATGACAGTGTTTAATTGGAAAATGTCAACATCAAAAGACCAAACTATTCTGCTCTCTGCCAAATGTGTCAGTGTTTACTTACTGCTTGAGCTTCTGGCTAAAATTTATTGTGGGATTGGTTATGAATGAATATATTCCATGCTTGTGAGAGTGAGGAAAATAGATTCATTGATTTCTCTCTGACTTCTGTGATTAATTGATTCCTTCAGGGAAAGTAAATATATTTATCACCTTTAGACTACAAGACTCCTAAAAGGAATTGTTGTATCATAATAATGGATCAGAGAACGTACAAGTAGTCCTCTGTGTTCTGATTTCGAAGATCAGAACAAGGCAAGAGAAGTAAAATTAAATCTAAGATTGTCAGGTAAAAAAGTATAAACAGAAGAAGTGCACATCTACTTGGTCACCTTAGTGACACACTTTCCTTATTCCCTTCTCCCAGTAATATTTAGGAATACGTACTTTACAGCACTTAAGCACGAACAGTTTCAGTGAGTAGACAGGAAAATGAGAGAATCCATATATCTGGGCCCAGTTTTCTCACTCAATCCCTGTACAAGATTGGCTCTGCCTCCCAGGGGCAATTTATTACCTCTATAAGGCTTCTCTAAGACAAATCAGGGGAATCATCCTCCAAGGACAGCCACATCTCTCCATTTCATACGAGACAAGCATAGGGTGACCCGTAAGCTTTTTCATACAGCTTTCAACAACCAAAGGTGACTGAGGTGAAACCCACGCACAAACTTTTATAATATAGACATTTTTCCTTACATAAATGCAGATCTGAGAACAGGCATGTCCTGGAAAGCATCAATCATGTGGCTGGCAGCCATGCTTCCACAACTACTTTCAAGGGTCCTGCTCAGCTTCACACAACCAAGCATTTTAACTGCTGAATGGAAAACAGCTAAAATGTTATTTATTGGAACAGACCATGATATAATGTGATCATAAAATGCTCCACACAAGGAAAATTCCATATATGTCTCTTGAATTTAAACAAATTAAAGGAACACACAAAAAATAATGGTTTTGAACTTGAGTCCTCATTATGGAAAATGTCCCTATTTGAGAGAATATTTAAACAGATGTTTAATATTAGGTCTGTGCTTAAATACCATTGAGATGAATGGGATTCAGATGCATGCTTAAATTTAGTCTTGTGCATAGAGTCTTCCTGAATAGGAATTGATTCAGCATGCACTGAAGCGCTTCCCTGAACTGTTTTCAGCCATGGCTCAAAGATCCTAAGTGGTGACATTATTAAAAGAGAACAAAAAACACAAAACCAGAAATGTTACTATTAGGGACATTCATCTAAGGAAGAAAATGCTCTGTGGTCTACGTTAAGTTCAGGCACATGTCCTAGAAATCCAGTGGGGATTTTTTGAATGTTCAAGACTGAGAAATAGCTCAACTGTTTAAGTCTGCTGAAAACAAGAAATAACTGCTGTTAGTGTTGTTCTCATCCTAAAAAAAACCAAACCAAAAACCAACAAAAAGAAACCACTAAACCTGCTTTAAGAATAATACCCTCTATTACAAGTAAATGAGGTTCTTTAGCAGTACCATTCTCTATGTCCACCTAGCTACTGCAGTAACAAGTCTACTTTTTTCATCCTACTTATTCCCGTAAATGATGGTGAGATACAACCAAAAATAATTCCAATGCATCATAACCACAACTGCTTACTAAACTTAGAAGACTAGTCAAATGAAATCTATACCAACTCCATAAAGCTTCAAGCTTTGCATGCTAACCAACGGTAGCAGAATCTAACTGCAAAGCTTTCATTGAGGATGCCATAAAATATGACTTAAGATAGCTGTGAGTTAAGGTTTAATTTTGGAAAACAAACTCAGCAGGTGTTTAAGTGCCATATAAATTAGTAGGATACGATATAAGCAACATTTTTAAAGACACATTTGAAATATTTCTGTTACTTTATATCAGTACATTGGAATTCAATTCAAAGCCACTCAAGATCCCTTCGGCATGGTCACTGAAATTTGAATTAGGATGTTGGACTGTGACTTTTACTGGTACTAAACAATTTAGTATAGTAAAAATAACAAAGAAACTAATCATTCAGAAAGGGCTTTATAGATACAAGAGCCATTTATATTAAGCATAGAAAACAGAATCTGAATCTTTATCAGATGATTACAAACCTAGTGAAGTATTTAAAGAATAAGCAGTTTTATTTATAAGGTAATTGTCATTTTTAAAGCATCTTAAAACCTCAGTCCACATTATGCCTTTGAGTAGTCAATTCATGGTATTTATCTAGCCTTACTGCAACAATATCCTCTCTTGCTGCCCCACTAAACCCCTGGTGTTTGGCAGATTCTTTCTATTTTACTTAATATTATAAAAACACTTTGTAATATAAGGGTTCTGAATTATTTACTGGAAAATTACATGCACCACAATATGCACCAATCTTAACTCTTTTAATGGCACTGATACAAGAAAATAATCTGAATGCACCACAACTATATGTGTTCCAGAATGTTTCTGGGGCAGGCATAATTCTGGTTTTGTTATAAGATAATTTGTGTAATTTTTACAAGCTTGATATGAAAATCACTGATATTCCATCACAGCTATTATATGGTTAAGCTACTAACACATGACAGTCATTTTGATTGGAATGTATCCAAGTGACTTTCATAAACAGAGATTATATCTGTTTCCCTAATCCTTTATACTGAGAATCTTTAAGAACTGAAACGGTGACTGAATTCATGCAGAACATATAGTAGCAAGGTGAACCATAAGATAAGCAAGCCACAATTTTACTTGATGAATAGATAGGATTCATGTAATAGAAAATTTAAACAACTGAAAAAAGCCAATAATGTAACCACTGAAGATGATGGAGTTGAAAGCCTATTCCTTCAATGACATTTAAACTAAAACTAAGATGATATAAGACTGCAATATATATCAGCCTACCTTGCATATTTTAAATGTATGTCATGTACTGTATTCACAAAAAGTACTAATAAAAATAAAGCAACTGTAAGGAAATCCAAATACAGTCCTTTTCAAACAAAATCAAAACAGGAGCAAACAAAATACTGGAAGATAATTCTATACTTTAATTACATTGTTCTCAGCAATCATCTTAAATTTCTTCCTGCACAGTTAAAATAAATTAAAGCACTATCACCCTCATGGCCTTCTGGTGCAGCCAGCCAGGCCTGAGTGCATTTCTGCCTTTAATTAAGTATGGATAGATAATGTCCTTTGTTCTTTTTCTGATCTGTTTGACACCTGCTGTCTTTGTAATCAGGGAGATGAGTGAGCAAGTTCCAGCAGAGAGGCTTTTAGTCAGAAGCAACACCTGGGTCCCCATCTATGCCTTCACATCACATAACACTGTCCTGCACTGACAGCACAAGAGACGGAAAGCTGAATGTGTGGTGAGCTTTCAGCTCCAGATATAATATAGGCTCAATGGGTTGCTGTTGAAATTAATGGCAAAACTCAAGCCATATGCTAACCCCTTCTTCCTCTAAAGCGATGAAAAAACTAGCTTTTTTTCCCCCCTCATTTATTTTAGAGTGATTTATGAGGGAATGCTGTTGCATTCCACTTACAGCAAGAAGCTATAGCCAAATCTACCAGGTTTTGTAGCCAGGTCTGTCACAATTCCTTACAATGTAATCCTGGCCAAAATCACCATTTTTGTGGACTGTCTTCACTTCAAAGTTATCTTGAGTTATAGTAGTCATTGCATCAAGTTTCTTCCATGCAGCAAATTTTCTAGCTTAGCAAGGTAATATGTCTAAGACAAGCTCACTTTTCACAGAGGCTGTGGGCTAAAACTCATGCTAACATGCCAGACCTTTAAGAGGTTATTTGTGCCTGATTGGTTTTTAGTGAAACCTCACATTTACCGTGTAAATTCAGATTGGCTGCACAAATCAGAGCCACAGGGCATGTGGAAATAACCTATAGAGCAAATCATCATATGGTATCTGCAAAAAGCTGTGGGATTTACCCTGCAGGTCTCAGAAGCTTCACTAGTGGCCATAGTCCCATTATGAAGACTGGTGGTATTTCACACTGACACTATTTTCACTCAGACTATTTTTGCTTAAAGAGGAACTATTCATTTGTAAGTAAATTCAAGCTAATTGCAGTACAGGCACACATCACAACTTCATTAAACTCCTGTACAAATAAGCACACTGAATTTGGAGACTTGTAGTATGGTTTTGGGTCTCATCAGGGTGAAAGCACAGTAAAAAAGGTATGCTGATAGTAGCAATACTATTCTGAGAATAAGTTAGAGCCACGGGTTAGAACTGAGCAGAATAGGGTCTAAATCCTGGCCTCTGGATACAAATGTAAGTGCAGCTGGTTCAAGCACAACACTAACCACATGCAAGTTCCAAGGACCCAGAAAACATATTGCCGGTTTGGAGAACGGGTTAACAGTGGCTCCTCTGTAACCTTGATTTGTGAACATGCTAAAATGTCTTCAGCACACAGAACTTGTCAACATATTTTGTAGATCTTAATTAACTAGTTCTTTCAGTGTTGAAAGAATTATGGCATTATCTCCTTTTCTTCACAACTGAAGAGAATGAAGCAGAGGAGGTTAATAACTTACAGGAAATGACAGTGAAATAACATGGTAGAATTAAGTTTAGAATTATTATGCTTCTACTTCATGCTTCTGAGCCACAATCTTCATTTCATGGTTTTTCTGGGGAAAAAAAAAAAAATAAAAAAAAAAGGTATATATCTCTATATATTATTATATTATTATATATTATCTCTATATATATTAGATATATATATATCTCTAACTTGACATTTTCAGGTGTAATATATCTTTAGAAATTTGCAGTGCAATTCCCTTACTTCCCTCATTTTCTTAAACTTCTTTCCCAATAAATATCTCATAAATATTCCTAAATGCTGAATACCTCCATGAATAAATTATCACTGCCTACTTGAATTTTTGTACATGCTGACATGATTAAGAGAATCATCTGCCTGTGGATCCTCTTTCAGCTCTAGATGCACCATCATCATTCTGTGTGAGAGAAATTCTCCAGTTATTCCATTTTGAAATGTATTCTCTGCTTTTCATGGCTTTCTGGGTTGCCCCAAGTGAAATTATGGCAACTGTAGAAACCTGCTGTAATGCTACAATGCCACCATCTGGTTACAGTCAGGGATTTGATCTTGCAGGTGGTGAAGGCTCTGAGCCTCAAAGAATTCAACAAGACACCATTGACAACATAGGCTGGCTATGGAACAGATGTATGCACCAAATTGGTCTTGTTTATTGAAGGATTTTGATTAGCCAGAGATTGAGTGTAGTATTAAAGAGCAAGTAAAGCATCTGCTTTTCCTGCCTTTCCCTTTATTTGCCACATCAGTTCTGCCTAAGAGGCTCTGAATCCTGAATAAATCACACTTTTATGTGTGATTGCGCATAGCATTTAAAGAGCAGTTTCCGTCCCTCTGATGCCCCCAAAGCCTGCCTCTGGGAGCTCCTTGCTGGGGAAGGCAGGAGCTTGCACCAGCAACCGCAGACCTGCCTCTGTGCAGGGCAAGCAGAACCAGGCCCTGAGCTCCTGAATTCCTACACCAAAAGCTGAAAACCTTTACTGAGAAGGTTCCCAATATCTTAACCATTGTAAACTCCCTTGTGAAATCATATCATGGGAAGTAACATCACTCTACTTGAAGAAAACATAGTGCTTTCTTGCTTTGGAAACAGCTGAGAAAGAGGAAAAGAGCAGAAGATGCTGTGGAAGCACAAAGTGAAAGAAAACCAAGATAAATAAGAAACTACATAGTCTTCGAATATTAGTCACAGCCAAAAGCAGTGTCTATTTCAGTGTCTAAACCTGACTACCCAGAATCTGATTTTACATATGTTGAATGCAAGCAGCACTGCAATGTTTCTGCTCGCTTCTTGCTCTCTTGTAAAATGCGGGTTGGCAGGGAATGCCAACCAGCCACATTTTACCTCTTGCAGCAGAGAGAAAAGGCATTAAGCTGGCTTGGAAACATAAATTATAATATTTTTCTGCATTACTATTCTGAGTGCTAATCTTAAATCAAAACCATTTGGGCTGCTAAACTTATTTCTGCTGAACATAAGTAAAATGTGAGATAAAATTGAATAAGCAGGAGGAGCAAGTCATAAGTCAAAGGGCAGCCTCTTTCTTTTCATGGGCTAAATGAAACAGAACAGTATTGTTAAGAATATAAAGGTAGATTAAAGAGTTAACAGTGGTGTCTCATAAAAAATACATTTTTAAAATAAACTTTGGAAGATTAAGTCATAAAAGTGTCTGCTCTTGAGAACCACCAAGGCAGAATTGTTTGTTTTCCACATTTTTATTGGAGAGGGAGTAAGTCTAAAGAGCAAAATATGTAGAGCCTGGCACATGGTAGAACAGGACTGGGAAATTACATCTAACAGAAAGGTAAAAGCAGAAGATGAAGGGGTGGTGAAGATCTTATTTTTTAACAAAGCTACCAAAGGACAGAGAAGTTTGTTCAGTTTCATATCTAGAAACAAAATAATTATTATTCCTGGGGACTAAGTGAATTTGCTATAATTAGATGTATAATATAAAATGATCAAAACATAGATTTGCACCTAAAATATTAAACAGCAGAAAGCAAATTTATCTTAGGACCCATGAACATCTCAGACATAAAGGTGTAAAACCACAGCTTTTTCAATGGGACATGGCTTGCACTATGTAGGTGAGAATATTTGGGCCAATCATTTCTTGAAATAGATGTGTAAGACTCATATCTGTTGCCTTACCAAAATATGCAACGTTTTCAGCTTTTATACTTTTGTAGGGACTATGTTAATCCCACTTCATCACGATGGTACCTACTTGCACAGTCACCATGGACCCAGTGATTTGCAAAATGTTAGTGTGTGCATTTTAACTGAAAGTAAAGTCAGAATTTATAAAAAAATATTCATCACTTTTCTCAAAGAAATATCATTGATATGATTGTTTCCATGTTCCCCATTTCTGAACAGGCAATTTCATTGCCTGACACAGACACACTGCACAATATGAGATACTCTACCTGCCTTTTCAGAGGGGTACAGGTCTTAATGGCATCCACCAGCCCCATGTGGCTAATTATGACAAGGGATCTTAAATAGAATCTTATCTTTAGGCAATTGAATAAAGTCCTGAATATTTCAGAACCAAAATCCCTAGTGGTCAGCCACAGGCCAGTGGTGTGGTTCAGAAGACAGGATGGCCTAATTCTTTAAATAAAAAAAATAAAAAAAAAAAAAAGGAAAAATCACCCAAACTAACATTTTTAAGCTGTACAAAGTTTGGGGAGTTTAATTGCTTTCATGCAGCTTTAAATGTGACAAGAAGCCAAAGTGCTGGAGTAGAAGATTCCTTTCACATCATTCTTGAACCAAGTGCAGTCATGAAACAGAAAGACACGAAAGCCAACTACTAGTAATAATTGCAAATGATTACTATTTACAGAGTATTCATCAGCATACACTTCATCAAGACTGTTATCACAGCTTTCACTTGGAATAAGAGATTGAATTGTGGTATTTCTGATGACACAAATCTAGTTTCAAGTCCGCATCATGTTGCAAACAAATGCCTTATTTTCTGCTTTCTGGGTTTCTACATTATGCTAAATATTTTTTTTATAACCTACTTTCTCCTTGCATTCACTCTGTCTCACATTATCATTTTCTTCTGTATTTCTAGTATCTTTCTCTGCAGATCTCTTTGTATTACATAGCTGACACTAGTTTTTGAAATACCTCTTAAGCTGGTACTTAAAGAGCTTTACTGTCAAAACATTTTATGTCCTGTTTCTATCATTAACATCTTTGTTAAACAACAGTCTGGCCCTGAAAATCCTTGCTAAACAATAGCCTGCAAGCATATGCCTACCAGAATCAACTGCTTGATTAAAAACTCCATAGGGGAACTGCATTCTCCTAAGAGAAAAATATTTTGCGCTGACTACACGGACTTATGATTCTCCCATCATAAGTCATTGTCATGACTCATATATTTTACTTTAAAATAGCTTGAAATAAGAAATAATGTGAAGATGTTCAAATTGCTCTTGATTTCTATCAATGTCGGAAGCTATGTCTTATGAGAACTTCTTAAATGATTCACCACAGCCTAAATAATGCAGCTACATTTTCACCTCAAATAAGTCTATAAATTCCACACACATTGTAATACACATGTTAATACATTGGTAGCTCTGTTACTTTAAATGGAACAGATAGGACAGAAAAACGTTCTAGAGTATGCTTGCTGAACTAGGGAAAAAAGAGCAATCCAGTGATGAAGATTTTCAGGGGAAAAAACATGAGATGAGCTTCTAGCTACAGGCAAATGCCTGAGGAATAGCCATTGGAAAAAGAAACAGGCAGCAGGTAGTTGAAAGCAAGACCAACAAAAGCTGAGAACTGAACAGCAGAATTGGGGAAGAGCAAGCAAAGAGGCAAAAGAGGTATCTGGTATGAGCAGGAGGCCAGAAAATCTGTTTCTGAACAGCAGCTGAGTGGTACCTTGAAAACGCCTGGTCCCTTTGAGCAGGGACCCATGAAATCACCCTCTTCACGCCTTCCTGGAGCTGTTGTGTGTGGAAAGGCTAAGACAAAAGGAACTGAGATCACAGGACATTCATCTCGACAGCTCACCCATTAAAGACTTCACAAAAGCAGCCCAAGAGCAGGAACAAGAAGCCACATAGGACTATCTTGCTGACACTCTATGTGCTAATTTATAAACCATCTCCTACTGTTGTGTTGTTCACTGATTTTTGCCCTTCTTTCCACCAGTCATCTCTCCAGTGAAGAGATTTACTGTACTTCTTAATATCTCTAAGCCAATTTTTCTCATCTTGTACTTTGCAGACTGTTAGTATTCAGAAACGCAGAATAGTAGTCCACAAACCACTAAACTTCCTCAGATACCAACCTCATGTGCATGGAAATGTGACCAAACACAAGACTGGGAAATCAAGTGTTGATTTTTCAAGGTTCAGCCAACGTTAATTTGATGGTAAATAAAAATATCTATGGTAAAGGATTTTGCCTGTGCAATCTACATCTCCTAAAGGTCAACTGAAAAATTCTAATCCTTTGTGGTAAAAATGAAACAATAAAAATGGTCTTTTCATTTTGGTTATTGCCACAAGAAATTATCAATAATTTCTTCCTCCTCTTTTGAGATGTTAATTTCTGAAACTGCTCATAGATTGCTATTTTATCAAAATGTCTTAACATGTATTTATTCAAATGTTCTAGCCCTGGACAAAGTTCCTACTTATTTATTCATCTCTTTTTAAACTCATCCCAAATCCTTTCTTTTGTTTTGTTTTGTTTAGGCCCCTGCATCAGTACAAAATATCATAAAGCATTAGAAGCTTATTACTTGGAGCAAAACCTCTCTTCTTCTGTAAAGTCAGAGCAATCTCTTCTTTTTAAAAAAGGACTGTCTTGTGGAATAACATTTTCCAATGTCGTTTAACTGCAACTACATTTTTCCTATTCTGCAAGCACATACTGCTGCAGTAGTTAACAGAATTTTTGTCCACTACAGGACAATAAAGATAGCAGATGTGTAGTCACAAGACCCAAGACCTCTACCAATTAAAGGTCAAAATCTGTCTCACTTCACAGAATGCAGCATTTGAGCATGAGGTCTTGTGTATATTTGTCATCTTGTTCAGTCAGAAAGATATGACAACAAATAGCTGGTCAAAAGCTGTCAGGGTCAAACTAAGCTTGATAGAGTGCCCTAGGTCACCTCTGTGATTCCAATAGCAGAAATAGCTGTTGTGTCAGTTTGTATTGTAGCCAAATAGTATGTGGCACAGGATAGAACTGTATTCCGCCACTAATTGCTTCTTTGACCTTCCTGTTAACCAAACATTTTGATTAGAAATATGTACTGTGTTATCATGTTTCATGGCAATGTAGCAGCTGCCTCACAATAGATCTGTGGTATTGAACACCTTCTCACCTCACACCCAGAGAAATCATAATTAAGGCTGTATTAGAATTGGAGGTTTTATAAGTAAGTGAAAATACAAGATAATAAAGCACTCTATATAAAGGAGAGCATACTCTAGAGGATCTTCACATTTCAGTGTCTTCTTGGTAAAATTGGAACAGATTTACTTTTTTTTAGTTTTCAAGGAGGTTTCTTTTAACACTGATTTGGCCTGCAGCTAGGCAAGTAAAAAGGGATGATTGTGTAAATATTTCAACACTTTCTAGCCAAATGATAATTTCTCACTTCTAGAAAAAAATGAAACTCCACTGGTAAATTTTTAATTTGTCCATAGAAAGACATACTGAATAAAGCAGCCACTTGTCAGTGTTTTGGAATCCAGAGATGCAATTTACTAATTATTCCAGTGAGGACAACTGGAGAGAAAGTTTGGACTCTGAAAACATTCTGACCTTGTCCAAGCTCACTCAGTAAAACCCGAAATGAGACCGCAGAATGCTAAATCCGGATCTCCAGAAGACTGGTTCTACAACAAGTTAGAAAAAATCAAAGATTTCTTTCTCATCTATTCCAAATTTTCTGTTTAACGGATCTTTTGTTGTCTCTATTTTTATAAACACAACCCTTTTATGTTCTCTTTTTTCCACTCATTTTTCTTCTATTTTCCTTTTCATAAAATTTTTCTCTAAAGCACAAGTAGACTTCTTGTCATCCAGTTTACAAGTTTCCACCCATCTCTTTCCATTTTATGCTCCCCATCGAACATTAGCCTTCTTAGTGTTTAATAATTTTAAAGTGATAACAACACTACACCTTTTTAATTGAAAAAATAGGACTTTTTCTTTCTGCACTTGCAATAGCAAGCACATGTCAGTGTGTGAAACAAGACCTTTATTACAAATTTTGACTTTACTCTATTTTCACAAAAGAGATTTTGCATAATTGTGTTAGAAGATATGATTTACAATTTAAAATCAGTCTTTTAAGTTCATTTATTAGCAACTATACTGAAAAGAAATGTATTTGAGCAACCCAATTCTCAACACATTTGTGAGCGCATTTGACAGCAAGCAAGTAGACTGAAGCTCTTTTACCCTGAAATTTCTCACATTTACATTTACATGTCTTTCTGTTATTCCACAATTTTCCTTTGAAATTTATCACCAGCTGCATTTTTTACAGGTGGTCATATTTTTCTTGGTTGTAATGTTGTGAATATTTTTAACAGCATTTGTTCAGCAGAATACATGTTTTATTTACGTAACTGGGTAATGGACTAAAATATATAACTATTGTAGCACCCTCATGGGAAGTGCCTGGGGCTGGGGACAGTTGTTCTGCAGGCCACCCCAGCCCTGGAAAGAGGTGCAAAAAGATGCTAGACTTTTAGCTGCTGAAAGCCCTGAACCATTGTGCTGTTGTAGTCCAATATGGTGACCTCATTATCCCACACACAGTGAGGAAAATATTTAAGCAACCCTCTTCCAGAACCACTGGGGAACATTTTATTAATTTCCTTTGTGCAAAGTGTTTACCTCTGTGCCTTCACAAATTGCCTTCCCGGCCCTAGGAACCTTTGCAATTTTAATGAAGGAACAATATCTATCTATCTAAGTTCTTGCATTGTCTTTTTACAGGTCTCAAAGAAATAAAATTAAGAAACAGTAAACACTTTGATTATTTCCCTTTCAAAAAGCTTATATTATTCTGATGTTCTTTTAGTTGCTGTTTTACAAATTATAAACACTGAAAGTCAAGCTGTGGAAAATCACCCTTGCTGTTGCTCCCTGCTTGTGGGCACAACCCTAATTTTCATAATTCTGATGCTATGTGAATTCTAAGATAGGAAAAGGTAGAAATTATTTAAATAATAATAAAAAAATACAAAAAAACCCAAATCCAACACTCAAAACACAGAGCAAGGCCTTGATTCTGAAAAAGACTTTCAGATGTATTTAACTTTACGTCTTGTCATCTTTATATCTTAACATCTAATTAGTCCCAGAGTAAAACCACATTGAAACCGCTAATTTGCTATAAATAGAAATCAGATGTACCTCAAAATCAGCTGAAATAAGCACTAAACAAATTAATCAACCACACTTTTTCTTACTTGAGCCTTGCTATTAGATACGAATTATTCCACCATTTCAGAAATGGTCAATGCATTTAAGAAACACTTTAAGATGTACAAATTTTTAATTAAATGGAAAACGTGTAGATCAATTAGCAGGTAAGATCATAGAATCATAGAATAGTTAGGGTTGGAACGGACCTTGAGATCATCTAGCTCCAAACCCCCTGCCATGGGCAAGGACTAAACCATGTCACCCAAGGCTCTGTCCAACCTGGCCTTGAACACCGCCAGGGATGGAGCATTCACAACCTCCCTGGGCAACCCATTCCAGTGCCTCACCACCCTCTCAGTAAAGAATTTCTTCCTTATATCCAATCTAAACTTCCCCTGTTTAAGTTTGAACCCGTTACCCCTTGTCCCAAGATGGCAAATGTACGAAGGGATTGTCCAGGCCTTGCTTCATGGACCACTAACATGATGTTGTGTATCCATATACCTAGCATAAGTCTCCCTTTAGGGCACTTCTGGACTACGACAATAGGAACAAGTAATAGCAATGATGCTAGAAAAGGTAGTACAAAGCAAGAGGGAACAGAAGGGAGCTGCTGGTCCAGAAATACATACATGGAAGACCCACTGTGATTAATGAAGATGCCTGAAGATACATAGAAGTGCAGTTAAATTGTTGATAACAATCCCCATGTGGCTTACAGATGGAAAATGGTAAACTGAAGCTCTCCCTAAGGTCTCCCTCTGCTTAATCTTGATGCAGGGTAACCAGGACACGCATCCATGTTTTACATTTGCTGTTAAATCAGGACATAAGAAAAGATGAAGCCACTTGGCCATACAACATCACAAATAACCGGAGACACCAGGGAAAACTTGAACCATTTGTAAGATAAAGAATTACACAGAGGGGTAACATACCAGCATTAGAAGAGATTTCTATTAATTCAATAGAAACTGAAATTGTTATGTGGCTCTAAGAAGCTTATTTTTGCTCTTGTCCAACATATTTTAGCAACCTGTGGTTATTCAAGATAAAAGATCAGTATTAAAGTGCTATAATTAAAGTACAGTCATAATCTTATGTGCAAATTGCTGGTGAAATCTTACTAAGTTCCTGCCTCTTCCACCTACACTTTATTAAGGAACAGTCACAGAAGCTATCTAGGCTAAACAAAAAGTCTTCATAAGGAAAATGTGCAGAAATATACTAGATGTAAGAGTTTCATTTCTTAATATTATTATGTTAGTTTGTACTACAATTAAATAACCAGAATGACTTTTATTTTAAAACTTTCAAGATCTTGCCAGTGAAAATTCAATCACAAGATGTAGTGTTCTGGAGAAATCACTACATATAAAATTACCATCATTACAAAGCTAGAGTTGTTAATACTAAAATGTATTGTGGTGGGAACAATACACTGAAGAGCCATTGTTTGAATGGTCTTTAATCCTGTCATTCATCACTACACTGAAGTTACTTAATGAACTGAGGGTTTTTTTTAAATACCACTCCAATTCAAAATGTAACATGCTGCACATAAAATGAAATTATCTCATACATAGATTAAAAGAAAGTGAATGTAACCTTTGACATGCAACTTGTTAAGAATTTACTACCACTGCCCAAATATTGAAATCACTGTTTTTGAACTACCTGTGTTTAATCTACAGTGGTTTGCAAAAAGTAAAAAGAATACTTCATAGAACAGCAAGATAAAGGAGAGGATCTATTACCTTATAATGGTAAAATCAAAACATATTATCTGCCATTGTATGCATGATGTTTTCTAAAGAATTGAAAATTATCTTCCTTAGTACTTATAAAACCCGTAAAAGTCTTTTGAACCCGTAAAAGCTCTAGAACCCATAAAAGCCTTTTGCTTAACCTGGATGCAAATTTGGTTTCTCTCTTATGTAAAATTCTACATTACTTAGAAAAGACAATGAAATCTGCTTGTGTTTTCACAACGGAAGCAATGGCTGTGTCGCAATAATACATGCCAAAATAATAATTTCTCTTAAAAACAAGATAATTGTAATACTAAAGCTGTAATGGGAAACAGCAGTAAAGAGCCTTTGTTTGATAAAATGTCTTCCTGTTGACTTCTCAGCCAGATCTCACAGTTCAGCTGTTATTCTCCATTTGATCATTTTCTAACACCAGTCCCGGTCCACTGTTTTGCTTCACAATTTCGTTACCCCTCTTCTACTATCTTTTCCTCACCTTGCTAAACCATAGTTGTACCTGACTCCACAGAACAACCAAATCAATCCAGCCCCTAACAGAATTTAAACAGTAATCCTGGAATTTATAGCCAACGCATGTAACCAGCTGATTGACTGCGTCCTTCTACCAAGAGCAGACGTCTCTCTAGTCAACTGATTCTAACACAGAAATAAGATACTTATTTTGCATTAACCACTTCCAAGTCACTAGGGAATCACAGTCAGGTCAGTCAGTTACCTCAATCAATTGCAAAACAAATTTTATGCAGTCAGTAGAGCTTAGATGGATAAACAGAAACACATGATGTGTATGTAGAGGCTAGGTCTTGTGTATTTCATATGAACAGGCAGAAAACTTACTTTTAAATATTTAACTCAGATATTTTTTGTGCCTTTTGACAGAATATGAAAATTATTGCAAGTGCTTCTGCTCTATTATTGTCCACATTTACATATGCTATGAAGGAAGAAAATTATTGCAGATGAAGTTACAATTTACAGCTTTTCCTCTTTGGCAATCTGAGCAAATGTGTTTTACAACAAAAGGAGTTGCACAGTCCATGTCCTGCCCCTTCTCCCCGTCAGCTGGAGTCTGAGACAGGGAGGAATGAAGGCACTTTATTTTTCAGGCAGACCCAAACCTGCTCCTTCAGCCGGCGCCATTTAGCAGCTTCCCAAAGCTAGAATGAGCTGAATTTGAAAAATTCTGAACATTCATAATTAAGAAATCATTCATAGCTTACTAGCAACTACAGAAGTATCTTCTTCTGCATATTGATGTGCTTTTTCATATTAATAATAGTTCACTAAGCCTCTCAGTAAAACACACCTTGTCAATCAGTATTCTGTACTGCATGTAAGAAGCAGGTTTACAAAATATTTAATGCAATAAAAATAGGCTTAACTAACATTTAGTTAATTGGTTTGTCCATTGATTATGCTTATCAGTATTTAATGCATACACTAATAATCTATGAATATGTTCATTCTTTAACACAAGAAACTACATGGTTTTAATTAAACTACAGCACAGTTCACTGCTTTACATATTTTCTTTTCACTCCTCTTGTAAATGAATGTTAATTAGTATATGAAAGTATAGGATATCATAACATCGACCTTTAATCCATATTCAGAAATGAATATTGGTTCAGTGGCAAGATCAGCTGCAGTGGAATTCGTGTAAATCATCTAAACTAGTGAACAAAATCAGTTCATTAATCCTTCCTGACAGGTTAATTTCATTCCATTTCTAAGTTGTCAAGTTAGAACATGGAACAAATAATCAAAAACCTTTAAATCAAATATACCAAATCAAGACTAATTGAATACGCTTTAAGTATGTCAATAACTAAATTCATTTCTCAAAATCTAATAGGAAAGCTTGTTAAACTGTAAAAATACATGCTCTGCTAAGTCTGGGAGGGAAGGAAAAATGTTGGCACAGCAATTTTATTTTTTGTTAACTGTATTCCCTAGTTGTGTGACCCAATGTTCACAATGCAAATACATATACATCTCATACAGACATCTTTCATAGGCACACTATGTGTGTATATCAAACAGCTATGTAAACTACTGAATACAATTGTTTCATGAACTAAGAGCTCCCAAATTTCACATTCTGTATAATTACACTGTTTTACAGAATCACACATTTCTGCCCAGACCATTAATTTGTCTAGAATTTGAAATGTCTTTCCTAGGAAATGGGACTGGCTTTCAAATTACACTGAAGATTAATAACTATTAGTAAATTGAACAGGGCATAAATTTTGAAGTATTTGATCTCCATTCTTAAATCTGATGTAAAAATTCTTTTTCCACTTAATCACTGGTGGGAAGAGAAGCTTAAGAAAATTCACTCAAAGGCCTGCTTAAGACATTGGCCAAATATCCCAGTTCTGTTTATCCTATGCCAGATTTACTAGTATCAGTGTCATGGTTTAAGCCCAGCTGGCAACCCAGAACCACGCAGCTGCTCGCTCACTCCCCTCACTTCCAAATCAAAAGAATGTAACTCCCACAGGTTGAGATAAGAGCAGTCCAGTAACTAAGGTATAACGCAAACCAATGCTGCTACCACCAATAATAATAATGATAAGGGAAATAACAAGGGAAGAGAATACAACTGCTCACCACCCGCCGGCTGATATCCAGCCCAACCTGAGCAGTGGTCTAGCCCTTCCGGGTAACTGCCCCTAGTAACATGCCCCTGGGCATGACGTGCTGTGGTATGGAATACCTCTTTGGCTAGTTTGGGTCAGGTGTCCTGTCTCTGCTTCCTCCCGGCTTCCCCTCCTCCCTGGCAGAGCATGAGACTCAGAAAAGTCGTTGGTCAGAGTAAACATTACTGACCAACCACTAAAAACACCGGTGTTATCAGCGCTGTTCCCAGGCTGAAAGTCAAAAACACAGCACTGCACCAGCTACTAAGAAGGAGAAAAATGACTGCTACTGCTGAACCCAGGACAATCAGTAGTGATCGCAGTCCTACTGCTGGGTGAGAGTTGTCAACCATCACATGGAAACACTGGGTGGAGCAGTTTTAAATAAAGACTTCCAAATCTAGGAGCCTACTTGAGCCGCTGTCAGTTTAGATATAGAGCTTTATTCTGCTGCCTACACATAGTCCTCCAGCCAGAAAATACAGTACTGTAACAGCTCATGCACTGAAAGAACTTGTTCTGCTTCTTCTCATTGCAAAGCAGTCAAGTTACTAGTCTGGACTCTGTTGTCACACCCCAGCTCGAGTGCTACAGGACAGCACTCTTCAATGATGGCATGGCCAGAGATGGACTCATCTGCAACACCTGGCTTACACCCCCTGGCAGAGCTGCTCTGCTTCTGCTGCTCCTCAACAGATATAGTCTGTATATCTTAACTGCATTATTAACTTCATCCCCATAAATTAAATTATTTAAATTGAATGGTTTGTATTATTGGCAGAAGTGTGTCACTTAACTGGACTAGCAACTGCTGTGGTCTTGGTAACAAATGCTTGGATTCATATATAGAGTGTGCTCCTTTTTTTTTTTTTTTTTTTTCCACAAATCACATCACAAATTTGGATGTGACAAGACATCTAGGGTACCCCAAGACTTTGAGCAACAACAGGCCACATGTGACTGGCAGATAAGACATGGGACCTACAGAAAGTGTTTTGGATTCTTCTGGCATGGCAACTGGAAGCCAGGCAAGACACTCTAAGTAATCCCAAGCCAATTTAGATATTTGTTTATGGGGGAAAGCAATGCAGTATCAAAGGTCTATTGCAGTATGACCCAAATCTCTTTCTGTGTTCCACTGATTAGCTGCCCAGAGACTACAGTGAGAGCTCAGACATCTAGCCTACATGTAAATGCCTTGTAGACTCCTACTGTTTCGTGCTTTCATCTGAAGCAGAATCTTACCCTTTGCATCTGTTATACTTGCGTTGACACAAACTGGGAAATACTAGAGCCAAGAGTATACGCATCAGTGACTTTTCCTCTTGAGGTCCAGAGGAGATAGAAGGCATAGACCTGAACTGGAGTCTGTGTTGGTGAAAACCTCCTTGGTTCCACTTGTCTCTGTTCTCTGTTTCCAGAGATCTGTTCAAATGTGTCTACACCACAGCATTTTAATGAGTTTAAATGAGGCTGCAGACTTTTCTTGGGCTCTGTATACAGGAGTAGGATTCATGGCAAGTAAATAATTAATCAGTGCTACTCTGCAATTAACCAAATAATAGCAGATATTACCGTAAAATTAATGAACTCATTTCAGATTGTATTTTCTTCTATGGCAAACCAGACAGTTACATTTCTGTTTCTCTAAACACTTACATTTTTAAATCAAAACAAATCTAAATGATTGTCAAACTGAGTTATTCCAGGAAGCTAACTGACCAACTGACTTTATTGATATAATTGTTCTGTTCTGCACAATTTTATTTACTTTCTTACCAAAACAGTTTATTCACAGCATCCATTTTAGGCAGCAAACCCTGAAAATAAATACTATTAAAGTAAATGGCAAATTTATTCTGTTTTGTTCTTCAAATACTGTAGATTTCACTTCATCTTATTTCCATCTTCTTTCACCTGTATAATTAAAATGGCAATATATTATGCAAATAAATTGAGAGCAATGAGTTAAGTTTATTATAATAAAGAAAATTGTAATTAAGAAACTATATGTAGGCTTTATTTCAGCTAGCATTGTAAGACTACAAAGGACATATTAAAGCTAGAAATCTAAGTGAATCATCTTCAGTTTTTTATGCAGCCAAAAGAGGTATCTTCATAAGTACTGTATCTTGTTATAAGATACGCAATTTAAAGTAGATTACATGAGGCACCTATTTGGTGATCTGAATAGCCTTTAGTTCTTCTAACCACAGCAGCAAATGTACAAGTTGAAAGGCATGTCAGCAGATCAGACAAGGTTGCTCAGGGCTTTATCCATTATGTTCTCAAAAATCCCCAGAATGAAGAGATACTGCATATCCTGTCTGGTCAGCTTCTTCCAATGATTAGCTCCTGTGATAATGAAAGGTTTCTCCTTATATCCAATCTGAACCTCTTTTTGTTTCAACTCGTGCCTGTTGTCTTTCATCCATGCCCCACACTGTAAAGCCTGCCTCCATCTTCTGGATGACCTCCCCTTAGACACTGGAGAATGAAGTTCAAACACTCCAAACTAACCTTCTCCAGGATGAAAGACCGCGTGTCCCGCACAGAACAAGTGCTTCATCCACCAGCTATTGTGGTGGCCCTACACTGGATTTGCTCAAGTTGACCAATAGATATTAAGAGTCTTTGAAATGCCTTTGGGGATCCACATCAAGCTGGCAGATAGGAAATGGGACCTGTAAGCAAACTGCACCCTTCTATAGCAGCAGCTAGAGGTTAGGCAGATGCATTAGGTTATCTAAATTGGTTTCAAATGCCCATGAATGGGAAATTCAGTTTAGCCATGCATCTCCCTTGAGTTAAGTGGAAGTTGAAAGAGTCAACTTACAGACAGCCACATGTAGAATTCTGAGTGGACTACCATCCCAAACTTCCAAATCATAAAATATTGCATGTGCAGCTGTTAACATTGATAAACTATTCAGTTTAAATGTACCATAAAAGTATCTGTTACTTGAAGCATTTTCAGTATTCGTAGTCTAATTATAGTATTTACTCAAAACAAACTTAATGTCTTAATTCATGTGAAAACTCAGCAATGTAATCTTAGCACAATCCATGCAATGTTTCAAACAGAACATTGCTAGGAATGGTCATCTGCAAAAGAAGTTCCTTTTTTTCCCTATATATTTATGTTTCTACTGGAAATCAACATGGGGGATGTTTCTGCAGGCTTCACTTCTGTTTAATTAATATCTCTAGCTAATATCTAATACCAAAAATGTCTGCAGTTTTAAAAGCTATTCTTAGTCCCTAATTCAACTCATCTCTTTATAAAGTATAGCAGTAATGTCTTCTTTCTGAAATGGAGAATTTGAGACTTTCACTTATTATATCTAGTCTTACAGGTTTATAATTGCATCTGAAAACATAACATATATAATATATATAGTACATATAATAATATATATAATCAATGATGTCTAAATGCTTAGTATTTGAAAATAATTTTGTACTTTTGTCTTCCAGGAGTCCATTGGTATATATGCACAGTTATGGAAATGGCAGTTGCAAACTGATTACTCATTTTAAGAAAAAGAACAATACACTAGTACCATATTTGAATTATAAATCTAGGAATGCATTAATCAAGAATATGCATGGATTTTCAAGGATTTACATTAAGCGCTCATCTCCCTCTGTATGAAATATCAGATTTCAAAGCAATAAAGCCATGTATGAGGCATGCAAATGGTTCGAGCCACTAACATCCACCTGTGGCCCTATAAATTATGTTGCTCAGTCTTCAGTGATATTCCAATGAAAATTTGAAACAAGTTTTTAAAATAATCTGAATTTAACTAAAATAACAACCTCTACATAATAAGTGTCATAGAGTTTGTGTTCTTGTCCCATACACATCCACTCAGTGATGACTAATGCTGGTGGGAATGCTCACACACTGTGGGCTACTGTGTAGGTGCCATTTATTTGCCATGCCATGGTGGCTGGCTGAGTGCCAGTATAGTGCACCCCCACACTTAACACAGCAGGGAACTAAAGCTCAGGATGTGTTAGAGGTTAATAAAGGCCTGGAAGGGATGAATCCTGTTGCATCCAATATCACACATATCCATGTTTCAACCTTTCAGATATTTAAGTTTCTTGCTCTGAATTTCTTCTAATAGTGAGATTTTCTTCTGAAATCATTACAGCTTTCTTACAATATTTATATGCTAAAGCTTCCAATATGTTCCTAATATATAAGTTCAGCTTTACAAACTGCATCTGGAAATACAATATATATGCAGAAATGTGTGCACATACACATGAAATACCCACAAAGAGGTGAGTATAAGAATATATGTTTAATAACGTTAGATTATGGAAACTTATTTTCTTCAAACGAGAATTTTATCTGACTGGACAGATTTAGGGTTAATGACATTTCATTTTCATAGCATCACTTTAAGAGCATCAGGCACATTCCAATACATTGCTGACAGAGTGTGTTATCTTTTCAACTTGCTGCAATTTGCACAGCACAGGGCAGCTTTTGATAGAAAACTGCATGAAGGCATTCAAGCAAAAAAAATGACAAGTCAAATATCAAAAATAGCATTTTGTCTCCCAAAATGAATAAAGTCATATCATCAGAACATTACTGAAGGTAGTAATTCAAACTACAGTGAAATTAAGAATATATTTCCAAATTGTGTTCATTCTAAATGTATGTATATGTAAATGATAATCACCATAAAATCCAAAGGGAAAAAAGAAAAGTTTAGAATTTATAACTTTTAATTAAAAATCTTTGTGAGGAAAAAATCTTTTAATGAACTAATAGGTACACAACAGTTATAAATTTGTATATGACAGTTGTAAATAAGACCGGATTTGCCTGAATGAAGCTTCCATGATCTCTTTAGAAAGAAGCTAATGATAAATCAAGCTCACATTTCACATATGTCATAGAAATTTAAAGTTATACTTTATAATGAGGCAATGCATTTTCTCATTATTGTGAATTTTGGTATTTAAGTTTCTAGTTTCTCTTTTATGTTTTGAAATCTTTTTTCTTCTTCAATCTGAAATTCTTAGCCTAAAAAGAAAGAAAATTAAACATTCCAGGACCTTTTAGATGTTTTGCCATAAAAAGGATTGATAAAGGAGTGAAAACCCAGATAAGATCTGCTGTGTTTGAATAATCAACTGTGAGTATCTATAGGCAAAATACCGGAATACCCTGAGCCTGCATAATTATATTTTGTGCAGGCATGAAGACATCCATCCAACACAAGAGGTAAAAACCTTAGCACAAACAAGTTCCATTCTCACTCAGCTCTTCCCTGGCAGAATTCAGACTTCAGTGGAATTACAGCTTCTTCCAGTGCTTGAAATGCTCATACCCTTCACAGCAGTCCAAGGAACTCTGTACCTAATGTTTGATGAGTTTAGCACACATCGCCTACAGTGAAGTCTAGTGACCTGACTGTAAAACACTGCTGCAAAAACGACGCTATCAGTTCTTGACACACTGAGGACAATATTGTATCACACACCATTTTACCTGTGAGCTCTATCTACAGCTGAGTGAATAATAGGACATGACACTGATAAATCCCAAGCACAGAACTATCCCACTAGTCTATGACAAAGAAAAGTTTTCCTTCCAGTATTTATATGGAGAAAAAGAATCCATAGTCACACAATACTCAGTATTCAGAGTAATACAATCTTTCTTCATTAGTGACAAACCCTTAATTATGAAGGAGCAAAGACTCATGGTGCATACTGAGAAGGGTAAGAAGCAAACATTTATTTCCTCTGCCTATGCCAAGGCAATTCCTTGGAACTCTGAATAAATCACATTGCACTTACTAGAGTGAAGTCAGATACTCTGTATGAAAAGTACTTAATTTCTAATCATTTTCCAATGCTTTCCTGAGTAAGTGGCAGAACAGAACATCTTCCTACAATATGCTCTATTGTTTGTGTAAATCAATTTTGGTATAAGAGCCAAGGGAACTATTTTCAGTAAATTATTCAACTAATGTAGCTCCTTTTTGTTCATGAGCAAACGTATTTTTGCAAATTTGTTTCACTTATGTATTTATGCAGCCTCCATTAAAATAGGATCAGAGCAAGTCGCAGTCCTTTAATATACGTTTGTCATCGTAAAACACTAGCCTACAAAGCAGTACATTTGAAACAGTCTTAACACATTATCAGTACTACTAATATATATTATTCCCACTGGTGGACAACACCACAAATTTACTATATGTTATACAAACAGTGTAATGTAAGAGTACCAAGACCTATTTTAGCGTGAACTGGGCCATTCATAGTCTCCCCTTGCACTGCACTGACGAGGTGCTAAATTCTGTTACCCAGACATATAGCTCCATCTATATGGTCTAAGCTACTCTGCCTGGCCTCTAGTAGCCACTCCACAAGAGTGCAGCTTCTTTCAAATAACATCTGAACATCCAGTTCAAATCGTATGGTCTCCATTGTATTGGGAGTTTTAACACCTTGATCATGTATAGGTTCCTAAAGGTATGCATGCAGCATCTTAATCATAACCCCGCCATTCAAAGTAGGTCTGGGGCATGTTTCTATACATGGAAATGTGCTAAATTACTGTTCTTGATCAGGTGGTGTTTCTTTATATTTTCTTGCTTAAGAAACTGCTGGGTTCTTATGATCTGGAAAATAAGCCACTAAAGTGAGTCTAAAAATGGAGACATCCAAAATCAAACCTTTAATCTATAACTTTGTTATCTCTTACTCACATTGAGCAACTGGTTATCTAAAATCACTTTATTTCCATTTAAGCCAGACTAGTATGTAGGCCTTACACAAATGAGATAAAGGATCACTCTACTTTTCTTCTTCCCCAATCAGTTAGCATAGTTTTAGACTGCTGAAGACATTTTCAAATTTCATATGGTTGCTTTTCAGATACATTTGAAATTTTTATCTAATTTTTATCTAACTTAAGGTATTAAGTAAATAAATGAATAAAAAATTATTTCTGAATGCTTATCCAAGTCCAAACTTGGATTTTTTCCCCAAATCTGTTTTTATTAGCCCAAGCCTGCCTAAGTGCTAGTAATCATAACATAGTGTAGATCAGGTTACAGTAGCTGACAGACAAAAAGTGAAAGAAATGCAGAGGTTTGGACGTATTACAAGAGTGAAGAAGGGATTTGAGAAAGTCTAAAGTTTTAGGAAGGCAAGTCCCATAGAAATTTCTCATGGATATCATTCTCAATCCTCCTGATTTTTTCTGATTGGATTGCAGCCAATAGACATAAATTTCTGTTCACAACTTGTGTAAAAGTGCAAAACAATTAAATAAATTGCAAAACAAAGAAATAAATTTGAAGACTGTGAAGAATTCCTGTTAGAAAATGCTATGATAGCAAAACATCATGAAAAGAGGAAAACAGACCCTGAAATTCTTAATAGTGAATGACAATGATAGACAAAATAATATATATGTTTTTAAATTTGCAAGAATCCTGCATAAATTTTAAGCTCACTTACACTTTTCTATATATTTCTATGGAGTTTATTTTTTACTTGAACTATAAGTTTGTGCCATGCTAATGGGAACGGCCTGTCCTTTCCTACATCAGTTTTAGATGTGGACACCTTGTCTTGGAGACACATCAAATGTCCTACAATTTGCAGGAGTTTAGGAAGATATGAGGTAGAACTACTGCACTCTACAGGCCAGAGGTCTTCAAAACTCATCTCCAAAAAGGGAAGAAATAGCTTGGGAAAACAGCTTTCAATAATAGGTGGGAAGCTTGCACTGGTTTTAAACTGCCTCAACTCCATTTCAGAATACATGTTCTTAAATTTTTGACAAAGAAACCAGTAGAGAAAGAGTCAACGCTTTATTCATAGCTGACCAGTGGATTCTGGTAGTGGATCCTGTGAATAGCTGAGGGTTTACAGTGTGAATCTTTGAAGGTTGCAACTAGTGAAAAGAAAATAAGGACATTGCTAAGAGATGAAATAGTAGGGAAATGTAATATCTTTTGTACAAAGATTCTGCTGACAACCATTAGCATTATTATCTGTGCCAACCAGGAAATGACTATCATTTTAGATGCTGTTTGACAGCTCTGATTTATTCCTGGAGAACTCAACTTCATTCTCACCAATTAACATAGCAGATCCATAACCAGCCTTAGACATGCCGTGTCTGTTCACAGGGGATTATCTATAAGCCACTTATTTCATGTCTGTCCATTCAAAGCAGCTGTACTTTGTGCAAGATTACAGCCTCTCAATATTATTCTAAAAACAGTCATGAAATACTAAAGCCTTTTTCTCCTGATGAAAAGCTTGTAGAAAAGAGAAAACATAATTTATCTAGCAAATGTATTTTTCACCAGCAGCAAATATATTTTCTATACAACAAATAGTCTCAGATTCCTTAAGGGAAGCCAGTCTCCTTCTTTCTTTCTCCTTCTCTCTCTGTCTGTCTTCTCTGTCTATCCCCCAAAACACATACACCCACCAAGAGCAACACCGAAGGAATCTATGGATAGCAACAGAAAAATTTGAATCACTGCAGCTAACAATATTGATTTTTATTTATAGCATCTTTCACTCCAAAGAAACCTATGGTACTTTAAAATGCCTATTCCTATATTAATGAATTATCCCACATACCTAGCCCTGCTGTGACTCGGTCCTTGGCAGACACACAACAGGATTCACTGATATTAACTCTTTAAGACTGAAAGTGGAGAACTTGATAGTCCATCTACTTGAAACTTTAGGTAGATAGATTTTACTTAGCTTCACTGGCATTTGGGAAAGCCATTCGGTGATCATGAGATATTCAGTGCCCAAGGTCATTTGCTGCTGCATAATAACCCCAAACTACTTTCAACAGTGGTCTTGTATGTCCTGAACCCTTAGAACTACCTACAGAACAAAGGATGATACCTTACATTGCAAACTGTGTAGAGAACTTTCCCCGAAAATTCTTTCAGAGCTGTTTAGCAAAGTTTAATAACATTGTCTAAGAAGTTTCCCCAGGGGAAGCCTCACCCATTAATTTGAGTTGGTGAGTGTCACCTCTGGACTTTGAGGTTGATGACTCTCCCAGGTTAGCGCTGGCGCTAAGGCAGGGGCTCCTAATAAAGTTCTAAGGGTTCCTTCACCTGTAGTTGCTTCTCTGGGATCATTTGTGTTCATGAAGATGAGCCTTTAATCACACAACCTAGCATACAGGGGTGGTGTAATTTACCTTGGTCGATCCAAGGAGCTTTGTCAGAACAGTAGTTACTGTTACTTTTAAATAAATTTAAATGTAATTTTGAAACACATTCTGCATACAGTGCTGCTTTGGCATTGGAAACCCTAATGCAGCCCAGGCTAATTTGCACATACTAAGCCCCTGTGGACCCAAAACTTTCTTCATAGAAACCAAGGAAGGGCTAGCAAGACTTTACCATATGTGATTATATTCTTATTAATTATTTGGTTCTTTCTAAATACTAGTCTATTGGGATGTCATTACAAGTAAAACACAGCTCCATTTCTGCCTCACACATCACTATCACATTATAAGCACTATGTGTACACCTATAGATGCTGTATTTTGATGCACAGTGGCCATTTGACTCCTTCATACTCCATACAATTAATACTCTTGGCCTGCTACTCCTGTAATTGTGTCCAATGTGTGTGCAGGAGGACTAGTTTGGTTACTGTATTCTCATATAACACAGAGAAAAAAAGTTATTTACCTGTCTGCATCTAATTAATCACAGTATGTTATTAGTATGCTGATTCCAAAGTGAAGGGGTGGAGCAACAACACAACTTATGCCCTTTCACATCCAGAAATTATGATGATAGCACACCTGACTACAGCAGAAGAAAGGACAGAGGGCTGTTGAACCCATATAGACAGAAGATCTTAAAGAACTATGTTTATAAAAAAAGTAAGCAAATTCTCTTTGTTCTTCAAGCACTTGCTTGTATGTTCCATTCTAGTAACTAAAAAGGGACTTGTTAAAGGACAGCAGGCTTGTGCTCAAAGTATAAATTGTAAAGCAATTGCAAAGTACTTTTTCCAAATCAAGTATCCAAACAAGTTGTCCTACAAGCTATCCTACCACCTTCTTTATGTTGATTAAATGTCCCAATGGAAGAAACACTACATATATTTATAAATTATATACGTTAGTGACAAGGGCACATGGAAATAACTAGAAGGAAATTCCTGAAAATCCACTATAGAAAGATGTTTTACACCTAAATTTCAATGAGGTGGTTACTTCTAGAGCAAGTGCTTACATTTCCAATTCAGTCAGTGGAGAGCAGCAGAGCAGAGCCCTTGGAGACCACCAAAGGAAGATTTCTGAAGCAATTCCTGTCCAAAACCACAATCACCAAAATAGCCATTTATGAAATGAATAGTCTGTTAAAATGTTTTTATGTGTATGCTGACAAATCCAGTGGCAAATAGGAAAAGAGATGAGAACCAGTCAAGCTGTTTCTCTAAGAGATTGATGAAAAGAAGGGAAAGAAAAAGAGGAAATCACCCTTTTTGTTCAATACTTGCGTGATGCTCATAGCAAGCGGTGAAAGAAACGAATGGTGACATAATAGCTAGATCAATCTGTTCTTACTTGAGATACTTTAAAATTATTGCTAAATACATTGCTTGAAGTTAAAGGTAAGGATGAGATACATCATTCCAGACCTGAATCTCAAAATGTGAGTTGTTTGAATTTTAAATACTTTTTTCAGAGGTAAATCAAAAGCATCTCTCTTTCAGCTCTCTTTCTATTTGGAAATGGTCATTTAGGAGCCTATATATATCAGCCTATTTTTATTCCATGAGATGAGCAAGGTCTGAAGAGCTAGGTGCAGCCTCAATGTCCAAAGGTATTTTACTTCGCAGATGACGAATTCTGTAATCATTCACCTTTCATCACCATCATACCTGACCACAAATCACCTCACTTAAAGCATTACCTCAAAATGTAATCACATCCTGACTTCGATTGCTACTAAAATCTGTATTAAAAGAGTTAGATTCCTTTAAAAATTTCAGCTTTCAGATTAACATACACTTCAGGTACTACAGGAAGATATAGTGTTCAAGATTGCACCATAGAACACTAATTAAGCTCTACAGTTACTTTTGCCTAGTTACTAAAATACATAAAAAATTCATGAGGAAAATACTTCTTGACAAAATTGTAAACATCAATTATACAACATCATATTGTAAAAATGACAAAAGTTTAATAAACAAAATTGTTCACTGAATACCATTGAACCTCTGTGTTAAAGTTATGATTCCTTAAAGTAAGACTCTAAAACAGACAAAATAATTGCAAATGTGTTTTGGGCTTAACACAAAATAGATGTTAAGGGTTTAGCAAGTTTTTAGCAGGTTTGTTTCTAACAGCTTCAGCAAAGTGTCAAAGTGGAATAAAATCTTGTATTTGATAATCTTTGGTATAGTAAAAGCTAACATTTTCAAATTATCAAAGAAGATTGCTGACATAACCAATAAAAAGACTCCTAAGTAGAACAAAATGCCACTCTAAACAAGAAGGCACTTCAGTCACATGAGTAGCTCTGTTGTCTTAAATGGAACTACCCAGGCACATGATTCAGAATTCTTTAAGAAAATCCAAGTATGTTACATCTAATTTTTCAGTAGCATTTTAAACAGAAACTAATAAATCACAATGATTTTACCAGAACCAAAGTTTGCTCCTAATTCATTGATTCTCTTAAGAGTTTTAAAACCGTCTTCAGCTAGTAAATTCAGGTGATAATAATAGGTACTGCTGAGAGGTGAAAACCACTCAGCTGGCCAAAATAGATTTCTCACTGCACACCCACTTCTTTAGTAGGTCTCTCAGTGAATAATGTACAGAGCAACTTTCTGTTTGCTTACTTGCCTCTCCTGCTTTTAGCAGCTAGCAGAAAGAAGGATGTCTAAGCACCTTACATAAACTGTTGTTCATGGCCATGTGATTAGCAGAATACTAATAGGATCACTTCTGTATATCACTTCAGATCAATGAAGGGAAGAGGACTGACACAACAACAGGCATACTCCACCTATTTGCAAGTAACCTAGGATCACAGTGGAAACTGCATATATTGACAAGCCTTGGAGCACTCACGTATATCCTCCAATATATATATAGGACTGCACAGGACAGCATTCCCCAAAGCAGACAGCTGCCTTAGTTCTTGCAGCCCCTATTGGGATTTCAGAGGTGGCAACAAAATGTGGAGTATATATGGATACATGGGGTCCCTTCCACAGAAGCACAGTGAGAATGGAAGAATCTGAGAATCTGAGTTTTTCTATTGTGCAGCTGTACAATCTTCCACTCACAGTTGCACGCAGACCACTGAGCTCATGAAGGAAGACAGTGAGGGAGCCTGTGTAATAAAAATGTGAAAAATAATTGAAAAATTGTTTTACCAGTCAGAGCATTCAAACTTCAGGCTGCATCAAAGATGTATAATGGTCTGAAAAAGTGTGAATTGAGCAGCAGTTGACAACTTTTCTCACCCAGCAATTGGAGCACATCAAAATCATGTAGGTAATGCTCCTTTAAACCCACAAAACTGAGATTTTATAACTTCAGGTAATATGTAAGAGCCAGCATACATAGTACATAACCAAATCATCCTGGGTAGAATGCAAAACTGCAAACTATACAATTTCTCTTCAGAAAAAGGTATTAGAAAGGCTTGCATAAACTTCTATCTAAATTCTGACCCACAGCTCTCTTCACCATGAATGTATGAATGTTTGCTGTGGTTTAATCAAGCAGATTTTAAAACTACTCTGGTTTCAGGTACATCTACCTAAAGAAGTTCTTCAGGAAGTATAAGAAAAAAAATCAGGAAAAAATTCTAAAAGTTTACATAAATATTGCTACAGTATTTTTTTTAATCTAATAAAAGTGACTCCTTAGTGGACATTGGTTTGTTGTCAACTGACATACGAAATGGTAATTCAGCTAACATTTGTGCTTTCATTCATAATAATAATGTCTTTAAAGCAATGCTTAGAGAAAATTGGGAGCAGAGTATTTAAAAGGGGTTTTCTATTCCTTTTGCTTACAAAAAAAGTCCTTCATTTCTAGTTGCAATTTTTTTTTTAATTTATCTCTTGCTAGGAGTTGGATGAGGTTGACCAAGTGGAAATACTGATAGCCATTTTCTGACAGACTTGGAAGCATCGCACAACTAGTTAACAGTAATTTCACTTCTACTCCTCCATTCTATTGTGTCAATTACTTTGGAGGACTTCTTTAAAACACAGTGAAAAAATTGTTTTCTGGTGAGTTTCTCTTGATCTATAAGACAACTCAAACTTTTCTTGGGTTTTCGATGTTCAAAATAACTCATCAAAGATAAACTTATGCTAAAGTTTTTTAGTGATTAATAATACCTGTATCATCTTAATGCAATTAAGGATGCAAGTCTCCTCTTCTTGAGTAATCCAATACTAGAAAAACAAACAAAAGAACAAACAGAAACAAACAACATTTCATAACAATAACAGATGCATGAAAATAGGAAGGTGGGTGCTGATGAATTTTCATGGCAGTAATATGATATTAACTCCAATGAAATTTTCTCATGAAAATGGATTAAAGAGAGTTTTGTAAACTGACACTCTGAAGAATAAAAGGTTACTATGAAACCAAAGGTCATTAGCTGGAAAAAATGTTGATATAGGTATGTAAACCATAGGTTTAAATAAACAACAGTTATCATCCTTTTCTAGGCATTATGAAGTTTCTTCAGTAGAGCTCTTTCTCTTTACATTTCTCCAAGTCTTCACATAAACCTAGACAAAGTTTCAAGAGATTGTTGTGATAGGGATTTGGTGTTCAGACAGAAGGACGGAATTCGGCAGAAGAGGTATTTCAGATCATCTGAATTACTTCAATGAAATATTTCTTCCTTAAAATTATTGCATTTATAAATTATAAAATTCTGTAACACATTATTTTTGAATGTACTATAAAACATTAAGAACACCTGAGCCAACAAGTCTATAGCAAATGTAGCAGCTTATACTTTAAGCTTAGACTTTAAGTTACAGTTGATTGACTCAGTAATTATAAAATGGAAATGTACACCACACAGAGCTGTAGGTGCATCAGTGCATCTTTTTCTAAAGTGCATCCAAAACACTCTAGCAGAGATAAAGTAAATTGCCAGAACTTATATTAGCATACTTTTTTCACCAGGAAACAAGTTAGTTAAGTTCTGGGTGAAAAGTAAAATATGTGTGTGGTTGTTCCCTTTCACAGGTACACAGACAGCTACTCTCTGCAAACACCATCCCTCTGCTGAACAGAGAGCAACAATTCCATGCAACGCTACAGGCTTGGGGAAGAATGGCTGGAAAGCTGCACAGCAGAAAAGGATATGGAGGTGCTGGTCAACAGCCAGCTCAATATAAGCCAGCAGTGTGCCTAGATCACCAAGAAGGCCAAGAGCATCCTGGCTTGTATCACAGAAAGTGTGGCCAGCAGCACTAGGGAAGTGATTGTCCCCCTGTACTCAGCACTGGTGAGGTCGCATCTCAAATACTGTATTCAGTTTTGGGCTCCTCACTACAAGAAAGACATTGAGGTGCTGGAGAGCATCCAAAGAAGGGCAAAGAAGTTGGTGAAGGGTCTAGAGAACAAGTCCCTTGAGGAGCGACTGAGGGAACTGAGGTTATTTAGTCTGTAAAAAAGGAAGCTGAGGGGAGACCTTCTTGCTCCCTACAATTACCCGAAAGGCAGTTGTTGTGAGGTAGATGTTGGTCTCTTCTCCCAAGTGACAAGCAACATGAAAAGAGGAAATGGCTTCATTTAGAATCATAGAATAATAGAATAGTTAGGGTTGGAAAAGACCTTGAGATCATCTAATTCCAACTCCCCTGCCATGGGCAGGGACACCTGACACTAAACCATGTCACCCAAGGCCTCATCCAACCTGGCCTTGAACACTGCCAGGGATGGAGCATTCACAACCTCCCTGGGAAAACCATTCCAGTGCCTCACCACCCTCTCAGTAAAGAATTTCTTCCTTATATCCAACCTAAACTTCCCTTGTTTAAGTGTGAACCCGTTACCCCTTGTCCTGTCACTACAGTCCCATATGAAGAGTCCATCCCTAGCATCCTTGTAGGCCCCCTTCAGATACTGGAAGACTGCTATGAGGTCTCCACGCAGCCTTCTCTTCTCCAGGCTCAACAGCCCCAACTTTCTCAGCCTGTCTCCATACAGGACGTGCTCCAGTCCCCTGATCATCCTCGTGGCCCTCCTCTGGACTTGTTCCAACAGTTCCATGTCCTTTTTATGTTGAGGACACCAGAACTGCACACAATACTTCAAGTGAGGGCTCACGAGAGCAGAGTAGAGGGGCAGGATCACCTCCTTCAACCTGCTGGTCACGCTCCTTTTGATGCAGCCCAGGATACCGTTGGCTTTCTGGGCTGCGAGCGCACATTGCTGGCTCATGTTCATTTTTTCATCAACCAACACCCCCAAGTCCTTCTCTGCAGGGCTGCTCTGAATCTCTTCTCTGCCCAACCTGTAGCTGTGCCTGGGATTGCTCCGACCCAGGTGTAGGACCTTGCACTTGGCATGGTTAAACTTCATGAGGTTGGCATCAGCCCACCTCACAAGCGTGTCCAGGTCCCTCTGGATGGCATCCCTTCCCTCCGGCGTATCAACCGAACCACGCAGCTTGGTGTCATTGGCAAACTTGCTGAGGGCGCACTCAATCCCACATTTTCCATGTCAGCGACAAAGATGTTGAACAAGACCGGTCCCAACACCAGTCCCTGAGGAACATCACTCATTACCGGTATGCAGCCGGACATCAAGCCGTTGACCACAACTCTTTGCGTGCGGCCATGCAGACAGTTCTTTATCCACCGAGTGGTCCACCCATCAAATTGATGTCTCTCCAATTTAGAGACAAGGATGTCATGTGGGACAGTGTCAAAGGCTTTGCACAAGTCCAGATAGATGACGTCAACTGCTCTGCCCCTGTCCATCAGTTTCGTAGCCCCATCATAGAAGGCCACAAAATTGGTCAGGCAGGATTTCCCCTTAGTGAAGCCATGCTGGCTGTCACCAGCCACCTCCTTGTTTTTCATGTGCCTTAGCATGTCTTCCAGGAGAATCTGCTCCAAGAGTCTGCCAGGCACAGAGGTGAGACTGACAGGTCTGTAATTCCCCGGGTCATCCATTTTCCCCTTCTTGAAAATGGGGGTTATATTTCCCTTTTTCCAGTCGTCAGGAACTTCACCTGACTGCCATGATTTTTCAAATATGATGGCCAGTGGCTTAGCAACTTCATTCGCCAGCTGCTTCAGGACCCGCGGATGGATTTATTTCGTCAGGTCCCATGGACTTGTGTACATTAAGGTTTTTAAGATGGTCTCTAACCAGATCCTCTCCTACAGTGGGCCTAGGGTCTTCATTCTCACAGTCCTTGCGTTCGCCTTCCAAGACTTGGGTGGTGCGGTCAGAGCCTTTGCCAGTGAAGACTGAGGCAAAGAAGTCATTAAGAACCTCAGCCTTCTCCAAATCCTGGGTAGCCAGTTCTTCCGATATCTTCCGAAGGGGGCCTACGTTGTCCCTAGTCTGTCTTTTACTCGCTACATACCTATAGAATCCCTTCCTGTTATCCTTAACATCCCTAGCCAAGTTCAATTCTAACTGGTCCTTAGCCTTCCTCACCTGGTCCCTAGCTTCCCGGACAGCATCTCTGTATTCTTCCCAGGCCGCCTGTCCCTGCTTCCACCTTCTATAAGCCTCTTTTTTCCTTTGAATTTTCCTCAGCAGCTCCTTATCCATCCAAGGAGGTCTCCTGGCCCTCCTGCTGCACTTCCTTGTAGTTGGGATGCAACGCTCCTGAGCTTGCAGTAGGTGATCCTTGAATAACAACCAAGAGTCTTGGGCCCCCCTACCCTCTAGGGCTGTGTCCCATGGAATCTTATTAAGCAGGTTCCTGAAGAGGCCAAAGTCTGCTCTCTTGAAGTCCAGGGCAGTGAGCTTGCTGCACGCTCTTCCCACTGTCCCAAGGATCTCGAACTACACCATGTCATGATCACTGCAACCAAGGCTGCCCTGGAGCGTCACATTTCTAACCAGCCCTTCCCTGTTGGTGAGCACGAGGTCAAGCATGGCACCTCTCCTTGTCGGCTCCTCTATTACTTGCAGAAGGAAGTTGTCTTCCACACAATCGAGGAACCTCCTGGATTGCTTGTGCCGGGCCGTACCTTCACTCCAACAGATGTCAGGGTGGTTGAAGTCTCCCATGAGAACAAGGGCCTGTGAGCGTGAGGCTGTTCCTATCTGCCTGTAGAGCACTTCATCCACAGATTCCTCTTGATCAGGTGGTCTGTAACAGATCCCCACAGTAATGTCTCCCATCGCTGCTCTCCCTTTAACCCTGACCCACAAACTCTCTGTCGACTGCTCACACGTCCCCAGACAGAGTTCCATACTCTCCAGCCTATCCCTAACATCAATAGCAACTCCCCCTCCCCGCCTGCCAGACCTGTCTTTTCTATAGAGCCTGTAACCTTCCATTCCAACACTCCAGTCGTAGGAGCCATCCCACCATGTTTCTGTGATGCCTACTATATCATACTCCCATAGTCGTGCACACATCTCTAATTCCTCTTGTTTGTTTCCCATGCTATGGGCATTTGTATAGAGGCATCTGAGCAGAGCTCCAAATGAAGCCGGCTCATTGGCTGGAGCGGCTGGAATATCTCTGCATTGCTCCGAGCATTTATTGTAGGTGCTGGCAACTGACTGGGTGCGTTGGGATGAAACAATGCACCCCGCCCCCAACACATCTAGTTTAAAGCAACCTTGACCAGCCTGGCAAGCCTCCTACCAAAACCACTCTTCCTCTTCTTTGTCAGATCAGCTCCACCAGCCCCCAGTAGACCTGGCCTACTAACTTGGGTCCCGTATTCAAAACACCCAAACCCCTGACTATGGCACCACCCTTTTAACCATTAATAACTTGGCCAATCCTCCTAGCTTTTTGAAGGTCTGCCCCTGTGTCCTGGAGAATTGATGAAAAGACAATCTGAGCTCCAGAGCCCCTAACCACCTCTCCCAGGGCTCTGTAGTCCTTCTTTATGTTCTCCAGGCTACTGCTATCAACATCACTAGCACTCACATGGATCACCAGAAGTGGGTAATAGTCCGTGGGTCTCACTAGAGCAGGCAAGGGAGGTTGTCCTGGTTCAGCAGTAGCAGTCATTTTTTCTCCTTCTTAGTAGCTGGTGCAGTGCTGTGGTTTTGACTTTCGGCCTGGGAACAGAGCTGAAAAACCCGATGTTTTTAGTTGCTGGTCAGAATGTTTACTCTGACCAAGGACTCTGTGAGTCTCATGCTCTGCCAGGGAGGAGGGGAAGCTGGGAGGAAGCAGAGACAGGACACCTGACCCAAACTAGCCAAAGAGGTATTCCATACCACAGCACATCATGCCAAGGATGTAGAACGGAGAGTTGCTGGAAGGGCTAGATCACTGCTGGGTGGGGGAGTTATCAGTCGGCGGGTGGTGAGGTGTTGTATTCTCTTCCCTTGTTATTTCCTTTATCATTATTATTATTGGTGGTAGCAGTAGTGATTTGTGTTATACCTTAGTTATTAAACTGTTCTTATCTCAACCCCTGGGAGTTGCATTCTTTCGATTCTCCTCCCTGTCCCTCCAGGAGCGGGGGGAAGAAAGGGGAGGAGGGGAAGTAGACAGCGTGGTTCTAATTTACAGCCTGGGCTTAAACCACAACAGAGGTTTAGATTGAATATTAGGAAAAATTTCTTTGCCCAAAGTGTTGTCAAACATTGGAACAGGCTGCCCAGAGCAGTGCTTGAGTCATCATCCTTGGAGGTATTTAAAAGATGGGTAGATTTGGCACTTAAGGACATGATTTATTTCCCACTAATTTTGGCAGTGCTAGGTTAACAATTGGACTCAATGATCTTAAAGATCTCTCCCAGCATAAGCGATTGTATGATTCTAAAAGATTGCAATTACTCATCAAAAAAGAAAATAACCCAGCAGAACTGTAATTTTAAACTATTTAAGCTAGCCTAGTCCATTTTTCTTGGAAAAGGTTAGGGAGTGTTCACATGAGCAGTGTGCAGGCAGATATAAGAGGGCAATCAACTTTGACAGCAAAACAAGGAGCTGAGGGCAATAACCTTTACCATCAGAAAAGCCAGATGGTTTTTCCATGCCACAAGGCTACAGAAACCTCAAGTGCTCCAGGAATGCAAACCTTCAATCAAGACAAATTTTGAGCAGTCAAGAGAAAAAAAACCCAAATACCACCAGTGCTACTGACAAGCAGTAGTCATAATTCATCCTAGCATCAAAAAGGCAGATGGTTCATATAACAAGAAAAATCAATAGTATTTGTCATACTTAATGTTGACATTTTTTAAACTTCTCTATATTTGCAGGGCAAAGGCCAGCCAAGCTATGCATATTTCATCTGCTGGAAGATACAACGACCTTACCATTTTGCCCTTTTTCAACCCTGACCTTTTAAGACTACAGTGAAGAGGCAATAATTATTAAAGAAGGAATAGATATTCACATGAGCATAAACTATTTTTTCACTACAATTTGTTACCTAATTCTTCTATTTAAAGAGTAATACGATTCTGGCTGTTTTCATCATCTAAAAAGGGGCTTTATGTTTCCTGGGTTTTTATTAATTTGCCAACCTGTCAATCTAGATTGTATGTCTTCAGAAGACCAAGGTTATTCCTGGAAAGTAGCATTCCTTAGTGTTTACCCTGTTCACATCAGGACTGTAAGTTCCAGCTGAGGAAGGAGTACAGAGTGGTGAAGATTCTCAGGAAGAACATGATGACCTGATGTGATACATCATGAATAAGGCAAGGTAATTTCCTTTTGAGATTATTTTTTTCCAGTGGTTGTATCAGTATATGGGCTTGATAACAAAAAACTAGTTGTGTGTCTTAGTTACCAAATGAATTATAACTTAGTTTTTGTGCAAGTGATCATAAAACAATATTTTCCAACAGCCACTAAAAGACTTAGTCCTTTCACTTCAGTTACTATTTGTCCATTTTTTATTTTCAATACATGATATGAGCTACCGACTTCTTCACTCCATTTCACCTCTATTCTTGCAATCAGCGACCTGTCGTTCAACCAATCACTTTTACTTTCCTTAATTTTCCTTCTTTATGTTCCTTTCCCCACCAATTTTTTTCAGCTGCTGACCACTTAATCACCCATCCCCTTTTAATGTGTTCTAAATAAAAGGAGTGAAAACCAAAATTCAGTTTCCAGTTTGCTTCTCCTTTTGTCTCCAACAGTACCTTCCTATGATCGGCCTGGAATTCTGGATTTCATTTTAGCTACATGCAGCACAAAGCAAGGTTTTGTGATGGCTGTTTCCATGTTTTTGGTAGCTGGGGACTGGTTCTACTAGATGCACAGTGCTGTTTGTTCACATTAATCTGAGTGATCTGAAACTCTCAGCATCCAAAGGCTTGGGTACTGAAATGACAGGAGACTCTGGAAAAAGACAAAAACAAAAGCCTGCTACTCACTGAAGTCAGCACGGATTTAGCTTGTTCCTTCAGCTAAAGTTCACTCGGAGTCTTTATTTGCTGAAAAAGTCTCATCTACTGTATAAATAGTGAAATTAAGGCAGAGCATGACTTAAATTGCTGTTGACTTCTACATAACCATAGTTGCTAAACTACAGAATTCAGTGATGTTCATAGAAAATGAGCTGCTTTATTAATAAATGCTTACTGAAAGCCATACTCAATGAGATTTAGCATGTTTACATGAAGTATCTCTTTAAGGCTAACCTACAAACTCGCAGTTTGGCAACATAAAAACACTAGGCATAGTGCCATATTGTAATAACCAGGTAGCAGAAATATTTTGAAATGCCTTCCAAAAATGAACACAATACCTATTTGCACTAGCGCAAGTCCTTTTGGATTCACAATAGAGCCAAATTACCTCCCTTTATTTTTTTCCTGTATGGCACGTGCTGAAAAATTAATTAATATACTTCATCTTCTAAAAACAGATATTGTCAAATTTATGAAGGTGATTCACAGTATCACAGTATCACAGTATGTTAGAGATTGGAAGGGACCTCAAAAGATCATCTAGTCCAATCCCCCTGCCGGAGCAGGAACACCTAGACAAGGTTACACAGGAATGTGTCCAGGCGGGTTTTGAATGTCTCCAGAGAAGGAGACTCCACAACCCCCCTGGGCAGCCTGTTCCAGTGTTCTGTCACCCTCACTGAGAAGAAGTTTCTTCTCAAGTTTAAGTGGAACCTCTTGTGTTCCAGTTTATACCCATTACCCCTTGTCCTATCATTGTTTGCCACTGAGAAGAGCCTGGCTCCATCCTCGTGACACTCCCCCTTTATATATTTATATACACTAATAAGGTCCCCCCGCAGTCTCCTCTTCTCCAAACTATAGAGACCCAGCTCCCTCAGCCTTTCCTCATAAGGGAGATGCTCCACTCCCTTAATCATCTTAGTTGCCCTGCGCTGGACTCTCTCCAGCAGGTCCCTGTCCTTCTTGAACTGAGGGGCCCAGAACTGGGCACAATATTCCAGGTGCGGTCTCACCAGGGCAGAGTAGAGGGGAAGGAGGACCTCTCTCGACCTACTGACCACCCCCCTTCTAATACACCCCAGGATGCCATTGGCCTTCTTGGCCACAAGGGCACAGTGTTGGCTCATGGTCATCCTGCCATCCACTAGGACCCCCAGGTCCCTCTCCCCTACACTACTCTCTAACAGGTCGTTCCCCAACCTATACTGGAACCTGATTATTTCTATAATAATTACTGAAACAAAAAACTAATTGACCATGACTAAAGGTCATTTATAACACATTCCTTTTGTGAACCATGCCTGAATCTGACTCCTTAATTTTGCTTGTCTGGTGTCCATTCTCTTCTTTTGCCACCAGAAAGTTGTTTTAAAATGAGATATTGACTATGAAAAGTTCATGTAACAATCAGTTTATTTACAATAATTTCCTTCTTATAAACAAGGACTCACACAACTAAATAACATTATAACCAATGTGAGTTAGTTAATCCATGCTTTGACAATTCAAATATGCATATAAGAAGCGACTCTCTTTCTGTATGTAGTTTTCTTGGATTGCCATTTTATTCAGTGTTTTAGAGCACACAGTAATAATAAAATGCATTAGACATAATTCATTTCCAATACTGTCATCTACATTTTAATAGGTCTCAAAATTAAAGAGAAGAAAAATGACAAAGACTTATGATAGTTAATACAAATTTCAATTTATACACTTCATTTTAAACTATATTCTAGGCTGTTAACTAGGGGCAAAAAGGGCCTGTGATAACAAGATCCCCTCTCTGGGAAGGACCAAGGCAAAGAAAAACTGGTGCTATGTGAAATATACAGGTAAAACTGGCACAAATATATTCTCAATTCACTAAAAAATAGCAACGAAAACTGATGAAGGGCATGAAGCATACTTCATATACAGTCAGAAAGCTTTCTTGATATGTAATGAAATCTCAAAAAATAAAAGAAAAACAACCCACTCTGCCTTATTAAGGGGTTATTGATATCAAAGGTGGAACTGTCTCAGTGCTATTTAAAGGTTTGAGAGACCGATCGCTCTGGAGAGTGCTTTGCACCTTCCTGGGTTAGATATCTGAGCCCAGTAGGGTGAATCACTCCATTTACATCTCAGCTGACTACTGAAGGAGCTGAGACAACAAGCTTAGATGAGGTAGCTTACTGTCCAAGAGCACATTAGGAGAAATAAATGTCTCCCAGCAAATGTTTATCTGCAGTGCAGATGGGGCTGCATTTGAATACAGGAAGACATATCTGCTTCAAGCTTAAGTTTACTAGCACAAGATAACAGCAACGAAAAGTTGATAACAGAGGCTTCAACAAGAGAGACACCCTTGCTGGTCACTGGCTTACATTCAAGGAAAGGTACCATATGATCACTATGCTGATGAGATTAAACTTGAAGGGTTTTTTACCAGTCATATAATTAAAGCTCTCCTTCTCACAAACACTTGCCTGAAGCTTAGAGGTGACCATTTCATGTCAGATTAACACAAAAAAAAATTCTTCATAGAAGGAGTGAGAACTGTTTCTATCTCTAATACATGGAAACACCAATTTACAGGAAATCCTGTGTTTTAATAATTTAGTTTTACCTATGCAGAGATAAAAAAATAGCAGAATAAATGAACATTGCCCAGTACTTAGGTGGGCTAAGCTAGATGCAGTGCTTGACTAAAAAGTGGCCTTTTATAATGGAGTGATTGCATCAGTGGACAAGGGAAGAGCAGTGGATGTCATCTACCTGGACTATTTTAAGGCCTCTGATATACTCCTGTACAACATTCTTGATACTAAATTGGAGAGATATGGGTTTCATCAATGGATCATTAGATGGAGCTCTGCTCAGATGCCTCTATACAAACGCCCATAGCATGGGAAACAAACAAGAGGAATTAGAGATGTGTGCACGACTATGGGAGTATGATATAGTAGGCATCACAGAAACATGGTGGGATGGCTCCTACGACTGGAGTGTTGGAATGGAAGGTTACAGGCTCTATAGAAAAGACAGGTCTGGCAGGCGGGGAGGGGGAGTTGCTATTGATGTTAGGGATAGGCTGGAGAGTATGGAACTCTGTCTGGGGACGTGTGAGCAGTCGACAGAGAGTTTGTGGGTCAGGGTTAAAGGGAGAGCAGCGATGGGAGACATTACTGTGGGGATCTGTTACAGACCACCTGATCAAGAGGAATCTGTGGATGAAGTGCTCTACAGGCAGATAGGAACAGCCTCACGCTCACAGGCCCTTGTTCTCACGGGAGACTTCAACCACCCTGACATCTGTTGGAGTGAAGGTACGGCCCGGCACAAGCAATCCAGGAGGTTCCTCGATTGTGTGGAAGACAACTTCCTTCTGCAAGTAATAGAGGAGCCGACAAGGAGAGGTGCCATGCTTGACCTCGTGCTCACCAACAGGGAAGGGCTGGTTAGAAATGTGACGCTCCAGGGCAGCCTTGGTTGCAGTGATCATGACATGGTGTAGTTCGAGATCCTTGGGACAGTGGGAAGAGCGTGCAGCAAGCTCACTGCCCTGGACTTCAAGAGAGCAGACTTTGGCCTCTTCAGGAACCTGCTTAATAAGATTCCATGGGACACAGCCCTAGAGGGCAGGGGGGCCCAAGACTCTTGGTTGTTATTCAAGGATCACCTACTGCAAGCTCAGGAGCGTTGCATCCCAACTACAAGGAAGTGCAGCAGGAGGGCCAGGAGACCTCCTTGGATGGATAAGGAGCTGCTGAGGAAAATTCAAAGGAAAAAAAGAGGCTTATAGAAGGTGGAAGCAGGGACAGGCGGCCTGGGAAGAATACAGAGATGCTGTCCGGGAAGCTAGGGACCAGGTGAGGAAGGCTAAGGACCAGTTAGAATTGAACTTGGCTAGGGATGTTAAGGATAACAGGAAGGGATTCTATAGGTATGTAGCGAGTAAAAGACAGACTAGGGACAACGTAGGCCCCCTTCGGAAGATATCGGAAGAACTGGCTACCCAGGATTTGGAGAAGGCTGAGGTTCTTAATGACTTCTTTGCCTCAGTCTTCACTGGCAAAGGCTCTGACCGCACCACCCAAGTCTTGGAAGGCGAACGCAAGGACTGTGAGAATGAAGACCCTAGGCCCACTGTAGGAGAGGATCTGGTTAGAGACCATCTTAAAAACCTTAATGTACACAAGTCCATGGGACCTGACGAAATAAATCCATCCGCGGGTCCTGAAGCAGCTGGCAAATGAAGTTGCTAAGCCACTGGCCATCATATTTGAAAAATCATGGCAGTCAGGTGAAGTTCCTGACGACTGGAAAAAGGGAAATATAACCCCCATTTTCAAGAAGGGGAAAATGGATGACCCAGGGAATTACAGACCTGTCAGTCTCACCTCTGTGCCTGGCAGACTCTTGGAGCAGATTCTCCTGGAAGACATGCTAAGGCACATGAAAAACAAGGAGGTGGCTGGTGACAGCCAGCATGGCTTCACTAAGGGGAAATCCTGCCTGACCAATTTTGTGGCCTTCTGTGATGGGGCTACGAAACTGATGGACAGGGGCAGAGCAGTTGATGTCATCTACCTGGACTTGTGCAAAGCCTTTGACACTGTCCCACATGACATCCTTGTCTCTAAATTGGAGAGACATCAATTTGATGGGTGGACCACTTGGTGGATAAAGAACTGTCTGCATGGCCGCACGCAAAGAGTTGTGGTCAACGGCTTGATGTCCGGCTGCATACCGGTAATGAGTGATGTTCCTCAGGGATCGGTGTTGGGACCAGTCTTGTTCAACATCTTTGTCGCTGACATGGAAAATGTGGGATTGAGTGCGCCCTCAGCAAGTTTGCCAATGACACCAAGCTGCGTGGTTCGGTTGATACGCCGGAGGGAAGGGATGCCATCCAGAGGGACCTGGACACGCTTGTGAGGTGGGCTGATGCCAACCTCATGAAGTTTAACCATGCCAAGTGCAAGGTCCTACACCTGGGTCGGAGCAATCCCAGGCACAGCTACAGGTTGGGCAGAGAAGAGATTCAGAGCAGCCCTGCAGAGAAGGACTTGGGGGTGTTGGTTGATGAAAAAATGAACATGAGCCAGCAATGTGCGCTCGCAGCCCAGAAAGCCAACGGTATCCTGGACTGCATCAAAAGGAGCGTGACCAGCAGGTTGAAGGAGGTGATCCTGCCCCTCTACTCTGCTCTCGTGAGCCCTCACTTGAAGTATTGTGTGCAGTTCTGGTGTCCTCAACATAAAAAGGACATGGAACTGTTGGAACAAGTCCAGAGGAGGGCCACGAGGATGATCAGGGGACTGGAGCACGTCCTGTATGGAGACAGGCTGAGAAAGTTGGGGCTGTTGAGCCTGGAGAAGAGAAGGCTGCGTGGAGACCTCATAGCAGTCTTCCAGTATCTGAAGGGGGCCTACAAGGATGCTAGGGATGGACTCTTCATATGGGACTGTAGTGACAGGACAAGGGGTAACGGGTTCACACTTAAACAAGGGAAGTTTAGGTTGGATATAAGGAAGAAATTCTTTACTGAGAGGGTGGTGAGGCACTGGAATGGTTTTCCCAGGGAGGTTGTGAATGCTCCATCCCTGGCAGTGTTCAAGGCCAGGTTGGATGAGGCCTTGGGTGACGTGGTTTAGTGTCAGGCGTCCCTGCCCATGGCAGGGGGGTTGGAACTAGATGATCTCAAGGTCCTTTCCAACCCTAACTATTCTATGATTCTATGATTCTATGATAAGGAATCAGGTAGATGACCGGATTCAAGGAGTTACAGCCAGTGTCCAAGTGGATATTGGTAATGAGTGGTGTCCTTCAAGAGTCCATACTGGGACTAATTCTACTTAATATCTTCATCAATGACAAAGACACCCTCAGCAAGCCTGCAGATGACACCAAGCTGAGTATTGCAGTCAATTCACTTAGAAGAAAGGATGTCATCCAAAGTGACCTTCAGAGGCTGGAGGAGTGGGCCTATGCAAACCTCAAGAATTTCAACAAGGCCAAGTGCAAGGTTCTGCACCTGGGCTGGGGCAATCCCTACTATCAGTACAGACTAGGGAGAAATGAGAGCAGCACTGCAGAGAAGGACTTGTGAATACTGATGAATGAACACTTGGTCATGAGTCAGCAATGTGTGCTTGCAACCCAGAAAGCCAATTGTACCCTGAGCTACATAAAAGGAAGCATGACCAGCAGGTCAGGGAAGGTGGTTCTTCCCCACTATTCTTCTCTTGTGAGACCCCTACCCTGTTAGAGCAGCCCTAGAGGAGGGCCATGAAAATGATCAGTGGGCTGGTACAATGCCACTGTGAAGAAAGTCTGAGAGAGCTGGGGTTGTTCAGCCTGAAGAAGAGAAGGCTCCAAGGACATCTTATTACAGTCTTTTAATATATAAAGGGGATTTATATGTTGACTATAGATATATATAAAGGCTTTTTACCAAGGCCTGTAGAGACAGGATGAGGGTCAATGGTTTTAAACTGAGAGAAGACATGTTTAGACTGGAGAGGAAGAAATTTCTTTATGGTGAGGGTGGTGAGACACTGGCACAGGTTGCCCAGAGAAGCTGTGGTTGCCCCATCCCTGGCAGTATTCAAGGTTAGGTTGGGTGGAGCATTGTGCAACCTGGTCTAGTGAAAAACGCCCCAGCCCGGGCACAGAGAGGTTGGACTAGCTGATCTTTAAAGGTCCTTTCCAAGCCAGACCAATCTATAATTCCAGGAAACTGTAAAACATTGTTTGGAGTAGCTTTGGTAGGGAAATAAAATAATTCTATTGTCAAATTCCTGCTTATAGTTAAAATAAGATATGAAATTAGTGAATCAAAATTGTGTATACTATAGCAAGGGACAAAGCAGAAACCTTTTTAAACTTAGCTCCCGCTACAATACATTTACAGTTTTCCTTAATGTATTTTGTGGCATTTTGGGAGTAGATGGGATTATTCAAGTCTGCTATAATGGTCCTGCAGATATCACTTTGATGGGTAAGAAGATGATAACTAAGAGCTAACTAGAGGAGTCTGCAGCTGGAATATAGACAAAATTTTTGGCTATGTTTTTTCTGTCCTCAGGTTAAGAATCAAGTTTTCTTGAAGTTTGACACAAGTAAATAATCCTGTTTCAAGGAAGTGATGCAGCCTATTTCCATGTATTTCATTTCTGTCCCCCTTATTTTAAATCATCCTGAGTTACTCTGATTTCTTTTTTCACTCAGAATTTCTTACCTGTCTAATCTCTGACTGGCATATATGTAGGTCAAAGTAATTACATTCCTTTGTTTAGCAAGGTAGCTTGAAACAAGGGAAGCCATCTCCCTGTTACGTAGCCTCAAGCCATTTGAGCTGGAAAATTTCCTGAAGAAAGACCTAAAAAGGAGATGAGGACTCTGATTATGCATGTAGGAAGCAAAAAGAACCCAGAAAACCCAGGAAATTCTAGAGAATCATTTCCTAGAATAAGCTTGGGAAAGGATAGAAATAAAGTATCCCAATTCAGAGCTGCATGTTGGGATTGGAATTGCTGACTAGAAATAATTGCTTTCTCTTTTCCTAAAGCCGCAGCAGAAAGAGAACTCCATGTGCATTCTGTGTTTAGCAACAGGATTTGCCTAATAAATGCTGGACCCTGAGTGTGTCTATTAACTCTTGGAGTGGCACGAAGAGGTAGGATTGGAGGTTAATGTGTTGCTATCTACTGGTTCTGTGTCTTTATGTCCATATTGCATATTAACCATAAAAGTTTACTCCAGTCGTTGATCCTAGATGCACATCGAGTATGGGCAGAGAGCTAAGCACTCTGTAAGGACTGTTCCTCCACACTGGAAGTGTGGCGCTCTAGATGGTGCTCTGGTGCATGAATTCGTCTCTCCAGAAGAGAAACTGGTGGGTGCTTGAATATCTACCACAGAACACAAAAATACAGATGGGCATATCACCAGATTCGTTTTCATGCCCACCCATTTCAAAATTCAGATCTTCTGTTGAATTGCTGCAGGACAGACTGCTGGTGGAAGACCTTACTCACCAGCTTCATTTCATCAAGGAGCTTCCTGTTTTAAAGAAAAACCTTCCCAACAACCCCAGTAATACTGTGAATCTATGATTCTATGAATACGTATTCTTAGATAGCTGTGTCTTCTTTCTGTGACCTATCTCCTATTCCTTCTTGATTACCAGAGCATTGAGTGCAGGCACTGACAACAGCAGCTGTGGGGTGGCCTCTGTGAGAGCAGCCAGGGCTGCCTGGTGCTGGACATGGCTGGTTCCAGCTGGCTTCAACCAACCCACAGCAAGGCATGGATGAGACCCTGGGACAAGGTGTTGGTGCCTCTGGGAAAGGATATTTGAGAAAGAGCAAAGCACTGCATGGCAGTGAGGAGTGATGGGAAATGTGAGAGGAACAGCCCTGAGACACCAAGGTGACACAAGACCACAGTGGAGCCGGTATTTCCCTGCTGCCCATGGAGACACCACAGTGGAGCAGGTGTGTACACACTTGCCGCCCATGGAAGACCCCACACCAGAGAAGGTGGGCATTTGCTGAAAAACTGCAGTCTGTAGAGTAGGGAAAAGTGTGTGAGAGAAGGAGCAGCAGAGAGGAGCTGTTATGGATTTGCCATAACATTTGCCATTTCCCCAACCACCCTGTGCCACGCAAGGTGGGGAGGAGGTCAAGGAGTCAGGAACAAAGGAGTGAAGTTGAGCTTGGGAAAAAATCTGAGAGGAAGTGTTTTAATTTCTGTCTTTGTCACCATCCAAATCTGTTCTACAAGACAATAAATTAAATTGATTTCTGCCCAAGTCAAGTCTGTTTTTCTGTGAGAGTAACTGGCAAGTGATTTCCTTGTATTTATCTCAACCCACAAGCTTTTCCATCTAATTTTCTTCCTCTGCCCATTTAAAGAGGGAAAATGAGAGCAGCTGGGGGGATATCCAGCAGCCAGCCAAGGTCAAACCACTACAACCAGCCAATTTCTTAAATTGAAACACCTTGAGAAACCCTCTATCTATGTAATTCAAATTATTAATCAGTCTTACACACTCCTTCATGTATGTTCATATCATGTTGCAACATCCATCTGCTTTGATTAGAGATTCCTATCAGTTCAAATACCATTTTCCATAAAGGGATGTCAGTGGCTGTTTTAGTTAGCTTAAAACAAAGACAATGAAAATGACAATCATGTTTTTAAAGAAGTGTTTTCTGAGGGGTGCACTGTAATACCTTGACCTTTCATCTCTCTTTACTTACAGTTTAAAACCAAAATTTAGATTGTAACTACTTCAAATAGCCTTTAGTAATCCTGTAGTGCATTTTTATAGTTTTAAACCTTTTTCAGTAACACAGTCACTCTTTCGTCCAATTACTGAATTCAAAATAACAGGTAAGTATTTTCAGAGTACACTTCTCACATCCTTAGCTTTCTCAAAAATCACAGCCTTCTTTCAAAATAGAGCTGCTGGAGCAGTGATGCTGCCTCAGTTATAAAGTACAGTCCTTAGAGCAAGACCTGTGGCCTACTGCTCTTCAGCCACAGAAGACTTTGCTGACAATCAGATAAAAACCAGCTGTTATTTTGCACAAGGACTCACTTTCTCCCTCTTCTCTTCTCTTCTTCCTGTCCCATGAATCTTACCTTTTTTTTTTCACTTTCCTAACTGCAAGAAGAGATGCAGAGGCTGCAAGCCCTGAGAACAGATTGCAGCATGATGTTTAAGGCTGACTCTTCTTAATAGTGTTGCTCACAGTTTGCAGATACTATGTGAAACGTATTCTTTCTCTATTTAAAAGGGCAAAGTAATTTGTCGGGCATGTGGCACAGGAAATCTTCACCATAAAAACTGTGTGACTTGTGAAAGCAAGCTGCCTGAAATACAGATGCTGAAGCTTCTTCTGTCAATCAAACCAGGCTTAATCAAATGAAAGCATAACATTTGTTGATATCATCTACCTGGATTTGTGCAAAGCGTTTGACACTGTCCCGCATGACATCCTTGTCTCTAAATTGGAGAGACATCAATTTGATGGGTGGACCACTCAGTGGATAAAGAACTGGTTGGATGGCTGCACACAAAGAGTTGTGGTCAATGGCTCAATGTCCAGTTGGAGACCAGTAGCAAGTGGTGTCTCTCAGGGATCGGTGTTGAGACCGGTCTTGCTCAACATCTTTGTCGGTGACATGGCAAATGTGGGATTGAGTGCACCCTCAGCAAGTTTGCCGATGACACCAAGCTGTGTGGTTCGGTTGATACGCCGGAGGGAAGGGATGCCATCCAGAGGGACCTCGACACGCTTGTGAGGTGGGCTGATGTCAACCTTATGAAGTTTAACCATGACAAGTGCAAGGTCCTACACCTGGGTTGGAGTAGTCCCTTCATTAGGGACTGTAGCGAAAGAACAAGGAGCAACGGGTTCAAACTTAAACAGGAGAAGTTTAGATTAGATATAAGGAAGAAATTCTTTACTGAGAGGGTGGTGAGGCACTGGAATGGGTTGCTCAGGGAAGTTGTGAATGCTCCATCCCTGGCAGTGTTCAACACCAGGTTGGACAGAGCCTTGGGTGACATGGTTTAGTGTGAGGTGTCCCTGCCCATGGCAGGGGGGTTGGAACTGCATGATTTTAAGGTCCTTTCCAACCCTAACTATTCTATGATTCTATGATTCCATGATTCTTGAAAGACATGAGAGTAAGTTTTGAATATTTCAGGGCAAAAAGATCAAATATGAGTTTCTCACCTTCTGCATGGGTATTTTGAGGACAAACACTTTCTATAAAAAGGTTCTACCCCACAGGTCATTGGTAGCTGTATTATGAACTGAAAAAACTTGAATTCTGAGCTGTATGATTTTTGAAACGAATCCACATTCTCTTTATTGGAACTTATATTCCAAGTGTGTACACTTTCTGTATTTCCAGTTCTGTTAAACTGTGGTGGAGCAGCTTTTGAGTTTCCAGAAATGAGGAATTGGAAATATACAAAGAATTCTCTCTCCTAGTCTCCATTTTATGCAACATATAAAAGTAAGATTTCACTGCTTGTAGATTTATGCTATGCCAATACAAAACTTTAGACTCTTTACAGTTGCTTCAGTGTACATTTTTCTACAGAATTGCAGACATATGAAGAGGCCAGACACATCAAGTCCTGTAAAAGCTGCTTTGATCTCTACTGATAGAATACTTACTGCTCTGTTTCACATACCATACTGAAGTGCAAAATCAGTTAAAGCCACAGTAACAGCATTTCACACTGTAATGCAAAGTGAATTTATAAAAACCAGCAAATGACATAGCAATGCTGCTGCTACAGACTGCTAAATATAATTCTGGAAAATACTATTAACATCATTCCACTTCTGAATGCTGTAAGTTCATCATGGAATCAAGGAAGTTCCAAAATTAATCTGCTCAATTTGAAGCATTTTCCAGATTCAGTTCCATAATGTTCACATTTCTAATCTTCACATAAGACAGCGGATGTGTACTGGGCTGGTGCTCAAATATCCTGCAAGGAGAGGACTGAATAAATATGGTCTTAGGAGTTTATTTATTGCTTTCCTGTTGCCTGTAAAGATCAAGACTTTGAGTGACCATCTTGACATACGAAACAGCTGGACAGTTCCACAGAGGAAACATTTTCCAAACGGATGTCCCTTGCTTTCCAATTTACTCCACAGTTACAAAGACGTGTTCATTCAGCTAACTGATATCTATTAGATGCCAAACAAATAAGTGACAATGCAGAATTTTAGGGGCATGGTTGAACAGTCAAACTACCTTTAAATACAAACAGAAGTGAATCAAGAATTTACATATAATATGTACCGCTTTGTTTTCCGAGTGAAAAAGAGGGCAAATATTGCTTTGTCAATCACATTGTACATAGAGTTCACATAATAGCAAAAGATCCAAGTCTTTATTATTTACATGCAGTGAAGTACCTAATTATTTAGCTCTATTTGTCTGAATGTTTCTGTATACATCTGCATAAAAAAAAAAATAAAGGCAGTTTGTTTCAGTGTACAGCTACATCAAAAATATCAAAAAGCACCTTTTATCTCTCACACCAATAGCATATAAATTTACCAAAAATTCTTTAAATGGAGCTGTGGAGCTATGAAAAACTCCAGATTCTTCCAGAAGGATAGCCACACTTTAAAAATTGCATATATCTGAAAATGGATGAATATCCAGGCCAGGTTGGACAGAGCCTTGGGTGGCATGGTTTAGTGTGAGGTGTCCCTGCCCATGGCAGGGGGGTTGGAACTAGATGATCTTAAGGTCCTTTCCAACACTAACTATTCTATGATTCTATGATTTGTATCATTCTTCAGCTAGAACTGCATATATTTTATTCCTATAGTAAAATTAGAGCTTTAGATATTTGCTAGCTGGTACATACTCTACTCTGCCAAGTCTCAAGTTATCATTTGTATGATAGCTTCTGAACCTATAACCATTTGCATAAGCACTCAAAACCCAGCAAATTTTCTGCTCCAAAATCTATGGTATGCATGAAAAAATCTGAGACAATGGAGTGTTAATAGCCTTAATTATAATTAATTGTAGTTAGATGTAACTTAAGCGACTTCTTGAGGGAGCAGTTTAAGTTGCATTCTTGTAATAATACATATAGATCTTATTAAAATTATTTTGAATTGCTTAGAAAATTAACATGCACAAACTCCTAAAGATTCAGTCAAGTAATAAAAATTATCAATACATTACTGGCCTATGTACGTGACTCTCTCATCATAGAAAGATATAAGGAGAAGAACTCAGGCAACTACTCCACTTCTGTACAGTCCTGCAAAAGGCAATTACTAGGGAATTCCTTCATTTCATGTACACACTACACTTCTGACAATCCATGCTCATCTTCCAGCCAGACTTGCCAGAGCAAATATTCATTGCAGTCTGCAAGGAACTTGTCCTCCTTGAGAAAATTTCATCATTTCCACAAAGCTCGAAGGTAAACAATTCCTCAAAACAAAATTTTACCCACACTGCCTCATTGTAAACTGTATACATGGGGTAAATGACACCAAAACTGGCAATCCCCTTGTCGTGGTTTAAGCCCAGGCTGTAAATCAGAACCACGAAGTCCACTTCCCCCCCCCACCTTTCTTCCCTCTGCTTCTGGAGGGACGGGGAGGAGAATCAAAAGAATGCAACTCCCACGGGTTGAGATAAGAACAGTTTAATAACTAAGGTATAACACAAATCACTGCTGCTACCACTAATAGTAATAATGACAAAGGAAATAACAAGAAAGAGAATACAACTGCTCACCGACCGGTACCTCACCCCCACCCTGCCATGATCCAGCCCTTCCAGGAACTCTCAATTCTACATCCTGGGCATGACGTGCTGTGGTATGGAATACCTCTTTGGCTAGTTTGGGTCAGGTGTCCTGTCCTTGCTTCCTCCCAGCTTCTCCTCCTCCCTGGCAGAGCATGAGACTCTCAAAGTCCTTGGTCAGTCTAAACATTCTGACCAGCAACTGAAAACATCAGCTTTATCAGTATTATTCCCAAGGTCGAAAGTCGAAACACAGCACTGCACCAGTAGAAAAAATGACTGCTACTGCTAAACCAGGACAGTATCCACCCCTTATTCCATACCATTCACGTCATGCTCAGATCCCACATTTTCAATATACCATCACTCTCATTTCAGTGCACTGTTATCTTAGTGCACGGACCAATCCCTATAAAGCTGCTGAGTCCATTTGGTCCATGATGTTGGGCTCCATGTCTTGTAACAGTCTTTCAGAGAGGCCCATTGCAAAGTCCACCCCTCGATCATGAGTCCATCTCTGTGTTGCATCTCTGCCCTGATAGCCTGAAGTGTCATGGGCCCATCAGGCTCAAAATAATTCACCCTCCCCTGCAGCAGTCTCTGCAACTTGTTGCTGGGGACTCCACACAGCTGCCTTCCATCTCCGACGCTTCCAAAGCACTGGAGGGGCCCAGTGGATTAGATACTCGCCCATACTGTCCCACACACCGTGACACTCATGACTGTCCAGCCTTGGGGAAAACCTCTCGGTCCCCCTGTATTGTCTAAACCCAGACACGACCCAAACCTGACTCTGCTTAACTCTCGGGATCAGACAAAATGGTCGTGGGTAGAACACACTCTGTGTGTGTGCCAACATGGTGATCCCCATCACAATCAGCAGGCAGGTCCCAAGGGTACCCAAAGGCCATTCAAAACCTTCAAAACTCTCAAATGCTGCTGCTGTACTTGTCACTGGGGCTGGTGTAGCTGCTGTGCTTGAAGGCTTTCTCACCACCAGCTTCTCTTTTTCCGAGTCCAGATCTTCCTCCTCTGCCTTGCTGGGAAGTGCTGCGTGGTCTCCTGCATCCTCCTGCGGCTCAGACTCACGGGGCTCGGCGGACGGCTGCTGGGGAATGCTCTCAGCCGCCGCGGGGCTGGGCTCGGCCGTGGGGCTCGGCTCCTCCGCCGCCTCCTCCCGCTGCTCGGCAGCTGCCTCCTTCCCCTCCTCGGCAGCCGCCTCCTTCCTGGCCTCCGGCTCCGCTCCCGCCGCTGCTTGGTCCCCGGGGCCCCTCTCCCGGGCCGCTTCGGCCGCCGCCGGCTCCCGGGGCCGCTCCCCCTCGGCTCCCCGCAGCCTCACAAAGACGGAGGCGAAGACGAGGGCCAGGACGGTGAAGAGCAGCGGGACGGCCAGGTACAAGTCCACAGCCACGTCCATCCCGCCCTGCTGCCGGAGCCCCCCCGTATCGCAAGCCATTACCATAAAGTACAATGAAACAAGAACCTTAGCCCAAGGCCCACACTTGATAAACACTGACACAGCAAATGCCGGCTCTAAGTAAGCAACGACATACAGAAACTGTGACATCAAAAAGAACAACTTTGAGAGCCCATAAATCAGCATTGTGCCTCAGTCAGATCTGTTGTTATCTCAACCCTTCCTGCCCCACGTTGGGCGCCAAAAAGAACTGTCGTGGTTTAAGCCCAGGCTGTAAATCAGAACCACGAAGTCCACTTCCCCCCCCCCACCTTTCTTCCCTCTGCTTCTGGAGGGACGGGGAGGAGAATCAAAAGAATGCAACTCCCACGGGTTGAGATAAGAACAGTTTAATAACTAAGGTATAACACAAATCACTACTGCTACCACCAATAATAATAATGATAAAGGAAATAACAAGAAAGAGAATACAACTGCTCACCGACCGGTACCTCACCCCCACCCTGCCATGATCCAGCCCTTCCAGGAACTCTCAACTCTACATCCTGGGCATGACGTGCTGTGGTATGGAATACCTCTTTGGCTAGTTTGGGTCAGGTGTCCTGTCCTTGCTTCCTCCCAGCTTCTCCTCCTCCCTGGCAGAGCATGAGACTCTCAAAGTCCTTGGTCAGTCTAAACATTCTGACCAGCAACTGAAAACATCAGCTTTATCAGTATTATTCCCAAGGTCGAAAGTCGAAACACAGCACTGCACCAGTAGAAAAAATGACTGCTACTGCTAAACCAGGACACCCCTTCAGTAATTTCGTGTTGTGATGTTCTGGGTTGAAATGGTTTGTACTAATTTACCAGAAAAGTTCAAAAGCTCCTGCTTTCTGCTTCCTCTCCATTTGTCAGTGGATGATCTCTATGTAGTCTAATGTTAGTTGCCTCAACCAGTTATTCCAACTGGGATTTATCCAACTGGGGCAACTAGTACTGGAATACCTCACTCCATGCAGCAGCTTCAAACAACTCAATTTCAAACTGCTGTTTGGGTCTGCTCTCCAAAACAAGATTCAATCCTAGATGGGTTTCACAATAAAACGGAATATTCAGTACATGCCTAGGCAATCTTAAATGAGAGAAAAAGATCAATCAACCAGAAACCTTGACTGTGGCACACCACATGTAGTTATTGAAGAAGAAATAAAATAAAATAGATGAAGCTCTTAAAAATAAAAGGGGGGGGAGGGTAATTTGCCAGGTACCTATTCACTTCTTAATTTTTGTCTGTTCCCAATATGTTGTACTGAGAATTCATAGGTATGAGAGAATCACACTGCTGGGTTCACCTTCCTCCCAACCCCCTTCTTTTCATTTTGGTGATAAAATTCAAAAGCTAATAAAACCAGACAGATTATAGCAGCATTGATGAATGGCCATGTCTGGATTTCCTGTCTGGAGACCAGAGCAGGCAGTGTCTGAGAAAGAAGACAAGGCAGTTACTGCATAGAGAGAAAAGGAATATCCAGCAGATGGATTACGTCTGGCTGCTCCTATTATTAATACTGATCTGTATCAGGCAGTGATGAATACATAGAAGCACTCAGAAATACTAATGGTTTCACCCTTTAAGTACTAATTTCTACCCTTCTATCCTATTTAACATTAAAAATGCTCTCTGATCTTGTCATTGATGGAAATGGTTATAATGAAGAGGCAGGGCTCTTGGGAAGAAAGAATATACTAGATTTAATGAAAAATATTAAAATCAGCCTAGAGGTAGAGAAGTCATAAACTACCATCACAGAATATCAGAGAAAACTCTCTGCTCCTAAACAATTTATATTCTTATCTATATGTATTTTTTTAAATCCTAACTCTAAGGATATTTTCAGCCAAGTCTCTGGATTAAATATATTCTGAGGTATTAAAAAAAATAAGGAAGACATAACATATTGGGTAATATATAGAGAGTAATATAATCAATTAAACAGTATTCATGCTGCACTGAAGTTTAGTATTACAAAATCTCTAAACATCCATTTTATGGGATCTTTAATTCTTTCATCAGTCTCTCTGAAGAATTCAAAGAATGTGTATGCGTGACTGCCTAACAGGTCAAAAAAATCTCACCTGAAGGCCTGAAAGTGTCTAGATTTCCACTAAATCAAACTGGGAAAGCAGTCAGCTCACCAGTCTGGAGGGGACAGCTGAAAAAAGACCAACCAGGCTGTAACACCCACCAGTAGCACTTACCTAGGATGAAGCAGGGGAGATCATTTGGGTCAAGGAGGGTCAGGATTTTGCTCTCAGACTTTGCAGTTCTTGTTGATTATTCTGCCAGGAGCTACCTGAGGTATTAATCTGACCCATAGGCTCTGAGCTAGCCAAAAATGTTTTCTTGTGAGCTCCAGCTGCTTCATGACACTGCACAAATTTTCCCTTTTGACAGAAAAAGGGCAGGCTGACATTTCCTCCTGAGGCACATGGGGATCTGTGCAGTATGTATTTAGGTACCAGGGCAGGCTTTTTAAGATTTAATTGCTGAAAAAGGGTTGCTAAAAGAGGATGTAAGCTTGATATGATAGCTTAAAGAGAGTGAGAAAATGTAAACAACCACAAATGGTGGTATCTATCAACCAAGGTAGAAATTAAGTAACAGAGTGACAATAAAATCTCGCAGTGGCTTGGTCTGACGATTGTAGGCATCTGTTTCCCAGCCACAAGCTGTGGATCTTCATGTTCCACACCAACCATTTACATTAACCAAGAAAATGCTCCTGGGCTTAACCTTGCTTATGAAATGCCCCACAAACATGTATGGGGGAGAAGGAAAAAAGAGGGTTCTGTCATTTGTGCCACTTCTTCTTTTTTCCAGAAATACATGTAAGTTTTGCTCTGGATCATGCAATAAAGAAGGGCAGAGCAGAAACTCCTATAGCTGCTCTGGCTGTCACCTATGTCATCAATACAGTGTTCCCCGGCTCTTTTTCCTGAGTCTGAGATCCTATCCCTCAGTGAAGAGTGTTTGTAAACTTAGTTGTGCACTACAAGAAGACATAAAACCATGGAGGTATGTCATTAACTTTACAAACCCTGACAGCAGAAGTATTTCTTTATTTCTAGCCAGCATATAGTTCTGTTGTAGTTTGACCGGTTTTGTTCATAAAAACAGGCATGGTATCATAAATCTATATCTCAAATGCAGGACAGTCGTCTAGACTATTTTATTCCCCAATAATTTTATGGACTATTTCATCTAGAAGAACCCTCAGGAACTCAAGTACTGTTTTGAACATAGCGTCACAAATTCAGTGCCCAGGAGCCCTCTAAGAAAACCTGCTCCAATCATAAAATACAACTTTTCAACAAAAATTTTCCCTGAAGTGAGACTTCATTTTCTTGAAATACAAATGACATTAATTTTTGCTTCATTTTGTATGTCATTTGCCACTTTCAGCCTCAGTTTTCAATCAATTAGAGAAGCTCTGGTTTCATGCCTAAAACTAAGGACAAGGAATTAATAATTTGGTTTATTTTTATTACTCTGCCAGTGACTTGCTGTGTAACACCAAGAAAATCAGTGTCTGCTCTATTATTCTCTCATTTTTCTGTAAAGTAGAAATACTAATGAACTATTCTTCTTTTTTTTTTTTTTTTTTAAGTTTAATTTCAAGCTTATGTTATATGATCTTTTGTAAAATGCTTTGACATTTCTGGGGAAAAAAATCAAAGTCTCTAAATGCCATCTTTATATATATATATATATATATAGGTAGTCAACCAAATAATTCTTTCCTTCCTTTTCTTTTACCCCTAAAAACAAAAGGTTTAATCTTGTTTTGTTAGCAAAGCTTCATTTTTATAATGAATTCTTTATTATTATACACATGAACTCCGAAAAAAATACAGTGTCATTTTAAGAAACTTTGTCTCCTTTCCTACAACCCACATAAAAACTTCTAAAGTTTGAAAACCCAGACTTTCAGGGCACCCATATCTCTTTGTAATTTTCTGAAGAAGGAATTAAACATTGCAAGCCTTTTTCTCTCTCTCATGTGAAGAGTCTTCAGTCATGAAAGATGTTCTATACAGTCGTTGGAGAAAATGTTGATACTCTTATTAATACTGAGTAATACTTAACTAATAGGTTTCAGAAGAAATTATTACTCAACTCTGAACAGAACTATTGGAGACAGAACTTTTTATGTAGCCTTTTCAGCATAATTTATCTGAAAATATTTTTAAATCTAGACATAAACAAAATGAAAACAATGCACATGAGTAATTCCAAAGGAAAAAAAAACAAACCAAGCCAAGCCAAAACAAACCAAAAACAGATAAATACTCAGTTTTACATCTCTGTTTTACTGCCTTGTGGATACTATCACGATATAATGGCATATACAGGTTTTATCTTCAGCATTTCATTCTGATTTTAAAAGAGTTATACTTTATGTACCAATAAATTTAAAACCACTACATTAGAAAGACTAAAGGCTTCTTTTTACATTTAAGTATGAAATTAAGTTATTGAAATAACTTGAATAATTTGGGAAGGGAGGCCATATTTTTCAAAACATAGCACAAGCCATTAGTTAACACTTGTATTTTAAAAACAGCTCTACCAGTGTGGATGGAATTTGTTTTAATGGCCTTGAAAAGCCCATGATTTATGTTCTCTGTCAAAAGGCATTATGCATTTTTACAGTTCCTATTCAGATCAGCATATTTCTAATCTCATAATGTAGTATGGAAATTAAATGCTTGGATTTCTCCATTTTGCATTTCTATTTGCAGTCCAACACATTCCTTTAGGAACATGAAGTTCCATATGTCTCTCTTCATTAAGTCAATAGTAAAGCAAGATACGTTTGTCTAAAGCTTTTACAGTTGCCTTCTATTTCCAGATGTTATTATACAATTGGGTACTATACAGTCTTTGAAGAATGAGGTCTCTGAATGGTTATTTCAGGTGTATATGCTATTAAAACCAATACCTATACTAAATATTCAGAAAATTTAAGGCAAAAACTAAACCAGTTTCTGCAGGGTTTGGGAGTTTCAGTTATAAATCAACATCAGATAATTAAAGGTACCTCTTATCTGTAACTTAACCTAATATATTGCAGAATAGTTGAGGTTGGAGGGGACCACTGGGGTCATCTAGTCCAACCTCCTTGCTCAAGCTGGGTCACCTGGAGCACATTACTGAAGATTGTCCTTCTTCTTGTCCTTTTTGAAGACTGAGGTGACATTTACTTTCTTTCAGCCCTCAGGCACCTCTCCTTATTGCCATAACCTTTCAAAGATGATCAAGAGTGGCCTAGCAATGACATCTGCCAGCATCCCATCAATAATTTATTAATAACATCTTTCTTGTTGTAGCTGAAAATTAGGGTTGATGATCCTTTTTTTCTCAAGTCAGTATCAAGCCTCCTGACAGTGTTACATAGAACTGTGATTAGCAGAACCCACAAATTCCAGTATTTCAGAGATGTGTGATATTCAAATATCTGTAGAGTCAGCAAATCTAGAACAGCCACTATACATACTTAGCAAGGAATGATGATGAGCTGGTTAACCAGGTGAAGAGTTTTGCGAAGGCATTTCATAGCTCCTATAAATAGTGCAATTTTAAAAGATATTTGCCTGACTATCAATTTTGTGCCTGCACACAAATAGATCCACAGTTTCTACAATATGGAGCTGCTTGAGGTGTTAACACTGGCCTTCAGTTCATTGTGCCAAAGGAAGAGTTGGAGAGTGTGTTCTTTATAAATCCTTTCTGCGCTACTTAGTTTCTCTCAGCAGCTTCATTACTATTTCAGCTGCTCCAGTCAGATATGATTCCTGTTTTTCTGGAGAACTCCAATACTTGCTTCGCTTCTATTGGATAGCTCACCCCATTAGAGAGTTTGCTACAGGTGAGGCATGTGACCAATGGCCATTCTTACACTTCCTGAGAACCTTAAAAGGAACAAGTACACCATAAGCAAGAAAACAAAGCAAATTATTTTAAACCATCATTCCTAAAGGTTTTTTTTTTAATTCTGTAACCTGTACTTTTAATTTTCAGACTTCTCATCAAACAGGAATGCTTTGTCCAAGTCTGGAATGCATCTACAATACTTTGCTCCCAAAGGCAGCCACCCGTGCAGTATGTCAGGCACTCTGGTTTGGCTTTGACAAGGTTAAAGAGGGGCAGGAATCCAACTGGATTGAAAGCTGAAATCAGATGTAGTTGAGGTTGCCTGCTGTGAAGAATGCTATGGGTGAAAAAAGATCACCCTCACAAGATGTTAATCACAACACAACATTAGCTAAACACAATAGTTATGCAGGGTGATAGTACTGCTCCCATCCTAACACTGGCAAATCCAATTACTTCTATGGAGCTCTCATTAGGAGTTAGGATAATAGAAACAAATGCATGCTTTCAATACACTTTTAACAGAGCACAGAGTGTAGTTTAAGCCAGTTTATCAGCCTGAATAATTTGGATCCTTACTGTAGTCAGCACTGTACTTACCATTTTTCTGCATGAACTTGCTCATTGTGTCAGCCTTAAAGGCAGCCTTGTTTCTTTTTTCCTGCTTTTCTAGTAAAGAATTTTCTCTTCTTGTTGCTACACCAATTACTCCATTTCTAAATGTTCCTCCAAAAATTAAACTCTCCCCAAACTCACCCACTTAATTAAAAGTGTTGATCTTAACTGTGCCAAGAGCAATAGTGGTACCCAAAACAGCAGATAAGATTCAAATTTAAAACAGAAGGAGGCACCTCACAGCACCATTTGTGGCTCAGACTGTGTCTCTTCTCAGCTTTGCTGTGATTCACAGAAGCCATGGACCTTTGGTTACTCAGCATTTCCAGCCCTTACCCACTAATGGAAGAGGTGCATTTAGCAGCTCCATTGTCTGGTTTGTTGCTTTTGTTTTAAATGCAAGTTCACGCCTCACAGAAGTTACCTATAATAAAATCAGAGCATCTATATTAACATAGCTTTCAAGATGTCTTCCAAAGTGATCCTAAGTCAGGAAATGATAACACAAGGCTTTTTGGTGATAGTCAAACAGGCAAGCTGAGAGTCATGAAGGAAGTAGCGGAGAGAGTTGGATTTCAGCGTTCTTAGCAGTCACTATCTCCTCAGTAAAATGACAAATATTGTCCCAACAGAGATCCAGCATGCCCAGAATAGTGAAAACAGCATGAGGAAAAACACAGTCCCATCAGAAGCTCAGTTCAATCAGCAGTGAGAATGCCAGATAAAGGCTTTCCTGCCTTTCACCACCCACAAGGGGAGAGCTGTAATTCTGAAGTGTGTTTTCTCCCACTCCACATCTAGTCACAGGGCTCTTCAGCGTTCTGTGGCTCACTGCAAAAACATGGAGGCCTGACTTCGGGGCATTCTTTCCACTAAAGATAACAAACAATAAACAGCAGCTAAATCATAAACAATATCCTTCATCCATGGCTTGTCACCAAGATACATACGGAAAACTCCTGCTCTCCCAAGAGAGAAGAGCAAAGAATAGCGAGGGAGAAACAGTCCCATCTGTGAAATCTGCTCATTACATATCAGGTTATCTTTTCACTGAACAGGCCACTAGTAAGGGGAAATGACTTTGCCGCTGGAGCACAAGGAAGGAACACAATGGGGCAAATGAACAACAGACTTCAAAATATATGTTGTTTATGTAAAAAAGATGAGTTCAAGGTATAATATAAACATTTCTGGAAAGGGATCTGCATTAACAGATATTTTTCTTTTTTCTGTTTAGGGTTGCTAAGTTTTCAATTAGTTAACACAGTTGAAGCTGGAAAAATAAAGAATGGCAATAATAATCACAACAAAGAGTGTTTCCACCCTTCCTTGTCTCTGTCTTTCACAGCTTTGAGGAAATATAGTACATACACATAAACAGCTGTACCTGCAAGTTTTTACATTTCATTTGTGTTGCCTCTATTCACCAGGTCTTCGCTTACAAGATAGAATGAGACAGGTTTATTCTGTTAGAATTTTATAGGTGATATAAATTTTTAAGTCTTCCCTGTACTCTAAGCCCTGTCCTGAAAATACAATCTGCATTAACAGGATTTTGTAGGAAGGAACATTTAAATCAATAAGGTGAACCCAAAACACCCCAGGTTTTACGCACTCACTTTTGGATAAGTAACTGGAGAGCACCACAAAGCTTTTTTGCATGCCAACCTCTTTTATCTTCGAACAGATTCATAAATTGATTATTTATAGATGTGACAGGAGTCCTCTGAGTAAAGCATAAAGGGCAGAGATTACAAAAGATTGATTTCCACAGCTTGTTACTGCCATAAACCTATAACCCAAGTAGATGCACAGGGGAGAATTCTTTTTACTAGGTCAGCTGTTTATTTCTGGCACGTGCTTTCCAGAGGGGGATGACTAAAAGGACATCCGTAGGCTACAGTTTGAAAGGGTCAGTTAAAGGAATCTTGTTGCTGTAGTTTCCTCCAGTGTTTGCCTCCATTTCATGAATCATGTGGTTAACCCAGAGATCCATTTCTACCTGTACTGTAAACCACATGAATACTTGTATATGGAAACACCATCAGAAGCCTTGTATTCAGTGCCTTTTCTACTGAATTCACAAACTTTCCGAAAATCAGATGAATGAACTTACAGATGGATTTCAGGTTATTGCCTGTCCTGAGTTCAGCAATTTGGTGAGGAAAACACACAGGAGTTTTTCCTGTCTTGTTCCATGAACAATGAAAATATATACCATAAAACATCCCTAAATCTGAATTAATGCAGGCTTGGATATTATTTCAATTACTTACATCGTTTAAAGGCTTATATGAACCTAAGACAGTGAGGGATGCAAGCCAGGATCGACTAAATGATAGTCAACAGTGCTGGGTCCTGCTCTAACTATACATGTAATGGAACAATCTCATGATTATTCCAGTTCAAGTCCTCATTTTCATTTTCTAAGAATTTCTCATCTTTACTATTTGAAGCAGAGCTATAAACGCATTTCTCATAAGACAAGTATCCATTTTACCAATTTGAACAGATTCAACTTTTCAAACAGGTTCAATTCCCCCCTTTGCCTATTTGTTCCTTAGAAGTCAAGAAAGCCAAGAGTAAACAACAGGAAACTAAGCTTCTGGCTGTTCATGAGGTAACTCTTCTACAGAATCAAAACTAATATCATTAAGGGTTCAGACACTTCAGTCAGCTGACAAAAAGATATTTCAATTCCCTTTTTATACTGAATCATTAGCAGGCTGCTTTGTCTTTGCATTTTTTACAGTTTTCTCCAGTCTGCTCTGTTCAGGCACAGATCCCAGAAGACATAAGGTATGGTCTTAATTCATTGTATCCTAAACATAGAAAGAAATCAATACATTCAGCTTTCCCCTTCTGAGCTGAAGAAGCAGTGCCTAATTGGTGCAAGCAGTCTTCTGTCAGTCTGCTGCAGAACCATCACTCTGTGATGCTACAAACAACACATACACAACGCTCTCAGCAACATAAGCAACTATATTGAAAGTTAGTAGATATTTTTCCATCTCCACTTTGAATATAAATCACAGCTTCCAATTTAGCAGCTAGCCTCTTGACACACATACACACACTGAGGAGAAAAAAAAAAGCTCATAAAGGCAGCTGCTTTTGTAGCCAAAACTCTGCAGCTCACATCCCTATGGAGAGCATCAATCCAGTATCAGCAGGGCTCTTCTGCTTCACACAGAGGCCAATTCTTAGTTGTAAGTGTTTTAAGAACAAAAACAGTCGGAGTGCTTTACTAAAAATAGTGATCTAGGCCCTACTGCATTTTGGCTCATATTTATTGTGCTAAGAGGGTTTCCCATTATTAAGTCTTTTTTCTTAATAAAAAGTTTGTAGGCTCTGAAGGGAAGTGAAGGGAAAAGAGGAATGGACTACGATAACACTCCAATGCACCCATATGTGATAGCTATGAATTTAACTCCACTTCTAATCAGCAAGTAGGCATTCAGCAATGGTGGACATTACTCTCTCCACAGTCACTTTCTTAGCCTAAAAATTCATGACAGCTGCTACAGTGAAACAAGGTACCTTCAGGAGATGGACTTAATACAACATCTAGGTGGCTTTGATCAAAAACATTTTTTATTTCATGTGAATAAATAGGAGAAAAGCATTGCCATATTGATTTCCATGGTCATGTGCCTTTATATAAAATCAGGCAGAGATTACTATACACTGCTGCTGCTCCACACCAATCCTATATTTTACCATGGACTCATTGTTTCTACAGGGAAAATGAAACAAATCCACATTATTTCAGTGGATTGGATATGCAAATTACACCATTTATTTCAAGAGATATTAGGCAAACCTTCTAGACCAAGAATCCCAGCTCACGGCATGTGTAATTTCATATGTCCACCTTCAAAATGCCTAAGCAGCTCAGTTCTGCCAGTCCTGTGTGCCATCTCAAAGGTGAATACTAAATATGCACTTTATTCTTTTATTCGTGACTTCTCTTTTAAAACATATACTTATTTCACAACATCCCCAGGGCCATCTAGTTGTCTAGATGTCTTTTAGGTTGTCTTTTTAGGCATATCTGTCCATCCACAAAGTATTACCTGGCTCAGAGATTAGGAAAGTTTACAGCCAGGAAAAGGCAAATGAGATGTTAACCAACAGAGAAAAACATAAATAAGTTCTTGGATACATTATATTACGTTCTTACACTGTGGTCATTACTAATTCCTTTTCTCCTCACTCTTCTAAGTCTTTTCTTTTTTTCATTTTAAAAGACAAATTTTAAACTGCAGTAAAAACAAAGAAGTCATTGAACTCTCGTTTTTTCTTTATGCATTACAATTACAGGTAAAATATAATATCCCTTTGGGTCAATCCTCTGTGTAAATTCAGAGAGTATTAAATAGCCTTACTTTCAGCATACATCATTTTAAACTGCCTAAGCAACAGATGGGAACAAAGGGTCATTATATCCATTCTGGTATGTGTGCTTTTAAGTGCTTTACTTCTATCTGTAGAGCCTCTAAAACTGAGGCTTTACATAAGAAATTACATAAAATAGCAGATAGTTAAATTCACCATGGGAAAGAAAAGACAAGAAGAAATAAATATGGTAATAGGATGATTTAAAACAGCATGATCTCTTGATTGCAGTCTAAATATTAATACCTCTGTGTTTACTGTCCTAGGGCATGGAGAGAAAGAGGGGTCAGGATGACAGACTGCAGCAATCACATCTGGTACTCAGCACCCAGGGAGTAGGACCACTATTAATGAGCTGTGAACAGGATTTGATTTGCCCATTCCTGCCATACAGAAAGGAAGAGGACTTAATTAATGACAAATTATCACTTATCTGATAATGCATAGGGCTCCTTGCCATACTCTGAAAATTACTTTTATAATCTTATATTTGTTTTAGTGTATTGAAAGGTGAGAGGTATTTCATATTGACAAACCCCATAAAATCTTAGTTTAAATTTTATTTATAAACGTTTCAAGTAGCATTTTTATACAGATAAGAAAATCAAGTCATTCCTTTGTGGATTTGTTACCCTAGGGTGTGATCCTGCTTTCTGTGCAGCTGACGCACTCCCTCCAATAAGTCCTTAACACCAAACACATAGGCAACCCCAGGAGAATTCCCTCTCCTCCAGTAACATCCACGAGTGTCCAAACTTAAATTTCTAGCTGTTTCTTTGTGACGTTTCTAGCCCACAATTCCAGTGCTCCTTTCTGCACAGAGGAACTCATATTGTTATAGGTGAAATTTTTCACTGTCAGCTTGGACTTGCTTGTACCCTGGCACAAACAAGGGTACAAGCGAGGATGGCCATGGCACTCTTCTGTGAAGTGGGAGTTCAGGATTCATGTCTCTTTAACAAAAGTTATGAATCCAGTCCTAGGTTTTCCACCACTGAGTAAGTCCTGTAGTAATCATGCAACTCAAAGGAGATGGTCAGCATTCATTTTCTGTGAACTGAACTCATCCTCAATGTACAATTCATTTGCTTGATAAACCAAGCCCTTCCAAGTACTTGTGCACACTTAACACACTTCCTGCCTATAAGATAAAACAGATTTTGGGTGAGGACTTCATATTTCTGAACAGCGACCTGAGGGCAAGTGAACAGCTCACATAGCGTCTTTAGCCTCTAGTCACTTGTGGCTGCCTGCCCTCATCTCAGTCCCTAACATATGCTGATGCAATCTGTCTGCACAAGTGCTTTTGTTTAGTGCTTTCCACACAGTATCACAGTATGTTAGAGATTGGAAGGGACCTCAAAAGATCATCTAGTCCAATCCCCCTGCCAGAGCAGGAACTGTACACAAGTACTTCTGTATGTCAGACAAGTGCAAAACTCCAAAGATATTTTACGTTTAATTTTTAATACAAATGCATGCAACTGGCAAGGCATTTTTAATTTTTCTTTCTACAACTAAGTAGCTAGATCACATGCATCTGCAAGACTGTCAGTTCTCCCCAGTGATCTGAAGAAAGTAGTTTCATAGCTCAGTAAAACACATTAAAGTGTGCATTCAAAGTGAAAACAAAAGTTGAAAGGACCACGGTTATGAAATCTGTGGAGGATTTTCTTTTTTCTCCTTCTGGAAGTCAACCCTTGCTGTTCACAACTATCTTGAACCTTACAAGCAAAATGCTGCAATAAATGGATTCATATTCCCCTCAGTTCTAAGGGTGATGATTTCGTGTATTTATAATAGGAGAATAATTTGAATTGTAGGGACTGTTTTTTTTTAAATACAAATGACAGAATGACAGTATTCTTACCTATTGTGTTATAAAAAGAATTTACTGAAAAGCATTTACACAGTTTGTCTCACAATTATATAATTTTTATACTAACCCTGTTGCCTGCATCTTCACATTTTCAAGAGGTGTGAATTTGACAGATCAGATGTCAGTTCAGAAAAAGTACACTAAAACTTGCTAAAGGTTGGATGCCATTCTGGCTACACCGATTAAAGAGTGACACATATTTGGAACACGCTAGTTCAAGACTGAAGATGACAACAAAGGAAAGTATGAAGACATGGAAGCTGTGATTGAGGGGTGGCACATTATTCTAAATTAATACTTCAACTGGGAGCTAACATAATACGGCAAAACAGAAAATGTTGTATTTTATCTGATATGCTGCACCTCACAAAAACATATACTGAAAGTTCAGGAAAAAAATATTATTCTATTTAGATAAAATATAATCTTAACTCTTTATATATATCTCCTTTATAACACAAATCATAAAAGCAAATGCCATGCTGATTTTCATAGTTGATTATGTGTTATGATTTACCCTGTCAGACCCAACCTTATGAATCTGACAGCTTTGGCATCTATGTAACCTCAGCACCACTATCTGAATCTCAGACTGATGCATTTCAAGGTCAAGGGTGCCAAAACCCAAATACCTCCTTCTCCACTCTTTCATACATACCCCTTTCACTTTACCCCAGTGTCTCTGACTTCCCTCCTAGCACTACCTCTTTTATTTCCCAACATCCACCCCCTTGCCCAAATCCCCTGTTTCTGCACCACCTATTTTTAATTTCCTTCTCCAGTGTTTTCTTACTTCAGCAGCAGACTGCCTAACCCAGGCTTGTCCAATAGTTTCTGATGCAGGGTTGGGGTAAGGTGGGAGGACGTGTGTGCTGGCAAGAGGACTTCACATGACAGCTACCTACTGGACCATCTGATCACCTTTTCATATCACTTATTTTTCCTTGCATCCTCAGATCTTTTCTTCATGGCCAAGAAAATTGTTTAGCAGGCTACAGATTGTGCAACCCTTGTCTTGGATTTATAGCTGTTATATAAAAGTGCCTCAAAGGACAGATTCACACTGCATATCAGCAGTTAGCCATGTCTGATACGCAAAAATCAGTATGATTGTCCTTATAAGCATTTTTATAAGCCTGTAATTTCTCTCCTTTACATCCTAACCCATTCATAGAAACTATAAATGCTCCAGCCCCTTGGGAGACTTCTATCTGCAAGTTCCTGTGACATTTGAAGTTACACTCTAACTCCAGTGCCACTGTTGGTCTTTCTAAAAGAGAATAGGTCTCTCTAAAACACTTTAAGATCTCTCAGTCAAGTCTAAAACAGAAGAACTCAAGGCTTTAATTTAGAGAATTCACTATGGATCATAATGCTTACATCCTCTCGTCTGAGAAACATCGTCATTATTTCATATTTTGACACACAAAAGTAGTATTAGAAGTAGGAACCAGTTTCAAATATTAAAAAAAAAAGTTGCAGACTCCAAACTCGGTAGTTTGTTTTTTGTTGTTTTTTTTTTTTAATTTTTATATTCCTTTCTTTTGTTAAAGAGTTTTTGTTTCACCTTTTTCATTCTTTATCTTTCCATGGTTTAATGTCCCTAAAACTTAAAAAGAAAGGAATAAACGTGAAAAACACATTTACTTTGGCCTGTCTGTGCAAATGTTAATCAGAAAATAAGCAACGTTTTGTATGTGTTTCTTTACTAATATATCACGACATGGTCATTGTTAAGGCTATATGTTTTCAAAGAGAATATAGAATATTGAAAAATCAGAACAGTGATGTCTTTTTGCAGTGCAGAACAGTGATGTCTTTTTGCAGTGCAGAAACTGTGACATTCCCAAACACACAAGTAATGCAGCCATACATTTGAGGAACAACAATGAGCGTGAACACATGATTAAGTAGGCATCTATAAAAGACAGAAAATCTGATAGCCAATTCGTCTGTTTTGGCAAGATCTGTTTTAATATTCCACTATTATCATCTATTGTAGGAATTTTATGAGGGGAGTGAAAAAGCAACTGTTAAGATTCACTTACACTGCAATGAGGTGCAATGTAGAAGCCTTCAGTTTTACACAGGATTGTTTGAATACTATCCTATGGCTAATTACAGTTTTGGAGAGAATTAGGTAAGCCATTTATATCTTTGATGAGTACTCACCACCGAATTAAAAAAACTACAAAGTGAAGTCACTACAGAGGTAGTTCTGAGTTCTGCTCTTTACCTGCCCTAACTGTATATTTCCTCTTCTCCTTGCATCAGTACCAGCACCCACATGCCCACCAAGCCTCCTGACCTAGATGTGATTCTTTTTTACTATAACTAGTTTTTTCAGGTAGACTAACAGTTCGATTCAACTGAATATAAGGTGCCAAAAGCCAATGCCAGTACAAAGGTGGAGGTGAAAATATGTAGCTGAGGATGGAAATGAGAGTCTTATCACCACTTTGGGCATCATCATCACCTGAGTATTCAAACTAAACTCATGATCTGGCAGGTTAGGCACAGACACACACAGGGTGCTTCCTGTGTCCATACACACTGAATATTAGCTTTGATACCCTCTCATATAAGAGAATGTATAACAGGCACACCTTTTGAGGAACCACCAAGAAATGCAATAGATTTTAAAGCCACAAGTGAAATTCCTCAGAGCAGCATCCTGCCTGAAAGTAAACTGTTGTAAAACCCCCTCTGCTTTTGGAAGTTGAGCTCTTTCCTGAAGAACAATCACAGAACACTGAGCATCCCAGCCCCAGTATCAAAAATGGAGAGTCAAAATCACAAGTGCAAGCCTGTATTTCAAATACTGGAAATGAGTTTCCTCTACTCGCAAATTCTTTCTCTGAGAAAGGAGGATAATCAAAACAGCTCTTCAGCAGTATCACATACACTACCATCATGGTTCCTGTCTATTCTCTACCAATCATAGTTTTAGTAAACCCCCTTTAAGACAAAGACTTTTACTACTCTTTTTTTTTTTTTTTTTTTGTCACCTCCTACAATCTAATTCTTCCAAGACTGTCTTTTTTTTCATGCTGTAAGTGACATTTACTTCAATTCCTCATAAACCCCTGAGAATTGGATTCCTTGCTCCTGGAATCAAATAAAATATGTGCACAGCCTGTCAGCAGGTCACATGTATCCTGCCAACCTACATCTAATAGATTTTTCACTTTTCATCAGCGGATTTCAAGACAGTATGTAGTCTGCCAAATTTACTAAAAAGCTTGCTACAGTATCACACTTTCAAAATGTGCAATCTGTCAAAGCCACATCTCAAAATGTCTGTTGCAATAAGAGTCTTTGAAAAATCTGCTATGGTGCTGGCATTCATTCAGAAAACAACAAGTATATCAACAGAGAATGAGGGGAAAGGAAAAAAGTTGTTCAGGGGCGGGGAAGAATGGGGGAGGAAAGAAGATTAATCCTAAATGTAATTTGCTAGAATCTGAAGAAAAGACAGGAATTTTTTATGCAAGTACAGTCCAGTTTCATACAAATTCCTCTAGGATGACAGCATGTTAATAGATAAATAGTCTGAGTGTTACATTTAATAGCACTGATGAAAAGATAAGTTATCATAGATTTGACCACAACTGTACATAACAAACCTCAATATTGATTCAGACACTGAATACATTTAGCAAAGAGTAGAAGACAGCAGAATTGCTTGCTCTGTTATTGAATATTATGAGATGCTGGAGAAGAACTTTTTACAAGGGCATGTAGCACTAGGGCAAGGCAAAATGGCTTTAAACTGAAAAAGAGGATATTTAAATTAGATATTAAGAAGAAACTCCACTGTGAGTGGATTTTGAAGCATCTTTAATTAGCCCTCTTTCTTTGCCACTCTTGCTTCCATACAAATATTTTGAACAGGGGTTCATATCCATAACTTTAATTTGCATAAGCAAACTATACTGAGGAAGAGTCCAGTAGAGGCATTGAAGTTGCATGAGTGTTTCATAATTTAGCACTATGTCCACAAACTGAGATTCTGTTCTATAGGGTTCAGAATAGTGTTTTCTTTCCAAATATAAGTGTGGCAACTTAAAATAGATAAGCTGGAGAGTTTGTCCTATAGTCTCTTAAACAAATGCAGCCAGAATATATTAAAATATATATATATATATAGTTTTAATGTACTCAGCATCATGGAACAACATTGCAGCCCGGTCTCTAGAAGCTCCTGCAAAAACTGAATTTTCAGTAGAGATGTTCTATTAGGTCCATTTTCCTATCTTTCTCCTGCAAAAAAATTAGGAAGTGTGTGGGCTTCAGTTCTTTCACATACATCACAGTTCTATCTTGGCAAACTTAGAAATTGCATCTAAATGTTTACAGGTTCTACCCTGTGGGATCTTTGGAGGTGATCTTTGAATTTTGTTAAACTGTGCCTTCAGTGTAAGTATTACAAAATTGCTTCAATATGTGGAGAGAGACAAATCACTCATCAGCATAACAAGATTTAGAAGTTCTTTTCTGTAGAAGACCACCAAAACCATGATCAACCTGTGTCCCGCTTCCATGTTTGTATATTGGTTTATGTTACAGTTCTTTAACTGATTTCCTCCTGCAGCATAATGTAGAGACTTTGGATTGCAATTAAGATGCCAGTCTCAAATGTCCTTCTTGCAAATGTCAAACGGTACAATAGTTCCTTGATGAGTCAAAGTTACAAAGACTCAAGCACCTATCGTGTGTGAAACTTTGGTGACTTCCTCGAGTCACAGGGGTATTAAAAAGGCTGCAGATTTAGGCACCACAGCTAGAACTTTAAAGCATGTGCCTATGTTGTGGTTTTAATTTTTACCAGGAGTTTTCAAAGGGAATTTCCTCATCATGCTCATTTACAAATCAAATGCCCTTTCATTCACAGTACAGAGCTGTCTCACAGTGTCTCAACTCCACTACCACATTAAATGTTTTGCCTGGAATGTGTTTTGAGATCTCATAAGCTTCCATACTGATGTTGTCAACTGTGTTCCATCACAGCCATTCCTACTCTTAAATGGTTTTCTCACTTGAGTTTTTCTAGTTGTCTAAAGAGGGACTTCTCAATACACTACAGGATGGCAAACGTGTGTAGATGTGCTTTGCAAGACAACCTCTTTGTGTTTTATTCTTAAAATTCTAGAAAAAACAGTGTAAGCTGAGAATCAACTCTCATTTTGGAGTGTGGATGACTTAAAAAAAACCCAAACCTATAATAATAAAAGAAATAAATTTAAACACTAAAAAACTAAGAAAAACATGGCATGTTCCTTGGAAGACAAAGCCCACAACAAGACTCAGAGAAATCTGGGCTTGCCAGAGGACTGCAGACTGAGTCTGTTCCTTCCCTTTATCCCAGAAGAAGAACATTCGCAGAGAAATATATACATTTAAGATTATAAAATCACTTCTTTACTGTGATCTTTTGTTCTGCTAGCTAACTAACCTCCTACTTTCAGTAAAGCTATGTGGTTGCAAACTCTGGAAGGAGAGAAAGGTAGCTGAGCTGGCCCATTTCCATGAGGAGTTAACAGAAGTGAGATTGTATCTAGATTCCAGTCTGGGAGGGACAAAACTGCTTTTGTTTCTTTGCAGTGGAATTTTGCAGAAAAGTTAAATAGCAGAGAGGGGACCCAGCAAATTGATAATAGTACCTGTGCAATGCACAAAGATATACATGTATACCATAGAGATTATTATCACGCTTTACTTTGAGGCACCTAACTTAAACACCAAGTCTTACTTGCAGTCAACAGGAAGAGGAAGATGTCTTTTTCCAAGGAGAAAAAAGATTCCCTAAGCTAAACTGCTCTTGGAGCTGACTCCCTCTTGCTCACTGACTGTAGAAGGAAAGTGCAGAGAATAGCCAGCTACCTTAAATACTGAGAAATTCTCTGATGTAAATATCCACCAGTGTGCACTTTCCAATGTCACAGATACTGAGGATTTTGACGACAAATGGTCTGGTTTATATATTATCTCTCAAAAATAATAATTCATCTACTGGCTTGTCAGATAAGCCAGTCCTAGGAAGTTTTATAGAACTGTCAGTTGTTTTGAAAGTTAGGATCATCCCAAAAATGAGGAGAATGAAGGCTTTTAGGAATCCTATTTTATTTCTCTTTTCTTTTGCTAAAAGACAGGCTGCACACAGTTTCTTAAGAAAAAAGAACTTTTAAATAAAAAAATTAAAACTTTGAACTCTTTGGTTGCAATAGCCTCAGCGACAGACCACACACAGTTTTAAGATGATGGTACTTTCAGTAGAATGATTAATTCAGAATCAGATTGAGATAACTTGACTATTTTGTAAGTGCCTAGAGACAAACTGATCTTCCTCATGTTTTCTGAGGATTGAAAGGAAATATTTACAGTCACTGATTACAAAAAGTGATATGGTGATATTACTGAAAGATTGAAATATTTATGGGAGTTCTTTTGTAATATTCATTCAGCTCCAATGGAAAACTCACTTCCAAACTTTTCTAAAGTTGCACTGTACTGCAGAGTCTTAAATTATGGAACTGCATGTAATACTAATGCATACAAGTAATTCACAATAATCTAAAGTTCAGCTACTTCATGGAAAAGACTATCAAGAACTCTAATAATAATTTTACAATGAGGAGCCTAAATGTGCACTAACAATGACACCAGCTTCCAGAAAACATTGCATTTTAGAGACTGAATAAACTATCTAACAAGTGTGGTCTTATACAACTAACCAAGATGTCTGCTTGAAACAAGACCTCTTCAAACCGATTATGCAATGCATATAGTAAGAAATCACCTTGCTGCACATGCACAGAAGATTCTAAGCTACTATTACGGCCTGCAACATGCATTCACAATTTCCTTCTCAATTTACTTAAATATATATTTATTTATTAGACCAAAACAAATTCATCTTTGCTGAATCAGTTCCATACATTATGAAAATTAGAAATGTCAAACATGTTGTTCACTGTAAGGCTAGTCACGCGCTTCAAGTTATTTGTATCGGAAACAGTCATCCTATTGCTTCAGCCCAAGCTGTGCAGTGGGAAGTGACAGGATAAGTATGACTACAGAGGAAGACCTCTCTTAATTACTTGCACCTCATTCTCAGAAAAAAAATAATTTTAATTGAACATTTTATTTCTTAAAAGGAGGAGAATTTCACAGAAGTATCTGAAATGAAGACAGGAAGATATACCAAACCCACTGTGGCAGATCCAGCTCAGTTCCCTGGACTGCCAACATGAACAGCCAAAAACCCAGCTCAGACATGCACACACACATTTATGTTATGTACTTAATGCTACAGTATACATCAGTCTCAACAGATAACTGCATTATTATTATTGAATATATGCTAGAGATACTGCATTAGTGTATTTGCCTACATTTCTCAAGTGCAAGTACCCTGAAATCATCTTTGAAACTGAACTCTTGAAATTTGTAAGGAAAGTAAAAAGAGCATTTTCCCAAAATGACTTACGCCTGCAAACAGTCTTTGAAGTAAAATTTTACTTTTCTATATAAATATTTTGTTAGCTGCTTCCTTTCACTTATGAACACAGTCATGAAGTTCATTACATATTGCCGCATATTGAAACACAAGTCTCACAGGCCACCTGGCCTGTATATTCCCCTTATCTACTCATGGTTCATTTAATTTATTATAGTATCTATTGACATAAATTTCTATGAAGTGGCTCCATCAGGCACCCTTGCACCCCTGCTCACATCCAGGGCTCAGTTCTAGCTTCAGCAGTCACAATAAACACCCCTTTCACAGCAAGCTCCCAGTCACTCTTCCCTAGGGCTAAACCCTGCGGGATGGGAAGCAGCACCTCTCCCTGACTCCCAACAAACACTAGAAGCAGCAACCTCCTTCCCAACCTTCTAGCCTGACTTCTAGCACTACCAGCCAGATTTACAATATTTTCCCTTAAGGGGACTTTTAGCATGAGATGTGCCAGGAATTTCATTACAACGCAACATTGACTTAACAGCTCAAATCTCTGATGATTTTCCCCAGGAAATCTGGCAGGATCAATTCCAGGCTGCTCTTCTTATTACACAATGCCATGGTGCTTTCTACACACACCCCTGAGTTACAAGGATGTTTTAAATTTGCATTACTCTTCCCACTCAAACAAAATGTCAGGTTTAACTTCTGCTAATAATACAGAAGCATTTTGATGATTCAGAGTGTGGCAGTGGACTCACAACTCACTTTGCGCTATTGAATTCAATGCAGATTGAAAGTTTTGTGAATGTGAGCTTTGAATTGGAAAAAAAGATTTTGTTCTGGGAAATGTTAAAGTTAGGAAGAAGCCTACTTGAATATTTTTTTTTTTTATGAATATGTTGTTAATAAACATTCCCATTGTCAAGGTGACATGAAGGCTGGTGGGTCCTTCAAGGGCAGGCCATGGGAGGTGAGGGCTCCCCAGGAGAACCAACTGGGCAGTGCCTGACAGCCAGGACCTGTCCCACCCCAGCCATGAGCAGGGAAGCCAGGGGTAACCTCAGCCTTAGGCATCAGGCACTTCCCTGGGGACAAAGACAGGTTGAGGCCAGTGTGTGGGTCCATAGGTGGACTTGGCTTGTCGGAGCTCAGGGCTGGGCAGTGCAGGGCTTTGGGGAGCTGAAGACTGGCCTCACTGCAGTGTCATTGTATCTGGCTGGGCAGCACAATATCTGTCTGCCTAGATTCTCCACTGTATAAATATCAGATAACAGCAACTATGAAACTTCAGAATACAGAGCTGCAATACATAATACATTGAAATTGGAAGCACTATGCAAGAAACTGAATTTTGTATGGAAAGGCAACACACCCAGATTTGGAGTGATGTTATATGTGCACACATAATTGATTCAACCAACCTTGGTTTTAAATGGACATAAATCTTCCACTCAGTGTTGACATTTAGTCTCCCAGACTGCCTCAGAAACCAGGCATCTTTTCCCTAAAAAAAAAGACTGAAAAAAGTGACATATCGATGGAGAACTGAGTAGCTTTTCTTTTTCCCCCTGCTTTTAAACCACCTAGTAAGTAGTTCAGAACAACCTTTCAATTTACAAGTTAAACTTGTGAGTGAATGTAAGCTTTACTGGTTTCACTGATATTTTGGTTTTTCCCTTCCCACCCCCAGTGCAGCTACTATCTCACACAGCTTAAAATGGGAAACAAGAGGCTGTCTTCTGCTCCCCAGTACAAGTTTCTTCCCAAGACCCACATCTGTCTTTGGGTCTCCCAGCATGGTCCCTCTCCTTCCTGTAGTGGTGGTTGTGCTGGTTGCTGATGGGGCTAATCCCATGCGCCTCTGTTAGCCCTGGGGCAGGTGTGACTGATACTGCCATTCTCAGGCCACTTTCTGCTTCAGGTGATCTATAAGTCCAAGAGACTTCTCCATTCTTGCTTTTCAGTTGTGCAACTGTAAGAAAGGGGAAACAAGAAAGAAGGAAGTAGCAACAGCTTAATTTCAACCTACATTTCACATGAGAATATGGCAGCTGATATTCCCCAGGTTCTATACTGTTCACTGTTTTTCTCAGAGAAACAAGCAAATACCTATATTTCTTTCTTGTTCAAAAGATTCCTCTTTTTAAAGGTTGGAGACAGCACAAGTTCCCTCCTGACTCAGCTGTTTTTCTTCTGGTGGCAGGAAAATGGAAAAGGCAGCACGTTTGTCAGAGTTTTCAGTCCCGTTGAATAACAGTACTACCCAACTCATCAAGTCTTCCTTTGCAAGAGCATTACCTATCTATGAAATGTTCCATGAACTTTTAGAAACATTTTCCAAGGGCTGTAGGAGTAGAGACGGAAAGCCTCAGCATATGAAAATAAAAGAGGTTGTTGGGCTTGAATGACAGTACATCAGCAACATTGCACCACACGCATTTGTAGCAAGAGTGTCCCTGGTTTGAATTGCTAAAAGTATTGCAAGGAGTTTCCTAACATTAACTTTTTTTCTAATACATTAGGAAACCTGCTGTGATGGAGAACCATGTTTCCTCAGCTAGGACATGTGTTTTGTGGTCTCACAGCTCTGAGTTCTTATTGTCTGTCCTTGACAAACCCCATGTGACGACAGGAAAATTGAACCCTGCCATCAATTAACATACAGAATAGATGAGCATATGTCCTGGTAAATATTATTAATATGAAGAAAATCTGACAAATAATTACTTGCACTCAGAGGGAAAACACAAACATCACTCCAGATATTTACAGCTTGAAAATTTGTCTACATAAAAACCATGACACTCATTTTAACAAAATTGAGTGGCTTGTTTCAGGAAGGGTCAATTTAAAATTAAAATATTTTACCTTCTCTTAAAAGTTAGTGAAAACGTGCATTGAAAAATAAAAGATTTTTTTAATTGTCTTTCCCTAAAATAGATTGGCAGGAGAGAGGAAGACATTAACATCTATGTAAAATTTAAACCATTAATTGTGAACTGAGAAACAGATACAAAAATGCACAAATAACAGGAAGCAGAGACAACTCCCTGTGATGTTGGGGATGGTATGTGATTCACAGACATGGATGCAGAGCTAGGAGAAAAGAAAAACATTCTGATTTCTGTTCACTCAGTTGGAAAAATCTGGCATAATATTCACAATTAAGATCCACATTTTTCTCTTTCTGCTTTACTAAAACCTGAAAACCTGATTCTATTTTACCATCAAACACAATTATCCAAAGTCAGTACATGTGTAGGAGAAGAAACGATTCTGAAATTCCTTCTTGCTAGAGCAACAGTGAGAATGTCCCATTGCCATCTACAAGTCCTATCACTCATAACTGCAGCAGATCTTTGCTTTCAGTTAACCAGGACTGTACATCCCAACAACATGCATATTCACAGCAATTATATGAACAAAATGCACATATTTTTGCTTGAGAATTATTTCTGCTGCTTAAATGTAAAAATAAAAATTTTCATTATAAATACAAACAGCCAGACACGGCATTTATTTGATTTTATCAAAAATTTTCTCTCTTTACTCAATGATGTGAAACAGTGACCCTTTTTAGTCAACACATAATCTCTAGTCTAAAAAACTTCAAAAAAATACAAGCATTACTCAGAAACAGACACATAGATGCTCTTTTAGCAACATCTATTTACACGAGAACAGAATCTGTGCAGATTAAACCTACAGTTTATCTTAAAGTATTAGGACAACCTATAGCCAAGATATTACACATAATTACATTGTAATTTATTATAATTTATTTTAATTCATTCTTCTGAGCTCAATGCATGTAAAATAACCCATAATCTTACATTCTTACTGACCACTGAATGACTTCATAAAATGTCATAAATATAAAGAATATGGAATAAAAGACTAAGCATATGTCAAGGTTGTATTAAAGGAGAAAGGAAAGTGCACTTTCAAACATTTCTTCTTTGACATTCTGGCCTACCACCCACCTAGCCTATCAGTAAGTGGACTTACTCTTTTATAGACTCTATTCTTTCCTTCAAAATTGGACCTATTGGTCATTACTTTTATGAAAAACACTATGTTCATTGACTACCAGCATCTTCCTGCAGGGACACATCAACTTTAAAGAACAAACCAGGCAAGCAGACCAGTAAAGTCCCCAAATCAAATATAAAACTGTAACACTTATTTTCATTGAATCAGTGTTGAGCTTTATTTTTGGCTGTTCCGTAATTTAATATATAATCACAGTTGTAAATGCTCTTATTCTGAAAATATTTTTTGCACTCATACAAACCAACAAGTCTTGGAATCTTGAAAGTGGCATACCTTTGTGCTTGTGCTTTAAATTTTCCTTGAAGGTGATTTGCAAGGCCCATAGCTGATACAAATAAATATTGTATTGGGTTTGCATGGCAGGTTTTCACAGTATCACAGTATGCTAGAGATTGGAAGGGACCTCAAAAGATCATCTAGTCCAATCCCCCTGCCGGAGCAGGAACACCTAGATAAGGTTACACAGGAATGTGTCCAGGCGGGTTTTGAATGTCTCCAGAGAAGGAGACTCCACAACCCCCGTGGGCAGCAGAGTTTTGGTAACAGAGGGGTTAAAGGGGTGGCTTCTGTGAAGATGGTCTAGAAGCTTCCCCAATGTCCAACAGAGAAAAAGCCAGCTGACTCCAAGATGGACCCCCCACTGTCCAAGGCCAAGTCCACCAGCAATAGTGGTAGCACCTCTGGGATGACCTATTTAAAAAGGAGAAAACAGGGCACTGCAAAGCACTGCAACTGCACCTGGAGAGAGAAGTGAGAATATAAGAGAGCATCACACACATCAAGTTCAGTGAAGAAGGAGGAAGTGCTCCGGGCACCAGAACAGGGGTCAATCTTGTTCAACATCTTTGTCATGACATGGACAGTGGGATTGAGTGCACCCTCAGCAAGTTTGCCCATGACACCAAGCTGCGTGGTTCGGTTGATACGCTGGAGGGAATGGATGCCATCCAGAGGGACCTCGACACGCTTGTGAGGTGGGCTGATGTCAACCTTATGAAGTTTAACCATGCCAAGTGCAAGGTCCTACACCTGGGTCGGAGCAATCCCAGGCACAGCTACAGGTTGGGCAGAGAAGAGATTCAGAGCAGCCCTGCAGAGAAGGACTTGGGGGTGTTGATTGATGAGAAAATGAACATGAGCCAGCTTCAGTGTGCGCTCGCAGCCCAGAAAGCCAACTGTATCCTGGGCTGCATCAAAAACAGCGTGACCAGCAGGTCAAAGGAGGTGATCCTGGTGATCCTGCCCCTCTTCTCTGCTCTCGTGAGACCTCACTTGGAGTATTGTGTGCAGTTCTGGTGTCCTCAACATGAGAAGGACATGGAACTGTCGGAACAAGTCCAGAGGAGGGCCACGAGGATGATCAGGGAACTGGAGCACCTCCCTTATGAAGATAGGCTGAGAAAGTTGAGGCTGTTGAGCCTGGAGAAGAGAAGGCTGGTGGAGACCTCATAGCAGCCTTCCAGTATCTGAAGGGGGCCTACAAGGATGCTGGGGAGGGACTCTTCACTAGGGATTGTAGTGATAGGACAAGGGGTAACGGGTTCAAACTTAAACAGGGGAAGTTGAGATTGGATATAAGGAAGAAATTCTTTACTGTGAGGGTGGTGAGGCACTGGAATGGGTTTCCCAGGGAAGTTGTGAATGCTCCATCCCTGGTGGTGTTCAAGGCCAGGTTGGACAGAGCCTTGGGTGACATGGTTTAGTGTGAGGTGTCCCTGCCCATGGCAGAGGAGTTGGAACCAGATGATCTTTCCAACCCTAACTATTCTATGATTCTATGTTTCTATGGAGCAGCCCATTGTGAGGAAGCTGTGCTGCTGCAGCCCATGGAGATCCATGGTGAAGCAGATCTCTACCTGCAGCCCATGGAGGACCCTGCGCTGGAGCAGGGTGATGCACAAAAGAGGCTGTGGGAAGGCTCCAGTGGAGCGGGCTCCTAGCAGCAGCTGTGGCCCCATGGAGAGAGGAGCCCACATTGGAGCAGGTTTGCTGCAGGACTCGTGACTCCACAGGGGACAAACACTGGAGCAGTCTGTTCCTGTAGGGCTGCACTCACGTAAGGGACCCACTCTGGAGCAGTGCATGAAAAACTACAGCCTGTGGGAAGGATTCATTTTGGGGAAGTTCATGGAGGACTGAATACTGTGGAAGGGACCCTACACTGGAGCAGGGGAAGACTGTGAGGAAGAAGGATCGGAAGAGAAAATGTCTGATGCACTGACCACAGCCCCCATTCCCCATCTCCCTTAAATCCCTATACTGCTCTGGAGGAGGTTAGAGAAATCAGGAGTAAAGATAAGGCTAGGAAGACATGAGGGATGGGTTTATTGAGATTTGGGGTTATTTCTCATTATGCTATCCTGATTTGATAGGTAATAAATTAAGCTAATTTCCCCAAGTCGAGCCTGTTTTGCCCATGACAGTAATTGGCAGGCAATCTCTCTCTATCCTTATCCTGACCCATGAGCCTCTCACTATTATTTTCTCTCCCTGTCCAGTTGACGCTGTCCTGTGTCCAACTGTCACTCTCCTACTCAACTGCAGTTGAGTAAGGGAGTGACAGAGCAGCTTTTTGTGTGCCTGGCATCCAGCCAGGGCCAACTCACCACAAGTATAAAAAAGACTAAGGAAACCTAAACATAATTTATATATCAAGTGGACTTCATTAATCAATCATCTTTCTTGCAATTATGCAAATACTGTATGCTTACATCTCACCTGCTCTTGTATAACATATTCAAACATTGCAGGTGGGAAACTAAACATTCCTAAAGGAGCATAGTTTTGTTACCTCCTACTTATTTCAAAACATTTTTAGGAATCAGCTCTGGTAACTGGTTAAAACTTAAACAGGGGAAGTTTAGATTGGATATAAGGAAGAATTTCTTTACTATAAGAGTGGTGAGGCACTGGAATGGGCTGCCCAGGGAAGCTGTGAATGCTCCATCACTGGCAGTGTTCAAGGCCAGGTTGGACAAAGCCTTGGGTGACATGGGTTAGAGTGAGGTGTCCCTGCCCATGACAGGGAGGTTAGAACTAGATGATCTTAAGGTCCTTTACAACCCTAACTGTTCTATGATTCTATGATTCTATGAATATTAGATGCATGGCAGATGAAGTTACAGATGATCTAGCCCCTTTAAATGAAATGCCAACTAACACCAGGTGACTTATACAGGTGTCCACATAAGTATTTTCAATTCCTAAGTATGAAAGGAGACTTTGACTGTAATCAAAGCTATGACTTAGTTTTAATGATTACTTCCTCATTAAAATTAAATATATTAAGTAATCATTATGCCAAAAGACCCCTTTCAGAAATTATGCCTTTATTTCACTAAGGGCTGATATACAGACAAAAGCCTCAGTTTGAAATAGGCACAGCATTAATAACTGAGAAGATACACAAGCAAAAGAAAATGCCTAAGAGCTGAATATTAGCCTTTTGCAGGGAAATAAGGGAATGTGGAACTAAAAGGAAATGTATGCAGCACATATACATTCAAGTAGATGGCAGTGATTTATTAGTGACTGTGATTTCAACATTTAACTTGTACCTGATTTACCCATAAAATCATAGAATCATAGAATAGTTAAGGTTGGAAAGGACCTTAAGATCATCTACTTCCAACTCCCCTGCCATGGGCAGGGACACCTCACGCTAAACCATGTCACCCAAGGCTCTGTCCAACCTGGCCTTGAACACCACCAGGGATGGAGCATTCACAACTTCCCTGGGAAACCCATTCCAGTGCCTCACCACCCTCACAGTAAAGAATTTCTTCCTTATATCCAATCTCAACTTCCCCTGTTTAAGTTTGAACCCGTTACCCCTTGTCCTATCACTACAATCCCTAGTGAAGAGTCCCTCCCCAGCATCCTTGTAGGCCCCCTTCAGATACTGGAAGGCTGCTATGAGGTCTCCACGCAGCCTTCTCTTCTCCAGGCTCAACAGCCCCAACTTTCTCAGCCTATCTCCGTACGTACTCCAAGTGAGGTCTCACGAGAGCAGAGGGGCAGGATCACCTCCTTTGGCCTGCTGGTCACGCTCCTTTTGATGCAGCCCAGGATACAGTTGGCTTTCTGGGCTGTGAACGCACACTGAAGCTGGCTCATGTTCATTTTCTCATCAATCAACACCGCCAAGTCCTTCTCTGCAGGGCTGCTCTGAATCTCTTCTCTGCCCAACCTGTAGCCGTGCCTGGGATTGCTCCGACCCAGGTGTAGGACCTTGCACTTGGCATGGTTAAACTTCATGAGGTTGGCATCAGCCCACCTCACAAGCGTGTCCAGGTCCCTCTGGATGGCATCCCTTCCCTCCGGCGTATCAACCGAATCACACAACTTGGTGTCATCGGCAAACTTGGCTGAGGGCAAACTCAATCCCACTGTCCATGTCATGACAAAGATGTTGAACAAGACTGGTCCCAACACCGATCCCTGAGGGACACCACTCGTTACTGGTCTCCAGCTGGACATCGAGCCATTGACCACAACTCTTTGCATGCGGCCATCCAGACAGTTCTTTTTCCACCAAGTGGTCCACCCATCAAATTGATGTCTCTCCAATTTAGAGACAAGGATGTCGTGTGGGACAGTGTCAAATGCTTTGCACGAGTCCAGGTAGATGACATGAACTGCTCTGCCCCTGTCCATCAGTCCCGTAGCCCCATCATAGAAGGCCACCAGAATGGTCAGGCAGCATTTCCCCTTAGTGAAGCCATGCTGGCTGTCACCAGCCACCTCCTTGTTTTTCATGTGCCTTAGCATGTCTTCCAGGAGAATCTACTCCAAGAGTTTGCCAGGCACAGAGATGAGACTGACTGGTCTGCAATTCCCCAGGTCATCCATTTTCCCCTTCTTGAAAATGGGGGTTATATTTCCTTTTTTCCAGTCATCGGGAACTTCACCTGACTGCCATGATTTTTCAAATATGATGGACAGTGGCTTAGCATCTTCATTCACCAGCTCCTTCAAGACCCATGGATGGATTTCACTAGGTTCCATGGACTTGTGCATGTTCAGGTTCTTAAGATGGTCTCAAATCAGATCCTCTCCTACAGTGGGCCTAGGGTCTTCATTCTCACAGTCCCTGTGTCTGCCTTCCAAGACTTGGGTGGTGCGGTCAGAGCCTTTGCCAGTAAAGACCAAGGCAAAGAAGTCATTAAGAACCTCAGCCTTCTCCAAATCCAGGGTAGCCAGTTCTCCTGATATCTTCCGAAGGGGGCCTACGTTGTCCTTAGTCTGTCTTTTATTTGCTATGTACCTATAGAATCCCTTCCTGTTATCCTTAACATCCCTAGCCAAGTTTAAGTCTAAATGGGCCTTAACTTTCCTAACCTAGTCCCTAGCTTCCCAGACAGCATCTCTGTATTCTTCCCAGGCTGCCTATCCCTGCTTCCACCTTCTATAAGCCTCTTTTTTCCTTTGAATTTTCCTCAGCAGCTCCTTATCCATCCAAGGAGGTCTCCTGGCCCTCCTGCTGCACTTCCTTGTAGTTGGGATGCAACACTTCTGAGCTTGCAGTAGGTGATTCTTGAATAACAACCAAGAGTCTTGGGCCCCCCTGCCCTCTAGGGGTGGTTCTCATGGAACCTTACTAAGCAGGTTCCTGAAGAGGCCAAAGTCTGCTCTCTTGAAGTCCAGGGCAATGAGCTTGCTGCACGCTCTTCTCACTGTCCTGAGGATCTCAAATTTGACCATCTCGTGGTCACTGCAAACAAGGCTGCCCTGGAGCGTCACATTTCCAACAAGCCCTTCCCTGTTGGTGAGCACGAGGTCAAGCATGGCACCTCTCCTTGTCGGCTCCTCTATTACTTGCAGAAGGAAGTTGTCTTCCACACAATCGAGGGACCTCCTGGATTACTTGTGCTGCACAGTACCATGGCTCCAACAGATATCAGGGTGAAATAAAAGCATCTACAGTAACACTAATTCCTCTGTGCAATGAAACAGACCTCTGTGGTAAGAGGATGCCACTTTATCTTTCTGTCTTTATAAATGCCAGTTGACCAGAGTGAGATACTAGGAAAAATTTCTCATCTAAAGGGTCATCAGGCATTAGAACAGGCAGCCCAGGAAAGTGGTTGAGTCACTATCTCTGGAGGTATTTAAAAGATGTGTAGATGTGGCGCTTAAGGACACGGTTTAGTAGTGGACTTGGCAGTGTCAGGTTAATGGTTGGACTCAATGATCTTAAAGGTCTTTTCCAACCTAAATGATTCTATGATTTACAATAGGAAGTTAGGCCACAGGAGCCCCAGTATATCCTAATAATGTTATGGAACACAAAAGGCTGTGAACAGCAAGCTGTAACATAAGGCAGCTGGAGTGAGACTGTGCATTTTAAAAGCATATTCTTACCCAAAACTATTCCCTTGAAATTTCAGAACAGAAGATGTATACATCCATTCTGGCTTTTTGATTGATGAGAGGTTTTCAGGACAGAAAATTCTTGCTTTATATAAAGCTTTGTGTAACAAAGTTGTACTGGCCAGATAATTCAGAGCAAGTGGAATAAGCTTTCTTAAGGGGATTGTTGTGTGTGGAGGTCACCCTTTGAGGAAAAACAAAAAGCTAAACCATGAGTCAGTCTCAAAGGATGCTGAAAAAGAAGACTCCTGCAGGCTGGTTTTGCATTTTTATTCCCTAAACAAAGCTTTTTCTAAAGGAGGCAGTGTGGTTCCTCAGCCTTTTTGGTAGCAAAAGAAAAGATATAAAATAATAATTAGCTGTGGAAGCAGCTGAGTTTCCCAGGGCACTGCAAAAAATCATGTTATACTTGGCATTCACACAGAGGAGCGAACTTGTTTAAAAACATACTTATATTAAGGTTGTTTTATGACCAGTTCTCAATTCCTTTGTGTATCCATGCCAGTGAAATTCTCAGATAGTTGGATTAAAGCCTCTTAAAATTGTAACTCACTGAAAGACAGATTGTGTCATGTTCTGAACCAGTGCTTCAGGTTTCCAAGCCTTTTACATATCTTTTCAGTTTCAATGATAGCTGCTAGGCTCCTAGCAGTCATAGAGCACAGGTCTGGAAACTAATATCACCTAGTGAGGATCAGTAAACCTTTCTAAACACAAACTATAATATGTGGGAAAAGGGAATAGAGAAAAGAATGGAGAGAAATAGGCATCACAGCATTAAATTCTCCCCATGCGGCAGAAGAAAATAAGATTGCCTGGATTCCAGCACCTCTAAAAGTTATGAATGAGACTTACATGGCATCAGCTATGGTTAAAAGCTCCATTTCAACTTTCATAGTTTGACAAATGTTACAAAATGGGTTTTGCTCTTATATTATTAAATGTATTATATTAAATGTAAGGAGCAACAATTTACTGGCTGAGGTACTGAGGATCAGTTAAAGCTCTAGATGGCAATGAGAGGGCAAGCGCAGGAACAAAGCTGTGAGCAGACCAGTGAGTACTTCCACTGTCCTCCAGGGATCTCCTTACACTGAAAGATGGGAAATTTTTGATCCTTCTTCTCAAGAGCTGTAACACAGGTGGGCTAACGCATTTTCTAGGACAAACAAACAATAAAATTAGACAAAATCTAAATGCAAAGAAAAGATTGGTTCAAAAATTCCTCACAGTCTCCTCTGTAACAGATCAGGGTAATAGAGTAGCAGAAACAGACTATTTTTCTGCAGAGAGTATCACTGAAATCAGTCCTTGAACCTGAGAGGTGCTGAAATAAATACCTGATACATGTCCAGCATATTGCAGAGAATTTGGCTACTAGCAACAAGATAAAAAATTTAAACAAATACAGTTAAAAAGAAGACAGAAACCAGGCTCACTTTTACTGCCAGGAAGATGACTTACTGTTTTTTTCTAAATTGCTCATTGAATTCTCAATTGAAGTTAAACTCCCTCCTGAGCATGTATGCTCAGTTGCTTTGATGGAGTGAGTATTCCTAAATCACTGTAGAGAGCTACTCGCTCAAGCCCTTCTAGCCAGGTTAGGAACAACAGTCAGACTCCTCTGCTTACAAAGACAGAGCATGTACTTTTTAAATGCTCGCTGAATGATGTTGCTGCTTCCCCCAAGGCCACCTCACTGTTTCATCTTCCTTCACTCCTGCGATCTCCTGAGATGTTCCAAGCCAATCCTTCCGCCTTGCTGAAGGTGCCATTACTGCTCAGGTAGATAGAAAACTCCCTTTTATTTCAATGATTGCAATTCACCGTACACTGAATTATTTCAGTTGCTGCAAGACACAAGCTGTGAGATCTTACTCTAAATGTGATAAAGAATAACTGAAGTCATCAATGCTTCACATATTGAAGCTACATGCTTTCAACAAATCTGGTTGAGGATGGCAATGTCACAGGAAAAATTGATTGCACGGTTGTGTTTCCCTGGCAATTCAAAGATACAAGTGAATCCACTTGTTACTTTCAACACTCCTCAAAATTCTACCAACTGTGCAAACAATATGTCTAATGGCAATAGACTAGCAGAGCCTGCTTGAAATTAGATATGTGCTCTGAATACGAATATCACTTGAATGCCTGCAACAAAAACTCCCCTGAAACTGCAACATAGTGTGAAATACAATACATGCCCTGCTATCTTCAATGGAACCAGAGCACTCATGAACCCAGATCTGCAACAGCATCAGCTCCAAGGAACTTGAACCCAGCTCATGTTTTGCAAGAAGTCAAAATTGAAACTGAATATCCAGAAACATTGATTCTGGCTTTATGATATATTATTACATGAGCACTAATACTTCATGTAATTAGAGATGTAAGCATAGCTTAAGATGCCAGGCTTTAAAGCGACATTCACTTTGAGCAGGATTGGGATTTGGATTACATTTCTCTGTGGAAAATAGACATTTTTGCAAGTGGAATATTTAAAGCATAAATAGAGCACCCATTTAGTCTGATAAAGCACAGGTGGAGATACCTTAATTCCCCAGGGCAAGCAAATAATTGGCTACTGCTAAGGGTAAATCTCAGACCATATATATACCCTGTAGCACTACAGAAAAATATGAAAGAGAAATAATGAGGAAAATATATACATAAGAGGGTAGAAAATGCTAAAAAATGGGATCCCACCTCTCCCAAAATTAGAAGCATCTTCCCTCAGCACAACATGAATGCTGTGTGAAACTGCATGGACAATTCAACTTTCCTGGAATCTTCATCATTCCCATAAGCAAATAGAAAAGACAAAGTCAGTTATCCATACAAAAGGGACACGACATTGCAACAGCCTAAGGGTTAAAATTCAATCCTCTCTATATTGGAGAAGAAGCAATGCTCACCTGAAGCCCAACATCTCAGAGTTTCTAATGAGGTAGCACATGCTGCCAACTGTGGCTCATAAATGACTTTAACCCTCATGCGTTGGCAGATGTTGTAGAGTGAGCTATACCCCAAATAGAAAAACTGGATCAAAGGCATTCAGAGCTTGTCCCCAAACTGAGCCCGACACCGCAATGAAGCGAGTAGCACACCCCAACTCTGCTTTTGAAACAGGTGTTCCATAAAGAACAGAATGCATAATTTCTAAGTCCAGAAGAAGAGATCAAGGATGACCCTAACAGTACAAACCCACTGTTCACCTGCTTTAAAAGAGGCAGAGGTTCTAACCTCCTCCCCGTCATACCTCTTTTTGCATGGAGTGATTACAGGGCAAAACTGTAGTATCAGCAGCGGCGGCTATCATCTATTGGCTGCGCTCTTTGGAAAGCAATAGCTTAATGACCTTTGAGCATCAGTGGGAATGCAACCTAATCATAAGCCATGAGAAACCATCCTGATAAAGCCACTAAGCCCAAAGAACAATTGCATCACTAGAAATGGAAAATAAGATGCTGTGAAGTCACAGCTGATGGCAGACATGCTAAGCAAAGCATGTTTCCTAGACTAGTAACACAGATCTTAGTGAGATGAAAAACTGAGAAAATCAATAAACTGCATTACTACCCCCTCTCTGCTGTCAGGCTCCAGGTCACTTGACAGAAGTCTTTAAAGAGTTTGTCTGGGTTGGGCCAATCATAAAAAGCCAATGCCAGGGGATTTTACACTTTGCTATCAGGTGACTTGATCTCTAGATGGAGTGAAAGCTGTGCCTTATCTAAAGACAATCCACAGAGATTTAATAACCCCAGTAGCACAGATAGAAGTCTCAAAACTTCTGAGAAAACTCTGACATGCTTATATCTAGTCAGAGAGCCAAGATTCAAGTTGTTTTGCATATGCAGCTAGGTGCAGTCATTGGAGTGTAAATTTGGAAGAATGTAGGTCTCTAGTTTCTCATAAAAGAATCTGAGTTCCCTACAAAAGGGTGTCTCTGAGAAGGCACGTTCTGGCAATAAACCTGTCTTCTCAAAGTAAAAAACAAGCCATGAGGTTTTATCCATAGTTTAAAATACCAGGTAATTCCAAGCATGTGGTCCTGAAAGAAATTAAAACAAAATTTGATCATGCACAGTGAAAAGCTTTAACAGGTTAATTATAGTCTTTCTTTACAACAAGGAACATATTTTATTATATTTGGGCTGAATTTTGAAATACTTACTATGCTTCTCCAAATACGAGATTCACATTTGCTCATGCTGTGCATTGGATCTCTGTTTGAAAGAGACAGGAAAGAAATATTTATCAGACTGAATTCATAATATGGACATGTCATTCCAAAACTTGCAAGGAGAACTGCAAGACATTACTCTGAAAGTACATACACTACCCTTATCAGCAAGCCACTTCAAATTAAGTCTAAGAATAACTGTACCTTCAGTCCTTTCCTGCCTTTCAGTTGCTTAGAAACAAGTATTACCTTTTACAATGTCTGAATTTTTAAACTAAAATTGAGTTTTAAATATTTAAACAACAGCTAAATAATGCTGATATGAGCTGATGTGGAGGAATATTCACGTTTGGGAACCACCATCATTGTGTCAATAATAGTTCTAAACACTGGAGAACTTGTCTTGCAACACATAAATCTTTAATCAGCCTATGAACATTTTGTTATACATTAATTCATATGGAAAATGGCATTCCCATGTCAGAACTACACAAAGACAAGCCTACCACCACATGGAAACTATCTGCACATAATCCAAGTTACCGTTGTTTAGCAACGGCTTGATAAACTGTAGGTCCACTTAAAAGTGTGTAAGAGCCTTTTCTTTTCATCACATCCTAGTTCTGTCAGACTGACTTTATGACACGAAAAAGAAAATGTAACAAGATCATGCAGCACAGCTGTACAGCTCTTCCAGCCTTTCAGACAAAACACCGTGCAAAAGTTACTGTCAGACACACCTGTCCATTTCATTTGCTTATAAGTTGGTTTTCAGTCAATCTGTACAAAGCTCCTACTTTGAACAGCACCTCCAGACCCCAGGCTGTTTTAGACAGCCAGGTTCTTTTTCACACGAAGTTGATGAGATGATAAAAGTAAAAGCCTTTAAGGAGGTTTGTAGCTATTAAAGCAGTGAACAAAGACAATACTTGGTCTGAATTAGCTCAAGGTGACATACTGAGCTGCAAGTCAGTTTCATGTGCAAATGCCCACATTAGTCTTTGTAGTTTGGAGCATTGCTCCTGCTTTCTTTTACTTTTCTCCATTATAATTACTTATCATTCAAAACGCTAAGTATTCCTGCCAGTTTTACTTGATCTCTCATCAGTTTATGATGTGGAGATGCTGCTGATATGCCTGCAAGACCTGTTAAAGCTCAGTGAGATTACTTTAAAACAGCTTGTTTGCTCCTATTTGGTTACTACCTGAAGGTTGTCATGGGCACTCCTTTTTGTTGCTTAAAGCCTTTCTTGAGTGAGGTCTTACATCTTTTACAATGAGGTTTTACGTCTTTCACTCTAGTTTTCTCACAGGTAGACCTCCTTGAAGGGACCATCAAGGAAAGTATTTGGGCTTTTGTTCTTGCAATACTGGAGGAGGCAGATTCAAGGAAATAAACCATAAGCACCTTCTCCCCATATCACACACACTTACAGTGCAGTGTTAAGAGTATTTAAGAGAAACGAGATATTTGGAGTTAAGATTTTTTGAAGGATACAGGACTCCTCTATTTCCTCTTGTCTCCCACTTCCCAGGGAGACTTTGAACCACTCCAAGGTCTTTGAATTATGTTCTTAATTTGTCCTGTTACAGTAGGTCCACTTCATATGAAATACCCATCAGGGTAAAAAGAGAAAAAACAGGCAAGACAACCAAGTTCCTATCCCTTCTCCACCAAAAGGTTTAGTAATCTGTGCAATGCTGAACATCATTAAGAAGGGTACTTGAGAGAAATCCACTCTAGCGTAACACATACAAGAGTGGTTAGTGAACTCTTTTGTGAGATATAGGTTCAAACCCCCTCGAAATGCAAGAGAATTTAATCTGGGTTTCTCTCATCTGCAAAAATTCCAGTCCAGAATGGCTTGGTAGGCAGAAGTAAGAAAAGAGTAATTTTTCTTTTTGGATGTTTAGTGAATAATGTAATTCACTTCCTCATGCTTTTACCACAAACTTGCAAAAATACAGTTGTCAAAGCTTGTCTTTTTCTTTTGGACACAACGTTTTGGTGAATTTAGGATTAAATTTGCTGATAGTTTTGACAACTGAAATAAAAGCCCAAAATATTTCTCATGGTTTCTTTTGTAGTTTAAAAAAATAGACCAAACCAGGATTAGATATCTCAAGTTTTGCTTCTACAAAAATATGTATGAAGGCAAGGACACTGAATACATGCATTACAAAAGACTCTCACCTCAGCTCCCTCCCCAGCTCTCCTTGCCTCTCTGACTTACTTTTCTGCCTCACGGTCTGGGACCCATTTCACCAGCCATCTTTGCCAGAAATACCTACTGACACACTCCAGCACCCACATGTGTATTTATCCTGGCCCCAATCTGCTTCACTTTTGATGCCAGACCTAAAAGAGTAATTTTCAGCCCACCACAGCACTGGAGCGCAGAACATACAGAAGTTAGGGCTCATTCCTGCTCCCCAGCTCGCAGTTCTGCTATAAGAATGAGGTAAAAGCAGCCTTACAGTGAGTTTAAAATGCAGCAAGCAGGCTCCAGAGATTCCATAATTTCACCTTCTGTAAACAGAGCCTGTCGTACCCATTGCCACCAGTCAAGACAGACTTCACAGGAAACAACTGGGTGCTGTGCAACATGCATCATTGAAGAGCAGATGTGGGAAAGAAAACTTCCAGCATATATTTTATTAATGTGTGAAGATTTACTCTTTCATCAATCAATCTGTCACATTCTACAACTTGTTTTTCCTTTGCAGAGTGCTCCCTGCAAGGCATGAAAGAGAAGGCTCCTCATGGTGGATTGAAATTCAACCTTCGTATGGTGGAGGCAACAGGGTTTGTCATCATAATGACTCAGATAAAATCCAGATTACTTTACAGAACTCCTTTACCCTCTCTGGCTAGCGGCAGGTTGGGCAGGGAAGGGTCTCACCTCCAGATTCCCCCACCATGTGCTGATACATTGGCCAGCTGGCAAGGACTATGTAATAACTGGCTAGGTACTGCTGCCTCTCAGCTCAGGGGAAAAACAGTGAAACGGCTTCTTCTGCCCTCTTACAGACCCTCCTGCTGTCAGCAATGCAGGGAGCATTGCTACAGACTCACTGAATGCACTCACTGCAGCCAAAACACTGGGATGCAGACTATTTCTTTATCAGCTATTTAGGACCAGAGTGAAGACAGGCCCTGAACCGAGAATAAAAAAATACCATTCTTCTGATGCTTGTCTCTCCCAGCTGCTGCCAACCAGACAGCATTGAGGAGAAAACTACTAGACTTGAATATTTTGCAAATTTTATTGTATTTTTACCTTTATGTATGTATAATTTTCTAGGATTGTTAAAAATCACAGTGAAAAGCTCCATTTTTAAGTTCATATTAAGCAGCCATATCAGAAATCACTTGCTCTACATGGTTTAAATGTGCAGCACTTTAAAGCTAGCTGCCTGCAAGACATCTTTCATTCTGTTTAGGGTCAGAGATATCTGCAGCTTTTGTACTCCCAAATGCAAGATTATCTCTAAAATTTATTTTTTCATCTTGCATTCCTTTTTTTTTCAGAAAAGGGAAAAAAAGACTGTAATAAGATTTAGTGCTTACCATGAGTACTACTCACATTATGTGAAAGAAACAGGTCTAGCCTGGATCTATGACTTCCATAATTTTATTTTATTGTTCGTGTCTTTGCCAAGTCCCCCAAACAACATAATTTGATTGCAGAGCATTCAAATGACTAACAGTATTACATGATTAATATAAACGAACAATCTCTGAGGGAAAAAAAAAAAATAAGACCAGATGAACATAAACACCAGAGGATGATTCATTCTTGGTGTAATTTTTTGTGTCAATGGAAAATACACCAGGTATAAATTTGACCCTGTGACGCAGAACTTCCAGGAAATATAACCTATTGTAACTAGAGATCTCTGCTGACGTATGAATTGAAAAGTAAAATAGAAATGAGGCAAATTCAGAACAGGCATAAAAGGAGTGAACCCAGCTCTATTAATTACCCAACTGAAAGAAAATAAAAGCCTGGATCAAAACAACCTAATGTACAGAATGAAAAGGAGGAAAACATGAGGCAAGAACAACAGCATGATGACAGATTTGAGAAGGAGCACATAGTAAATAGGATGACTAAAATGGAAAAAGGAAGTGTTTTCCATGACTTTCAGCACAGAAGACAGACCTGACTTCTGGGAAACTCAGTTCAGAGTGTATTCAATAAACTACATCTTTCAATAAAAAGCCTTTATGCCCATTAATAACCAAAGTAATGCAGCTTTTGTTAAGACTATGCTCATACATAAAATTGTGAAGAGACTTTTGATCTGATGAAATTATGGTAAAGGTGATCTGTTCCTACGTAATTGGTACTGCCATTTTCATCACTTCACAAGGGGCACAAGTACCAGTTCATCTCAGGAGATGCCCCACATTTTCAATTTAAACTCTTATTAGTGTAAAATATAGGTGGCACAGTAGGGTGCAGAAGAACAAAGGTCAATATATATTTTATTAAAATTGAACCCATCTTATTGGCACACTTTTTTTTTCCTAAATTTGGTAAGAGCATGTCAGAATCATCATTAACCCTCCTATCCCACTCTTCTGCCATGGGGGAGTTATGGGAACATGTCACACCTCCCTCCTTCCCTTCCTGCCCTCCCTGCCAAGGATGGGAGAAGGGGGCCACACATATCTTATTACAATTTAGAGTTAGACGCAGTCAAGACATGCCCTTGGTGCGCAGGACTGCCTGTAGCAATTATCCATTAATGTGCACAGATTCTACTGTGAAGAGAAGATAATTCAGGTCAGAGAACAATGGAGAAATTTTACTTGCAGTTATTTTTAAGAAACTGGCATATTTTATCACAATATCTCAGGTTGTTCCTAACCAGGTAGATTATTAATAGTGTCACAAAGCATACTATAAAGCCTCAAGTTCCATGCAAGCTGTGACAAGTCAAGCTGTATATTCTTTTTTCTGATAGTTTATTAAAAGAAAGAAATGGTATCATTAAGAAGTAAAGTCAACAAGTTCTCCAGGAGCAGTGAGGAGAGGTTTAGACTCAGCCAGTCCTGTATTTCTTCTCCTGAGAATTAACAATCAAAAAGGGATGGGAGAATGAAAAAGGAAAATAAATCCAGATCTGCAAATGGTTTCTCTGATCCTCATGACAAGGTAATTAAGTTTTGGATTCAGAATTTACCCTTGTTAAAACATGAACTTGTTCTTTCTGGTGAAAGCTAAGTGCACACAAACGATCACACCAAGCTGTACCCCTAAAAAACTACACAATGTAATGATGAGCATGGCCACTGTGTGAACTTCATAAGCACAAATTAAATTTCTATGGACAATCTAAAAGATGCAACCTAGACACAATCTGATGTCTCCATGTTCTCCAGGATGGGACTAAGTTTTATCATCCTTGACAAATGAGGTTTTTTTCAGTTGTGTTACTTAAAATAGTGTCATCAGAGGCAAGTAGCACTTTGTGATAGCCATGTACCAGACTAATATTTACTAGATTGCATATCTGGAATCTGAAATAATTAACAGCCTATTCATGACTATCTTTTGGCCTGTAAAAACTACTCCAAAATAGACATATTTGAAGAAGATTTTTGGCAATTATAAACCAATGTCATTCAAAGCACTAAAATTGCAGTTGCTGTGTGTTACTATATAGAGGTGACTTCTCACATAAGACTTTCAAAAAGATACAGAAAACAAACAGGTACATACAGAAAATTCTTACTGAAATTGTTATCATGGAAATATTTCCCTCTACAACAATTAATAGAGTTTTTGCTTGGCTTTATTGACATGAATAATCTATTGTTATGACTGAAATGCAAAAGAGATTTCAGTGTTTAACAAGTTATGCTTATCTCTTGATTTTAGAATCATAGAACAGTTAGGCTTGGAAAGGACCTTAAGATCATCTAGTTCCAACCCCCTTGCCATGGGCAGGGACACCTCACGCTAAACCATGCCACCCAAGGCTCTGTCCAACCTGGCCTTGAACACCACCAAGGATGGAGCATTCACAACCTCCCTGGGAAAACCATTCCAGTGCCTCACCACCCTCTCAGTAAAGAATTTCTTCCTTATATCCAATCTCAACTTCCCCTGTTTAAGTTTGAACCCGTTACCCCTTGTCCTGTCACTACAGTCCCTAGTGAAGGGTCCCTCCCCAGCATCCCTGTAGGCCCCCTTCAGATACCGGAAGGCTGCTATGAGGTCTCCATGCAGCCTTCTCTTCTCCACGCTGAACAGCCCCAACTTTCTCAGCCTGTCTCCATACAGGAGGTGCTCCAGTCCCCTGATCATCCTCGTGGCCCTCCTCTGGACTTGTTCCGACAGTTCCATGTCCTTCTCATGTTGAGGACACCAGAACTGCACACAATACTCCAAGTGAGGTCTCACGAGAGCAGAGGGGCAGGATCACTTCCTTTGACCTGCTGGTCACTCTCCTCTTGATGCAGCCCAGGATACAGTTGGCTTTCTGGGCTGCGAGCACACACTGAAGCTGGCTCATGTTCATTTTCTCCTCGACCAACACCCCCAAGTCCTTCTCCGCAGGGCTGCTCTGAATCTCTTCTCTGCCCAACCTGTAGCTGTGCCTGGGATTGCTCCGACCCAGGTGTAGGGCCTTGCACTTGGCATGGTTAAACTTCATAAGTTTAATTGTCCATTATCACATTAATATTACCTAATTTCTAAAATATTAATAAATAAGGAAAAAAGGTATTATTCTTGTCAGTCAATCCAAAATACCATATTTTTGTTCAACAGGAAATTATATCATATGTGTGTTATTAGCTTGGTTGATTTGTTCTCTAGTTTATGTTTCACAAGCAAGATTTAAAGTGTAACAGGCAGGCATTTAGTAGAAGCTATTTTCTGAATAAATAAAAGTGAATTATTTCCCTCTGACAACCATCCTGAAGAATATTACACAAAGAATCCTACGTATTTTGATGGGGTTTTTTATATGATAAATAATGACCATCTGTCCAGGAATGGATCAGTAGTATAACTTCTCTTACAAAGTAAAGCAAGGTCAGAAGCTTATACATCCGTCTTTGTATGTCTGTGATGGCAAATCACACCCCCAATGTATTACAAGTGCATCAGTTTGTATCCTGGCCCAAAGTGAAAAATCTGGTGGATGTGATGTTGTTTACTACTTGAATGACATGAGCCAATTTCTATAACAATGACTTGATCCTGAAATCTATCTTCATATAGACTCAACATTGCCAATGAGATACTTGCAAAAATATGAACTATTAACATTGGCAGCAAAGAATTTGAGGAGTATTGCTCTGAAGACTTCTGTCATGGATATGACTAACTAACCAACAAATTATAATTGTTTCTCTTTAGTAAGCCCTAAAAACACGACAACTGGACAGGAAAACAAAGTCAGGTGGTTGGGTAAGAGATAGTCATGAAGTGACAACTTTAGGACTTGAAGGAGTTGGTTTAGGACTAGCTCAGGCACATGCTTTTCATTCGTAAGGGGAACAGAGATAGGAGAGGAATTTCTCATCAACCTCCCTAATCTTCTTCCCCTCATCTGGTTTCCCCTTATCTAAGGAGGGTGGAGGAGAGTTAGAAGAAGAGGTAAGAAGAGAAAGAGGAAAGCAATGCTAATTTCTTCCCCTTCTCCTTCCTATCTGTGGCAGGCAATACCACAGGAAAAATAGCAAAACAACAGTAGGTACAAAGGATTAAAGCAGCCTAGAAGGACCAAGAGGGGGAGGTGCCCTGGGGATCACCAGATCTCTTATTACTGATAGGCCCTGAGAGATGACTTAGCAATCCAGTCTGTATATGAGCATAAGACTTTACTCACCAACATTAGAATGTTTGGATGCATCTCTGACACTGCTAAGTATCAAGGTATAACCTATCTATTCCTTTGTACCAATTTTATACAGACTCTTTAACTTTTGAGTCTTGGCTTTTGAATTCCCCATACAGGGAAATATCACTAGCTTCCCGACTTCTGCTTACTTCAGGAAATCCTACAATCATAAGGATAACTTCTCTGACTGGCCATTCTAATTTTTCCTCCTGCTCCTCTCATTCCCTACCCCTTTGGGTTTTTGTATATATAACTGGGAGTATTTTTACCACAGTGAATTAACTTGCAGCTTTCTAAACTTCCTGCATGCTTGTGGCCAGAGAAAAATGTCTTATATGATTTTTGTCAAATTCTCAACAGAGAAAAACTGAATTTGATCTTTGCTTTTAACAGAGATGTAGTGTTACCACCTTCTGCTTTCAATACAGGTTAATCTGTTTCATTAATAAGGGCTTGAAGTAGTGCACTTCTGTGCCAGAGTCCAGTGGTCTGATGTACTAATGTAAATCAGCACATCTATATTGCTGCCTCTTTGTATACATTCTTTCCCTCTATCCTCACTTCAACCCACTGTCATTGCTAGATATGTTCAAGGCATTTGGCATCTCCATGGCTGAGAAAATAATTCGTTGCATTATGTCTTACCCACATCTTCAGCTCAATAATATTAAATATCTTAACTGGGTTATGCCAATCACTGGAGCAGAAGGAAACTAGAGGATTTAAGGACCTGTTGCTCTGGATCTAAACAGCACTGTTCTTGTCTCTCTGAATCACCAGGATTTTTTGTCTGAGGTCTCCTTGCTTTTATCTACCACATCACGTAACTAAACATCTCTTGTCTGAGATTATAGTATAAACCTACAGCAGAAGATTAAAATGCAAGAGTCTGCCCTATACTACTTAAATCCCTGACATCTAGCAAAGGTTTCTATGAAGCACTTGCTGACTTGCTGTTAATTCTGTATCTAGATACACCTGCTACGTCACTGTACAGGAGATGTGCTTCGAGAGACGGGATGCACAGCAAGCACAAGATAATGGAATGGTCACATTAAATTTAACAACAGAAGTACTTCCTAATTATAAAGGAATATCCCATATTTTCATCACAATTTTATCCCTATCAAAAATAACTAGCAGTCTGTGTAATAATTATATGAGTAGTGTTGCAGATGAAGCTACCCAAAGGGGTATTTTGTCTGTATTTTAACTAATTTATCTTGCCTACATGTAGTATTCCTAGCATGTTATTTTGCCAACAGAAATATGGACATACTGTTCCATAGAGCTATGTATGGATTAGTGACCTTGTTGGGAAGTTAGCAATACATAAGCCCAAAATCCCATGGTTTTGTCATCTAAAGAAATTTATTCCACACTAGTCACCTCATCAAAAAAACATAACAGAGAGAAACTGAGGGAGAAAAATCAAGGAAAATGTGATGAGAAAGAGTAGGGATATCAGCAGAAATCATAAAAATATGAGGATTATTTTCCTTAGAAAGCAAGTGAATAAGAGGTTGTGGGATTGAAAAATACAAAGAACAAGACCAAGAGATTCACTTCTCTGTGTCAAAGTACAAAAGTAAGAGGATATTCAATCAAAATAGAGTATACTCCCTTCAATCAAAATAAAGTATCATCTCACATTATGATACTTAGACTCTGGAGCTATATTTCCAGATACCACAAGCGTCAGGACAGTAGCAAGATGGAAAAGGAGATTACATGTTCAGAGATAGCAGAAGAAAATATGGAACAGTTAACAGCATTTCGGAGGAGATTAATCTTCATGTTTCAGGGTGTCATAAAAAAGTATCTCAACTTTTCTGAGTTATCTGAGCTAGTTACTTCCATAGTAAAACCAAATGTCTTACCAGGCTACCTAACTAGACTACTGTGTTAGATTAACTCCTAGTTTATCGTTACCTGCAGAGTAGGAATATTGAGACTGAGCTAAATTGTCTTTTTCCTGGGAAAAGCCAGCCAAAACCTACAAATGCATTCACTTTTCCACCCCAGTCTGCCTACCATCCATACAGTCAGAGATTGCATTTTCATTCCATTCAAATGATTGCAAAAATTCTGTTAAAAAGATAGTTAAAACGACAAAAATAATTTGAATCATATATGTGCACCTATGGAAGGGAAGATGCCTACCTTCACTTCTGAAACTGGATCTATACAGGACTCATAACTTCTGTAGGAAGCCAGGAAGAGCTATGTATGCAAGATACGGGACATAAAATGCAGTGCTTTTCATTTTAGATCAGGTAAATTAGCCATGTATTATCATCACAAAGAGCTGGAGGGACATCTAGTGGACTTACATACAGGTAGGAAGGCCTTTGTGCTATCATTTTCCTGCCCTATTCCACATCAGAGGTCTTTCCACTAAATGAGCATATGAAATGCCAGAACAGTACTAAAATCTACGCCATGCGTAACAGGCAACCAACTATAAAACATACCATCATTAACTCCAGATCTGTAGTCAGATTCTCATATCCAAAGTGACATACAATTTAAAGCTAATCTACAGCTTACTAACACTGTTAGATCAGAAATGCATGTGTAAGATACAGACCTGAGGCATTTTAACTATAAATATGTTTAGTGCACATAGTGCCAGCCTTCCAAAAGGCGTTTATGGTTTAACACCTATGAAAATTCCCTTACAGGCTGCAGGCAAGAGATAATACTATTTTAAATATCTTCTTTAAAAGTGAGAGAGAACAACCTTCCAACTTTAAACCTATTGGCTTCAAGCAGAGTGGTGCATTTTGGAAAGCAGAATGAGACATTCAGCAACATGTATTTGATAGAAAATTTATTCTTAGTCAAGCTATGAATATTTACTTCCACCGTCCTTGCTCAATAATATACCTGAACATTTCCAAGCTTCTTAGGAAAGGAGTTATAAATGTAATTACACATTTAGGGAACTAGACAGAGCATAGTTGGGAAATGCTCTCATTCTGGGGGGTAATCCTAGTAATTTCAAGTAACTTTGAGAAATCCAAAAGACACTATATTTCATGCCTGAGTCCAACAGATGTATTCAAAAATAGTTCATCAGCTTAACGTGTATCTTTAAGAACATCTGTAAGTAATTTGGTAGTTCTAACAAATCTTAATTTGAGCTTCTTGACTTGCAAATGTGTTCAACTTTGTTCCAGACATGGGCAATCAATTTTCTGTCTAATTGAACTCTTAAAGCACTCTGCTTTAATAAGCCACTGAAGGAAAATCAGGCAAAAGCTAGCTCCTTCTTCTCTCCACCTGAGTGAAAAGCTGAGTCTCAACTTTTCTTTCTCTAGTTTGTCCTAGAGTTGAAATTATAGAAGCAGAAAAGTCCTCCAAATGGTGAATTTCAGTAACATTTTCAGCTTTTCAAATTTAAAAGTTATTTCATTCTATCGTCTGGTTTGATTAATTTGAAATGGGCCAATATTAAATTAGACTAATTAAAAAAATTAGAACAGAGAGAATTAGTTGGAGAAGCTAACAGCTGAAAAGGAGGCTGACTTTTCTCAGTTATAAACTTGTCAATTTACTGACTCTTCTCAATACAGTTATACTAAAACGATAGCTCTTGAAAAGCGTGAAAGTGTCAGGGCAGTGGAAACAGAGATTTGGAATAAAACTGGTAGGGAGGAAGAAGAAATCTTAATTTAAAGTTAAAAAAAACAAACCCAAACCCAAAACCAAAGAAACAACAAAAAACATCTGTGTTGTCTGCCTCATGATTTTTAACAGATGGCTCCATGACAATGAACAGCCTACAGGTACAACCTGGAACAGCTTGGAAACCAAGCTATCATCCGCTTGAGCTCTTAAGTCTGCTGTCTGTTTCCATCTGCAAGTTTTGTTCATGTACCTGTGAGGACTTCAGGAATCTGAGTCAAGCTGGTGGTCATTCAGTTACAACTCAACAGCTGAAATACAGTCATCCCGAAGCAGATGGGATTAAGCAGATCCTATTTTGTTTATGCTCTTCATGCCAGTCTGCATGCCTCAGATCTGTTGAGAGTAGTTTGCCCACTATCCACACCCATATTTCAGTCTGGAAGATGAGATAGAAATACAGAAACCCTACACTGAATAATAAAAAGCTCTACAAATGCCTTTAGCTTAAGCTACAGTCCCTAGTGGGAATCTTTCTTTTCCCCCCATTCCCACAGGCTTAATTCTGGCGTCTCCCAGCTGTTCATAATGCTGCTCAAAAGAGGGAGGACTGCCTGCATCCAGTGATCAAAGATATTGCTCTTGCTCTAGTCTGAGAATCAAATTCATGTCACACAGGCTAACTTCCAGCTGGCTGCCCCACCTCTGTGCTGGAACACAAAGCTAGGAGGCCCAGAATGCTGTGATTGAAGGGCCAGACCTTGGGGCAGAGACTGGCCAGAGTCTGAACAGTTTCTATACATGACAGTCTGCCCTGATATAGCAGCACATGTGCAAGAAAGGTCAGAAGATCTTTATCTGGATACTGATAACTTTTCATTACATTTGTGAAAGTACAACAAGAAATGCTACTTTTAGAGAACAATTAGGTTTTCAAACATGTACTTTCCATTTCAGGTTATTTTGCCAAATATTAATAACATGAACATTTGTAATACAAGCAGAGTATCATTAAAAAAAAAAAAAAAAAGGAAAGAAAAAGAAATACAAAAGAAAACCATGAAAGATGAAAGAAAACTGGCTAAATTTCATTTTTAATTTCTGTGGCATTCAAAAGCATAGTTATAATAAATTTCTAAAAGATTGCAGTGAACACGCCCATGCAAACTATTCAAATGGTGAAGGTGGTTTATAACAGCCTGAAGATGACAAATAAACCTACTGCTAATCTCACTGCTGAAAAAGGCAGCCAGCCAAAACACAAGGTTATTCCCAGCAGATTTACAGGCCAGCAAAAAAATCCCCATCTCAGGCTTGCAATCGTTTTGACTGAGCAGTAATAGGAATGGTATGTCTACCGGTGCCCATGACTCTCCGCGCCGCCGTGCAGCAGCTGTTCCGCGGGGCAGACAGAAGAGGGTTTGGGTTCGGTGCTAACTCAGTGCCGCAGGTACTAGCTGCGGGCCGCGCTCTGGGGCACCCGGGGGGGGTGGCCATGGCCCTCCCCGGCCGGCTCCCTACGACACCACATGCAGTATGGCCGCCAGGGGACGCCCGAGGGCTGCGGCGCGGGCAGGGGCGCGCAGCGGTGCTCCCCACGCCGCTCACGAGCCTCGCAAAAAGCCCCTTTCCCGGCTGGTTTGCTGCCCCAAACGGGATCGGTGTCACAGGGGGAAGCAGCTCACATAGCCTCGCTAAGCTGCGGAAACAGTCAGAACCCTGCTCTTAAGAATACAAAGCCGGAGAGTTGGGTGAGAAAGGCAGTGAGCCCTATCCGTGCACCGACCCTTTCTGTTTATTTTCGTGTGCAAGAGCAGATGAAATCCCAGAAATGGCATTTTAGATGTTTGCCAAGTGATACTGAGCAAATCAGAGTGTGGTAATGAGTTGCGACAGTAGGGGATTGTCTCCAGGACAAAACTCTGCATGAGTTTGTGCATTTCAGTAAATGGAATTTCTGTGGTTTGAAAAGTAAGGCTGGGTTTGGGAGAGCAGATAACCTGTGAAGGGATGCAGTTCCACAGGAGACACACCCTGTGTCCTCTGTTGTGACACTTTACTATTTACTTTTTACTCAAGAGGGGTTTTTTATTGCTTGATGTCAAAGCAAGAAGTGACTATCAATTCAGGGTCATTTATACACAAGGTAACACACAGAAGGGTTGAGTGCCTCATTTTAGGTCATTAAGTAATGGGCAAAGCACAGGCCAGAATTCAGATTTCCCCAGACTTCAGTCGACCTTCCCATACAAAAAATAATTCTCGTACCATGCTTCTGCAGCGATTCACACCCTTCCACGTCATATAGTCTTATAGTTTGATGCTTCTCACTGTACTACTCTCACACAGCTTTCATTGCATAGCAACTGTGACAAGATATAAACCATATGAACCCTGAAAACATGTCTTGCAGAGGCAGCAAAGAACCATTATCAGCTTGGGATACCAATTCCCATTTTCAATCTCAACAAATTTCCACAAACGGAAATTATACCATTGTTCCATTAAAGCCAATTCCTCTCATTTCAGAGGGGGCAGGAGCTCATTCTCTGAGGGAAACACGAACAGCATTAAAACATTTAGTTCAGTACCACTGGGACTGGATCCTTTTCTCAGGGCAGGGATCAACCCCCTCTGAAGAAAGGGTTAAATTTAAACAGAACAGTGAAAAAGGTATGGTCTCTAAAAGAGGTGGTTTTCCTGCAATCTCTACTTCTCTCTCCATGAAGCTTTAACCTATCTCAAAACAAAGAGAAGACCATTTTTTTCTTGGGTCAGTTTTCTGCTAAGTAAGGGACTTAAATCAGTTCAGGGTCTGACAAGTGCAAATGGGTGCAAGATGAACGGGGAAGTCATGCAGCTGAGAGCGAGGGGAGACAAACAGAGGATGAAGGACCTCACTCCTTCAGCTGTGATGACTGGCCCAAGCCATTTTAAGCCATCAACTTCAACACCAGTAGCTGAAAAAAATGTATATACCAACCCCTCCTCCCTGAGAGAAGATTTGGAGCTTGTCACATCTGAACTCCCTTCCTTCTGTAGATGACCTTAGAATAAAAGTATACATGATGTTGCCAGAAAAAAAAGTAAAAGAAAAAGAGAGACTACAGCATTCAGTCCTTTCATGGGGGGGGTTTCTCAACACGTTCTATTGAAAGACAAAGTTCATGCACAAATAAAACCTCCCTGTCTCCCAAGTGCATAAAATTGTTCTGACTCTAAGCACATTCTCCCCCCTAACTTGACAGAAAATTGTTGATTAAACCATCTTCTCAAAAAGATGGAAACACTACTCCTGGATAAAGTAGCCCTGTTTGTATTTTTTCCTTCGAATTGCATTTGCATAGGAAAAACAGCATGTACAACTGCTTTTGGCTTTATTTCTTAACCATTCTTGAGAAATCTTTGGGCTTCTACCAAAACTTTCTCACATCCCTCTGGAGGACAGTAGTAGGCTCGATGGTGTGCATTCTTCTGGTGGTGACCATGACCTCCAGCAAAGCAACAGTCTTGCTTGGTTTCACATTCTCCACATCCAGAGACACTTGCTTGGGTGACATTTCCATTTGCTTCAATTGCAGTGACAATCAGGTACCAGTAGAATGAGGATATGCTGCTTCTGCATAGCTGTATGACTGTACATGAGACTGTTGTTTGTCAAGACACTGACTGTTCATCAAGATCTGACGTATACTTAAAAAGGCAATTTCAACCATTCAAAGGGGATCTGCGGAAACAGTTGGAATATTGGCAATGCAGGCTGAAGGGTGAAGGCAGCAAGTTCAGGCACATCGCAGCTCAGAAGAGCAACAGATACCAGCAGAGAGGAAAGTACCTGCACTTCTCCTGCCCTTCAGCTGCTGTGGGACTGTGCCCACAATTTATGGACAAATCACAGAACACTGTCTTCCCGTCCACAGGTGCAATTTCTGCATTTCTGTTTGTAAAAGATGTCATTGACATGACTTCAATGTGTTTTCACCTAGTTATTATCCCATTAAAATAATTATAACACTGTTTTGAGCAGCAAGAATTTCTGTCCTATGCCTTTACACACATTAAAATCCCCTGCTTGCAATAGTGGATGCAATAAGCATTTATTTCATTAGGATCATATCTTGGTTTTATTAAACATCCTTTGTATTGCAGTTATAATTTCCACGTCTTTGACAGCATGGGCTTTGATATGTAAATTCTTCAGATGGGTTCCTGGAATAAAAACCACCTTTCTGAAATAGCCAAAAATATCTCTTCTGAGCAGAGCCTTGGAATATGTACGTGTGAGAGGCTGGGAGAACTGGGAGAGCCAGATTCCCAAACCATATGAGCAACTCATGGTGCACAAGACATTTCAAAACCTCCCCTATGAGGGAAGGTACAGAAGAAAACTGCTGCTGCCACTGAAATACAAAAGAGGAACTCACCAGTTTAAATCCTTCCTGGTTGATTATGAAGTCAGCCAGGCTATTTCTAGTCACCACGTAAAATGAAAACTCTAAAAGAGAGCTCCCCTAAAACTAAAATTCCTGTACATGAGCTAAGTTAGCCATAAGTTTAAATTAATTCCCCATTCCTGTGAGCCCAGAAAAGATGTCCTATTACTCTCTATTGGACGAACAACATAGCAACATTAAAAAACCTTTACCATCAAAAACTTACCGGTTAAGATCTTGTACAAAGGAAGTTATCTTTTGTCATTTGCAAGGGGAAACATTTGATTAAGAAGCTTGTTCATAGATCAAATGTGTCTTTTTGCTCTTCTTGTTGCCTTGCTTTCTTTCATTCTCTTTGTCACAGAAAATATTAATAATTTGCTCAAGTGATTTGCCTTCCATTCAGGTGTCTTGTTACCCTGTAGAGCTCCAGGTGAGGATGTCATTCCTTATCCATTGGCAACTGGCTTAGAGAAGAAGAATTTCAGGCCATTCTCCAGGAAAATCCAGACCTTCATTTTCAGCCATGACCTGAAAAATAAGATTCAAGCGCAGAGGTCATAATCTTCCAGATCAATGAGCACACAAGGTGAGCTACTGTGGTTGTCTGAGGTGAGCCACTACATCCTGCTTCTACCCTCACAGGGGAAAAGCTTGGATCTAGCCTGGCACTAGTGTATTCTGGGGGTGGTAGTTTGCCTTTGGGGATATTAATGACATGAATTTTGTTTCTTTTCCTCCATGTTCCCTTTATTTATACCCACTTGTATAGTGCATTGCTTATGATTGAAGAAAAACCTTTTCTTCAAAGCCTAAAGAGCTTGATTTAATTTCCTCAATTTAATTTAATTTCTCCACAGCTCTGCATGCGGATGCAAAACAGTGTGTGCATGTGCTTATTTATTAGGGATTCAAAGCAGCTGAACTTGGCCAAGAGACTGAATAGTGCCTTCTTTACTTTTCTACTAGTCAGTCGCTGCCAGAAAAGTTACATGAGTGAAGATACCAGAGCTATCATCACCCTGGGATGTAAGACAGCCATAAGAGTATGAAAGGAAAGAGGTTTTAGAAATGAGAAGTTGGTTTAGCTCTGAGTGTGAAGAACTGTATAAGAGTTCTTGGCATATGCATGGCACCTGTAGCTGGCCTTGCAGTCTCTTTGCTGTGTATATTTAAGACACGACAGTGTAAATCTTTACATATCTATACCTGCCTATATAGACACACTGTGGGCATGCACTCTGTGGTGGTTCACATTTCACAATGGGCACGCAAAGGACAGCCTATGTCTATAACATAGCAGTTCCCTTGCTGAAGAAAACCAGGCAGGTAAGACTAGGCAGCAGAGTTACTGTAATATAAGTTACCTTGAGAAAATCCTTCAAAAGAGAAGTCCTTTGAAGGGTTTTCTGCTGTGAGAAGCACAGGGCAACACCTAACTCGTAATATGCAGAAGTGAAAAACAGTGATTACAGGAATACTTTGCCAGCTGTTGAATCCAGAGGTGTCTGTAAATTAACACGTCATCAGAGATTTAGGTTTGCTTTTCAAATGTCTTTCTCACTGACACTGCAGAGACATCTCTGATTCTCTGTTTCACTGCATATGAAAAAGAATTTAAACACCATAACATCAACAGAAAATGGGGTATTAAAAATTATAACAATACTTTTACATTCACTACTAAGTCCATCTTGACTATCTTGTAAGAGCTTTTTATGCACCCTGTTACCCTTTTCGAGAGGTCTTAAATGCTGTGAGACTGGCATACTCTCTGCCTCCATTAGGGCTATAGCGACACCAAGGAGGCAGCCAATATGCATGATCGAAAAGCACATCCTATACTGTTTGGCACCTAAATTTTAGGCCTATACGGGATTTGTGAGCTCTGGGGAAGAGCATAATTGAACATGTTTAGGTTAGCAAAGATTCTCCAATCCTTTCAGCAGAGTGGATTTTTAAGAAATATATTGCCCAGATAGAAACAATGTCAGGATCTGCTAATACAGCATGATCAAATTTAGGGACAAGTTGCTTCAGTGCTTCTTACATCTCCAGACAGTAGTTTGTGGTGGAGAGTTGCAATATGGCACACAGTGTTAGAGAGTCTCTTTCAGGTGGGAAAGATCGTAATGCCTATCAAGGTTTTTTGCTGATGCCAATTAGGGTAGCAAAGATTAGAAGAGAAGAGATTTTCAGTTATCATAGAATCATAGAATAGTTAGGGTTGGAAAGGACCTTGAGATCATCTAGTTCCAACCCCCTGCCATGGGCAGGGACGCCCCACACTAAACCATGTCACCCAAGGCCTCATCCAACCTGGCCTTGAACGCCGCCAAGGATGGAGCATTCACAACCTCCCTGGGAAAACCATTCCAGTGCCTCACCACCCTCTCAGTAAAGAATTTCTTCCTTATATCCAATCTAAACTTCCCCTGTTTAAGTTTGAACCCATTACCCCTTGTCCTGTCATTACAGTCCCTTATGAACAGTCCATCCCCAGCATCCTTGTAAGCACCCTTCAGATACTGGAAGGCTGCTATGAGGTCTCCACGCAGCCTTCTCTTCTCCAGGCTCAACAGCCCCAACTTTCTCAGCCTGTCTCCATACGGGAGGTGCTCCAGTCCCCTGATCGTCCTCGTGGCCCTCCTCTGGACTTGTTCCAACAGTTCCATGTCCTTTTTATGTTGAGGACACCACAACTGCACACAATACTCCAAGTGAGGTCTCATGAGAGCAGAGTAGAGGGGCAGGATCACCTCCTTCGACCTGCTGGTCACGCTCCTCTTGATGCAGCCCCAGGATACGGTTGGCTTTCTGGGCTGCGAGTGCACACTGAAGCCGGCTCACGTTCAATTTCTCATTGACCAACACCCCCAAGTCCTTCTCTGCAGGGCTGCTCTGAATCTCTTCTCTGCCCAACCTGTAGCCGTGCCTGGGATTGCTCCGACCCAGGTGTAGGACCTTGCACTTGGCATGGTTAAACTTCATGAGGTTGGCATCAGCCCACCTCACAAGCGTGTCCAGGTCCCTCTGGATGGCATCCCTTCCCTCCGGCGTATCAACCGAACCACACAGCTTGGTGTCATCGGCAAACTTGGCTGAGGGCAAACTCAATCCCACTGTCCATGTCATGACAAAGATGTTGAACAAGACTGGTCCCAACACCGATCCCTGAGGGACACCACTTGTTACCGGTCTCCAGCCAGACATCGAGCCATTGACCACAACTCTTTGCATGTGGCCATCCAGCCAGTTCTTTATCCACCGAGTGGTCCACCTATCAAATTGATGTCTCTCCAATTTAGAGACAAGGATGTCGTGTGGGACAGTGTCAAATGCTTTGCACAAATCCAGGTAGATGACATCAACTGCTCTGCCCCCTGTCCGTCAGTTTTGTAGCCCCATCATAGAAGGCCACCAAATTGGTCAGGCAGGATTTCCCTTTAGTGAAGCCATGCTGGCTGTCACCAAGCACCTCCTTGTTTTTCATGTGCCTTAGCATGCCTTCCAGGAGAATCTGCTCCAAGATTTTGCCAGGCACAGAGATGAGACTGACTGGTCTGCAATTCCCCAGGTCATCCATTTTCCCCTTCTTGAAAATGGGGGTTATATTTCCTTTTTTCCAGTCATCGGGAACTTCACCTGACTGCCATGATTTTTCAAATATGATGGACAGTGGCTCCGCAACTTCATTCGCCAGCTCCTTCAGGACCCATGGATGGATTTCGTCAGGTCCCATGGACTTGTGTACGTTTAGGTTTTTAAGATTGTCTCGAACCAGATCCTCTCCTACAGTGGGCCTAGGGTCTTCATTCTCACAGTCCCTGTGTCTGCCTTCCAAGACTTGGGTGGTGCAGTCAGAGCCTTTGCCAGTGAAGACCGAGGCAAAGAAGTCATTAAGAACCTCAGCCTTCTCCAAATCCCGGGTAGCCAGTTCTCCCGAATCACAGCATCCATCTTGCTTTAGGCTGAGCAGTTATGAGATGCTTTTCCTCCCATTTCCACTCTGTGACAACTGAATGCTTGGGTCAGAAGCTTTGGGTTGGGTGATGTCATAGGATTCCCCTCTGATTCTGGAAAACACTGTAGCAATCAGAAGGAGCTGAGAGCAAGCCTACGGTCTCCATTGTCCAGGAGACACCAACAAGGCATTCCTAACTGAGCTCTTCAGAAATGGAAACATTTACATTTCTTTTTTGTTAGTCCTGTAAACACGTCAAACCTGCAGTAAGTACAAAAAAATCCTTGTTGTTCAGAATCTATGACTGTTCACTTGTGGTGTTTAAAGACATGCCTGACTAAGTTATCCACCAGACTGTTCTAATAACTGCAGCACAGACTGATCTGGTGCCAGATTAAAGCATGTGTTTGAAAGCTTGATTACCTCCTGGCATTCAGAAAAGCTCTTACTGCTTCTCGCTTCATTGTCATTGTCTATCATTACTTATACTGATTATCCTGAGATATGCTACAGAGATCATTCAGGAGCTTTCTGGTCTGCTTCAGATTCCAGTGCTGAAGGAATTTGCAGCGAATGCCTGTCTCTCAGGCAATACGCAAAGTAAAATAATACCTGACAGAAACTTACCCAAGTATAATACAAAATGCAAGTTAAATATGTTTTGTGCCTGCCCTCTGTCCTTTTCTGTCTCTCTCTGCAGTAAACATTGGCAAATGATTTCACCCCAAAAGGACTGTTTCTACTCATTAAAATTATTTAGAATTAGATCATTAGCTCAGTCTGTGTGTTTAATTTACATTCAGAGACTGAACCTTGTTCATTTTCCAAATGGTGCCTATTTCTGTCTGGTAATTGTAATAAGAGAGCAGACACCAACTCAATGGTAGATGTCTACACCTGATCAGATGAATCCCATCAGCAGCCAAATTATTGCCCCAGCTACTTGATTAGAGGCCTTTCAATCCCTACATTTTTCATTGTGAATTCCTTTTGATCATTTTACATAGTCATATTACTTCATTATGCTGGGTGTACAATGGGAGGTAAAGATCTGAAAATGAATCATTTGAGCTCACTTCAGTAAACCAAAGTGGATATTTTTGATCTTGGACTATGATAACATTTCTTTTATATTTTAAAAACAGTAGGAAAACGTCTAGATTTTTAATAAACCTTTTTGTGGGAACATCTGTTCTCTGAAGAGCTACATGCTCACGTTTTTTCTTCATGCGTAACAAAAACAAATGTTGAAATGTTGGAATTTTGCTTGATTGAAACTGGGCTGTGTTTAACAGCACTAAAAACATGCTGAATTCAGCCAATTAGGTCACAGAGTTGCAAAAGGACTTTACAGCAAAGAACAACATACCATATTTAAGCAGCTTTTTAGTGTTTTCCTTTTATGTTTGCTGTAGCAAACCATAATGCTATGAAATACTGGCCATACCTCTATTAGTAAACTGGACAACTGGGGTATGTTTTCTGACCATTCAAACAAATGGGACAGCCTGGCATGCTTGCAACACCATAGCTAGACCATTTCCAAAGCATGATCTTCACCATATCATGTATTGCAACCAGCCCCTGGCCTCGTGTTGTCCCTCAAGCCACTCCTGGCCATCATCTGAGGAACTGCTAGTTAATGATCACACACCATGCAAAACTGGGCCAAATAGAGGGGCAGTAGACACCAAAAAGTACGAATGATAGATGCTACTTCTCAAGCCAATGCTTTGGCCCCGTTTATCTTGCTTCAAGTTTCCGTTTAGTTTACCACTGCTAAGTAAAAGTGGCATAGGCTGACTCATGCCCGCACCAGGGAGGGTGAGCTCTCTTCTCCTCATGCCTCAGTGGTATACTGGTGGTTCTAAGATATCCTACTGTTCAGTCTACTGCTTTCAGTTCAAAGTGTTTAAAGTAATGTAAGAGGTGTTTTGCAGTCCATCAGGATGTTTTCATTACAAGTGATGTTAGGGGTGTATTGTGTGCCCAGGGATATACTATGGCAGTGTCTGGAGGTGAGTGGGAGGGCAAAAGGTGTTCATATATTATGGAAAGACTGTATAAGGGAAGAGAGCCAAAGACAGGGTAGTCACATGCATGCTACCTTTCGGGAAAAGACCCTGGAGTGAACTGTCCCCAGAACTACAACAGGGCTTTGTCCTAGCTAAAGCAGATAAGAGAGGAACAAATCAGAACCATGAAGTGAAACTACAACCAAACACAGTGAATAATCAAAGTCTCTCTCCTTTGCCCTTGTAGATTTAGCAGCAATAGCAACTTCAGGTTGTAATAAAATGTTTAACAATGGTCTATCATTGCCTTTGGGAACTTACCGTGGACTGGAGAACTTGACATTAGAGTCAAACCATGCTTAGCTTTCAGGTTCTCTAAAGCCAAGACTTTCGGTGTCAGAATTTCACTTTCAATTTTAGAACAAGTGAACTTAAAGAGAATGTAAATTTCTGCACAAAGGATACCATAAACCTTTGCTGTTCCAAACTGGAGCATTTTTGTGTATGGTTTGTGGCCAGGCTTTGAAACAACAACTCTCTTGCATGGTAACAGTCAAAGTGACACTATCATCTGTTTTATAGAGATATGATTTTATTACAGCAATGCCCAGAGAAGAGTCCCCTTTATAAAAGATTCATAAATGTCTATTTTCAAAAGGCCTTATCTGAACCATAAAATTTATCTTCAGGCATATGCTATAAAATAAGGCTGTGGCATTCAAGCATGATTTTATATTTTTGGCAGCAGCATAGACAGTATGTTTAAACTTGATTCAGTCCTTTTTTAGTAACTTAAGGGATGTCACAAATTATATCACATTTTTATAGCGTTAGATTTTTTTAACAGATTTAATAAAATCCCAAAAGAAGTCTGGTTTTATGCCTGTAATTTTTAAGGACTAATAAATCTGAGATGGACTGGTGTTTCACAGCCAAATTCCAGCTCTGTACAAGTATGTTATTTTCACTGTCTTTGTAGAAACACCAATTACCATAACTAAGACTCTACAAAATCTTGTAGATACAGGTTTGTAATCTACTAGGAAACACCCTGCAGAATCACTTTTGTTTTTACACACTTTTATGTTTAAAGCTTAGCGTGACCGATTGGTGACTCCTCACAGGGAACTATGGTTCAGAGCAATGGCAATATAAGAAACGTAATAAATGTGAAATCATTTCAGATCTGTGTGATAGCATCTTCTGTCAATTAACTGAAGAAGAGTTCGCTTTTTTTCATGCACAGCAGGACGTAGCCCAGTCCCCTGGGCTGGGAGGTGGTGGGCCAGGGGCTCTACCTGCCAAGCCAGGCACATGCAGACATTCACATTCAGTAACAAGCCTCTATTTCCCCAGACTGCTTCAATACCCAGCAGCTGCACCTGCAGCCTACATCCAAAACCCTCAGTGTACCAGTGCATCACCCTCTCTTACACATCACCCAAAATGCCTATTAATCCTTGGCCCCCTTACTGCCAGCTCCAGTCAGCACTGCAGGCACTGCCTCTCACCTACCATCAACTGTCTCAATGCCTAATCCCATGCATAGTCACCCACTGTAAATCCCTTATCTCATGTCAGATCTGCCACACTCATCTGCAAAATCACATGATTCCTTGATACAGAGCCACAGGGCTGTAGAGCCATCAGGGACCTGTGCAGGAAGGCCATGGGTTTGTCACTGCTGCTATACTCTGTGTGTTTTGTCCTCAATGTCTCCTTTTCGGTCAGCACCAGAAATACACCAAAAAAAAGTTTCAAAAGGTTTCAAGTGCTGACTCGATGATATAACAAAAAACAAGCTTGGGAAAGTTCATGCTGAGAATTAGGTAACACAGAAGTACTTTGGTTTCTAGGAAGAAGTGACATTGCAAAAATATTGTGAGTAAGGTAAAATGAGGAGTCACTCAATGAGCTCATAGGTTAGATTGTCCCTGTGCTACTGAAAAGGAGGTGTTCTTATAAATCTGATAAGAAAGAAAAGTGAATGACTAGGTTGTAGCTCAGCTTGCATGGAAACAACCATGAGCTACACAAACCAAATATGAGAGGTATATGACTAAACACAGGATGTAATATTTGTTCATTATACTGTACAAGTGGCAAACGTGCTGTCAACTAACTTGTCTTCACCTCTTCCTCATCCCCATAATCCTCATATACTCAAACATTTTATCAGCCCCACAAGACTATGCCTCAGATATTCAGCTTTATCCCTCCTGAATCCACATATCTTCCACTCTTATTATTAAAACTAATTCCCAGTTACTAATTAGGATGGCTTGAAATGTCTAAGGTTTTCTTGGAATTCAGAGTTTTCAGAATGAAAATAGTTTTCTCCCTTATTTATAGTTTTAGTTTTACTATTTTTTAATAAAACCAGAGCTTCTTAAAAAAAAAAAAAAAAAAAAAAAAAAAAAAAAAAACACACCACCCCAGTGTTTTGGTCCTGATAGGTGGCAAAAACTGATCACCTTTCCTTTTGGAAAAGTGGAAGAAAAGGCAGTAAAAGTAAACAAGGAAGTGGAGATATTATGCTCCTGAGAGAGCAGAGGGAAGAATATCTATAAATAACCCTGTCACTTGGTGAGAAAATGCCAGCTGCAGGAGGCAGCTCCTTACTGGAATTAGCTACAGAAGGAAAGACAAACACAGAGGACAGATACAACATGCTGAATGACTGGCCTGAGGCCATCCCTTAAAAAGCCTTTGGACCACACAAGGCTGGTGTTGCCAGAAGGGAAGGTTCTCCGGGGTGACAGCATGGTGATACCCATACTCCAGTCCCCAAGCCTGTGCCTGCCTGTGATTGCTCTACAAACCCACATTCACTTTACAGAAGCCTTTTCAAGAGAGGCATGTGTTTCCTCACTTCGATGGCGCTTCTGTCTATACTGCAACACCAGCACATTGTACTTAGATCTTAAAGAGCCTGCGAACTTACATAAATATGGCCTTATCTTCTGTTTTTATTTCCCGGTCCCCAGAAGACTTCCCACTGCATGTATCTACACAGAACTGCTGCTGAGCTTGATTTGCTTCTGCAAAAGCAGCTCGTGAGACATTTACTCCTTCCTATTTAACTCCACAGAACAAATTACATTAAGGGACAAGTCCTTTATTAAAAGATCTACTGCATGTCTTTTTGGCTCAGAGACCAGAACAACTGATCAGAAAGCATACCCCAAATGAGTTTTTAGTTAGGAATAAAAAAAGGTATTTTCCCTTTCTATACTGAATTCAAAATTCATAATGAAACTTTGATCAACTCTGTCCTGATTCAAAAGCTGGAAAAAAATGCTACCCTTTCCTGTTTAGCATAAATTCGTCACTCATATTTCAGGTAGGTCTAATCACACTGATGTTGTCATAGGTAATTATTTTCCCAAAAATTCATTACACAGAACATTAGCCAAGGATAAGGTTTTAATGCCTAGGACTTCATAACTAGTTCAGCACGTATGTGAAAGCTGGAAAGTTCACCCAAAAGAGGAAGTAGCCATTTCTTATCACCTTTGATCTGCTTACACTCCTGTGGCTTACTATATATCAGCCATAAATTCCTGTTAAGTATTTCCATAATTCAGATCAGTGTGTCATCATCCAACAACATGGCACGAGCTAGCCTGCAAAAGAGCAAACACCTACAGCAAACAGAGCATATCCAGTGATTGATCTCTTTCTCAACTTTCACACTTAATGTGCCTCAGTAAAAGTGAAAATGCTGGTTCATTCACTCAAATACCCACACGGAGAAAAGCAGGGGTAAATCATACCATTTGAAGTGCATTCAGCATGACTGTCTGCAGCAGCTCAGATCTCTGAGACCCCTGGAGCTCTATGGAAATGTAAATATTACACTATCCCCAACTGCTGCAGCTTAAGAGCTGCAACTCCATGTGTTACTGGCCACTGCAAAGCCTTCCACCTACGTCCTGCAGAAAGCAGCCTGCTGAAAGAGTAGTTTCCGACATCAGTGTATAGGCTAGATGATGCTATACTTAAAAACTCTTCCCCTTTTTCAGACGTTCCAAATATCCAAGGAGTAAGGATACTATATCCTTGACCTCCTATGGAGGTTCCTTATCTTGCTTCATTCATTGGTCATTATTAAGAAAAATAAAACCTATAGAGGGTTTTAATATTTTTTAATTTAACTTCATTAACCTTGAGCAGGTACTAGCAGGCTGAGGATTGGTTACCAGGGCAAAAAACTGTGACTTAGGCCTTCCCAACTGATCTGTGCTGTCCTTAGGTGCAGTGATTTTTTTCAGTTCTACAACAAACCAGTTAAGACCATTCAGATGAGCACAGCCTGAGCCGTGGCAGTCCCTTGGGCAGCATAGAAAGATTCCAGCCTGCAAAGGCCAGAGTTTGCTCGGTGTTATCTGTGCAGATTCCAAGGGGTTGTCTCATCTGAAATAACCCATAACCAGCTGAGAAGAGGAAGTCACACTTCCTCACACACCCACATCAAAGATGATTGACACTAATGGCCTTTGCTATATTGAGGTAGTTTCTTCCTTTATCACACTGTGTTCCTCTCTAGTTCTGTCAGGGTTTCCCAGCACTGTCTGGTTTGGTCTTATCATGGCAGCCTTACTGGAAACTGTCATCCCTGTTGCTGTTATTCTTCACAGGATTCATCATTCATGATTATTGCACCAGTTTTCAGAAGTGCTTGTCAAGTGGAAATTCCCAACTTTGAACCCACTTATACAGATTACAGGCCGTATTATGTTTGCCTAGTTTCCTTATAGGAAACTGGGGACAGGCTGTGCTTTTAGAATTAGTTGGTTTACTTTCTCTGAATTACCTTCCTCTGAAAATGAAAAGAAGCTGTGTTGCAACTGGAAAGCAGCCAAGGATAAGCAGTTTTGTAATGGGTTGTGTGTCAGATCATAAGCTTGGTTATTGTCATTTCTGCATCATGGGTCAGCTCTCCCCGACATAGCATGCAGCCACTGGAGCCAAAGAAGTAACTCGATTACCTGGACACAGCAATAGGCTGTTCCCTGCAGTGGCACAGCCACTGTGGTACAGGCATTGATTATATGAATTTGCCTTCTGAAATCTCTGGCATGATTTTCTTGCTCATATTGTCTGCTTGACAGAGTACCTGGAATCATCCTTTTATGCTGAAGCTAAAAATAAAACTCTGGAATGAGAATTTACACTTAAAATGTTTATTACTGGTGGTAAAGCTCTGTTAAAAATCAGTCTGTGAATTCAGACTGAAGTTAACACAGTTTAAGGACTGGAACAAATTTCAGGGAGGCCTAGAAAAACATAAATTAGGAAAGAATTGATGAAAGAGATAAGATGATTGATTTCAGCTTTTAGATTCCTGCCTGATAGCAAAGCCATTCTGAAAGACAGCTTTGAATGAATTAAAATTCATCTGAGACAAGCACTGATACCATGACCTTCTTCCTACACAATGACAAATTATGTCTTTCCACATAAATGGTTGGACGATGCAAATTCCTAAAGCAAAACACACATCAAATTATGAAAGTAAAATGAAATACTGATAAGAAGAAAATGCAGAAACTACTTCTGAGGCCAGTTTCTCACCACAAGGAGCATGTAGAGCAAAATGACATTTGAATATCTCTGGCAAAATAAAGTAGGAAAAAACCTGTGAAATCACAATACAATAAAATGGTATTAAGTCTGTGGGCCTTCCCTTCCCCAGCCCTCAACAGAAAAGAAGGGCTAGACAGGGCGAGGAGGTGGAAGCCAATCTTTGCATGGCTGGATCCAAGGACAGTATGAACAGACCAGGATGTAATTCTTTGTGTAATATGGGAAGAAGTATTAATACAAACTAATACCTCTGTAATAAGGAAAACCAAGGCAGTAAGACCAAGACACATTCAAAGTCAGGATTCAGAATCAAGCAATTATCCCTCCCTAGAAATTACATCTTTCTTTGTGTATGTGTGGTCCCTGAAGACTTGGCTCTGCAGTTCATACCTCAGTCATTACCTCATAGGAAGAGATAATTTGACAGCAGATATATCTTTTGTATTTTCTTTCAAAAAGTACTGCATTAGTCACAGTTTTCGCATTCCTCTTATGCACATTCTTCCCTTTTATATAGCATTTTAGCATTCTCCTTTTGGTCCACTTGCAGCTAAGTGGAACTGAGATTTTTATAGGGGAAAAAAAGGCATTTGCAAACTTGCATTCACTTCCCTATTCTTGTCTTTGAAAAGTGGAAGGACCTCCCATAGGGTCTGATGCTGTTATATTTAAAGTAAAGAAAAGTTAGTAAAAACCTAAGAGTTAAAATGCTGTGAGGAAAAATGGCCATACTTGCTGTTCTGGCTGTGATTTCCTGTTCAGATTGGAAGAATGTTTTAGGAACCCTGAAGCTGAAACAGCAGCGTCATGAAATGGAAACCAATGAGGGTGATGTACAGTACATAGAAGTGGGTAAGAAATGAGTATTTGAAAAGAGATGAGAAAGAAAATGGATCTGAAAAATTTACTTAGCTGCCTTGATGAAAAAATACTAGGAAACTGGATTTCAAGCTTTGCAAAACTTTTATGATTCATGACCATGTGCCTGGTTTACCTCTGAAAGCTATATGTGGAGTAACTCTAGGGAAACTTCAAGGAGGCACATCTATGGATAGCGCAACGGAGCCCTGCAGCCATTATGGCAAAGCCACCCCTGCTTTCTATGAGGAAAAGAATTCCCACTAAATAATATTATGAATATAACAGATTAATCTGTAATTAGCTTTCATTTGCTTTTATAAGCCCATATTTTGTTTCCAGTGAAGCATAAGGGAAGTCACTCCCAGAGTAATCCTTTCACCTCAGGATGAACAGCTCTCCTCTGGAATGAGCAACAGCCCAAACAGAGCCTCACCTGGACCTGCTCCCTGTACCTCATGTGTTAACCAGCATTGCATACGTACATGTTTGCTTTATAAAATGCATGTTAGAACAGGAGGGTAGAGCATTTCACAAACCTATTATCTATCCTCTTTTCCACATAAATGCTTTGGAGATGTTTTCCTGGCACACTGTGTGTTCTCTTGGTCTGCAAGCTGGCCCAGGCTCCAGGTTTTGCAGTCTGTTTTCAGCACACTTGACAAAAATGTTGCACTCTGCCATGCCTGAGTGTCACTCCACTGTCACTCAGCTGCAGCTCTGCCTTTACAGGTACCATAGCACAGTCATATATACAGGGGCCACTCCTGGGCTCTGACTGAGGGACTCCCCTTCCTTCCCATAAGTTACTGAGACGCCAGGCAAAAGCAGCTCAGAGACACATCAGTGTGGGGTGTTGGTCATAACAAGTTTGCACTGATGTTGTCTCATCAGTCCCTGGAGGGAATTTCCAAGCTTGTTTGTTCTCCTCACTGCACCTCAAGCCCCTACTTTGCATTTGTGATTGCATAGGTAGATGGTGTCCCTCTCCCCGCTCTTGTTTTCTGTCAAACACAGAAGGTGATTCATACAATTCCCAAATTCTGGAGATGGGGCAATACAAACGTCAGTTGGACACAAATGGCATTAGCAGTCAACTGGCTTCACATCTTACTGAATAAGCTACTGGGTAAGGTAACTTCCAAGCCATCAGACTGTAACCTTCTGTACTCAAATGCACCAAGAGAGGAAGGGTCCTTGTTTCTTCTTTGTCACTTTTAAAGAGAGGCTGAGTTGCCGCTGAGGAGTCCCACTGGGTCTTGAAAACACACAGAGCAATGCTGTCCAGAGAGATGTCAAGTGGCTTGTCTTGAAAATCAGAGACTGACAGATGTATCACAGTATCACAGTATCACAGTATGTTAGAGATTGGAAGGGACCTCAAAAGATCATCTAGTCCAATCCCCCTGCCAGAGCAGGAACACCTAAATAAGGTTACATAGGAATGTGTCCAGGCGGGTTTTGAATGTCTCCAGAGAAGGAGACTCCACAACCCCCCTGGGCAGCCTGTTCCAGTGTTCCGTCACCCTCACTGAGAAGTTTCTTCTCAAGTTTAAGTGGAACCTCTTGTGTTCCAGTTTATACCCATTACCCCTTGTCCTATCATTGTTTGCCACTGAGAAGAGCCTGGCTCCATCCTCGTGACACTCACAGATGTCATTCAAGGAAAGAATAAACAAACAAATGAAACCAAACAGCAGATAACTAGGTGTCCCAGATATTACATGGAGAAGTTTGCTGTGCAGTTTCAGAAGAACCACGCAGTTGTGGAAGTACCTTTCAACACAGGTTGAAATTCCCCCTATCAGATTACTAAATGCAGCAAAACTTGAGGCCCAACAGGTATTCTATTTTTTCCTTACCAGTCATTATGGTTTGAATGCTCTGCTCAGTTTTTCACAATTAATTAAATAAATGCTAAACCTATGCAGCTGTTAAGAAACACTTGATAAAAATCACAGCTGAGAAGGTGAAGGAGAATGACTCATCCAAAGTAAATAGTAATTTGCATAAATTAAGAAATAAATACAGAGAGACATATTATTCACTGCAGAGTACTTCCCTTTGGAGCATTCTACAGCTAATTGCAAGTCAGAGCAATGTCATTCCACAGTTTTCATTTTTGGCCCCAACTGTGCTATTAAGCAATCTATCTGAAGACAATGATGTCTTCAAGTGACAAAAAAATGAGGATGAGGCAGAGGGTATGGAAAAGGTATCCAGCAATTTAAGAAGAAATACTGATGTGAATTTTTACTGCTGTAAAGGGACCATGGGTTGGTTTCTCAACCATTCAACATGCTCATAGATCATCTAGCTACTGACGTAAAACATTTGCTAGTGATCCTAAGGTATTCAAGCTGAATACGACAAATTACAGATGGGTTTCACAGCAGTGAGCAGCTGGTGATAAAATGGTAGGTGATGTTCACTACTGATAAATAAAGTGATATATGTAGGAAAAAACCAATCCTAACTTCACAGCTATAGAAAACACCATTGATTCCAACATCGCCATCACCACCCCTACCATGAAACCTTAACTACATGCAGAATGTATCCTGGCTTACAGTAACTCAGTAGACTTGGGAGGGGGTGAAGCTACCATAATGACTAAATTACAAAACATTTCTAAAGCTATCTAACTTGCAAAAAAATATTATAGTCTGTATATGATACAGTCACATACAGCCTGCTCTACATAGAAGTGATTTGGACTGGAGGCTCAGGACTATTTTCCTTTAAAACCTGACTATATTAAGAGCACAGAGTTTTTAACAGTGCTGTCATGGATACATGAATTAAGTGAGACTAATAATAGACTTAAACAAAATCTATTTTACAAAAGCAATTGAAGCTCCATCCACATTGGTGGATCACAGATTTGGGGTGTCAAATGCAATTGGTACTACAAAACTGACTTAAGAATTCCCAAGTTTTTAAAAGAGTAACCCAGAATGTGCAGCAACTCATCCAGTCAGGCCAGTGCTCTCAACCTCGAAGAGTTACCTTGAGCAGTGTCCTGACCCAAGAGGAGAGTCCCAACTACAGTTTCACTGCTCTGAGGACGACTGACATGACTGATCCTACAGCTGGGATCCATACTTACCATGGGAACATTCATGCCAGAAGTGAGCATCCTCTGACTGGGTCTTCCCCGCAGACTGGCACAGGGGCATATAAACATGCATGGAACTGTTACAAAAAACTAATACAAAGAAAGTGCCCACAATTGTCTTTTTCTTCCTTCTGATTTTGCTTAGTTAAATAAGTAATAACAAAACCTCTCTTCTGTCCAGTATACAAGAAGCAGGGTCTGCACAGAACATAAAGCTTTATCATTTTGTAATATAGTGCTAAACTGTGATTTATCCATAAGAACTGAGGAATGAGATTTCAGATTTCTAAAAGTTCCATATTGTCAACAGTTCAGTACTCAGTAGTACTGGTTAAAAACAGGCATGTAATTGTCAGCATTATCAGGTAGGGAACAGAGAACAGGACAGAACATCACTACACCACTGCATAAATTAATGAAGCACTCATATTTGAGTATTGTATGCAGTTCCAGTGGTTTCCATACAAAGAACAATTAAATAGACCTGAATTCTTCAAACTGAAAAAAAGAAAATAAAAATCATGAGGCAATAACATAGAGGTTGGTAAAGTATAAGGAGTGTGAGAAAATAAGTACAAGGAAACTGTTCATTTTCCCTTTCAATACAATACTTAGAGGACAGCTAGAGGTAGGTGAATAGCATAGGGATTGGTGACAGGTTTAAAGCAGACAGATACTTCACACATAACCTGATTAAACTGTGGAGTCACTTGAAATAGAAAATTTGAGAATTTTATGTAAGTTCAGTAAAAGTCTTAGGTAAATTTGTATAAGAAAAACCCTTCCAGAGATATTAAACACACATAAGAAAAATTAATTCTTCATGTTCTAAAGAATAGGGCATTGAAGTGAGGGAATATTACCTTATGCTTGTCCTGACTATTTGCAGATGTACCTGTTGAAGACAGTACAAGCTAGATGAACCTTTGATTTGACTCAGTACAAACTCCCATGTCATTATACAAAGTTAAGGAAGCCTGAGGTGACGGGGTAGAAATATGAAAAAGGTAAGAGTGCAAAGAAACTCTGTTGACAATGTGCATTGAAATCCTGGCTAACTCATCAAGATTGATTTTGGAGTGCTCTCTAAGGAGGGATGGGATTTACAGGGGAAAGATATAACTATTCTTACCTCTGTCTGTGATTCTGTAAATTTCCCAGATGTTTAGTGGTGGACCTGCCAGTGCTAGGTTAACAGTTGGACTTCACGGTCTTAAAGGTATTTCCCTACCTAAATGATTCTATGATTCTATGACAATGATTTTGCTTTCCAGCTCCTTAGCCTCAATTTCTCAGATACTAGCCAGCTGGGCTCCAAGAACAGGAGAGAAAATACAGTGCTGTGTGGCAATAGAGAATGTGTGCCTCTAGCTCCAGCCCCACAGTCCTCCCTCAGGTTGCACTTGATTTGGAGATGGCATAAAGGGAAGCAGCTTACTTCATCATGTGATAAATGCCTGAAGGAGGAACATCTTTATCCTGGCAACCATGAAAAAGTAGCTACCATCACAAAAAAAATATCTAGCCTGCATCCTGCCCTGACTTATATCAATGGGGAAATAAAGTTAAGCATTTAGGAGAACTAGCAAGGATGACAGCAAAAGCTCATAATGTCCTGATCCAGAACCCATCAAAATTTGCCTAGTGAAGAACAGACTTTGATTTCTCATGATGTGTACTCCCTGAGAAAAACCTATAATTACCCACATTCCAAAAGCTGTCCCGTATGTCTCATAGTCTAAAAACTTGTTTTCTACTTACCTGGAAATGAATCACTGGACTTCACAAGAGAATTAAGAGCTTTTTTGCTTCTGGGAAGTGAAACTCAGTAGTATGCATATATTGCCAACCAAAAAATAGCACAAAAGACAAATGGAATCCATATTTGACTGGAATTTACTACTTACTACTACAGATGACTTACAGATCAGAGGAGTACTTTCCTTGGGCGGGACAAAGTCTGTTTTCTTTGTGAAAACACTAAGTGAGCTGTGACTGATGTTTCTGGCAGGGACAGTGGTTGTTGTTGTCAAGTAGTGGTTCACAGGACACATAATTCACAAGAAAAAGTTGTCTCCCTTTGTCTCACACTTCATACACATGAACACACACACACACACACACCCTTCACAAAAATTCACAACTGTCAGATTAAACATGGGGTGGGAATTGTGCTTGTGAACTATATGACAATGAACATTCTTTAAGTGGCCCTCCCACTTTGCTGGAGTTTTTCAGAATTCCATAAGATTGCCTATTACATTTAAAACCAGTTTCTTTACAGGCCTTATGATATAGATATGGGAATGCTGCTGCCCTGTATGCCGAGCTTACACAAACCTATATCCAGGAAAGACTTGATGCAATGGTTCTTCATTTCTGTAAGCTGGAGCCAAAATACTGGAGTATTTAATGGAGAAAGAGAATGAAACCTTTTGAGAATCTAAACCAAGTTAGCCTCTGGTGTTTGAGTCTTATAAAATACAAGAAACATAGAAGGTGGGTTACATTCTTTAAACAGTGCTTTTCTCTTGTAATGGTGACAGAGCATGGCTAAGATGGAGTACAGGAGACCATCCATTCAGGAATCACAGGGTTCTCTTTCATCTGAGAGAGTGACACAATGGCAGCAATTTTTGTAGAGCTATTTCGCATGATACCAAATGTCTTTGCAGCAAGCAGATAATGACAAGCGATTAACAGCCTTCGCAAGTACATTGACATTAACTTTTGATCTTTTCCATGGAGCAGATCTTAGTTTGCAATATCAGCTTGTGCAGACTAGGTTGTATGTATACTGTTTCAGATTGGCTGTGTCCACAGTCCTTCAAGGTCCTTCAAGGTAGGGAAGATACCCTGGAGCCGAAGCTGTGCCCATGCTTTGTCTCAGATGGGAAAAGTTAGTTTGCTCCAAATGAAAGCCCTGGAGTGAACTAATATGTATGTAATATGGATGATCAGAACCCTGAAGTAAACCGGAACAATAAAGTTTCACTCTTGGGACTTCGACATATTTTTTAGATAACAAAAATAACAGAATATCAGAGTTTTGTATTCCCCAGAGACCGAGGGTCATTTCACAATGCCTCTTCAGACCTAGTTTCCTGAATGTTAGCCCTGTATCACATTTAAGTGTCTGATAACACCTTTGTAGCAACTGGAACACATTTACCTCAGCATCCTGTTGGTGTTGGTCTCTCCAAAGTATTAATGTAACCAGTTATACCTGGCTGTGATTGGGAGAACTGCCTCCTTGGAGGCATTTCACCTCATGAGATGCAAGAAAACATAGGAGGACAAGAGAGAAAAAGACAAACCCATTAATAATTTCATTCATGCAAGAAAAGATCTCCAAATCCATTTGTGATGTAGAGAAAGACAGAAGAACAAAGTTTTCTGAACTTCAAGAATTCTGCTTACAGAAGAAAAGTCAGAAGATTTCATGCTCATCAGTGAGGGGCTAACACATGCTTCAGCTGTGAAGGCATAGGTTCTTGATTTGTCCCTGGCCTTTGTTGGATTTTGGGCATGCCACAAAGGCCTAATTTCCAACCCCCTCCCCCCCCCCCCAATGTATCCAATTCAAGAACTTGTGAGCTCATTTTCATGTGGAAGACAGATGTTGCTGCAGTGGAGCAGCTCCCAGGAATGAAAATTAGCAAAAAAAATTAAAAGACAATGCAGTAAGATGGCATCTGAAGGTTTTGCAGCAACAGTTGAAGGACATAAAGTCAAGCAGAAATAAAACGTTGGTTGGATTTGGGTGCAGTTTTCACTGCAGTCCTTTTACTGGGAAGTCCTGTTGCAGCACTTCTGGGAAGTGGGATGGTGTCTGATAAGATGGCCAGCAATAGCTAGCTGTTTTGTGAACATTCTCCCAGCAGTAGAAGCAGATGAAGTCTGAGCACCTTGGAGCTTCCAAATAAAGGTGATCTGTAGCACACCCTTAAAGAGCTGGAAGTGTTTCTCTAAGATGAAACTTTAGGGTACAAAGCACCGTAGAAGTCAGCTACCTGAAAACAGGCCAAAGGATTTGAGTCAGGCTAGATATTTATGACAGTTGTCTGCTCATCATTAACTTACAAAAACTTGAAGGAACACAGGAAGGAAACCTCAGCTTGAATCATAAAAAACCTCTGAAGGAAGGGATCCCAAATGAGGTAACTCATTTGTCTCAGCTCAGTCTCATACCTTAAATAAGCCAAGACAGAAAGAGCAGATTTGGTAAATGCAACTCAAAGAACACTGCAGAACATAAATCCAGAAAAAGAGGCTGAAGTTTTGTTCATATAGCAAGGTGAAGACAGATTGCAGATTGCTCTCTGTGCTCTGGCTTGGCCAGAGAAAGTTATCCTCAATCTGGAAATCGCACTAGTGCTATGATCAAAATTATCTATTTTGCCTTTCAGTAAATCTTACTAGATTAAGCATATTCCCACACAAATACAGTTAAGTGACTTTCAGAACTCAGATACAAAGCCATTGTAGAGCACAGACAGAAAAAATCTTGCATGGTCTAGAAATATTCTGAGATATTCAGCCACTCATAGTTGTAAGGTTCATCAGTGTAACCTGGGTAGGGCACAGAAAAGAAACTGGGTAGATAAAGAATACATCAATGGAAGAAGCAGAACATTTAAGGGTTTTTATGATGCTGGTATCTGCAGACATACAGAGAATCATGTCTTCCAGGGTAAGCTGAGAACAGCCTAGTCTGAAGACACACAGCTGGCCAAGGTCTTCCAGATAAAGAATCAGTAAGTAGATGAAGGAAGATATTCTGATTTCACAAAGAATTTGAATAGAGAACAAGAGAGGAAAAGCCACCATAGAGGAAGCTGACTGCCACGAAATCCAACACTGCAAGAGAAGAAGAGATTCATTATCTTAAATAACTAAAGTGAGAATTCTACTTCTAAAAATAAAGGGGAACTGACAGGAATGCAAAAAAATGAGAGAATCAGCTCTGTCAAGTTCCAGTACTTTCAAGGGGTAAAATGATCATAAAAAGATTGTATATGGCTGTTGTGTAACTCAGTGTTTCTCCACTGTTTGAATCACACCTTTGTTGTCCCTCCCCACTGTTAGGACTTTCGGACTGTTACTGTTGAAGAACTTAAAAAAAAAATGTTACAGGCTTTTTCCACACCTTCTCTAACTCATGCTCTGCACTTAGAAGCTGAGGCATAAGATGACTTGCTGAGGACCCAGCAAAATGTGAAGCCCCATAGGGAAGAAGCCCATAGACACATTTACATGGCTATTGAGTCAAAAACAAGAGTTTTTTAACTATATTGTCTACAATATGAAAACATCCGAAACCTTCCAGCACTCATGCGGAGACAGCAATGTGGACCATGATCCCATCCCAAGCTGATTTTGAAAACTGGACCATTAGAAGTTAGATAGGAACTTACACAGCTTTAAAGGACGATGATTTAGGTTTCATGAGTCAAAATGTAGTCAATGGCAGGAAATACATCTTACAAATTCCATCTGTTGAAAGATGCAGTCTAAAGAAATTATCATCTGCTTTTCAGTAGATAAACCGTCCTGGTTTTGTTGTATCAGGTATATATTAAGAAGTCATTTAGCACAATGTGTTGGCTCACATATGTCTGACTTTGTAGTTCAAGGCATGAAATCAGCAGTAAACTAACCCTTCCAAACAAGTCATCATTTCTCTTCCTATTTATTTCTCTGAAGTAGTTTATCATAAACCCAGAAGAGAAAGGACTCAGGAACACAGCATGCAGAGCACTGGACTAAACCTGCTGTGGCTGTTACTATGGCTTAGTGAATACACAGCTACTCATTAGGATGTGGTGATTCAAGCATGCCACTTGACTATAACTTGCTATCGAGGACATGTATCCATGACTGCAAATCATATAATCATAGAATGGTTTGGGTTGGAAAAGACCTTAAGATCAAATAGTTCCGACTCCCCTGCCATGGGCAGGGACGCCTGTGAGAGACTGATCTGAAATCAGACTCCACTGTCCATTGTCTCAAAAATTGATGTGAGAAGCTGAAATGGGATTCCACTGACCATTGTCTCAGAGATAGGTGGGAAGAGTTGAGATAAGACTCCAATGTCTATTGCCTGGGAGAAGGGTGTGAGGAGCTGAAGTGGGACTCCACTATCATTGCCTGAGAGATGGGCGGGAAGAGCTAAGACTCTTCCATCCATTATCTCGAGGACTGATGTGAGGAAAATTGCTGTCCATTTTGCCAAGAATTGCTGCAGACATGTGCAGTTGAAGAGCTGTCCCCTAGACCAGGGAAACTGGCCCACCAGGGATGTGTAATATATGATGTTAAGAACAGAGGTACTCCCCCACCCCCAACTCAGTATAAAAGAAAGAAAAAGACATCACCATGAGCTCACCTTCAAAGGGACATCTCCAGGAGGACACTTGCACGAGGACACCCTCCACAAGGACACCCACCTCCGACGACTATTACGGACTCTCGGGGATACTCTGCTCTGATACTGACTACAGACCCTGAAAGACTTCCACCACCTCTGACAATGACTACGGATCCTGGGCACACCGCTATATCCACGGTGGTGACTATCTATCTCTCTCTGCACTCTGAATTCTTGCTTCATTTCTATCTTTCTTCTGATTTGTCCCATTGCTATCTCTTTCTTTTACAATAATTTCCTTTTTTATAATAATTGGTTTTTTGTAATAAACCAACTGATTGATTACAGTACTTGACCTCATTGGCATCTTAATTTCACTCTTGGGATCATGAAGGAAACGGGTCTGACACTGGGGTTTTCTCCAGTCAGACCCTGACAACGCCTCACACAAGACCATGTTGCCCAAGGCTCTGTCCAGCCTGGCCTTGAACACCGCCAAGGATGGAGCATTCACAACCTCCTTGGGCAACCCATTCCAGTGCCTCACCACCCTCACAGTAAAGAGCTTCTTCCTTACAGCTAACCTGAATAAAGACATCCAAAATACTGCAGCAGCATCAGTCTGATTTCCCACACCAAACCCTGTGTTGGTGTAGCAAGTGAAAATAAGCCCCTAAATAAGAGGAGGAAAACTGCTTTATGTGGTGACTTTAAATGTTAGTTTCAGGTTTGTGCAATGCACTAGACAGCACTGAAAGTCTTTTGAAGAGATTGCTACAAAGCATCTATCAGTGCTTTTGCTATATTTCAATGATATTCTGATAGTATCTCAGAAGAACTGGTGCTCTGTGATAATACTAAGAATGTACATATGAAATGAAAACCAAATAACTGTGGGTTACCTCAAAAGAGTGTGATTGGACTTTGTCCACAATAAGCAAGAGGGGAATTTTCTTCAAGAAAAGATTGAAGGCTCTACAGAATTAGCCAGGTCTACAGGCAATCACATAGGGGATTTTTGCATTTGGCTGTTATTACAGTACATTTACTTGTGCATCAGTCAATATTGGAAAACTGTGTAGTTAGGGTGAGAAAAGAAAACATTTCAGTGGTCAGCAGAGTGAAATGAATACTTTTAGAGTTGGGAGAGGTTCTCAGACCTTCTTTCAGGATTGACCTACCAATGTTTAAAATGCCCTGTGGAAAAAAAACAAACAAATGCCTTTATTTTTGCAGCTGTAATGTCACAGGGACAATAGTGTTGGGTAGCTTAGTAATGCCAAACTCTAACTTTTCTAGAAAAGGCACTATGGCACCATGTGAGTGGAACTCCTTCTAGTGCGTTAGATGTATAAGGTGGTCCAGTCACTGTTTGAGAGAGTGGGAAGAGTTGGTCTCAGGTAGAGTAGGAATTTTGTATCTGAAGTAGTGTATTAGAAACAGGACTCTTAAAGATCAGCTTGGAAGTCAATCAGAAAAGCTAGCAACAATTTTTCTCACTACCTAAATGCAAATAAGCAGACCTGAGCCAAAGTATGGAAATTCTATTAGGGATTATTTGCAAACATTGCCATAAGCAGAAATGTCTTAATGGTAAGCACTTAGACTATATTGTCCATGCTCCTTCAAAAACAAGTATCCAAGCAGAATGAAATATGCTTGAAAAGTATCTGTGTCTCTCCAGTGGCCATTATGGAAACCTAAGTACTGCCTTTGAAAGAACACTTTACTTTCAGACAGCTAATTTAAGTGATATATCTGCTATAATCACCATTCAAGCTTTCATTTAAAACAACACAAAAGTCATTAGGACCATGGCTAGTCATATTCTCTTTGGTATTTCCAGCACTGCAGCCAACAAGAGAAGACGTGCTGCAAGATATTCAGCATCTGTGCAGCTGAAACAGGATCTTATCATTGAAAGCATTCAGCTTCAGTACAGCTATTGTTGCTTCAGGACCTCATACAAGCTTGTCATTGGAGGTGGTTTTTTGTCTTAACTATACTTAGGTTTTCAAATCCTGCCGCAACTCTATCATTTTAACTCATTGTCAATCTGAAGACATACTCAAAAGTTGATCTTCAGACTTCGCTTCAAAAAAAAGCATACTGTACAAATCAACTTTTCCTGCAGAAAAGACTTTTCCACTGGAGGAAAGTGAAGAGAGTAATATTATGATGATTTCTCAGTTGAATGGCTGAATGTCTTGTTTCTGGATGCAGTCTGGAGGGTACTGAAGGAAAAGTAGATGTCTGAATAGATCAGTGCTTCTGCTTGACAGCCAAAGCAAGTAAGTAAATGCTTCGGGAAATCTGCCTTGCCTCCTCTGCTTTTGGAGCTGTAGCACCACTGGAATAAGAATGTATCTAATACATGTGTAGTCTACACAATGAAGCTTTGATATCAAAGGTGTGAAGCATGATTCTTTCTCTTCAGGTCACCTCAAAAACCTTGTGTTTCAACACAACACGTATGTCTCTTACACCATATTTGTCTCCTATAAATTGCTCTTTGAAAATCTTGAAACAAAAAAACACACTCAGATGGAAAGTATTTTTTTATTGATCAACTCCTTGTTCCAGACCCTCACTCCCCACCCATATTCCTGATCCCACATGAGCAATTCCACATGGTTTCAGGATTTGTTAATAATCATCTTTTAGTTGACTTTCTTCCTTTCTTTGTTGCACAACAGGAAGTAAGGATGTTTGAAGGGAGTATTTAGGGAAATAAAGGCCAAACATTAGATAATCAGTACAGTGTGTAATATTATTTTGAATAATTGAATATAAATACTGATATAATGGAAAAAAAAATACTTCAATTATTTCAACTAAACTGTTTCTTTCTAGGCTGGATTTCCACATGACAGTTTTAAATAGCTATCAAACCAAAGACATGTACCTCTTCAGACAAATAAGAAAGTTATCTTCAAGTCAAATACAAATGCAAACACAGAAAGCAGTTGTTAGATATATTTAAGGAATATGGTCTGTCATGGTGAGATCATCAGAATGGCATCAGAAAACAAAGGAAATTGCAAAGAATGATAATGTAACAAAGCTGAGAAAACTTCCTCCATTCTTAATTTCTCAAACACTTTTGCTTATGGTTTAAAAACAAAGGTTACAAATAAGAAAATCTGAAATACTTGTTCTATAGGTACACAAGGCACTATGACAATACTCATTTATAGAATATTGTATGTATAATATTAATTTAGAAGGAAAATGTGAACCTGATTCTCTAAGTGATCTAAGACATTTTTTGGTTTTAAATGTTAGGAAATAAGGAATCATAATTCACATTCTTTTGGAATGTTAGAATAAGTCTAACTTGCTATGTGCTTCTCTCACAACAATAATCTCACAGTAATTAGTAGAAACTACCATCATGAGAGATGACCATTTAGAAAAGACTTGCAAGTTACACCAAAATACAACTTGATGTTGAGAACATACTAAGGACCTTCAAAATGTGTTGTTAAATTCAATGCAAGGAATGCACACTCTTCATTCTAGGGAAAAACAGAGGAGGAAAGAACATTGGCTTTTTTTTCTCTTAAGTGTGAGAGAGTTCATTGCATTCATACATCGCTGGACTTAAATAATACATGTAACCATTTGTCTACAGCTTGTTGAGTTGCCTGTCACAGTCCAAACAGCACTCATATGAACAAATTAACAAATCCAGGATACTTTATTCTGAATGGTATCTCCTGACAAGGGAAAGGCCAAAGACTGCCTCAAAGCAAAGATGGTAGCAACTTCTCAGCCTCATGACTTGCATAACTTCTGCAAAGCTGCATCTTTTTCCCACCTTTGAACAATGAATTTTCAGAGCATCTCTACTCTCTTTGGAGTTCTAGGTTGCTCCCACTGTTCGAGGTTGTCTCCAAAAGTGTATCCTAAAAGGATTAAAGAGCTCAGGGTCTACCAAATCATACACCCATAGACTTTTTTTACAATCTGGGAATAGGTGTTTTTCAAAGGGCTGTGGGAGTGAAAAGAAGCACTGGAATAGCTGAGCAGACATGTCTAATGAGTGAGAGCACAGAGGGGACTAATCTACCTGCAAATGTAGAGAGAAACTAGGGGGCAGATGCTAGTTATGTGAATCTCTGTCCTGGTTTCAGCTGGGATAGAGTTAATTTTCTTCCTAATGGCTGGTGCAGTGCTGTGTTTTTGGCTTTAGTCTGAGAATAACACTGATAACACACTGATTTTTTAGTTGTTGCTCAGTAGCACTTACCCTGATCCAGGACTTTTCAATCTCTCACGCTGTGACAGTGAGGAGGGGCACAAGAAGCCAGAACAGAGCAGAGACAGGACACCTGACCCAAACTAGCCAAAGGGGTGTTCCATAACACAGCATGTCATGCCCAGTATATAAACTGGGGAGAGTTGGCTTGGATGGACCATTTGCTGCTTAGGAACAGGCTGGGCATCAGTCACTGGGTTGTGAGCAGTTGTATTGTGCATCACTTGGATTTTTTCTGTTTTCTTTGGGTTTTATTCCTCTCTCATACACACTCCTTTTCTTCTTTGTTATTATGAGTATTATATTTTCCTTTATTTCAAACATTAAACTGTTCTTATCTCAGCCCACAGGTTTTATCTTTTTCTGATTCTTCTCCCCATCCCACCAGGGAGGAGAGCAGTGAGTGAGCAGCTCACTACAACCCCCAGCAACTGCTGCTGGGGTTAAACCATGACAATGTCATCCTCAGCAAATCTGAGATTGTTCCAGGGCTCTTGAAGGTTGTCTTCTTAATTTAGAGACTTCTTACTTCCACTGGTTATTTGTCTCCCCTTGCTCTCTCTCTTTGTCAGCAAGGCAGCTACCTCTGATGCCAGACTGCACTGTGGTGCAATACAAAGACAGCAAGAGAAATACCATGGGAGCAGGAGAGGTCTTTAGTGAGGACAAGGAAAGGGGAGTGATAGTACTAAATTCACTCAGACAAAATTTGCTAGTACAAAATTCTCTCAGGCATTGCTTCTGTTCTTTAGAGAGGTCAATTATGTGTGTTCAGGACTAACAACTCAAACAACTCACAAAGGTGTTTTAAACTATACATCGGATGGATACCTGTGTGCCATGGCCTTTGCTGGGTTTCCATCACTATATGTTTGACCACGGAAACCTGAAGAAACAAGTTCAAATGTCAGTTGCCATTTTGGTTTTAGTATGATTCACATATTTATTCTCACACTAACTGATTTGGGTTATCATTCCATTCAGAATAGATAAGTTTACTTTTTAATAGGTGAAATAATGACTCAAAATGTTTGGCTACATTAAACGGAATCCAGAAAAATGGCCAAAGGAAAATAACACTTAAAAAGAACACAAAGTTTTGCCTCTAAGCCAGTGCTGTAAAAAAAAAATAAAAATTAAACATGTATTTTCCCATTTCCATCCTCTGTAAAGCAAGTAACACCAAGCCATTCTAATTCCAAAGCACAACTACTGGTAGAAAAATGCAGTGCAATTCAGTATAATGCATACTACATGTCAGAAAACTCGCAGCTGGAAAGAAAGTAGCCTTCATGATGGTTAAGTATGCTGATCTTTTTAAAATAGATACCACTGTCACTGGAATCTTGGGTTTGAGTAACAAAATATATGTTAATAACAGCATGTGCTGCTTGGTATTTTTAACAGTGACATATTTGCACTATTTTTACTATGCCATTATAAGATTATTTCTCATTTATTTTGACATTTTGTATAATCCAAATTGTCACAAATTATGGACTAATCTTGGGTTTAATATTCTCTTCAAATTTACATGGATTGTTTTTTCTTAACATCTTAGGTTCAAACACAACAGCATCCCAGGGTAAGAATTATCGCCCTTGGGGACATCGTCTCTTAAGGAAGTTTCATCATCTCCTGATTTGAAAAACCTAGTGCTTGAGAAAATATCTTTGTTAAGGAAATAAACATTTAAGTATGCAAAAGTTCGTAGTAGTAATGCTATTACTGTTACATTAAAAGTCTTACACAATTACAACAGTGAGTTAGACCCACCTAGTTTTGTCCCATCTCTAACACTTGTTTGTACCAGTCTGCCTCAGAGGGATGTTTTGGGAACCCTATCCTGCTCAGCTGACAGAGATGGACCACATTATCCCAAAAATATAAAGCATGCAGAATTCATGAAGCATGAGGCTAATATCCTCTATACAACAAACATAGTGATCACATATTCTGATATTCTTGATATGCAGTTTCTCATCCTTTTTCTGTATCCCCACAAATTCTTGATCAGAACAAAACTTGTGACAAAAAATTCCACAGTTAAAGAAAATACTGTGACCCAAAAGTTCTTTAGTCAGTTTTTAGTATTCCACCATTTTCATTTAATTCACAGACCCATTCTCTACTACTGTAAGGTAGAAGGGCATTCCCAGACTGCCGTCTCTGAACCCTTTCAGTATTTTACATGTCTTTGTCATACCCTTCAATTTGTTAAAAGGAAAACATGAATAAGGAAAATGCATCCAGATTACATGAATCACAACACACTGATTATTTAGTTGATTCACCTTGAGCAGGCTTGTTACAAGTTTTTAAGTGGAGAAGAAACCAGAACTTGCATTATGCAAGTGCTTGCACAGGCAGCTACACCTTCAATTCAAGACTACAAATTCAAGCACCCTCCTTTTTAGTGTCAGGCTTCCAAATCTGAAGCTATAGTTAACTGGCAGGTATTTTTAGACAACAAAGAACATCTGTCATAGGAATCACTATGTTTACAATGAACTGGGAAGAGAAGTTTGGGTGGGTGGGTTTGAGGCAATTTGGCAATGTTCAAATTGAGTCTTCTCTCAGCTTAAGTCCTTATAGACCTTTTGGCTTTAAATTTGCCAGTCCACTCCTCCTCACCATAAACCCCACAGCCTTAGTTCACCCTGAACTCACTAACTTCTACACTTGCAGGGCTTCCAGGGCTTTTCTTCCAGGGCTTGGAGATTTTGGAATATTCTGATTTCATGAGCTCAAATCATAACAATATCCTCACTGTACTGCAATGAAAGAAGTACTACTGTCCCATTTGCAGAGGTGGGGAATTAACAGTAGGGCTCTGCTAGAATCACTACAATGACAGCACTGTGTGCCTGCTTGCCAAGGATTGTTTTTAACTAATTACCTCATGTACCGACAGCAAGGTAAATATAGATGTGGCATGCAGAATTTGGCATGTGATGGAAAATTCACCCAGGAAGCAGAGAAAACAGCCAGCCACACAAGTTGTCCTTGCCCTAGCTAATTAAATGCTAGTTGAGGTATGAGTCCATTATCTATGAGGAAAGCTGAGCATATCCAGCTCACATGCAGACTTCTGCATTCAGTCAGGTGAATCACACTTTGCTTTCCCAATGAAAATGCGCTTCACATGGAGTGATCTCTTCTATACAGTTGAGACCTAATTTTTCTTTTGTTATCATTCATACTTACCGCAGTGGATATCACAGATCTGCAGTGGAACTGAATAATCTACATCTGTCCTCCAGCCCTTTTAAAGGAAAGAACTGAGGTTTATTCCGTTTTCAGCAGCACTGCTACTAAACACTTGTGTTGACAAAATGAGGTTGCTTTATTAGTTTACACAAATGACTACACTTTAAATATATGCATATGGAGATTGATGGTCTGTTGTATATTTAGTGACTTGCAATCACTTTCAGGTTTCTAACGATAAAGCTAATCAGATTTTTTTTCTTGGATGGGGGCTTTATTGTGACAGATAATGTCTTATTTACAAAATAAACTATTTATATAAGTAAACATCAGTTTTACCACCAAATCTGATTTTCACTAGGGAAAGAAGAACTGTCATTACCCAGAAGGCTCTTGCCAATCTCACTTTCACCTGTCCCTTTCTTCTTAGCACCAGAAAGTGAAGCTGACAATGGCTTGTCCTGGTGTCTGTTGAGAACATTAACTCCAGAGACAAGTAAACCTACCAGATTCATGCTCGTTTTCTATTAACATTGTCTTAATAAAGTGCAGCTACAGAAACAATGTGCAAAAATGTCAAAAATTATTTGCTCAGCTCTGCTTTTAGGAGCAATAATTCTCGCGTGCTATGATGCACTTACCATGCTGTTTGCTGTATGCCTAACCTTCTCCAGCTAATGTCAATCTTTGAAAAACTCATCTATGATTTACTTGGATCTTTTGATACTTTGCAACTTTTTATTACAAAGGAATGTATAAAGACAGGATTAGCAATTTCCTGTTGGTATCCCTTTATATGCCACTGACAAAGTAGCAAGATCATGGAGAGCAACTTCTCTGTTAATTAAAGTCATCTCAACAAGAGGTGGTGACAGCACATCAAGCTATAAATAATGCTCTTTGCCAGCTCTGTTTTCACAGTACTCAGATTTGGCTGGGAGGGGAAAGCAGTGAGAGTGCCTGCTGGTTTTCCTTTTTTTGATGCTTTATTTTGTACAGAGTACCAGGCAAAATCAGGACACATACCTGAATGCAAAATGTTGACCCACACATTTCCCGTGACATAGCAATTGATATAGAATCTCCCTAATGAAAAGAAAAGAATTGAAAGCTATTATTTTCTATACCCTGGAACAATGAAAATATATTATGTCTCTCCAGCATTTTGATTTGTTTGCCAGTAATACTACACATTCTATCCTGTCAGAAAATTAATAAAGTGTATATTCACTATGGAAGGTCATTTATTTTCAGAGATATCCCCGGATCTCAATGACCATAAGTATTGGTGTAGCTTTGCCAAGCACAATTTGGGCAGCACAGGAAGAGAGCTAATGTTCCTACATTTTATGAAGCACCAAAAAGCAGGACATCCTCCCTGCCGTATCTGCTCACACCATGTTAGCCAATGACCATCTTCATTTCTTTTCCCTGGTGTACATGAGTTGAAGGAATGACTCTTTCTTTACAGTTCTTCTGGACTTCCTATCACATTGTATGCTAAGAACAAGCTCAGCCTTGGGGTAAAACTGTCCTACATGACTGTCCTGAAACTTGACGTTTGATTGTTTCTGGTTTGTCCTCAAAATAATGCTAGTGTACTCCACTAATAACTATGAATCCTACACTGCTCTTTTTAGCATGGCAAACTCCAAAAATAACTGGGGTCAAATTAGATGAATATGTTCTTTTCAAGCACAAATTCACAGGGATTGTGCAGAATGAACCTTGGTTTCTCAGAGCAGAGAGCTAAATCTTGATGAAAACTTTGTGTACATTGCTCATGGTGTTGAGGCAGAAAATGTGTGTAATTTATTGGGCTTCCATTCTGCCACAGTAGCTGAGGATATAACAGCTTGTACCAGAGGGAAGAAAACAGCATTTTTAAATGCATCAGTGCCCTTCACAAAACACACACTTCAAAACCTAGCTGTGACTTACTGGTCTCACTTAAAAATTCACACAGGAAACCTTTAAAACCCTAAACTCCACAGATTTCATATGAAAGAAGCCAGTTCAGTGCCACTATAAGTGTTCACTGAACACAGTGTTGGACAGCTCTTCTACCATACAGATCTCCATCTCTGCCAGTAATACAGCATTTCCCCAAATACCTTGCCCCACTAGGACAGGCTCTTGATAGCACCACAATGCCCTCTGTGGTCTGCTGATTTAGATAGCTGTTTCTTCCCAGGCTTTTCTCCATGATTATTCAGCTCTAGGATCTCCTGCAGAAGCAGTTATATTGTTCCACTAAAGTATGTTCTCAGCTTGAGCAGCAAAACCGAGTTAGGAATCTTTGCTTTTAACAGCTGCTCTGTTGCATTCAGCACCAGAGGTGTAAGAGCTAAACTGATTCATTAGAAAATTAATTCAGCTGTCAGTGCCCACCCTTTTCAGTTTAAGAAGCCCTTATTCATAGAGGCCTGCTTCGTATATACCCCCTTGTATGTACACCCTGCACACTGAAAGCATCAGAGGTACTTCAAAAAGTCAGAGCTGCAGCATATACCTGCATACAGTGGCAAGGAAGAAGTACAGCTGGTATGTATCCTAAAAAGGGGAGAGGTGTAGGAGCTACAACATGCTTCTCTCTTTAAAAGCACATCCCCCTACAGCAGAGCGAAGTCAATGCACACGGTCAGGAATAACAGTGGAAATCACAATATCTGGATTTCTCAACTTTCTCAAAGTCCATCATACGACATCTCATATACCTAGTCAGCGGAGCAGACAGAAGGAGCACACATTTGGGGATGGACATAACACTACCAAGGAGCTGGCTCCTGAACCAGCTGGATACCTTTCAGCATAGTGGTCCTAGTAGCTCCTAGGATCTATCCTGCTAATGTTCTCCTATTTGAAAAATAATGTTATGGCCATTCTTCTGCTCTTTGACCCCACATTCCAGATGTACCTCTTGCTAGATCACAGGTTAGTCCAACAAGGTAACTCTTGCAGGCTGTGCAGAAAGGCAAGCGCAGGCCAACATGCTGCACTGAAAATGCGTGATACGGGCTTAGCTGCAAGAGAGGAATCACTAGCTATGCCTGAAACAGAAATCACCCTCCCATAATCTTTTCCTTCTCTCCCCCAGCTTTGCTGGAAGAAGCAGTTGTGTACTCACACTGCCTGCTGGGTCAAAAAGCTAATTTGGCTGAAAACTTACCTTTTTTTGAGTGTTGAGATTGTTTTGGCAGCTGTGGAAGTTAGAGTGGCTCAAGATCATCATGGATTTATGCCTCAAGTCTTACATTCCATGATGTGAAATTTGCCAGGTCAGCTGTACCAGTGACCCACATATGAAACACTAACACTAACATTTGCTATATACATAATACAAATACTACCCCACAAAATGATGTTAAAAGAATATTAAGGTTCCGCTCAATAGTCGCTTCCTTTGATGTGATTCATTTGACTTCAGGATATTTATTTCTTGCTTCAGTGTGAGATCAGAATTAGAACTACAACTTTTAAAAAGTTCCAGTAATTGTTCCAATATGTACATGGGTTTATTAATGCTTTCAAGCTGTAGAGCGATAAACAGAATAATAAATAAATGAATGCAGTTAGATCTGTTGAAAAGTCTTAGAGTGTTTAAGAAATAATATATACAAACCACAGAGACTGAATGGTGCATCCCAAGAGATTCACATGAGGCCAGCTGCGTCCTGTTACACACAAGTACTGAGAATTGTGCCTTGGTTTGGGATGTGAAGAAAACTTGTATTTGTTCTGCAACTGTAGCAGTTCTCATTTTCCAAGCTGATATTAGGGGAAAAGACTTACTTTTAGATGTACAAGGACATATATTCTGAATTGTTATATCTAAAATAAAAGCCTTTTTAGTTTGTTAAGTGTCATCAAGTGATATGCAAGTAATTTTTTTGATTCCTACAAGTTACTTCTTATACTAATAAACACTTGATCTACTGGGGTTACCTAGAAGTAACAAGCTGTCAAATCTCTTTACCATAATTTACAAGCTACAGTGTTGTGAACACATCTCATTGCTTACTAGAGAAGGCTCATATCTAGTGACTGATTTAAATATTTTTCACAATTTAATATTATATAATTAAAAATTCTATATTTACCTGGAAATTCTCCATGAGCAAATGGACATCTAACCCAAGAGCCTTGTTTGGTTGTAAACTGAAAGCAGAGAAATCTGTTAGGAAAACTAAATTTTCAGTTTCAGTCTCTGGCTACAGATTCATTCATACAGATCAGTGCATTCCAGAAAGTTGGAGAAAGTGAATTCACAGCTTTTCTGCCTATGGTATCTTCCAACCCTTGATTTAAATTAGGTCCCCCAGTCCTTCAGGTATTTATACGCGTGCTTATTTTACAGAAACATGTAGTTCCATTGACTTAACATTATGTGGCATCTTTTACTCAACTAGAATAATAAAAGTGACTCCACTAAATGTAGTGTATCGATCATTTTTATTAACAAGTATCATAGAATCATAGAATAGTTAGGGTTGGAAAGGAGCTTAAGATCATCTAGTTCCAACCCCCCTGCCATGGGCAGGGACACCCCACGCTAAATGTGGGGAAAACCTTTTACATTAAGTTTAGTGCATACTTCAGAGTTTTCATTGACCTAGAACATTTTTTCCCTGCTTTTCTTAAGCAGAGAAAACAGAGCACACAATCTGACCTGTCCCCTATCTATCATTGCTGGTGCACTTCCAAAGAACCTCCTTTTAGTCCAGTCTTTCACATTTCCTTCATTCTTATTTCCCATTCAGCAGAGCTATGAAGCAAAATATGGATCCTAAAGAATATTAGCAACTCATTTTTTTAGAGCTGACTGGAAAAGGGCAGTTAATAGGTGTTTTACAAAGAAATCCCTTTACCTTCATACAAAGCCTCGGGTGAGTGTCCACACGAGAATATTTAACCTGCTTGAAAAGAGAGCAGTCGGCATTAGCTTGTTTCATTAACTAGTTTCACAAAAACAGTTGCCCAAAATTTTCATGGTTCAATTACTGAGAAAGGAACTGGCTTGTTTCCTCTATAAACATCCCAGGAAATTAAACACATAAAACAGTAAGAATAGAAACAACCACTACTTTGGATTAACAATTTACTTCTTATTATCTGTAACATGTAGCATTTTATACAGTCAGTCTGACCCATTAGAGCTCAATTAATTGATTCTATGGTGGTGCCTGTGCAAAATTCTGATTACACAGCCTTGTTTCAGTCCCTTATTTACCACTCATCAACAACTCAGCAGAACATTGAGACATACACCCTTAAGTGCTGTTTCACTTCAGTTCAGAAATATATCAATTTTTTGTATCCCTATTCCAGAAAAGCATTAAAAGTAATCTGAATTCTAGACATCCACTTAAGTAACCTACAAAATGTTGTTTTCCTAACAACTGTTTACCCACCAAGGGCTTCACCATAAAAAGCCTTGTCTCCTATGAACAATTACTACCCATGTAAGTGATCTTTCTTAATAAACACTGTTGCTCAAGTGAGTGAGCACAACACATGGCATTGTGATCAAACACCTCTTTTCTGTAGCTCTTTTGATAAGAACATAATGTATATCCTCGTGTATACCTACAAGATGGTCACAGAAGATAGTTCTGTAATAGTCCACTCAGACATGGAGACAGCATTGCCATCAACAGAGAAAGCCCCATCCTAATTAGAAGACTTGTGTAGCTTTTGGGCCTAAGCTTTTGGGCATAGTATTAGAGGATGGAGCATTGTGTAGATTTACTGGGGGAGCTAGCACTACCTGAGTAACCTCTGCAGCCATCTCCAGCACACTATAGAGAATTTTTTCAGGGTTACAGTACAATAAATGAACCAAATTCAATATCAAACCTTTCAGAATTAATTAGAGGAAAAAAGGAATTCATTCGGTCCATGAATTAATATTCAGCCAGTAAAAGCAATGAGTAAGTACCCTCATTGTCTGCAATAAACTAACATTGGATTGTGTTCCGGGTAATGGAGATGATGCCAGCCAAACCTCATTTTAGGCTTTTTTATTTTTCTCCTCTTCAAGCAAAGAGTCGTGATTGTTGTCAGCAGATGACAAATCTCACAGGGGCCACTCACATGTGTAAAATTAAATATATTTGTCTCTGCAAGATCAAAGCTTTGTTGAAAGCCATAAAATGTTGAATCTGAAGAATCACTAAACACTTGGCCAGGAGTTCCTAATCAAAAAGCATTCAGCAGGCTTGAGTCAATCCCCCCAGATCATGTCATCAGAATAATACTTATAAAGTTTCAAAAATTAAGAATTTGTATTGAATTTTATTTGCCTTTTCAGTTGTTACCTCAAATTTTCTGGCTCCTCTCCACAAGGAGAGCAAAGCCTGAAACCTACTTTTCAAGACAAAAGCTAGAATTCTAACCAACCTACCTCATAAATCCATAAATCAGCATCATGAGACTTCAGATTGAAGTATGAAGCAGTGCAAGATATATGTCAGAAAAACCCTTTTCAATTTTAAAACATAAGTGCTGGAAGAACTCAGGGACCCAGAATTTCAATATGCACAATTTCGAGACATTGAACAAGGCTGAGGAAGACCCTTCAAAGAGATCTTAATAGCGTACAAAGCAATTGTGCCTTACCAAAGCACCGTTATGTCTCCAGTAAGATTTAATGATGTTTAGCCTCATCTCACTTACAGTTTAGGTGTCTAAATGTTAAATAACCAAATCTGACCCAATCACAATGGACTCAGTTAAAAGAAAGAGGTACCTTCAGAAGGAAATCCTTCTTATCTTTCTTTTATGCCTATCTTCAAATAAAAAGAACTGTTCTCTCAATATGTCTCTTTCACTTACTTTAAAGGGCATTTGACATGAACAGCATAGACTTGAACACCTATCTTTTAAAAATGTCAGGGCAGATGAATCATGCCTTTACTATAAATTAAAAGCAGACCCAATTTACCTCAAAGAACTTAGCAAACATTACTAGCTCCACAGTCATCTCCACTTTTTATTTCTTAGTAGTGAGTCAGTGAGCATTTTGAATAAATCATGTGGTTAGTGTACAAGAACAGACTGTGTTTACGAATAGTTTTAAGTATCAGAGAAGAAGAAAGGAATTTGCAACTGCTTTTTTTCCAAAGTCCAGCTCTTCACATTATGCCTTTGGTGATGGCTTTCAATCTCACAGTTTAAGGAAATATGCACAGCTCTTACTTTCTCAGGAGAACTTCTGGAAGAGTTTTGTATATCTTCACAGTAGTCATTAGACTTCATTAACCTGCATAGGTTAACCATGACAAGCACAGGACAAGCTGGTTCCCAAGCTAGGGTTTGTGTCACCGGGTTATAAACAATATTATCCCATAGCGCCTTTGTATCTGTGCACAAAGAGTAGAAATGTTATTTAATATGTCTAAAGATGAATCAGAATTGTTCATAAATCTGGTACCGATGCATGTGCTTAAAACCAAAACCATTGCTTTTCCATTTCCTTGGTATTTTCACCCATCAAAACTGCAGTGTTGTCCTTCCTCTGACTACATAAAGCTTTGTAACCTATACTTCGGTTATCCCTGTAGTCCTGATTAGATGGCATCAGAGAATGACTGCAGTTGGAGGGGAAGGAAAAGACACAGAATACAGAAGAAACAAAAGAATCATGGGATCCATGATCCAGATTTCCTGTGCATGCAAAGCATAACTATTCTAAGCACAGGAAATAGGTAGGAATAAAAGAAAAACTGGAAAAAAACAACCTGTGCCCCATGAGACCCATTCTCAGGCTGAACAGCTACTAAGAATAGAGATTAGGACTTCACACTGCAGATGGCCAACAAGCTTTGCTTTGATGACCTTTAAGCCAGATCTGACTACATGGCATACACGTAGCTACAGACAGAGCTTGAGCACTCCTGTATGTGTTCCCTATTGCATAAATAGAGAAAATTTATTTATTCAAACTGCACTGCATTGCTATAAAGGAATGGTAGTGTCATAAACTGTATATTCTTCCACAATAAAATAAATTGGAAATGAAGACTGGGCTTACTAAAGAGGAAAATCTCTCCCTGAAGTCCTCTTCTCATAGCAGTATTGCAAAGCTGACCTCAGTGGCTTTTCCTCCTTCTGGACAGTTTGTGTGTGATTTAGAAAACGTGGGAAATTACTGGAAAGTTACTTAGTGTTTATATTGGCATAAACTTGGTGAACAATTTGGTCTGAGTGTAAGTTCTTTAGTCTACCCATAGTGAAACAAAACAATATGATGATTTCCTTGAAGTTTTGCAACGTATGGTTTTAACTTTAAGTGAATTTCAAATTGTGACATATCACTGGAGCTAGTCATATAAAAAGTAATCACATAGTACTTGCCATTTTCAAAAGGGCAAAGTTGTATCCTCCTTGCATCTGGAATTGCCAGCCAGCCCTACAACCCAAGAAGTGGTCATTAGCTAGAGGTTCTCAGGTACAACAGCTTTTAACATTTCAGTCAGAATGAGACAGAAAACCTTTCCACCAAAGATAAAGATGCCGTGTTTATTAGAAACCTTTGGAAGTATTTTTTTAAAAGAAATGTTTGCACTAGATATCTATTTCATTGTTTGTCATTACGGGAATTGGAGCTGATGAACCAAGGGGATCCTTTCTAACACTATATTCTTACTATTTCTAAGTCATATATTTAGCCCAATTTCCTGTAGAAAGTCTTCCATTTGATTTTCATTAAGTTTCTTACAGTGTCATTACTTTCCAGGGGTAACAAAAGACATTCAGGAATCACAATATCAGACCTCCTTGCCTTTGTAGTGGTAAAAGATGTATCCTTAAAATCTGAGGACTAAAGCTTTAACTAAATCTGCAAGTATACATGCATGGCTGTTATTATACCCTAATTATTTAGATTAATGTACAAATGTTCCTATTACTCACAGTTCCCACCTGTTAGCTCAGCAATTGTATTGTGGAATTCTCTGTGTATACCCTGAGAGGAATAACATCTTTCCAGTGACCTCATACCTTTCAGAGTGGAATAAAAAAATCCCTAGGCTTGGAAAAGACTCTGTGGTTCAACTGGCATATTAAGGTATGTGATTTTAAGTGCCTAAAGTGTACACATCTGCCTGTGACTGAAGTGACCAAATTACTATTACAATGACCAAATGGAGATCTAGCCACTGCAGTCTACAGTGCTAATCATCACATCTCAAAATAGCCATCAACATTTGGTTGGTTAACTGACTACATTAACTAGATCTCCATTGAATAAAGAGTCTGGACATCTAATTCAATTGTAGATATCTACAACTGGACATCAAAATTTAGGTATTTTAATCCATGATGTTTAAATCCTATCCCAAAATTCACTGAGAATTTAGGTTCACATGGTATCTTTATATCTTACCAAGATCATTTTAAATTGGGCTGGTGACTTTTTAGAACTTTTTATGAAAGATATTCCAAAATCTCACTTCTCATAAATAAAATAGTATAAATAATAGAAATAAAAAGTAAAAAAAGTCTATAGCTATCTTGAATATATTCATGGAATGATGTTTTCTCCATTCTTGTGGCAAGAATGGCTTTAGCTTAAAAATCTGTTCTTTTTCTGTATAAGTAACCCTTCTGATATGCATTTAAACCACAAATGTATTTTCTATTTTCATGTGTTTTACTATGCTAATGCAAACATGTTCTTTGAATCTTTATTATAAGACAGTCTTTCCATTCCCTAACCATTTTAGATTTTTTATGTACATCTTCCATTTGAATCAATCTTTCTTGAATACAGACACAAGAAACGTATACAGTATTCAAAGAAGGCCTTGCCCATACTTTCCTGTTAGCTTGGAATAACCTCATTAGACCTTTGTTCATGTTTATATCATGTAAGCATGTTAGTTTAATCATCCTGCAATGAACTATTACACTCAGATCTTTTTTCCTCCACTGTTATTTCTAAATGAGGACTTGCGTCTTACAACAAGAGTTCTTTTTCTTAGAACAAGTGCATGAACTTGCACTTCATACATTACACTTCATCCTCCTTTAGTTGTCACATACAAAGATCTCCAGTCTCTTCCAGTTATCCCGACCCTTTTCCATTTTGATTACACCTCTCAACTGTGTTATCAGCAAATCTCATTAACACATTTCCACTTTTTGTGCCCATGTCATTGATGAAAACTGCTCTAAGTGTGGTCCTTAAATAACCTTCCTACTAGCACAGCCTCATTCAACAGAAGCAGTCAAGTTAGCCCTCCAGCTAGGTGTTATCTACCATACAAATCTTGTTCTCACCCCCAGCTTCGTAAGTTCCTCTTTTAGTTTCTCATGCAATACTATATCAGATGCTATGCTGGAATTCAGTCAGATTAAATTTTCTTTCTTTTCATTGCTCAGAAAAAAACCAGTCATATTAATCTTACACAATACTTTCCATAAATTAATGTAAATTGTATCCCATTTTCTTATCTCCATGTTTTAATTAGTGTTTCCTAAAAAAATCTATTCTTCATTTACATAATCATAAAGTTAGACAAGCCTTTGTAAAAAACTTAGGTCTAGAATCTTTATCTTACAGACTTTTCCTCCTTTCTTAGCACAAATCAGAGATAAAATTTCTTTAATCAGAAACACGAGTATATAGTAAATTCCAGATTGCATTACCTCAATGCAAAGACAAGGGAGTAGCTGAGAATACTTCAGAGAAACTGATTTTAATGATTCCTTCCCTTTTATCTGAAATTAAAAAGACAGCCATGAAGCCAGAACAGTAAATTACTTTTAATAAAGCTAGATAAAGCTAAACAAAGCTACAGAAAGCCATTTCCTATAACTATGACCTCAAAGAGCATTTCTACGTACAAATCACCTCCCACCAGTTCAACAAATTGCTTTGAGCTTTAACTCACCACAGCAAATGCTCCTACATCCTCACATGTAAACCATTTGTGGCACAGGCGAACATAATAATCTTGATCTCTAATAAAGTTGGATACATTCACTGAAATAATTTTCCTTGCTCTATCTACATTATAATCAAACTTTCCAGCTGAAAAAGAAAATTCAAGCATGAAATTCACATCTGTTTCTTTATTACTTTATTATTCCTATTTTGTTATTTCTTTAGAAAAGGTACAGAATGAATTTTATAAATTTATATTCTGATATTCCTAAAGATATTATTTTTTGAGATACAATAATTTTCATGAGAATAAATTTCAATATTATTCTGTTTAAAATTAGCGCTGGCAATACTGAGAGGCCAGGACACCTACTGATTGTACCCCAACCTTAGCACTTGAAATCTTATGTAGTGAATGTACAAATACCTGAAATATATACACTACAACTACTACAAAAGTTGATTATACCAAGGTTTCAATTCCATTACATAGAGAATATCATGGAATCATAGAAAAGTTTGGATTGGAAGGGATCTTCAAAGTTCATCTAGTCCAACCCCCCTGAAATGAGCATGGACATCTTCACCTAGATCAGGTTGCCCAGAATCACATCCAGCCTGGCCTTGAATGTCCCCAGGGATGGTGCATCCACCATGGCTATATGTGCAACTATGTTAGACAAATACAATGGGGGGGGATGGTGGGAGTTTTTTATTCATGGGTATGCCAAAATCAGGATAGCAGTTTGGCAAATTAATTTAAATTTATTTATGAGATCTGTCCACAGACAAAATATAAAACTAGCAATCTGAAAAGAATGAAAAGGACACAAACTGATTTCCAAAAGTTTAAGTATTAAATAGGTTGTCAATATCTTTACCTGCTATCTAGCATTTCCAAGTCAATATAAAGCAACATGCCTTCTCGGACACTACCTATCAACTACATGGTAATTATAAGTAATGGTAGTTGTAAATCATTGGGTTTTTTTCCTTGCTTGTTCAGCTATGAAAACATTTCTCTGTATAGGTAGCCAGAAATATCTCACAGCTTAAAATTGTATAAAAGATCAACTCACCTGAACAAGCTGGAATATATTTTCCCACATCACTGTTTCTGCAATCTGCAAAATAGAAGCTAGAGTTTTCTTCAGTGCTGCTTTATTTATATAACTGTGTAAACAAACTGCCAAATTATCCAATAGCTTCCCAACAAGAAACCTATCTCTTATGCCTGTTTTTAAAGGCAGATTTGCATCCACTTCTAGATAAACACCAAAAAAGAAAAGTACCCTTGCCACACACAGAGATTATATCACAACTTGCTTTAAGCAACTATCTCCCTGGTGGGGGGCTTCTACTGGAAAACCTCGGCAGCAGTTTAAGGTGGCAGTCTAAATTATAACACTGCACTTCTTTACCTAGTACCTAACATTAATTTAATTAATAACAATAATAATAGTTGCTGTTGTTACTACTACTATTATTATTATTATTATTTCAGTTATCCTTTCCTTGAAAGCTACTCCTGTTGTTTACCAAGAACATTACTCTATTATAAACAACTTCGTATTTTTGCTATTCTGACTGTACTCTAGGCTTAGAAACACCTTATTTAGCTCCCAGGGAGAATTAGAGGCCAGGCAATACTTTCAGAACCAATACCTCATATTTGTATCTCCAAAAATTAAATCTTGATTTAAGAACACTGTATCAGCTCATAATATGCTGCCTACTGTTTTCATCTCTCCTTGCTTAGGTCGGAGCAGCACTTTGCTCTCATTTCCCACACAACTCTTTTCCCAGGGAAATATTTCCTATTTTTGTTTGTTTACTCACCCTTACTGTCTGAAGAGCGTCTTAAAACTCATCTTTATAAAACCTTATTTCTCCCCCCTCTTTATTCACAAAGTACATATCTGCTTCAACAGTGAAACAGGATTTATGAAGAAAATGAAAGGCTTTTTAAATGCAAAAAGGCTTTACTCCTGTGAAAGCGTGAAAGTGCTAAAATATGCCTGATACTGTGTGGAAAGGATGACACTCTACCAACAGGAAAGGGCAAGAGATACCAACCCACAGGCTCTGGAGATGGGAAGGCAGGACAGTCCCAGGCACTGGATCAAACATGGGGTCTCATTTCACTTTTTGCACCACCATTTAGTCTCCACTAGCCACACTGCACCTTGGTTAGACCACAGAGCTGAATCTATTTCTATATGCATATGGTAGGCTCTTTACCCCAAAACCATGGCAAAGTGACACCTATCCTTATCTAGTTACATGAAATCAAGTGACAGAACAGCTAGCTAATGAAAGTAAAAGAAATTTCTTTGCACTTTCTTATTGAGTTTTCCTCAGTTTCTGAAACCACCTGTGGCCTAACTATGAAGAGGGGCAGAAGCTCCATATTCTGCTCAGAGAGTACAGAGAATTGAACCGGCAGGGAGAGAAAGAGCACATGCCAGTTACAAGAAGGCCGGTTAGGATGAACGCATAGTGTAGTTAAGTTTCCCATGTACTGTTAGATATAAACACTGGTCTATCTTTTTTATAGCATGTCAGAAATTCATATGCACAAAATAAATCAAAATGCAGAATAAGACTGGTCTTTGCATACATGAGCTACCATCAATTAGATCAGTGTATCCCAGAATGTGATTTGGCTTTGCATTTGGGTTTTTTGGGAGGTATGTTGAGTTTTTTTATTTGAGAAGATGTTTCTTGAAAAACATCTGGTTTAAGATGTTTTCCTACCTTCAACATAGTATTCCTGACTCAGCTTGACTTCACAGTAATTTGGTACTGTTTTCATGGTCACATAGATGTGTTGTGCTACATTGACTTCAATGCAATTGAATTGTATCTGTACCTGTTCAAAACATTTACAAAATCAAGTTTGCGTGTGACTTCCAGAATATATGAAAACCACTGGTCATCAGGGCTAAGCAAGTAATATTCTTTGATCATATTTATTTATATTTACAAGGAGCAATAAGCAGTCTCAGATATTGTAGCAGTAAGAGTATAAAATAATCAAGATTTCAAAGGGTATCATTATTTCTAATTCAAGATGTTGCTGTCTTCTTCACTCCTACAAATCCAAATATCTACAAGCTATTAATTAATCCTAGAAGCATAGAAACACAGGTATCCAAGGCTTGTTGAACTTCAAAAGCGAAAACTTATTTCACACTGCCAAAAGTTCCAATTTATAGGCATTTTACAAGCACAAACACTTGCAAGATAGGAAAAAGAAGTCTGTTTAAAAATTTAATGGCAACTTCAGCAAATATATTCATTCCAGTAACAGTTTGTGAGAGAGAAAGTAATTTAGGCAACAAAAGTTGAGGTCCAGTTACAGCATGTCATTCTGAGAGCAGTAACTATTAAATGCCATGTAGGTTTTCACGTTGTGTATATTCTTATTTGGTACAAGGCATTTGGAGGGGAAAAGGCATCTTATATCACCATTCTAGTCACTGAGATGAAACTAAGAAAATTCAATTAAATGTGTTGGTTGATTCTTGCCTATAAACTTAGCTTACTTTGAAAGCTATCAGTTGTTCAGTGCTGGCCCTGCACTGCCTGTAAGACTGATCATCAAGTGGTACAGAGCATAAACTGCAATTGCAGTTTGGGACAAGAACTTTATTTCACATGTGCAATCAATGTAACACTTACAAAGCACATGAAGTAACATATTTTGTTTGGGATTAAGAACAGTTACCCACCAGTAACTGTCTTTTAAACAGTTGGTCAAGGATGGTTCTTATTTTTTTATCCCCAATTGCAAATTATAATAACAAATACTTCTGGGTTTAATTTAGTAAAAAATTGTACTCTGTTGTTGCATTTATTACCATGAGTTTAGGACACAATGGCTGTCTTCTAGATGTGTAAATTCCACTTAGATGGTTGGACTTACATAAATCATATGTATGCATTTAAAATCCCTGTGGAATTGTGCTTCCTATCATTTGGAGTTACAAAAGTTTTCCCACAATTTGGTGGGTGCAAAAGGAAAGCTAGCAAGGCTGATGTTAAAATTAGGCTTTGCAGAGGAAGATTCTCTTGCAAAAAGGTAAGTGGAGGAAGTACAAAAATGGTGGAGAATCAATTTATAGGTTGTAAAAGGACATTTTGCTAGAGTTTCATCTAAAAATGATGAAGCATACATTTCATTGCAGTTTTCCACAAAATTAGCAAAAGCAGAAAATAGGAGATATAAAACCTTATTTTCCCAAAGTCTCATAAACATTTAAAAGAAAATCAACCCAAAATAAAGAAGTCTACCTTCTTTCCATTAAGCATCTTGCTTTTTTTCCTAGCAAACCTCACATTTATGCACTGAGATTGCTGTGTGTCCAGTGAAAGAGAACAGATTTCCAGCCCACGGATATTCTCTGAAATGAGTTAGGAATAGGTTTCAAAAATATAATTTGAGCATCTTTAAGAAAAGGAAAAAATAAATTAAAATACATCATATTGTAAGCTTTCCTTTTAAGTGAAAAGCACATGTATTTTATCTTGTTAAAAAAGGGACATTATGTATAACACACAAATGGGAGTAGGAGCAAGGATTTAATACAGATTGATACAAATTGAAACTTTAATTATGCAAAATCTCATGCAAATTAAAAAAAAAAAAAAAACCAACAAAACCAAACCTATTAACTCTGAGTGAAGCACACCAGGAAATATCTAAATAGAAAAACACTAAGCACACAAATGGTGGGTTGTTAGTAAAAATAGACTGTACCCCAAAAGTCTGAGTGCGTTCACTTTATTTTAGAGCAGAAGTGTAACTTCAGACGCATAACCTGTTTTCTCCTTCTGTTGGGGCAGTCACTCAGGTCTGGGTTAGCAGGGCAGACAGAATTAGTGTGTGTGCGTGCATGCACACGTCAGAGCAAGAAAGAAAAGGGCAGCAGTATGCCTGGGGCACTGGTAGAGGATAAGTGTTTTATGTTGGAAGGAAAAATTCAGTTGTCTTTAATTCACTATCTCAGTTCTCATTCCCTTGAGAAGGGCCACGGCTTTATCCTGGTTTGTAGTAAAATGGTTTCACAAAAAATATCTTTCTAATTACATGAAAACAGCTTGGACACAAATATTGCAATATGGAACAAAATTTCGCTGAAGAGCTATAAACAAAAAATAAACAGAAATATTCAGTAGCAAATCTGCTTCCTACCATCCAGACTCAGTGTTCCTTTAATGTTTAAATGAAGAGAGCATGGGCTTCCTTGGGTGCATTTCATCACTGTTGAGATCTTCATGCTTTTCAGTACCATGGAAGGTAAAGATGCAGGAGCATCATGGCAGAAGCTGTTAAAAATACCACCTGCAAATGCAAAAAAAGAGAAATCTCATTGTGCACAGGATACCTGAGTCAGAGAAAGCAACAAAGATGAAGCTCCAGTTCTACTGAAATCAATAGGAAAGCTACCACTGATTTCCGCAAAGCCAGTACTTAACACTTTCACATGGACAACATTGCTAGTTGGCTTCACTACCAATGCAGGGGGGATTGGAAAGAACTAAATTACAGATGGGGTTTGACAATACATTTCCTGGCTTAGGGAAGTGTTAACTCATAAGAGGAAGGAATCACACTTCTAACAATTAAAGCTAGAAGAGCACACCTATACTAATAGTGATTTTAAATAATCATATCTGCTAGATCGTGGCTAGGCTAATAGTTCATTTAAACTTTTTTCAGAACCATTACCTGTATCTTTAGCACTCTCATAGATAGTATTTTAATTTTAGATTTAGTTAATGCTGCTAAAATATCTCTTTCACACAAGAGGGCACCATTGTATTCCTAGTCCTGGAAAAATCCCTCACACCTACAAGATTTTCTTCTGCTTTAGGCCAGAACAGCATGAGCAGGATAAATATTATCCAGGCTTTCTTCAAGGTGCAAACAGTAGGCACAGAACATAACTACTATGTCTCATTTTATTTTCCTATGGAAATCCCCAAAAAAATGAAAAAAAGTTTTAAGGCCCCAAATCTCATCAGTGAAAGATATTTTATCTGCTTTTATTTCTCAGACTGCCCTGCACAGAAATCAAGTATTTATTTATGAATTTATGTCGGTACAGTGGATTTGTAGAATCATAAAATCAAATAGGTCGGAAAAGACCTTTAAGATCATCAAGTCCAGCCTTTAAATTTAATACCAAATGCATTCCTTGGGCATCTCTATATCACATACACTGGTTTTAGTCTCAAAAATTAAGAGATTCAAGAAACTATCAGAACAAATAGACAGTGAATTGGGGTTTGTCCCTGGGTTTTGTGTATACGATACAGCACACCTCAGTTTAGCTGTAATTACTTCATAGCAATTTCTTTGAAATATTTCTTACCCTTCCACTTCGGTATATAGCATAGAAGTTAAAAGCCACCCAAGTAAAACAAAATATTTTACTGCACATTCTCCTCCCCCCAAGGAGAGGCTGTAAGAACAAAAAGAACTCTTGACTCTTGTTAGTTACACTGCTTAACATACTCCTAGGAGGAGTTCAACTAGTATGGTGAAAAGCATAGGATGAAACACCAGTGCCACAACACTATGCGTACCATAAAATACAGGATAACACTCTTAAATCATCAGGAAAGGGTGCATCCCTCAATGCCTACCCAAGAGTTGTTGTCAAGCATGGGTGCCCGTTGACTCACATGGAAGACATATCCACAGTTCTCACAGAGGAAAAGTAGGGTGTGGAGGAGGACAAAGAGCAAAGCTTATCCATACTTACCCGTTCAACCCCTCCAGTGAAGGAAAGTGCTCTAAATTTAAAGACTTAAGGTCAAGGATCAGATACTGATACATGCAGGATATGAAGATAGGCTGACATAAGGCTTGAACATGTCGGGCCTTAAGGTGCCCTCACACTTGGTATCAGGAGAAATAAGTCCTTCATGATGCACATCAAATGTCATAAAAAACAAACACTTCACACCTGAATCTCCACTCCATCATCTTGGTTTTGAGCCATTAAGCATCTTTTGGAGGCAACAGGATTACTGATATGAACCAAGTGGCAAAGAATGGAAAAACAATGACACTTTACCTCAACTGACAGTAGAGTCAACTCTTGATTATCCAAGGTAATCTTGGCAACAAGAGAAGACAATTTGTGCAAACCAAAGAAAAAGCACAGATCATTCAAAACATACAAATTAGGCTTTAAGAGCAGAGGAGTACATAGACTTTTGAAGAATCTGTAAACCTGCTTCTACAGAGATGAGGCAGCCTTACAGTACAGTGCACAGCAGCCAAATGTGAACACTACTCCATGTGCCAAGAATGGGTGGTGTAATAATCCTGAAGGTACCTCAGGATGAAGAGTTGCTGTACATCACTCAATCAATCCACCCACAGTTAACTAGGAGGCTAGCATATTGCAGAACTACCTGATAATTATTACTAATAATGTGATAAGTGATGATTAGTTTTAGCTCTGTCTCTTTCCTCAAAAAGATCCTTTCTTGACTGCATTGTATGACATGCAGTTGTGAATACCAAATGGTATCCAGAAGTGACAGTTTCTGCTTAGTTCTTTGGTCGCTGGTGTAAATTTCTTGATCCAGAACTATAATCTAGCCAATTCCTGTGTCTGTGTAGAAAGAATTTAACGGAAGAGCAATGTGTATATATATATGTTGTCATAGCTGACAGTTCTTTACAAAGTATTCTGTTTGAGTGAATCTAACTACATTATTTGATCCTACTAATTTTTCAGACAGCCTATCATGACTTAATTGAATTTGGTCCTTAGTTATTACTGCCTGAGGTATGGTATTACCAGATGTCTCAGACTTGGTACTATCTCAGAAGAATTCTAAGTCATGACTAGGTGCATTACTGACATTAGGTCAGTATCAGGCAGGTGCCAAAACACAGTTTTGGGGACTACTGTCTGTCCATAAGCAGGGACACTGTCCTTGTTCACAGTTTCTACCTTCAAACTCAGAACAAATAAGCAATACACTGGATAAAATAAAATGATTCTTCCACTTAGGATTTTTTCCATTATGATCCATTTTGAGAGTTGCAAAAGATGCTGCAAAACTCATTGTTAATAACTTAAATGGATCATATCATGCATGAGGATATTAGTTTTAGATCACAATAAATATATTATACAAGCAAAAGCTGTCAGAAAATAATTTTAATTCTATAATTCATCACAGTATGACACTCATTTCTGACTAATACTTCAGTAAGCTCTAACCTTGTCATCGTTTAATCCCCCCGTCTTAGATAGTTTCCTCTGGAACATACACCTCTTTTCTTTTCTCACGAGTAGTTTGATCTACACCCCAGAAGACATAAAGATACATCTTGCTATACAAACCATCTGCTAGATAAACCTTGCCTAAACTTTATCTTTATGAATTATAACTGTAATTAGCCCTACATGAGAGAGGGATTGTTGCTGTAATAAAAGATTCCTTAATTATAGACATATATAAGCCCAGGCATAAAGAAGCCAAGGCTTATTATTCAGCATGTAGACACTTTCCTTGTACTTTCGCCATCAGCTCAACCACAGCAGATTATTTTTTTATCTGATGATGCAGCAATCAACCCAGAACTGTCATGACAGCAAAACACACCTTATGTATACCTGGATAACAGAAGCCAGAGCTGAGCAATGAATACGTAAATTACTAGATGGATAATTTGAAGCCTCAGGCAAGAATATGAAATTGGAGAACAGCAAAAAAAAATGCAGAGAAAACACATTAACAAGTCCAGGCCAACACCCAATAGAAAATCCTAACTGTTTTTTGTTCTGTATTTCTCCCCTACAGGAATTGTAAGAATCTGAACTACTTAGGATGCTGACAGTGCTAAAACTGAGCATATCTAAAGGACACTAAAATTGCTTCATTGGAGCATCATTCCATGAGTATAAAATATAGTAGCATTTCTAACCTATCTGCATATGACTTACTACAGTATCTGATGCATCTGTGCATTAGGATGGTTCAACAAAACTCATAAACAAACTAGATATCCTCTTCTAAGATAACCACATGGTGCACTTCAGTTAATAAATATCAAAATTGACTACTTAAAAGTACTTACACCAATTATGAAATTGATTAGATCTCAGACTGACAGCCTCTCTTTCCCAATGGATTTCAATGCACAGTGAATTAGAAGAGTTTCACAGGTGTACATTCAGAAACATTTCAAACTTTCAAGGATATTGGGCAGCACAGTGACATATCACACCAAATGTAAGGCTTTTTAAAAATCATAGATACATTGATATCAATGTCTGGATATATTGCAGTGAATTTCAAATACTACAGTAGCCCTTAGGGACTACTAATAGTGTAGAAGAGCAGGAGGGAGAAGGCAGAGTCAAAGCTACTGCCAAATACCACTGAGCTGTGAATTCAAGGAAATAGTCATCTTTTTGTGGCAGCTAAAAGCAGTGACTACTGAAAAGGTGTTCTATTATACAGTTAAGGTCTTTTAAGGTAATTTTATCTCAGTAAATAAAAAGAATTACTATCGAAAAGGAAATATGGAAATGAGTATACACCCACTGTTGCACAAGTGAATAAGGATGAAGACTAGAAAAATGTCTTTTCATCACCCCTATAAGGCTGAGTCATCCTGCATGTTACTTGTATTAAAGATAGCTGATAAGTCATCTTCAGGCAGCACTGAAAACCCACAACCGGGTCTGCTTCATGTACATCATCTTGAAAGATAAGGATCTTTAGTTTACGAACTCTTCTGTGCCCAAAGTGTATATCCAGCTAACAGCTAAACATCTATTTTAAGCTTATGTGCATCATCTGTATGATCCTGCATTTGTGTGACCCTGAACAGGGCTTTTGGACCAGATGACCTCCAGAGGTCTCTTCCAACCTCAACCAGCCTGTGATCTAAGCACCTCTGGCAGTCAACAGAGGGAGAACCCCTTTCACCTCCCTCCCAGCACATAAAGCACCTTGTCCTAAGATGGGTGAATCACCACCTCGTGGTACATGTAATGAGTCTTCACTATCTAGATCTAAATTTGTGTAACACCCAGCATAGATTTTAACTCATAACCAACAATATTGCAGGTGTCCTTCCCTTTGAGATCAAAGTTGAAGGGTTTGGATTCCTCAGCCTGTGCTGCCCAAGGGCATGAAGGCATGCTTCAGCGAGGCAGAGCAAAGGTCAGTGTCTCTGTTTCTTCTCCAGCCTTCCATGTAGTTTGTGTAACTAGGAGCTCAGCTGCCTAATCCTGAAGAGATTCATTCACAATCCTTGAATCAGCCACCAGCAGTTCACTCTGCTCGCCAGCAGAAGACTACAGACTTTTTTCAGGTGGGATTTTAACTACACCCTTCCACATCCATGTCCTTTCTCCCCACTTCAACACATGTCCCATAAATGCCATGCTTTCAGAGTAAGACTCCCGGCAGCTGATATTCAACTCACACCTCATGCCATAGCATCAGCATTTCACACACTTGCAGCTCCACATTGCGGCTTCTCCCTGCCTGTGGACTTTGCCACATGGATCCAGGAGTGGCACCATGGAGACAAGCAGAGCTCAGAGTTGGGCCTCCAGCTAGGAGGGAACAGTCTACAGGGCACCTGCCTCATACTTCCCTGTCAAGTGACCATGTACACTAGAGGAGAGATTCATGGAGGTTCAAGTAATTCAAGCAGCTGCATTATTACTGCAGGTAATAACAACAAGTAGAAACGATAAAAACACGTGAAATGACTAAGCAAATTCTCCCAATGACCATCTATGGTAAGGAAAATTATAAAGCAACAATGCACAGTCATTATTAACCTATTATTTATCAGAGCCTACAGATTTTCAGTGTTTCATGGAAGCAAACTGGTGGCAAACATCCTGGAAGGACAGGGATTTGATGTCACCAAGTAAGTGGATTTATTAGCTGCAATAAATTATCTTTACCTTCACAACCAAATGTAGTAAAAATGTGAATTAGGCATACTCACTGGAAGGTTTGCTTTTACAATGAATCCCCTGCAAACAGAAACAAAAATATTATAAAAGCTGAGGTGACAATAAAAATAAATATTGCGTAATCATTGTACACAAATACAAACATAGCTTAAACAAGTAAACATACAGCCCACAACAGAAATAATTTTCAAGATTAAACAAAGATTTTCAAACACATTGAAAATGCACATCACTACTCCATATGAGAACCTGATATATATGGGGACACAAGATCAGTAATATCCTTATTTTCAAGTATTTCTACTGAGGTGCAATTGTTCTAACAAGTTTAACAGTTCAATCAAATACAGACGTCATTTTATCAGGTACTGCCATTCACAGTGACCAATAGCTTATTCTTTACAATGGACTGCTTCATACCAGGGCAAAGAAACCAAACGACTTTTTACTGGAAGATATCTAGAACACTACTGACTATTATATGATTTTTCAGAAGATCACACTAGACCAGTGGAAGGAAGTATTACAGTAATTGCAAATGAAGCTTAGAAATAAGACTTTCATTTTTATTTCTGAGAACTATCTGGCTTGGAATCCTGAAAATGAAATTAGGCACAGCACTTAGCGTGTTCAAGTGGGAAAGTGTTTTTGTAAGAGGCAAAGTGAACGTGGCAGTGATATTTTAGTGAGTTTCCAACTATCTTTCAGACAGATTACATTCATTTCCCCAGTAAAAATAAATACTTAACCACACACTAAAATTCTGTAGAATATAAAAATAAAAAATCTTATTTTGACTATTATGCATGGTATTCTAAAGAAAGGCTATTACTTAGGCAGCAAATACTGTTTTCTGCTGTTCTGGCATTCAAGTTTTTGATGTAGAACTTTTATACCAGCATTCCTTTGTACAGGGCAAAGCTTTCTGCTTCCCTCTAAAATAAGTGTCTCATTCACAAAGACACTTTTGTCACAGACACAAAAGGAGCAGGCACCCCCTTGTCTCCTCTGCTCTCAAAGGGACTGGCAGCTCTCATCCTTTTTAAAACATACTAAGTCAATAAGACGACAACAACCTCTGAGGTTTAGAGCCAGCAAAAGTCTCTCAGTGGACATCCTGAAGTTCCCACGTTGCAGACAAACAGACTGCAACCCAGGTAAGCGTTAGCACACCATAAAATAGCTATTGCTTGGTCATCCATGAGGCATTCTCATCCACAGGTAATTCTGTTCTCCTCATAAACACAGCTGTGGAGCAAAATCATATTGTTCAGGTGAGAAATGACAGCATGTTAGCTACATTGTGGCAACTGCCTAGAGTACCCAAGAAGTGTTTTCTGTCCTTCATTGCTGCTTTTAAGTTCTTAGCTAGATAAGCTTGTTTTTAAAGAAGGCCTTCAGAAAACCAGTCAACAGGATCTAAACTGTATCAGTTCCCATTCCTCTGTCCTTTTGGCACTTTTATTTTTAATAGTAACTTCTGGAGGTAAGTAGTCATCTTTTACAACTGGCAGTTTGTCACTATGACTCATAAAAGCGCAGATGCATTAAAGGTAGCATTTTAAACCACTCACTATAAAAAGACAGAGATGGTCATATATTTTCATAGACTGGAGATTATAAAAATTACTTGTGATGTTGTTAAAGGTATTACTTTGGCTGCTTCTACACAATACTACATCAATACACAAAAAAGTGTGGCCTGTTGTGATAGGACAAGGGGCAACGGTTTTAAACTAAAAGAGGGGAAATTTAGACATAAGGAAGAAATTTTTTACAATAAAGCACTAACACAGGTTGCACAGAGAGGTGGTAGATGCCCCATCCCTGGAAGCATTCAAGATCAGGTTGGAGGCAACTCTGAGTAACCTGATCTAGTTGAAGATGTCACTGCTCATTGCAGGGAGGTTGGAGTAGAAGGTCCCTTTCAACACAAATTACTCTATGATTATGTAACGGAAATCAAACTTCTTTGCATAACTGTTCTAAAACTGGGGTACTTCTATTTCAGTGGTATCAGAAATTCCTCAAATCCCCCTGAAGGACTGAAAAATGTAACTAATGCAACCTCATTTCTGCAGTAATATATTCATAGAAATATTTGTCATATATTAATTAATTCTGCCCCTCACAAAAGAACTTTATTCATAGTTTGCTGATTCTCCTAATGCACAATGATCACTGAATAATTCAGTGCAACACTAAACCAATAAAAAAAGAACATGCCAGCTCATATAAAACTACTGGAATTTTAACTACTGTTTCAAAGCCCTGATTTTGAATTCATTCTAATAGAACCCTCCAGGAGTATGCAGAAGGACAATTTGAATTCAGCCTCTGAACTTGAGGTTCTCCATGGCCTTAGGGTGTGGAATAGACAAATATACAAAATGACTGCAAAAAATCAACTGAGGGGGCTAAGGAGCTAACTTTCTTGCTGAGAAAACCTAACTGTTGGATCAACTCACTGCTGAGCCACTGCTTACTGGAAGAAATTAATCTTTCATGAGGTTGATAATTTAGCAAATTAGTTCTGTATTTTTAACTTCCCATTTGGCAGCTAAACTATTGAAAATATTTTGGTTAGGTGGCTTGAGAGAGTTCCCAATTCCCAGTTAAAATTTCTTTGAACATCGTCTTTAAATTAACTTCTCCAACCGTTCTGTCTGGTTACAATCATGGTGCAAAAATACATTAGAAAAAAATAAAGATCTCACTGAAATAAACATCAAAAATCTCATAAAACTCAGAGGATTCAGCCTTTTACTGAAAAGCCAGTGCTTTGATGCCCCTGTGATGACACCTGAAGAATGCAATTTACACGTAAATAAATTGTCTTAAGTAACAAACATGGAAAAAAAAGAAAATCACCCACTTCCATGGGACTGTGGGATGATGCAGAAATCCACCTGCACCTTCTGGTCTATCAATTAATTACTGGTTTATACTATTGCTCAGATGAATCCTACCATCTGATCACTGCCCAGTACCATCTTGCATTAATTTTCTCATCTTCTCCATGGGAAAAAAGAAACATATCCATCAGTGATTTCTGTTGTGGTAAGGAGATGTTTTGTCATTCTTAAGCACTTGATTTTGTTCTGGGTGAGGCATTGTTGAGAAGGTTTACATAAAGAATCAAACGTTTGCACAAACACTTGCCAGTTACAGAGAGCATTTGGTCACAGCTAAATTCCTCCTTTTTTAACAAGTGTTTCTTTTTATTGTACAATACCAAGGGGGAGGGGTGGAGGCAGTATTTTCTTTTAGAATCCTTTTGCAAAATAGCCAAAAGAGACCATTTGTCTCGAAGAAGAACTCAAATAAATTAACCAAGTTCCTCTCCCACTTTCTATATCTTTTGTTTTCAGGAATTTTCAGTGATGAATGCAATAGAAAAACATAACACACTAAAACCAGAATGGAAATTTTCTTCCTCTTTCACAAATGCCGTGGGTGTCTTTTATGCAAAAAAAATAAGATCCTGATCATAATAGCACATTTTATTCCTATACCAAGAGCATCTTTGATTCCTATCCACTTTGGCAAAGAGCCTAAGCAAAATATACTTACACAATGCACAAACAGTTAGGGATTTTCCTATTTCTCTAGGGTTTTCCCCATTTGTGGTATTACTCAACTGTAGCTAGAGGTTATCTGAACAGCCACCACCAACATGCAGCATTCTGAATAGAAGGTGTGGTGCCAACTTTTTAGCTAGCACAGCAATTTCTCAGTCTAAGCCAATTGTAATATCAAATTCTTTTGTTTAAAGACTGTAGAGAAGAAAGTGAGATCAGCAGAGAAAGACTTGGATTTGGGGGCGCAGAGAGTATTTTCATAAATTAAAATTGCCATGGATAAGAAACAAAGATTAGACCTCTTGCCCATTTCCTCTCATATCTCCAGGCACTGAATCAAGTGCAGAATTGTGGAAATCCTTCCCTGAATGTTCTGTCATGTAGGAAAGAATCTGAGGCAAATTCAGTTTCACAGTCTACCTGTTAGCACCGTTGTACCTGGTCCATAGAAGAGTTGATGGCAGCTCTTCCGTAACTCCACAAGGAATAGTACTATTCCTGAAAATGCCTTAAAATTTGTTCTTTAATTGGGGCAAGGTTGTCAGACACTTAACATTTATCCATTAAGGTGTCTACATTAAAGTGAGTGTATGTAGAGTTGTCCTGGGTTCAGCAGTAGCCACTACTGCTCCTGCTGAACCCAGGACAAGAATGAAGATTTCCTCCCCCTTTGAGAGATCCTCAGTGGCAAAGCTATTACCTACATTTCTACTTTAGTTTCAACTGACAGAGAGGGCATAGAAAAAGGAACACACTGTATTCTGATGTTTCCTTCTATTCCAGCAATTTCTGGTTTTGGCCACCATTAAGAGTAAGCATGGGGCTGCACGTGTTATTGCAACACAAGGAAAGTGTAGCCTTGCAACAACTGATGCTCAAATTGTAGCCAAAAGGCTGACAAAGATGATTAATTTAATCATGTTCTTTTTTTCTTTCCAGTCCAGAGGGGATGTTCTGCACAGATCCATCTTATTCAGGACAGAATTAGAAAGGATGTCCCCTATCACTGGGTCTAATCCCCTTCAAAAAGTGGTGAAGCTTCATTTTAAAATCATTCAGCCTTTTGTGTGCACTGCTCCAATAGCCAATGCTATTCTAGAATCCCTGTTCTCTGCCAGCACCAAATCTTAATTTCTAATGTAAACACAATAATGGCTAGCTTGCACTGACTTTTGATTTTGCCCATTATCTTTTCACTTAAATAGATGATTTCCACCCTGGAATTTACTTTCCATTTATCTTCAAACAGTAATATACCTTTTCTCATCTTTTTCTCTGAGACTATAAAACCCAAGCTCGTTATTTCTCTCTAACAAAACAGGCTTTCCTTCTTACCATCACCTTTCTCAGCAGCATTTTCTACTTTAATGCATTTGTCCAAACGGAGTGACCACAAGTGACACAGTTCCAAAGACAGTTTTCCACTAGGGTTTATTTGATGTGTTAGAAAGTGGTAATCTTTGTCTCAATTGGAAGCACCAAAACCATGTCATATCAGTAGTTATCCTCCAGTACAGAAACGGAGCTACTTACCCCTTTCTATGTCAGCAATCCAGCAGCAGCCTTCTTTTCTCCATCTGCTCACCCCATTTGTTTCATGGGGGAAAAAGCCTAAAGATACTGGGCCATAAGAGTCCTAAATGGTTTCTCATGACCTTTAGTGAAAAAACTTGAACATGCTGATGTAATCTCAATCACCTTCATAAACAAAAAAGTCTTTGAGCAGTGGACAGCCACAGTTAAAATTATATGGCTCTATGCAACACAAGAACTTTGAATGGAAACAGAGAGGACTCAGAGCAGTATCGTAAGCTTCTCAGACTACCAAAAATGGCTGTAGTTTCTTTCACAGAGACATTCAGCCCCAAAAAGTGTATCTAGGGAGAACTTCACAAATGGAAACAGAGTATGTTTTAGCTTTTTCCAGAGCTATTTGCACGGGCAAAGGAGACAATAGCTTTGCACTTTACATGTCTTTGTTGCTGGTGGGGACTGGGACCTCACAGGACTTTTCTCATTCTATTCTTATAAATGGTACCACTGTATTTATCTTCTCAAATGTAAGGAAACAGAATTCTTTACAGCAAGAAAAATCACATGGATCACATAACGATTCCTGTCCCACTAAAAGAAAATAATTTTAACTATATCGTGGTCAAGAATTCATACAAAAAGACATGTTACTGGAAATGGGTGAAAAAGAAAAATAATAGGCTTAGAGAAATTTTAACTATATTTACTGAAAAACAGATGAATTATAACGATGAATACACATAATATGATAAATTAGAACTGTTAAAAACTCATAGTACTGCTGATGCAGTGTCCCCAGAAGACCTTTTCTCAAAAGGAGCATCTGTATTTGTTTTGATATCATGTGTCATTACTTCCATTGCCAAGGTAAAACTATCTTACTCTTGATCCTTCTTAATTTTTGGCAAACCACAGGGTTGTTCCTCAACTTTTACTGACAACGTGGTGATCAGATACACGCAAACAGCACGCAATGGTATCAGCTAAGCAATCATAGAAGGAAACATTTGGACTGCTGTCCATGCAGAAAAGGAAGAGGCACCTGAACTTACAGCAAAGCTTTATTTTGGACTACTTTGAACTACTGCTTCTACAGGAGTGCCTGGATGCTGCTGGATTTTTTAACAGAACGCTAAAAACAAAACACTGAATCATGTGTATGCATTATCCAGCTCCAAGTCTCTCTCTGTGTGTTCCAAGCCGAACAAAAATGGTCCCATGATTTTAGTGCAGTGCTGAACCTGAGAGGTTAAGTACTATTGAGAAGTGGGATCTTATGCTCAAGCTCAGTACAGTGTCAACAAGGTCACACATTTTTTGTATGAGAGCTGGCTTGTGTCCAACAGAGCAAGGTAATATCTGCTTGTGCTAATGCCATGCTGATGAGCTCTCAACTAAACAGTGAACTGACAACAAGGAAGATATTATTGGGGCTACTGAAGATTATCTGACAATCTTCAGTAAGGCTTCACAATGGTCTAAAGCAGAGCCTTTTACCAATTTTTGTCTCCTGCACCATTTGCCGTTTCACATGCACATGCAAATATATGGACCTATCCTCCAAAACCTGCTGCTTGTCACAAGGCCAGCACTTCCATAACCACCTAGCAGTATTTCAGTAATGTAGGAACACAACCAGCACAAGACCCCCAGGCCCCTTAGATTTTTGTCCTTTTCTTTACCTGCTACTAGGCAAGTATAACAGAGATTTCTGTCTTCAAGTCAGTATTATTTCCTCCTGCACTATAGTGAAGCAGAGAAATCCTATTCCTGTATTTTAACTGGACTGTAACGTACTTTAGCTGCACTGCATGCAGCATATAATATCTTCTGACCTTTACTGTGGCTGCATGGCTGTACCTCTCTTACAGAGCAGAACAAGTGAAAGAGTTGGCAGCACAGTAATTATATCTTTGAGAACTCTTTGCAGAGATATGCATTTATCCTATAAGTGAATGTCCAGACACAATAATATTGCTTTGAGGTCTCACAACTGGGAAGAATGCCCCCCTCATATTTTTAAGTGAATTGTATGTAAAAATAACACGATACAAAAAGGATGTATATAGAAACCACTTGCTTTTAAATTCATTGGACTAAAGGGATAGGACAGTCTGAAATAAAAGCTGCCTGTTCTATTGTATGCTTCAACTACAAGACTAGAAGCAAAATTTGCTTGAAGCAACATTTTAGGAAAAAAAATATATATGCCAATCATTTTGATGTCATGTTTCCTAAAACATTCATACAAGTTGTTAACAAATCAGAATTTCATACAATAGACAAAGTAAAATTAAAATGTACTTTGAATGACATATCCTCAGCTGGTATAAATCAGCACTATCCCATGCACAGAGTGTCAAAAATTTCAGACTACTCAGCTACTTGAAAGGAAGACTAATCTACCAAATCAGCACTTCTAGTCTAACAATGAGACAGGGACATTCTAACACAGCATTAATGGGTAGTTCAGTGAATGACTGGAGATCTCACACAGAGGATGATAAAATGGAAACAAAGAAATCTAGGGTGTAGGGGGTCTCTGGAGGTCACCAAGTCCAGCCTCCTGCTAGAAGCAGTACTGTCACCAGCACCAGATCACGTCAGCCTTTTTTTTTACTGTTTCTTGAAAAACTGGAGGACATTGATTCCTCAAGCTCTCCAGACAACTACAGCTACCCCATGCTTTGAGGGTAGCATGGAATAATGGTCTCTGTAGCACAGAAAAGGCTACAAGAAAACCCAGCTTGAGGACTGAAGGGAAGAATGACTAAGGGTGTGGAGCATCTTTCACGTGAGGAAAGGCTGAGGGAGCTGGATCTGCTCAGCCTAGAGAAGAGAAGGCTCCAGGGGGATCTGATCAATAGACATAAGTATTTGAAGGGAGGGTGTCAAGAGGATGGTGCCAGACTCTTCTCAGTGATCCCAGGTGATAGGGCAAGAGGCACAAAGTAAAACAGAGGAAGTTCCACCTGAACATGAGGAAGAACTTCACTGTGAGGGTGACTGAGCATTGGAATAGGTTGCCCAGAGAGGTTGTGGAGTCTCCTTCCCTGGAGATGCTCAAGAGCTGTCTGGATGCAATCCTGAGCAATGTGCTCTACGTGACCCTGCTTGAGCAGGGAGGTTGGACTAGATGATCCCTGATGGTCCCTTCCAACCTCAGCTATGCTGTGATACTGTGAAGTAAGCCAGCTCTAAAAGATTACTTAGGTACCTGAAACATGATTTAAGCAAACAGTGGTAGTCTCAGCCAAACACCATGATCCATAATTACTAATTGCCACGTAACACTTACAGACGCATAAGCTTATTAGGCACTTCCCTTTCTGATCTGAAAGCTTCATGGATACATGACCAGAATGAAGCTGGAATGACATCTAGCTTATGCCAGAGTTCTTTAGGATAGCATACACTCACTTGTGAGACACCCACATCCCCAGAGTAGCAAGTGGCTGGAGTAGATTTAACTGTAACAGATGTCGAACTAACAAAGCTTAAGCTGAGCTTCTTTCAAGCTGGAAATATTAGAAGAGGAAAGTAGAATATGGGAACATTCCAGTTTTTATACTCTAGCATCCAAGTCCTTATCTCAAGGGACAGCCATGTTCAACATGCTCCTTCACCTGAAGCAGTTCTACCCCTAAATTGTCTGCTTGCTACACTGCTCAGTAAATGAGACGGTTTCCCAGGCCTCCTGTCAAAGCAGTGATACTGCATACAGAGGAAATGAAAAAAGATGGTCTGAGAGAAGGACAGGCAAGATGTGATTTTTAAAGCTGAGTGACTTCACCATTCAAATGGGAAATCTGTTTCCTACTTCAAAGGCCGCTTACATTTTATTTTCAGCAGTCTTCAAAAAACCACCCAAAAACCAGAAGCTGAAACTTCGGAAGAGTGACTCAGCAGCTACTCTGAAGAAAGAATGTCAAACTCTGCCTCCTAACTCAGGTGCCTGGGCTGTAGAGACTAGAGGTGAGATTAACATAGTGCTTAACTTTTTCCCTTGCCTAACTTGAAGTAGCACCATGGTGAGCATGCAGGTTTCTCATACTGCTATGACAAGTCACTGATGCCTTTTCATTGTCTCCATTTAGCCTGTATTTAATAACCTGGAACAATAGCAAAGGAGCAAGGTCATAGAATGGGTGAATGTTGCAGAGATACTATCCTGAAATGCTGGGAGCAGAAGGGCTTAAAACCAAAAATTCACTTGCTAATCCCAACCCTGCCAGCATGGATCACAAATACCAAAATTTAGAACAACAAAGCACACTTGGTAATAATTTATTATAACAGTTTCAAGACTTTGGAGGCCATGTGTCAGGGCTGACACCCTTCAAAGGCATGGAGATAAATGCAGGAGCATGTTTCTGGGTTTTTGTAGCTCTCATACATATTGTATTTCTTCCTCTTCTCCTTAAACAGAAAAATTTCAAACTTAAATAACCTTGAAACTACCCCTGATTATAGCTTTTCTTGATGGGAAATATTTTAAATGTTGCCTTTGGTTTTATTCTAGCCTTAGCTTGTTACATGGTTGTGTAAGGCTGTAAAGCTGTACAAATGATACCTCAGGCCATGCTAGAAGCAGTGGTAAAGTAGTTTCTGATGGCAATCCTGAGAGGCCGCTGCATTCCTTCCTGATGCCACAGTATCAGCTAAGGAACTGTTTCCATTAAAGACTTAATGACTAAGACACCTGACTAGCTCTAACTGTGCTTGCTTGAGTTACAGAAACACTCTAGCCACAGCAAAATGAGGAAAAGCTTAGTACACAAAGGTGAAAACATACATTTGTTTATTTATTTTGTGGCTGCACACTTGAAATTTTTTCACCGGATTATTTCCTAACTATTCATATTTGTATTATTATGGCAACTGAAAGTCTTAATCCTACATCAGAAATCTTACACCAGAATCCCTCTATACACGCCTTTCCTCTCCTATCAAGGGCCACAAAAGCCAAAACATCTTTCCCTGAAAGAGCTAGTAGTGTGTGTACATGAAAAGACTAAAACACATTCAAAAAATGCCATATACCAAAGCCCTACTGAAAATATCTATACTGTGCATTCCAGCTGCATTTACTGTTTGAGATAACCAATATAGAAGCCACTTATGAATACATTTGGAAATGCTAAGGAAGAATAAATAATATAAAATAAAAAATAAAAAATAATTACTCAAAAAGTCATTACACAGTCTATTTCTTTTTTTAATGTGAACTTCTAACATTGTTGGGGGCTGAGGACCAAATTATGGAATAATTACATTTGGCTTTATCTTGTGTATCTTCCAGGTACTGTAGATGCTAAAGTTAGCACAGTCCAACTAAAGAAGGCAGAGGTCCAAAAGAAGGGCTTCCAAAGAGGCAGGATTCTACCAGTGGTTCAACAGCAGCGTTGTTTCACCTGACTCTCCTGATCACGCTGTTGTCCCTAAAGGCAGCAATAATTCCAGGGCATTGCCTCAACTTAATAAACCCATCAGTGTTCAGTACCTTCATATATTGCTTCACCCTATGTCTCATTTTTAATGATAGCTCTTACTCACTGAAAACCACCTATGCCTCACATTTAGCTAAAAAGTACGTGGTTTTCCCCCTAAGCGGAAGAGAAAATAATCATAGAATCATAGAATCAACTAGATTGGAAAAGACCTTTAAGATCATCAAGTCCAACCATTACTCCAGGACTGTCAAGTCCACCCCTAAACCATGTCACTAATGGCCTCATCTACATTGAATGGTAACACAGATGAGACCATGCTGTAAAAATTATTCTATTATATCTAAATATATTAAAAATGAGGGAAAATACAGCTAGTGGAGACAGGAGAGCTCCTTTAACCCCTGCTCCTAATTCTAGTAATCCCTATAAGCTCCTAGAAGTATCTCTTCCTGGAAGAAACTGATAAGAGGAAAAAAACCCTGCTTACCTATTTTCTAGTCCTCTCACACTTTAAAATGGCATATTATAGATAAACTAACACACTATGTACCAAAACTAAGCATGAAGCATGATACTATAATGAGAATAGCAAAAAAAATTTTTTTTAAAAAAAGGAGATAAATTATAATAGAAAGATATAGACGTTTGTAAAGTAATGGAGAAAACTGTCACTGCAGTCACGGAAGGAAGAACAGCAAGTCAGGGAGATGAGGAAGTGGGAAAAAGATCAAGGAAGTTTGCATATGTAGAGATGAAAGGGAAAAACAAAACTGGAGACAGTGAAATGTGTTAAGTGCAATAAATTCTATTTCCTCAAAGTTTTTCCAAGAAAAGACAACGAATGCACATCTAGTTACTGTACAATGTTGTTTATATGATTCATACTTTCTGAAAATATGCAGGCAAGTAGAGGCAACTGCAAGACAATCAGTTTTCCAGAAATGATTGAAATTTACCACACATACTCAAAGCAACTAAGTTGACGTATTTTCTTGCAAGAGCCACAGATAATCTGCAAAGTAAAACTGAAACTCTCATCTTTTTTGCATAGACACTTCCTGAAGGAGATTATATGTCCCATACAGTTTTCATGGTGAGTTCAGTACTTTGCATGCTGAAAGGGCAGGACATGCAGTAGAGCAAGAGCAACCTTGGCTCTGTTGACTGTTCCGAAGGAATAAGCCAAATATGACTTGACAGACCATCTTTATATCCCACAAGAGAGACAATTATGAATGAAAGCAGAGATATTAGGGTTAGAAAGAACTCCAGATGCCATCTACTTTACATTTCTGCCTTAGAAAGAATGACCTTTATCTGAGACGCAACCGAGATTTTCTTAGCATGTGTGGAGATCTCTATAAGCTCCACAAGCAATCCATTCCAGACCTCATCATCGTTAGTTACTGTGACTTTCCAGCTTATTCATGACCTCAGAAAATTCTAGACCACTGAATTCCTGCAGCTGTAAAAGCAGGGTCAGTATTGTGATGCGTCCATATCATAGAGCTGGTCTGGAACTTGGTCACCAACACGCTGCTGTTTAGGATATATTCTCTGCTTTATATTTTTAAGATGGCAAATAAATCCCTGGTTTCAAAAAAAAAAAGAAAAGCAAGCCAATAAATGCCAAAAAAATGAAAAAAGCTTCACAAACAAATATATTTTCCTGGGAGTATGAAGACTAACACGAAAACATCTGTGCCAGAGTTGATATATAAAACCTAGGCATCTCTTGTGGGGATGATGGTAACAAAACACACAGAACTTCAAATAACGGTTCCTGATTTGAACAGCCTGGTAACCACAGCACACAGGAATTCAGGGCTCCTAGAAAACAAATTATTTCTAGTTAGAGCTAGGGGGAAGCTTCTTTCTTAGGTCCAAATTGGAACAAGTCCAGAGGAGGGCCACAAGGATGATCAGGGGACTGGAGCACGTCCCGTATGGAGACAGGCTGAGAAAGTTGAGGCTGTTCAGCCTGGAGAAGAGAAGGCTGCGTGGAGACCTCATAGCAGCCTTCCAGTATCTGAAGGGGGCCTACAAGGATGCTGGGGAGGGACTCTTCATCAGGGACTGTAGTGACAGGACAAGGGGCAATGGGTTAAAACTTAAACAGGGGAAGTTTAGATTGGATCTAAGGAAGAAATTCTTTACTGAGAGGGTGGTGAGGCACTGGAATAGGTTGCCCAGGGAGGTTGTGAATGCTCCAACCCTGATGGTGTTCAAGGCCAGGTTGGACAGAGCCTTGGGTGACATGGTTTAGTGTGAGGCGTCCTTGCCCATCACAGGGGGGTTGGAACTTGATGATCTTAAGGTCCTTTCCAACCCTAACTATTCTATGATTCTATGAAATTACCTACCTATATGGGAATGAGGTGAGCTTCTCAATGCTGAACCAAAAAGCCACAAGAGTATCCAAAGCTATACTTAGAAATAAGTCTTTAAACCCTCTTTTTGTTCCTTCTCATTTTTTACCATCCCTGGTTCTCTCCCATGCACAGGCATTCTGGCAAGGGAGGAAGACCAGGACAGTATAAACAAACATGACAAAGTAACAGGTACAGCATTGCCAGCTTTAGCAAATGTACAAATTAAGCTAACTCTAGACCTTACTACATGAATTCCAGCTAGGCCACACCACATGGTCTCATTATAGTTACTACCACTCCTAAAAAAGATTTGTCAGCCTAGATTTCATCAAATTACAAGTAGCTTTCCAACTGCAAAGCAGTCAGACAACAATATTCTGCAGCTGTGGAAAGCACCTACTCCCAGATCTCCATATTCACCACTGTATGCTGGGCTCAAAAGGAGCTGACAGACATCTTCCCTCCCTAAGATTAGGGCGGAGAGAGACCTGTGAGCTAACATTCACAGCCAATAATAAAGGTCACCTGCTCCCATCTCATACTGAGCCTGCTTATGTATCCCTTTTTTGGTTGTTGTTTTTTTAATATCTACCTCCTGCTATGGATGCTGATTGCACATATTTATGTGACATATGATGGCGGTGAAGCTTCTAGCACTGCCTTGTGTTTCAGCTTTAGGATACCTTGTCAGGTCCAGTTCCAACATCTGTTAATTTTGTGACCCCAGCTTTCATGACTTTCTTGTAGTGCTTCAGCTCATGCTACTCCAGTGGATTACCTCTTTCAAACCTTCTAACTTTTTTCCAGAGTTCTCAAGGAAGGAAGAAGAGAGAAAGAAAAGAAACAAGAGCTACTGCTGCATTTTTTGCAAGTTCGGACTTGCAGGGCTTTCTCCATCTCCACCACTCCTGAAAGTGTTGGTAGATGCTCTAATAATGAGGAACACTGGAGTGTTTTGTAAGTCCCTGCTTGTATCTGTCACTGGCTGTTTTCTTCTCAGGGGGTGAGGAAATGGGATGGCATAGGACACAGCAGGAAACATGGAAGTTAAGTGTCTTATATCATTGTCAAGCTATTTCTGACCTTAAGAGCAAATGTAAAACACAGTTCAAGAGATAAGTCACCTTAACTCACTGAAGTGCAGCTCTCCTGACTATCAGCAGAGAAGGCAAGCAGGGATATCTAAGCAAATGGGTTAATATTACTCTAATACAGTGACTCAATATGATTGTTTTGAGTAATGAGTACTTAACACTTAATCACAGTATTCAAAGCACTTAATTAAAACACGTAATTAAGACACATCACACAGGAAGGTCAGCACTATTTTGGACTTGTGAAAACTGGAGAAAGGAAATTACTTGAACAGGGCCACACAAGTGAGTCAGTGACAGGCAGGGGTGCAAAACCCAAGCTTTCTATGTAGCGCATGTTCTTGTGGATTATACTCAGCAAATATTAGCAGAGGGTATGTTTTATATTTTTATGCATCTCCTCTGGTCATCAACTATATCAATGCAAGCACAAAAAAGTGGGTGGTGAATCATCATCCTATGTCAGGACTTCACACTGTATCTCTCTCACTCATTCTGAGGAAGCCAGGTCTATGATCAGTCTCGTCAGACATTTTCTATGTCTGAAAATAGATTTCCAAACATATTTTAGGGAACAACTGAATTATGTCACCTAGATTATCATGTCCATTTTTTAGTGGCTTGAGATCACTGTAAAAATATGAATTGCTTACCGTAATAATACCAAAGTATGCCAATCTATGCCAGCTGAGTTGGTGGCCTAAGGGCTGGTTTTGCACTGGTTTTGCAGTGTGTAGTATTCAGCAAAAGTAGACTGATCTCTGGTATAAATATCCGGTAAAGAAACACCACATACATCAACTGTGAATACCATGAACAGGGAGCAGCGATATCAAGAATTTGCTGCCAATAACCTTTATAATTGCAGGAAATCCCGGATTCCATTTTGGATTTCCTTCTTTATCCATGGACTTTGGAAACACTACATTTAATGGCAAACAATACAAATACTATTTCATAGACTTCTGGAAGGCTTTTTAAATGTAGTGCTCTTGATCTTTACCAGCTGTTGAGTCAAATTTGGTGTAAGCCTGTTTCTTTGTGTACAGCCTGCAAACAATGCCGATTGTAAAATGAGTAGGGCACAAACCCAATTTCAATTGCAGGCTGGGATTCCCCTATGCTTTTACAGGGAAACTTGGCTGATAACTCTGTTTGCTATTGGGTGAGGCCTGGAGACCAAACCCATTGTATTTAACCTTTGAATACCAGAATGCCACACAAGCTCTAAAGCCAAGCCATTAAAATAAGGAAGGAGAAATAAATCATAGTGCATAATAAAAGTTTGGTTGTTCCTTTGCCATAACTCAACCCACAATTGTATATTTTCATGCTGGTTAAATTTTCATTTACTTGTATAAACATCCAATGGTCTTTTGTTTTTTCCTTTTGTGTACTGAACAGAAGTACAGCTTGTGGTATAGTAATGAAACCTGGATGTTGCCTTGTATAAGGCAATGCAAAGATGTCTTACTGAATACATATGGTAAACTAAGAATGATTCATAAAATTATAATAAGATCCAAAATCTAAGCAGTTCAGTGAAGGATTTTTAAGTCACATACCTCAAAACAGTTGTGTCTCTATTTCCCTCTTGCAGCCAATGCTTTACTCTTATTAGAGTGAACAACTCAAAGTGAATAACCAAAGTGGAGTAGCCAAGGAGGTCAAAACTGCTTACAAATATTCAGGAGACACAGCCACCTTAAAATCTAATCTGCTGGTCAAACTCTAGGGTTTTAGTTATTAATGCTGCTCAAAAACTTCTGACAGTACCCACAGTCTGAAAAATGTAGCAAAATTCAAATCAATAGCTTTTCATTCCCCTATTGCTTGATGAAGAGCCACACAACCTCAGGGCTGACTCTGCAGAAGAGAAATCCACTTACATAAACTTATCAGAAAACTTCATAAAGAAAAAAAAATTTCTATAGTAAATACTCATTTGTAGCAATAGCAGCTACAGAAAACTTACAGTGGTTTTAAAATTACAGTATCTCACTATTACATTAAGCAAATTGCTATAAAACATGGCATTGAAGACAGCACACATACTGCACATAGACAAGGACAAATTTTAAAGTGCCCCTATAAAGACCATTGAGTCAAAATCATGGAGGAAGTTAAACAGCTCCCTTTTAAAGTAACACAGGTAAGAATGGGATGGAAGCCACAAATAGTGGTCAGTTCTGTAGGGAAATTGAAGTTTCTTCCAAAGCAAAAGGAAGGAGTTTTCTCTAACTAGCTAGTACTGAGACTCCTAATTTCATGTAGCTAAAATGCTCTGCAGTAGACTGAAACGCTGTGCTGGCAGTAATTTATCCTGTTGAGATCATTGTTGTTTCCAGTGAGAAAACATTTTTGTTTTAAAAAGTCATTAATGTGTTCAAGATTCCACAGAATACAACTAGCAAAAAAATCACATAGAGAACATGGACTGAATCCTGTCTTTAACATCACAGATGATTAATTGATTCCGTTATAGTGGAAACAATGTATTTCCTCTGTAAACTAGAGCAAAACAAGACAAAACAAACAAACAAAAAAAACCCCACAAAACTACAAATCTAAAACAAAACTAAAAAAAAAAGCCCAAAAAAACAAAACAAAACAAAAAACACACCAAAACCAAACAATACAACACCTTTCTCATTTATCCAACATTCATTTAATAAGTTGTAGGACAAATCTATATCTTAGGTATCCAATGAATCAGTCTTCTTAACATGCATGCCTATGACAGGGAAAGATGCTGTTTAAGGTCCTCAGAGGTCAACCCTATCCTCTAGATAGAACCCCACCATAAAAAGGCTGGTATTGTTTTTCACATGCTGAGTCTGACAGTCACACACTCTGTGGAGGGATAAATTAGAATGGTTAATCATCTCTATTTTAACTCTCAATGCAGCGGACCAAGGAGCATAAATTATTTAAAATGAACGTTTGCATTCATAAATGTTAAGTACATAAAAATTCTCTAAAAGTCCTCAGCCACATCTAGAGATTAACGTCTTATGACTATACTTTATTATTCTGAAAACATTATTTAAGTGGATAGACACTACAGAATTTAAATGTGGGAATATTAAACAACTTCAAGGGAGGGGTCCCTCAACCTAGTGTTTTATAAGCATCTTTATTCATGATATTTTCTAGGATAAACATATAAAATATAGAATAACTTGCCGAAACATGTACTAGCTTAATATCTGTGTAGTACCACTTTAGGATGCCTCATTGCCTCTCCTAAACACTGGCATATTCAAGAAGTCTGAACAGACAGCCACTGTCTTTCATGCCATCAATTCTACTTCTCTGTAGAAAGTAGATAGTTATCATTCTCAACTAAGACTGAAAGTCAGGTATCCTATTATTTTATTCTTTTTTATTATTATTATTTATATATCTTTCAGATTATTCTTACTGTTTCAGAATGTCAACAGACGTAGGATATCTCCACACTGCCCCTTTGTGGGGATAGTTGGAAACACACGAATTTCCAATATACTAAAGAGATGGTATATGGTTTAGACTCCCCTTTATGCACATACATAAGCGATTTATTTAACACTGCAGTTCCATTCATCCCACAAAATTAAACCCAGTTTTTATTCTTTCTCAAGCTTAATTCATCCTTTTTTTCTCGCAGGAAAGTCAGTATTATATATTCCCAACATAATTAGCAATTTCTGAACCCTTCCATCCCTCCCTCTCTCATCTCTTTGGCAGCACTGCTCTCGCAAACACTGACTCTCCAAAGCAATGAATATGAACTTAGTAAATTTTTTCAAATACAAGGACAGATTTAGAGGGTACTAACAACAGCAGTTGGAAATAGTGCAAGACACATTCTCTTACTCCCTTTCTAACAATCATTTTTGCCACTTTGGACACTTAATTCAGAATGACAGAAATATAAAGTGAATGTTCAGGACAGCTGAATTAGTTTTCCATTTTTCTTTCTTGCTTTTCTCACTACTATTTTGGCAACATACAACTACTAAATTAATAGGTAACAAATAGGAACAAGTAAGAGATTACCTGAGAACATGAAAGTCCACATTCTTCAATCCTGGGAATAATCTGACAATCAGAATTCCAAAAAAGAACTGTTAGAAGAATCTGAACATGAATATTTATCATCCTAAATTGGAAAAAAAATAAAAATAAAAAAGCAAAACCTCAGAAGAGACCTTCTACTCTGACAATTCTCCCTCTCATGCTAAAACTTTAGTATGAATTTTAGTCCCTCCCACAGCACTTCTGGGCTCCTCCCTCTAACACATTTCAAAGAAAGAAAATTGCTAGTTGTAGGAAATATAAAACACGTTCAACTCATGTCCCATTTTGAAAAATGGGAAACATGAATTTCTGACAATCACAGCCAAAGCATTTTCCTTCTGGATTTCACCATGTCAGCTTCATACCAGTTTTAACAAATTTATTTTCTGTAAATTCTGTGTGTAAGCAGGAATTTTGTTTCTAGAATGATGTACCAGGCAGGTTCACTGGAATCCAAATGCATTCTTACATCTACTTTTTTTCCTGGTTTTCTGATGCATTAAATAAAAACAGCTTTGTCAAAGCAGCTCAACATCACCAGCTCTAAAAGCAGGGTGCAGGCGAGTCCCAGCACTTCAATAGCTGTTAATACAACAAAATGCCCAGGAATGTCTTTCTGAGTGCTGCCTTATATAGTCCCACTACTCATCACAAGGAACAAGTATTCGAAAAACACATTTTCTGGTTCACACAACTGTATGTGGTGTGTTATGCCCATAGGTGCACTAGGGAGTTATTACTCCATAGGGAGGGCTTGCTCACAACTCAGAGAGCTATCATTTAGTAGGACAGTACCAGAACCCAAGTTCTCAGTGCTCTCACAAAACCTTTTACATCAGTTGAAGTAGGGAATACACAATTAACACCATCTGCTAGGATGTGATTTCATCAATGTTCTTTTTTAACAGGTAAAAGACAGTGTCTACTCTGTCAATGTATCTACTGTACTTGTATTTTAGATACTTTCATGTGAGTTCAGTTTGTCAATTTTCCAGTAAAACTTCATTTTTGGAAGAAAAAGAGCAGTATCAAACACAGTACTGAACAAATACACCAGATCAAAGATCTGCCCAGCCCACTCTCTTGTGCCTAACAGGATTACAGTAGCAGATGCTTAGGAAAAATAAGAAAGAAGTTAACTATGCTACTTCCATGGATTATTTTAACCTATATGCTACCTAGTTCCAACGACCTGGGTCCTACAGATTTCCTGAGCTGAAAGCCATGTGCACATTACTGTTTTTAATAGCTTTTATTGACCTTTCTTACATGAATTTATACCACAATTCTTTGCATCTATTTATCCTTCTAGTTTTCAAAACTTTTGTGGCAACAAGTTACACAACCAAACTATGTTTATTTGGTTTGTTTTGGTTTTAAAACTGCTTCCAAATAGTTCAGTTGGGTTCCCCCCTTGTTCATGCTTTAGAAAAAATAGAGAATATCCACTCGCATCTTACCTTTGCCAAAACAGCCACATTTTTATTGATTTCTAGTATATCATAATTCAATTTTTTCTAAGATTATATCCCTTTGTTTTTACTATACCGTTTTCTGAGATAGCAGGTCCCACACACTATATTCAGGAGTGAGCAGATCAAGGATCTTTTACACAATAGCACAGTGATGTTGACTGAATGATCAGAATCATGATGTTCTTCTATCAAAAAGACATTGACTCCGCTTAGTGGGTCATTTAGCAGCATGTCTACTGCAACCAAGCCAGTTTCAGCACACTCCACAGTTTGTAGTTTTGCAACCTCAATTTCCATTCCAATTTATGGGTCCCTGTAGAATACTGTTTGACTACTGTTTCAGATACTAGTCTAATTCTTTTGGGTTATTTGTTTTAAACTTAGAACTGAGGCAACTCCTCCAACTCCCACTTCAGTAGCTTCTCCTGTAATGAACTCCACTGCAAGCAGGCAAGCACTTCATTTTTTTACTGTGTCATTGCCAGAGTCCGACTGCATAAAACCCAGTGTCTGACTTATTTGATTTGTGATCCCGAGAGTGAAATTAAGATGCAAGCAAGGTCAAGTACCATAACTGATCAGTTTATTATATAAAGATGATTATTATAGAAAGATAATTATTATAAAAAAGGAAATTATTATAAAAAAATCTAGCACTAAGATCGGAAAAAAAGATGGAAATTAAGCAAGCATTCAGAGTGCAGAGAGATAGTCACCACCATGGGTCCATAGTCGTCATCTTTGATGGTGGGTGTCCCCCAGGGTCCATAGTCCTCATCAGAGGTGGGTGGCCAGAATGGTGATTACCTCTTTCCCCTTTTATTATGTGTTGGGAAGAGTACCTCTGTTCTTACTGTCATGTACTGCACATTCCTGGTGGATCACGTGCATCCAGTTTTGCTGGTCTTGCAGCCAGCTCTTCAACTGCGCAAGTCTGTCAGCAATTCTTGACATAATGGGCAGCAATTCCCTACACCAATCCTTGATGGTGGAGTCTTAGCTCCTCGCACCCGTCTCTCAGGCAATGGATGGCGGAGTCCTACCTCAGCTCTTCAAACCCCTCTTGGACATAGTGGACCTCAGCTCCCCACACTCATCTTTGAGACAGTGGATGGTCAAGTCTGATTTCAGTTCAGCCTCTCACAGCCATTAGATTGCTTGAGAAAAGATGTCCTTTCATATCTCCATTACTAATCAGCTTTATAGATTTTTTTTTAGGTGGCTTCCTTCTCATCTTTGGTTAAAAAGGGTTGGTATTGACCTTTCTTTAAAATACCTTGTTGAGGGCTGCAAAAGGATGTTTTCTCACAGATGGCATTTTGGGGGATACCTTATATATTGGATGTAAGGAAGAAATTCTTTACTGAGAGTGTGGTGAAGCACTGGAATGGGTTGCCCAGGGAGGTTGTGAATGCTCCATCCTTGGCGGTGTTCAAGGCCAGGTTGGATGAGGCCTTGGGTGACATGGTTTAGTGTGAGGTGTCCCTGCCCATGGAAGGGGGGTTGGAACTAGATGATCTCAAGGTCCTTCCCAACCCTAACTATTCTATGATTCTATGATTCTATGATTCTATGATATATGTACTGTTACTTTTAAAAACACTCCTTGTGCCTGGAAAGCTTCTACCCTTTCAATAGCTCCTTTTAATTTCCTTTTGAAGACATATTAATTTTCTATAGCTCCTTTTTTAATTCTGCATTAACATAACACATTTTTTTGGATGTTGAACTTCTGTCATTATTGAAGAGCAGCTTTTTGGGTGGCTGCTCAGAAAGGAAACAAGTGTTCTTTCTCTTCCTCTGGGGTCTGTGATTACTTGCCCCAAGCAACAGTCCTTTGTAGTGTTTACAAATTAAGTTTCTGCATCCAGCCCTGAGGTAACACTTCTCGAGTTTCCATAGAAATGACTGATGTTAATCACTTTTTACATTTTTTTCTCTCTTACTGTTTCTGGTATTTCTTAGCACACCTCTGTCACCTTCTGAATAAAGTGGTTGGTAGCACTGCCCTAGCAGTACATTCTTTCAAGCAGAAACAGTGTTTCAGTCCGGACAGTTTCTGTAATACCTGTTATTAAGTTCAGCGGGCAACAACCTTATTGCTGTTTGCTTTATGTTACAGTAGACTTTTTTAAAAAGATGTCTAAACTAGCACAATCTTTTTTATCATTCCTACATCATTTGTGTCCTGGAATTACAGTGTTCATCCATTGCTCTTATTATGTCACGTTATGGAACCCCCATTATGGCAATATTCCCACTAAAAGCAGGGCAGTATAATGGACCCATGCCATGCTTCTTGAAAAAACACACACAGGAGCACCTATGCACGTGAAATGTGTATGAAATGTGTATGGGCACTGGCTGCCGGGCTCCCTGCTCAAATGTAACTCTAATTCTTGATCATAATTATGAAAACCATTTTTGATCACAGATTTCTTTTATTCCTTGTTCCTCACCACACCTCACCTATATTTGATCAACATTTGTCATGTGCTTGACGTTTTTATCATTTAAATTTATTACAAGAAGAACAAATCATGGCAAAGTACATACCAGCCTTCTTTTAACAATGTTCCCTCCATCTTAAGAATAACGACTCCTTAAAAAACCCTTAATAGGAAGTGCCTTCTTTTGCCCTTTGGTAATATAGACACTTTGTGCCCTAAAGCGTTATTAGAGCACTGGTCAAGGATATAGAAAAGACAAAAACTAAACATTTCTCCGTCCAAGAAGGTTTGAGTCCAAATCTTGCACACTTTAGCATGGCAGCCTGGCTGCTCTTTTTTGTTTGCTTGTTTGTTTTAAGAAAATGCAGAGGCAGACCCTGGAGTACAGAGTAAAATCCAGTACTTCACATTCTCCATTTTCTCTTGGGCCAAGCCTCATCTCAGGACCATCAGTCCAGGTCCCTTCTCCTTAATTGCTCTCTGGCTTCATCAACTTTGATGATTGGCTACATATTTGGCCCATTTCAAGAGAGACCACTAATATAATTCTGCTATTTTCAAGTGAGTTCAAGGAGCATATGTGGAAATAAAAGTTAGGACATGTGTATCACCAGACATACCCAAGCAGTCACACATGGATTTTGTCACTTGTATAGGAGTTTAGGCACAGAACTCCACACAGATTTCTACCTTGGCTATGTATTCACTGACTTTGTTGAGATTAACGTGTCAGTGTCTAGGCTGGAAGGCATGTCCCTGTCCCATCCATACTGGAGAAGTCCCAGCCTCCTTTTGAGCACAATAGCCACATTCACACTACATTTTGCAAGAGTATCCTGTGGTACAGCACTACATACTTTCATGTCTCACCAACACAGACACACATATCTTATTATTATTAGAGCTGTCTTGAGATGAAGGACCATGGCCAGCACAGTCCCATGGCTCCTCTTTTAACTTAGTGTGCCAGTCATGCTGCCTGCACCAGGCAACAGACATCTTGCCTTAGGGCCACTCACATCAACCCCAGGACAGCTGAGTGTTTATAACTTAACAGCTTCTTGTCATGTTAGGCAAGCTCTGGAGCCGAGCTGTGTGGGGTGCTACTGTCATCACAACCAGATATGCACAATGATTCAGAACTACTTGGGAGCTGCGCTTTTCCAGGAGTGTGCCTACATCTCCTGTCCAGAGTGAGCCTGCGTGGACAGGGCAGGTACTCAGCAGAGGGCATGAGCAGGGCATATAAATCCCACAGAGCCACAAGACAGGTTGGTGAAGCAGGAGCTGCGCAGTACTGCTTTGCCAGCATGTTACAGCTTCATTGTCTAAAAACAATTGCTTCCTATTTCAACTACATGATCCAAGAGGACCCTCACTCTCTTCCCCCACCCCTTTCCTTTCTTACAAGAGTGACAAGTATTCAGCAATGATGGCAAACGTTACAGTAAGTAGTAACTTAGGAGCATTGCCTACAACCTATAGAAGCAGTCAAAATCCTAACCCTAACACAGAACTGCAGGTAGAGGCTGGAAATGTTATTCATGCATAGGTCTGCAGTACATGAGGCAAACAAAATGCTCAGTGTGGCGCAAGAAGGCTCCTATTTCACCTGGATTATGCTGTACTATGAGAAGGCACTTAGAGCTACACCCAGTGTTGATGAGATTACACGTTTTGCAATTATCCTGCATTTGTGCTCCTGTGGAAAATGCAACTTTCAAAATACGGTTTTAAGCAGAGGCAGGTCAGGTGCACCAGACACCTAGGGATTAATTCCTATTTATGTACTATTAAAATCAGTGTATACTGTATTAGGCCACAATGTTTGGTTAAGAGACGGTTTCCTTCCAGGTAGAACTACTAGCTGTAGTATTATGTCCAGTGATATTGCTTCCCTGCCAAAGCCAGTTTTTCTAGTGAGTTTTTCAGTAACCAAGAGTTCCTCCTCGTATGTACTTCTCTGACCACCCACAGCAGCCAGTGGAGAGGACCATGGGGGAGCAACTACTTCCCTGAAGCTCCTGAAGAGGGATGAAGAAAGAGGAATAATTGTGTACCAACTGCACTGCTGCCATCCTCCCCACATCACTTAGGGCTGGGGAAAGGAATCAGGATGGAAAGAGTGAAGTTCAGCTTGGGACAGAAAGGGAGCAAAGGTGGTGGTTTAAGGTTTGTTTTTCACTACCTTAATCAATTTTAATTGGCAATAATGAATTTTCTCCAAGTCTGTTTTCCTGTGACAGTAACTGGTAAGCAACCTCTCTGTCTCTATTGTGACCCACATGCTTCCTGGTGCTATTTTATCTCCCTGTTCTGCTGGAGGAGTGTGAGCACTTAGAGTTTGGCCCTTAGCTAAAGCTGACCCACCACAGGTATCAGACAGGCAAGGGGGTCCATGCTGGTATTTGAGAGGAAACACAAGCACAGGACACCTGTGAGATGAGTGTGTGTGTGTGTTAGCACACACCAAGCTGGACCAGCTGGCAAGTAGCAGACCTACGGACCAGGTAAGACCACTTGGGATCAGGGCAGGGGTAGTGGACAGAGAAGCCACGCTGATGCTCAAGAGATCCACAAATGTCCCTGTGAACAGAGTGAGTGAGGGTGTGTGGTTTCACTAGTGAGCTTCAATCTTGATGAGCTGAAGAGGATGAGGAGATTTGCCTGTCTGCACTTACATAAGTCCTGCGGTACTATACGCAGGTGCTGTTGAAGGCAATGCCTCCTCATGGCTGTGTCAGTGTCCTCTGCATGTTTGTCTCTGGGACACATGCTCAGACTTGCTGCTGGTTGAACCTGCAAACAGAAAAGCAGCAGTTGTGTCCATCAGCCTGGGACAGAGACCTCTGGGCCTCAGGACAGCCCAGGCTGGGCTCCAGCAGCCAGGCAGGAGGTACCCCCATCCTCAGAGCTGCTGGAGGGGCAGCCTCTTATAACACATCCCTTAATAGACACATAGCACAATCAGTAGTTTGAATTGGCATATATACAATTATCTACTTGCAGTTTTTTACTTACTGAGAGATCTCCAGTTGCTGGGGTTTTTTCACCCCCAAAGAATCTGTGAACTGTTACCATTCTTTTCCATCCAGATCTGTTTATAGAAACAGCCTCAAGCATACGCTGGGTAAGACAAGCTGAGCAACCCTTGCAGCTGAAGGGGCAGTGCTGCTCTTCCTCTGCACACTCCCAGCAGCACTGGTCTGACACTCCAGTAAGATGGTTGAACTCTTGCAAAAAATGCAACTGCCTGTATTCTGAGCTTTCCATACACAGAAAATTGGCTACAGATTACTGACTCACAGATCTATCACCTTCGGTGCCAGTCAGCAATGCTCAGTTTTTGCTCTAATAATGCTGCTAAATCTTTAAGGGTTATGTTTAAAATATTGCAAGTTTGTTAATGACAAACCATCTTCTTCAACATCATTTTATTCAAGTCTTGCACAGTTCTATTTATTAAAAGCAAACAAACAAACAAACAAAAGTCACCAAAACCCAGAAGTAAGCAAACCCCCCATTTTTTTTCAAAGACAAAAATTCTCTGAATGACTTCAGATGTATGGAAAGAAAACAGTTCTATCACTTACCAGCTTGTTGTCCACCTTTTGGGGATTAGGGCAGGCATTCATAGATAAATATTTTTATTTATCTGTGTATTTACAATATATCTGAACAAAATGAGCTGCAGCATTTACTCATTTTCTCCCACTTGAAAATGTTTCCAGATACATTTATTCTGCTCATTAGTCCATCTACCTTCAGAGAGGAGAAAAGAAGTCATAAAACATTATTTCAGTAGGCTTCTGCTTGAAATTCAGCTTGAAAATACTTGCTATAGAGATGCACAGTACATATAAGCCATCATCATTCAAGTATAAGCAAGTGCTCTTAGACTTCAAATGGCTGTAGCTGCTTAAGCTACAAATCAGGCACTCCTCAGAAAGGAATCTGAAGCCAACTTACATACTAGGTTTACCTATGTAGTACATGGAGAGTGTGCATAGGTTGAGAAGTGGGTCTGGAATTGCAAGCATCCTGAGCAAAACTGCCTAGTGCTAGACTATTGGGAAATACTAAGAATAGGCCATGCTTAAAACCCTTGACACCTCAAGAATCCATTACTGCAAAGAGACTTTTATGTTCACTTTTCAAATACCACAGTTCTAAAAGGAAATTATATTGTCCCTTAAGGCACTTAAACATTGGAAAGAAAAATTAAGCAGGGCATTTTGCATTAACAGTGACTGAATTAAAACAAATGCACAAATTATATCAAAGCAAACACTAGATACATATATAATCTGTGGTGGCTTCCACTTTTACATCAATCAGCTATTTCAGCCTATTCATCTGTGAACTGACAGTTCAGAGACAGGAGATTCAAGTTTAAAACCCCTCTAAGCTGAGAACACCGGCTCGAAGTACTCATCCTCTCAAATAAATGCTCTGATCCTAAGGCTAGTACATAAACCACAGGCATCAGCACTTTATTTAAAGCAGCCACAGCCACTTTTTAACCAGGATCTGATCAAAACAGTGCATTAAACATGTTCCTAGAATAAGGCTTTTAGGTGGATCGTCACCTAGTTCTTCCTAGACTATCGAGGAAACCTACCTTTCAGCTGGTATTAGGAGAACTGCCTTAAAAGAAAAAGCTGGAAAGACTAGAGGCAGCTAAAATAGCAAAGAAACAAAGAGTGGATATGATACAGATGTACAATAAACTACACAAATCAGTTTAAGACTCAGCCTATGTTATTAGCATTATACTCAGAAAAACACTGTTCATGACAGTTAAATATTTCCTAAATGGATACTAGAATATCTGGTATTTTAGAATACTCATGTAAAGGTCAGTTAAAGGAATGCATTCTTTGAAAGGGAAGAAATGCATGATTTTTTTTCCAGAAACTTGCAGTTTTTTCTGCTTTGCTTTTACAAATAGGTGGGAAAAGGTCTGGATCTGGAACACCCCATGTAGATTATACAGGACAGCTGGGGAAATCGGTGTGCCCAAAGTATTTTGTCTGCACATCTTTTACTTTACTTTCTCTAGTTGAGAACCCTTGTGCATGAAAATGAACACTTTTAATTTCTCCATATTGACATTTTTTGTCATAACCTAAAGGTATTACTGACTACTTTTGGCAGCTAGTTGAAAAGACTCTTAGGTATTTCTGATTCTGTAACATTAATATTAGTGGTGGGAACAGCCTTATGTCTTGAGACCTGCAACATTAATTGTCAGAAGATTGAAAGCACTCTGGAGACAAAGAGACAGATCAGTGACAGAGTCAAAATATTAAATACTGTACAGTCTCATAAACTACTTCTAAATGCATATCAGACAATATGGAAAACCTAAAAACTTAAGAACATAAGTATACAATAAACAGAAAGTAAGAGAAAAAGAAAACCTGTAAAGTATCAGCTTTCTTGGTAAACTATTGCTAATTAATCCTAAAATCCTTCTGGACATATTTGCCTGTCAGTTGCATCTTTTCTGACACCTAGTAGGTAAATTTACCCTTGGCATTGATCTGGCAGTGAGCCCAGCACAATAGGACCCGAATCTTTTATTTAGCTCCTCAAACACAACTGTAGTGAAAATAGTAAAACAACTCCTGCCTACATACAGTATGCACAGCTATACAAACTGAATACAACTAAATTCTACTTTTAAGTAAATTAAACATAGAACAAGTACCAAAAATGTAGTAAAATTGATAACATCCTCAGTAAGATTGAAAAGCACACACACACACAAAATATTATTTCATTGTAACAAACATTTTTGGGCTGAACTGTACAGTACGGCATTCCCAAATAACTAATTCACTTGAAGTCATTGTCATGAGACCTGCATAACACTGGAAGAAGGAATTTGTCAAGTTTCACAAGAAGTGTCAAAGGAACGTTCTCTAACATATAAAATTGACTTAAGTGCTCCATATTAAACTGAAACTACAACAGCAATAAAACATTTCTTAGACTTTAAAGCAATTTCCAGAATGTGCTGTTCTTAACCTGAATGTAATGCTGTATCCTCCATACTTTTTCCAGAGAAATTAAAAGTTTTCTGTATCCTTGCTTTTTTTCAATCCCTTTTACTGTTGAGAACAACCCTGTTTGCATTTTCTTGTACCTGCATACGTAATTTTGTGGTGATTGGGGCTGAAGGAAATTTGGTTGTTGCTGACTTTGGTCACCCAAGGTGTTAAAGAAGTACTGCACAAGATTAAAATCTACCCCATTTTACTCAAAACTGTTCTTTCTGGATTCAAAAGGATATTGAGTCATCTCCACCGTATGGTTAGCCTTTCTGTCTTAAAAGTTATATTTGAATTACAATAGGAACTTGGTACTCTTACTATGCTTAGAAAAGTGTAATAAAGTAATAAGAATAATAATAACCACCAACTTATTCCTTCACCACTACATTTACACTGTTATATTACAAGTAAACATGTACAACTGTGTAAGAGGCTGCCACAACAATTAATTCAAATCGCAACCATTTTGGTTACATCTATGGGGAAAAAAAAAAAAAAAAAACAAACCAAACCCCACAACAGTATTTGCCCCTTAAAAAACAAAAAAAAAAATACAACATTACTTAAGAAATACCTTTATCTGTGTCTACATCTCTCTTGTTGATTTTTTTCTTTGGCCTCCTGTGGTATTCTACTGCTGGCATTTAAACAGCTCACTTGAAAAAGAATACAGAAGCTGCTGTATTCCGAAGTCCCCTAAAATAAATCACACCATTGTAAGTTCTGTTTCACTAAATCTAATCAATCCATTAATAACTGTAAAGGAATTCCACTGCCTCCTTGCCCTCTGGAAATTAAACATTGGTAAATCAATCCTTTGACTAACCCTCAATCTAGTACAGAAAAAGACATTCAGTTTGGGCAGTGGACTGGCACCAGCCTCCTTACTCTAAGGCATTTCTCTGAACTAGATCAAGCTCTAAAATTAAAACCCTGCCAAGTTCCTCTCCTTATGTCATCAATCATTCATTGATTTGAAATACATTTTAAGAGACAGAATGCTATTCACATGCCACTTAAAGACTTTCAATGTTCACTTTAAAAGTTCTATATGTGTGGTCTTACACATTTGGAAGAAAGTAAATATGTGCCCATACTTTCTGAACTGTTGCATAGTCTCTTTGGGTTTATACTTAACAATAATACCCCTAATGAAAAGCAAAAATTGGACTCTGAGGAAAGTCCAGTGAAACAACCCATTATTCTGGGTGGAAGAAAAAATAAGGAGAAATTTTTTTTAGAGACTGTATACACTTCCTAAGATCATCCCATGCACTGTGGCCATTTTCCACTTTAACAACAGTAAAAATTTAGCAACAATATGTTTCCCCTAAGCTTTTAGTGTGCAAAACCAGCAGTGTTGACACAGGCCAAGGTTTAAAAAGCTTCAGCTGCTTTACCAATCAGTTGGCTGATCAATGGAGCTCTGGAGAAGGCTAAGCAAAAGAGCATACTCTGTAAATTAAGTGTACAGTGCATTACATGCCCCTTCAAACTCTTTGACCTCATAACTGCTTGTAAACTGTTTATTCACAGTCAAGTATCATGGATCTTCCTTAGCACATTATATCAGTAAAGTAAGACTATTTTAAATTAGATACTCAATTATAAATTCAAAATACTTGTTTCCCCTGTAATTCTTTGCTGTGCTTGAAGCATCTGTCATGGGAGCAATACCCTTCTGTGGCAGGGAGACTCTTAGCCTGAAAACATAAAAAGGAAGGTGTTGTGTTCAGAGGCTGAAGCTATCTTCAGCTTTAGTACACATGAGCAGCATAGCTATTAGAAAAGTAACAAAAAAGACATGCATGCACTTTTCAAATAACTGACAGGCTATGACCAAGACCCACAGGCTGATCCATCTCAAAGGCACTGTAAAAATTACAACAGTCATGGAACTTGTGCAACTTAATACAAGAAGGTTGCTTTCAAAAGCTAGAAAATTTCATTCTTTTCCCTCATGCAATAGAAAGAAAATGTTGCCTCTTTAAAGCCAAACTCTTTAGTTAAGTAAGTTATGCTGAAATGCTGGAGTAGATAGCTGTATGACAAAGGAATCTACCTCACCTTTCTGAAAGCTTCTGAGGTAAATAAGGTATTTTAAGGATTAACATTTTTGGTTTTTTCCAATATCATGATAAAAGCATTACTCTGGATTTACCAGCATATCTAAACCAATAGATTTTGCTTATACGTATCTTCTCAAAGATGTGAAGATACACAGTGAAACATCAGAAAGTGTCTGATTGTACTTGATGTTGCAAGGCGTTGAGTCTTCTGACCCCAACTCAACACAGTATTTTAGGACCTGTTTTAATGGCATGTTTTAATTACTTCAGTAGAGCTAAGCATGTTATATATGACACATGCAAAGGCACTTTAGTAGATACGGGCAAGTGTTCAGTACCTTCCTGCATTAAGTTATAGGTATATAAAAATACTCCTGGTTAAACAGTTAAAGGATGGAAAGACTTACCCACTTTTCATATTCCATGTAAATACCCTAAGAACAGGGAAAGAGGGTAGGAGGATTTGCTTGAGCATACCAGTGTAAAAAGGATCTCATTTCATGCTTTTATGATACAATCATACAGATGAGCCAATTCTAGCTGCTTGGTGCCACAACAGGCAGTCCTGCTTCCTTCAATCTCAGCCCTGTTTGTCAGACTACCTGCTAACGTGATTAGATTTGTTGACCTATTAAAAAATTAATCCATCCCAATGAACTGAACAGCTTCCTTTGGGTTGGCCAGAAAGTTAGCTCAGATACACAAGAGCCTACAAGCCTACAGGAATGCATGGCTGGAACTAAGCATTGGAGAGATAAGGAAGCTTACTTCTCTCTCCCTCCTTCCTGGGTCTTTCATCCTTCCAATTCAAAATTTCTCTCTTCCTTCTGCCATTGCAAAGACTCTGGCACTCATTTAATTATAAATGAATTAATTTAATTATTCCAAGGAGAAAAAACAATCTATTTGCTGCATTAGTGAGTTAAATCTAGTCTGAAATGAAATTAATACCTAAATTGACTCAGGGCAAACAAACAGCAATGGTGCAGGGCTGGGAATGGACACTGGGGAAGGAGAGGACATCAAGTAAAATATGGCTTTAAATTTTAGTTCAGCACATAACTCAGTTCAAACCATCTCACAAAACTACAGCCTCAGTAAGCAACTGATCTCCTTTGACTCTCTCCCTAGTGAAAAGAGGAAGATAGAATCTGAAGCCCTCTGGAGGTCCTTTTCTTCCATTCATCACCTAGAGAACAGAACTTAATTTCCAAACCTGGGTACTACAATGAAAGTAACCCAGCAAGTTTGACAATATGGGAAAAAGCTGTACTGCAGCACAGAGGTGGGAGGCCTCAGCCTCCTGCCACCCAGCTGCCCTTTATGCACTGCAGGAGAATCAGTCCAAGCCCTTTGCATGAATGTTACCATGCTTTCTCAAAAAAAAAAAAAAAAAAAAAAAAAAAAAAAAAAAAAAAAACAAACACAGGTCTTAAGCCAAGAAAAGATTTACAGCAAGCCAAGATCTAACCCCTAGAATTCCACTGTTTATGGTTGCCCTCTTTCTCTTGTCCTTACTCCTCTGCCATTGTTAAACCGTTATTGAAATATTAAAATTGCAAGTTACTTCTCAAGCACCTGAATTACTGTCTTCTATCAGAAGCCAACAATAGAGCCAACTTTTAATTCTGAAGCCAAATCTAAAAAAGCTACCTGAAATCTCATCGTACATATTAACATACTTGGCTTTGTGCAAAAACATGTAAGTGAGAATCTAATTTAGAAGCATTCGGGACATCTCTGCAATATTTACATTCATGTTAGAATACAAAAAAGCTGACATAAATATCTGAAAAACCCTTGTGCCTTTGACAATTACAGCTACAAAGAAGGACAATCAGATAACTTTCCATCTGTCTCCTCTTTCCAAAGATTAATTTTGAATACGTCATAAGCTTAGCAAAATGTGAAGTTTCACATAGACCTTATTAATAATTTTATGTGCACAGGCTCCATACTGATGTAAAGATCTGACTGATGACTGGGGCCCTGCATAGTAAAGGACCTTCAACTTCTTATCTCACTGGTGATCAAGTTTACAAAGAAATTGGATCCTTTCCTATGTAAATCCGCAGCACCTGTAATTGCCATCTGCAACTTGGAAACCATGTGATTTCAGCAACCTGCTTCCTTTAGCTGTGAAGGAATCAGTTTTTCCATAACAATTCAACATCTGGTTATAATGCAAGTATGGCAGTTACAGCACCCTTTCTTACAGCCAAGAACAAAGAGACATCTTCATTTCTTATAATTCTAGAGTTATACAAAAACAGAACTTGTATTATCATCATATAGATTCAAACCCTTGGAAATATTAGACTGGGAAGAGTTTTACACACTATTTCTGTATAAACTCACAGAAAGGATGAACTACTGTAATCACTTAGTCAGAAGAACATGTTTTTCTCTGGAGTATTAGACTGTCTTTATAACATAGAGCTTTGATATATGGGGCACGCAACAGTCAATGCTTGCAGAAGACGTGTTCACGCTGGTAGATGCAAATGTGCAGATTATTTATATATAGGTACACACTTATAAAGACAGCCCAAATCTAAACCACATGTAAATGTCACCAGTCTTTGAGCCATACAACATTAGAGTGCTCCATAAAAAAATATCCCACTCATCAAGCACTCATACTACTTTAACAAAGCCAGTCATGGAAAGTGGTTAAATATCTGGGCTAAGTGTAGGCCCAAACACACCTTAAGCCCTCAAACCATCTCTCTTCTATCCTCCTCAAAAGTTCTTAAGTTCACTTAAAACCTGCACCTGAGCAGCAGTTCATGTTTACACATTGTGACTATGAAATAACCTCAAGCTAATCTTTTAAATATAATATAGCCCACTGTATTGCCTATACATTGTCTGTACCACCAGAAGAACTCATTGCTTCACCTGCTCTCCAGACACAATGAAGCTTCACTTCTAGAAAATATGCACAGAATTTCCATCCCTCATTGTGGACAATAGGGAGCATGACACTGGCTTCTGCAAGTATGTAATAAGACAAGCCATGACCCACAGATGTTGATTTCAGGGGTACAAATGATCATCTTAACTGCTTAATGGCTGCGAATTTGTTCATCATTACTAGCTCTGTACTTACCCATGCAATTCAATCTGATATACAACACCTGATTCAAGAAGGGCTGCAGATCCTTTTCACATTTATACATGCCTGATTTACTTCAAAATGATATGTTGAACTGATACACTGCCAAGTTCTTTCCAGCATAAACAAGTATTTACTGGCACCACTTTCTGCCAGCCTTCAGGTAAATACCTGTTGTGTGTCTTGTTCTCAGCAAAATTTGGCCTGTTGTAACTGTAATAGCAAAAAAAAACCCAAAACAAACAACATTTTCTGACAGGGAGAAAATTAAAGAAATAGTTGTTATGACAAATATTACAGGTAACAAAGATACACTTCAAAATAGAAAAACAATAGGTATATAATCTTACCATCAAGGCGTGAATGTAATCTGAATTGCTAACACAAGTTGCTTCTTACCACAAGATATTTTTGTTTCCTTAAAAAATAAAAATAAAATCCCACAGTCACATATCAATGTTATCATTTTAAAGTCTACCAGGGAAATTTGAGAACACAATAAGGGCAACCCGGAGGATTAAGAAATAGGCAAGAAACTAACAGTTCCTAAGACATTGTGCATTAGCAGCTTTGTGTACCAGGTTAATTCAAAGTATCTCTGAGCACAGACAAAACTGATTTTGCTGCCCTGAATATGAGAAATCAGGCTACTCTCACCACAGAGATGGAATGCTGATGCTAAAGCCTTGGCCAGACTGGTTTGTAACTCCTCAGGTGCTTGAGGGCAGAGAAAATGATCACTACTGTGGAAGGAACTACCATCACCTGAAGCAAGCATCCCAAACACATCACATCATTTAGAGAGGGCAAAAATCACATTCTGCAGCTCTGGAAGAAACACACAAGCTATGACTTCAGTTGCTACTCAGAGGTATGCTGCCCCATATACATTTGCCTACAGTTAAAACTCGCAATATTTTGCTCTGAAAGATACTCCATATTTCCTTTTCCTTCAGACTCTTTCTTTCCAAATTGAAATACAAAAAGTTATACTGAAGGAAGAGACTGAGTTTTTTAACATTTGAGGCTCAAGTTGTGTGGTTTTACTTTGAGATCAAGCTGGAATTGATATACTCTGTGTATACAGTGTTCAGTCCTGCAGAACAGTATACAGATTAATTTCTTTGCACAGAACAAGTAGTGAAAAATCTGAGAGAGGCAGGTGTTTAAACCAATACTTATTCATTACCACTGACCTACCAAGACACCTTCCCAAACAGGTGAAATCACATCACACATGTAATATTGCTTCCCAGCAGCTACCATACGATGGTGACAAGGAGCTAGATTACATCCTCTCTCTTCTGTTCCTTCTGTCACTTGTACCTTCTGTTTTCCAAGCAGGACCATTGGAATTTCTCAACAGCCCCACATCATCAAGTCCTTTTAGTTAGAAATGCCAAACAAGCAAACTATACTTAAACACTTTGTGTTAATCACTGCTATAAGATTTTCTCACCCACATTAGAGAAGTTGTTGAGAAACCCTACCATTCTTCCCAAGATCTTCACAACTACAATGCAGGGCACCCTTTCCATCCTCCAGCCTCTTGTACAAGGAAGCTTTTTCTCCACAATTTTTCCATAAACTTTTATGAATTATTGGGTACAACCCACAGCTGCTAAAGATTTTCTTTTCCTAAAATTAGAATCATACAATTGCAGAATGGTTTAGGTTAGAAGGGACCTTTAAAGATTATCTAATTCCAAGTTAGGTTGCTGAAAACTCTATGCATTATTAAAGGAAAAAAAAAAAAAAGAGAAGAATAAAGAAAAAAAAAATGGGCAAAGGAGCAGCAGAACATAATAATTTAAACCAGGGCTGCTGGCAAAGAGTACACAATCCTCAAAACTGAGCCTGGGTGAGTCAAGGCCTCTGTCTAGAAAAACAAGCTCCAGAATAGTTGATATTAATCCTAGTTATTTGTGAAAAAGTGAGCCTGGGAACAACCAAGAAGCACTCATGATCCCTTCTCTGTCAACAGGGGCCAGTGAAAAAGGTGGGCTACACCCTACACAGACAGCGTAGAGGTACAGAGGTAGGAGTCGCTCCATCAGCGTCTCCCCTTTGGTGGCACTACTGAAAAAATGCAATGTTGGGGCAACCTCTAGCAACTCACTCCCTGGAGATGCACTTGGCCTCTTGTAGATGCTGGAAAGCACAGCTGGTAATACAGCCACACATTTCCAGGTTCCTTCTGGATGCCCAAAGTCTGGTGGCACAAAGAACAGAACCATGCAATACAAACCAGCAAATCATTCTATGCACAGAGTGTTTTCAAACTCTTATATTCTCTTTCCAGAACATACAGATGTTGAGGAACCCTACAAACTCTTAGTATCTGGATGTCAATCTCCATGGTTCACAATAAGCACAGGAGAAAAGTGTTAAACACTCCACACTCTGTTTAAGGAAATGGTCACTACCAAGCATCTATATAAAAGGTGCTTCCTGGATTAGAAGTGTTCTGGTTTTGCCTGAGGTAATTTTCTTCATAGTAGCTGCTATGGGCTGTGTTTTGGATTTGTGCTGGAAACAGTGCTGATATCACAGGGATGTTTTTGTTGCTGCTGAGCTGTGCTTACAGAGAGCCAAGGCCTTTTCCACTCCTCACACCACCCCACCAGTGAGCAATCTGGGGGTGCACAAGGAGCTGGGAGGGAACACAGCTGAAAAAGCTGACCCCAACTGACCCAAAGGATATCCCACACCATATGGTGTCATGCTCAGCATATGAAGCTGAGGGAAGGAGAAAGGGGTGACGGTGGGAGTGATGCCATTTGTTTTCCCAAGTAACCATCACATATGATGAAGCCCTGCTGTCCTGGAGATGGCTGAACACCTGCCTGTGATGAGAAGTGGTGAATTAATTCCTTGTTTTGCTTTGCTTATGTGTGCAGCTTTTGCTTTACCTATTAAACTGTCTTCATCTCAACCCATGAGTTTTCTCACTTTTACTCTTCCAATTCTCTCCCCCATCCCACAAGGGGAGAGTAAGCGAGTGGCTGCATGGGGCTGAGCCACTGACTGGGGTTAAAACACAACAAGGAGCTATATCAGATTTTAAAAGATTTTTCTCCAGAAACAGGTCATCTCTACCGGACAGAAAAGAATCATTATAAACTGTTAACCAAAGAGGGTATGGCTTTTGAACAAATGAAACAGAAAGGTTAAGTGGAAAATAAATGTTAAAAAACTACTCCCAGGAAAACTCCAGTAAGCACTACATAAGGATATTTTAGACCTGTAGACCTCTCCTTCCTGAAAAAAGGAAGTATAAAAAGTAATCTTTGCTTATATTTGATGGTCATAACTTGATATTAACAAAACACTGATTAGAAAGTAATTGGCCAATATAAACTGTCTTCATGAGCACTTCTTTCTTCACTGCTTAAAGCTAGCCAGCATGATTTTCCTTTTGCATGGATCTGATTCATTATAACACATTCAACTCTATCACTGTTCTTTCATTCCTTGGCTGTTTTCCCTATATATATAAGGTAATATAAATATATTTATATATATTATATAAATATATATTATATAAATATAGGGACAGAAAAACAGTTTATTGTGAAATATCCCATACTAACATTAAACAGGTAACATGAGGTGAGGGAGAAAACATAAAACCTCATCTTTTGAAGATACTTTATGTAAGATACTACTATTTATAAAATGGATGACACTAACTTTTTCTCCTATCAGTTTCTCCCTGTGGAACTTCCCACTCAGTAACAAATAAAAGCACTTCTAACGTTTGAAAAATAACAGGAAATCATTATAACCCCACTGGGTTGCCAGGGAAGCCTGATCACTCCAGTTTCTGAAACTGATTTAGATTTCATTAGTTTGATCATGGATTCTCTTCAGAAACACAAGACCTAGATCACAAAACATGCAATTTTTTTATTTGAGAAACTCCTAACTCCAACAATAATTGACAGTGATCTACACACAAATCAACTGATTATATGGTCAGTCTAAAGTTGTAAGTCCTGGCAAGATCATGTGCCAGGGAATGTTTTCAAACAGGGAATGGAGAAGAGAAGAGGCATATGACCAAGGCAAAAAATAGGCAAAGGATATGATGGGAAGGGAGAAAATTAGTACTAACAAAAGACAAATGCACTGTCAGTCTACCTCCAGTGAGGCAGAAGTCCAATTCTACCTCCAGAGGGTATGAAGTCACATCCAAGATCTTAAAGAGGGCTACTATGAGTTTGCAGTGTGCTAAATTGGCTCAATCAGCACGAAACTATTTTTTGTTTTTAATTGATATATTTTCTGCAAGTTTAATCAGACAGGAGCCATGGCTAGCACAAGGGAAGAGGTCAAACAAGACAACCCCTTTCAGCACTGAGTCAGATCAGCTCATTAGCCTCGTAAAAATCTCCACTTTCAGCTGCTGGAGGGGAATGGTACACATACTTTTAAGAAGTCTGCTCTAAACTCGAAAGAGTATTCTCTATGTATTAATATGTCATAATAATTGTCAGCTTTCCCAAAACCAAAAGAAACATGATAATGTACCTGAAGGCTCTGCACTGCACGTATCTTTCTCTCTACTTCCCCTTCCTAAAAGCAAAGAGGGAAGTTCTGCAGCATGCTCTGAAAAAATTATTTGGGTTAATTAAAAAATAATGAAATCGAATGTCTAGAATCTCTCATAAACCATCAATAAAAGGATAAAAACAGAAAAACAATGAAGAAAACCACCAACTTGTCAGCAGCTATTTCCTTAGTTACACGAAAAAGGCTATCAACATGGAAATTTCTACAGCTCTCAAATTCTACGTGATCACACATATAATTCAACTAGGAGGAAAAGGCAGTCTGTATGAGGGATATCCCTTGTTTAAGGGCAGTTAGGTTATGTCAGTTTTAAAGATAGTTAGGAAAATAAATAAATTAAAAGTAACATACCAAAAAATACATTTTAATATATGAAAATACTCTTTCAATATCAGTATTATCTCCTGCTATTTGGCTGATTGCTTCTGTTTGTTTTTCTGGGTGTTTTTTGGCTAGCAGATGTTGTGGCTTGTGCTCTCAGTAAAAGCCCCTTCCCCCTTTAGCAGTCCAGAAATGGAAGCTTAATGGGAGAGAATATTCTGCTTTCACCTCTCCTATTCAAATGTCAACCCACAGTCTTGAATTTCCACATAATAAAGACTTTTATTTATATAAAAGCAATGAGATGCAAAACAACTTTACAACTCCTACAAAAGTGAAGTATAAGCAAAAATATCAATCATGAATGTACTCATAACTTTACAAAAGCATTTATCAGTTACACTGACTGCATAACTGCAGTTATAACAATCTCCTGCAAACATATGAAGCCTACTACATATTGCCATATTTTACTTTGCCACCAGCATAAATCCATGACTCATTATCTTTTTTCTAAAGGTATCTTGTAAAGCAACACTAGAATACAGATACTAACAGAAGACAGATGTGTTAAAAATATTATCAATATATTTAAAAATTATTAGAGAGACACATTATTTACTGTATTATTCCTTGGTTCCTACTGCTGCAACTATATTGCTGATAATATACTGAGAAGTTTATAAGCCTTAATTCAAACAGTTGTTTTACTGTACTGAGTTGTACTGTATAGTCTGTTTGCAGAATCCAAACTACTGAGCCATCTGCACCACAACTGCTTTCCAGGCTTTGTCTTTATCAAAATCCTTTAAGGTATTACTGGAAACCTGAAAGTAAACAAATTTCAGACAAATGGAAACGTGAAATAGTGCTTTGGTTAAAAAACAAAGTTCAAGCAAATACATATCTGAGAGAAGCTAGAGGAAAGTAAACATGAATAGTTACAGAGCTGTTAGATTATTCTATGCATTGTAAATTGCATAATTTTGTATATTACATAGCACACATTTATGATACAGAATTTAATAGGATACATTGCATTATACATGAGACATTTGGGTCAAATAAACTTGGCCAAATACCTATTTTAAACATGTAACTTGAGCCATTTTTTCAAATTTTTTGCCAAAATGCGTCTGAAAGCACTAGCACATAAATCTCTAAACCTAAAGTCAGAAGTACTCCCTACAGTGCAACTGAAGCAAGATTTACCTACATACATGCAAGCAAGCTAAGGTCTTGCCTAAGAACACAGACTACTGAGAAGCCAGCAGGTCTGACAACTTCATCTGTAACATTATTCATGTGTTTAAATACTAAATGTAAGCAAAAATGTGTTGCTATCCTGGACAAAATGCTCCTTTTAGCATTTAACTCACACCCAATTTCTCAGTGATTCACAAACTAGCAATATTTTCAGAAATAATCCCCAAAATAAATCTATTTAGCTGTGCCATGCCCTACATTCCAAACTGTGACTTGCAGGAGTGCTTCATCTTTCATGCAGAACATAACTCTCAGGACACAGATAGAGAACATAGGCAAGCTATACTGAATGCTCTCAGCAACCTGAGGGGACATAAATCCTCAGCTTCCGCTTTCCATTACCAGCTGTATAATGACTTAATTTCAGTCTCTGTTCTCAGTGCTTTCTATCCAGTGCTGTTTCAAGGCAGATGCTCTTTCTAGCACAGGGACTGAATCCAGCACACTCTAGTGCTGGGACATGCAGTAAGCATCCAGCTAACTTGAGTTACTCTTCCCTAGCCTTTAAGGATATGGCGCTTTGCTCCATACAGCAGAGGTGAGGAAAGCTTAAGGGCTACAGTGCTGTGCTAGGAGATGGATGTAGTTAACCTATGCATGCTGAAGAAAGCTGGGTTCCCCCAATCCCTGAAATAGCACTCCAGCCCCGAATGACTACATGAGAAGTGGTAACAGTAATACTGGCACCATCATGCTCTAAAAAAGTATGTGCCGTATCTGTGTCTGAAAGGATAGCTTGAACACGTAAATGCAGGAGGGAAATGGAAGGAAATCAAATTTGATCTTGAGACCTGGGATTCCAGGCATGCTTCTCTGAGCACTGCTTCATACTGTCCAGCACAGGCAGCCACTCATTCAGCTTGCCCACTGCTGTTTATACTCTTCAGGTTCCTAACTCTTTCCATTTCAAGTTCGGGGAGATTAAGAGCACAAACTCAGCTGAGTAAATTCACTCCCCCACAGCAAGTCTTGGAAAAGTGCTCTTATTCCACAGCCCAAAATTTCTGCCCACATTTAAAGTCAATTCCTTTCTTAATAGATGGCTATCTCATTATCAGAACATGGTCACACAAGGCCCATCATCTTTTCTGTAATTTCATTCTGACATATAAATAGCCATTATGGATTTGTGGATTAGGACTATCATTTTATCTTAGTACAACGATGAGCCTCGTCTCTAAGTGGGAGCCCATACTACAAATAAGAACAAAATGGGGTTTTAACCTTACAGCTGTTTTTCTTTTAACAGGACTTGTCACAGATTTACAGCTATTGTGTCTGTCATGCCCCAGTTACCATTTAACCAGCAAAATATTATCCCTTTATTACAAAATTCCCCAGTGCATGAACATTTTCACAGTCTTACAGACCGGCTTTTCAGTGTGATCTGAATTAAGTAACACAAAGCATTAAAAAAAATAAAATACGGGTTTTTAGACTTTATGATGGGTATAACACATACCTCCGTTGTTCTGAATTCCTGCTTTTTAGCCTGTGATGCTGTCCATGACGAATCATGTATTTTCATTTTTGTCTTGTAATTTACACACTGTATTACAGTTCCAATAGTAAGGCATGCCTGAATTAGCAGCATCAACATCAGAAGCAACAGGAGTACATCATACGATTGCTGAAAACGGATAAGAATAGGTTGTTAACTACTTGAATAAAATATTTTCTGCTGTTCCCACCTCCATATTCTTGGGATTTGTATCTAGATTTCATTTTTTAACTCAAATTATATTTTATATTTTATTGCAGCATGAAGCTTTAATTAAAATTTGAATGCCCAAGTTTGCTCAAAGTAGAACAGATCAATAATTTTTAGCAAAATGTTAATTTGACAAATGATCTTTTCCTCTAGAAATAGAACAGAATTGAGAAAACCATTCTCAAATATACAGACCCTCGCTGCTGGTTCTGTCCTGAGCAATGTCGCGGCTGGCTCTGTGCCTTGCTGGCTCTGACCTTTCCCTGCTGATCTGAATTCCTGGCTGACCTTGGATCTGCCACACTACTATGGACTTGTCTGGCAATCATTGAACTATTGGCTGAACCTGGTTGCCATGTCCATCCTTGTTTTTCTTTTTTTTTTGGGTACTGTAGGACTGCACAACGAGGCCACTGCCCTTGTCTGCCTTGCTGCCACCTTCTGCTCCATTGTTCACCCTCCTTTGCAGAGCAGCCCTTGCTGCATTCAGACAAGAAGTAGCCTAAGAATGTAAGAAATGCTCTGCAGGGTCACACCAACTGTTCAGTCTTCTGTCTCCAACATGTGCAACAGGAGAAGCTACTTAGACAGAACATGTAAATTGTGGCCACTTCCGGAGGTCCAACAACATGTTATGCTGCTCCAATAACAGAACAGGATCACATACTCCAAAGCTGGTTTTCCAGTCTCTAAGATGTCAGTCTAATAAACATTTTTTCTCTCTTCTAAAATTGCAAGTCTACTTCAGGACTAGTGTGTACTATGAGTCAAGACTCTTATTGACACTATTTTAACCCCATAAATGCTCCCTTGGCCATCACTTTCCACAAAGTGCTTTGCTAATCACTTTGATGGTAAAGCCCTAGAAAGCTCTTCAGCAATACACAGGTAACACTTCATAATGAAATGCTTTAAAATTTGCAAACTTTTTTTCTTCTCTGCCCCAATCCAGGCTTTAGAATGAATTCAAGTATAAGTTTACGATCCCAACTGTTGGTAGACATCCTAAGAAACAGGAAAAATACATTCCTCAAGTAAACCCAGAATCTGTAATTTATATACTATGAACTTATAAAAACCTCAAGGAATCCAGCATATTACATTTTATTTTTACTGATTTTTTAGAATAATATCCCATTTCTTTACAGCTGTAAGGGGGGGGGGACAAAATATTTAACATACGTAAAATTTTATCATTAGTTAAGTAACAGCTCTGAATAATTTCTGTAACATTTTAGCAATCTTTATAATGCAGCACCTTGTCTTCTTATACTTCCTAATTCATTCTTGTGTTGCTACTGTAATAGACAGATGTTAATTTTTTCAATTGCATAAAAATACATACTTTAACAGCAGGTGGATAATTTTTAAAGATGTCAACAACTTGCATGATACTAAAGGATAAGTATGCAGAAGCAGTAAACAACAATGGAGAGGTAACACTGCTGATGGCAATCAGGACCTCAACCTAAAAAAAGGGTAATAAATGTTAAACAAGAATAAAACCAAGTTAACATTTTGGTTTGTAAGCTATATCTCCTTGAAGTAAGCATACCAGAAGTGTGTAAACGTGTATAAGATTACAATATGAGACTAGTATTAAAAGCCACCCACACTGAGTGGAGAAACAGAAGCAAGCTTTGAATACATTGTTTCCTAGGCAAAACACTGTTGTTTTGTAATTCATTTTGCATTTAATATGGATGATGGGGTTTTTGTTTGATTTTAAAAATGCCTTTTATATGCAGATAGAAGAAGCAATACTCAATTTAGAGAGCCAGCATAGAAGCATTATGTACTCTTCAGTTTGTATGCAGTAATGAGAATTAACAGCAGATATTGCAGACTTACAACTTAAAATAACTATGTAAATAAGTTTGAGTGCTTTGAGGCAAATATTGTATTGCTGTACAATAGCAGCTGGGTTTTCATTCAAATATCATCCCACAGGGTCAAATTCTCACTTCAGTTGTGGTTATGCATAATTATTGAATTAAATATGGCTACATGACTATTACTTAGAATAGATGTTTTAAGGAGGCCTAACTACACATTTGGGACAGTAAAGGAATAAATGCACTCTACTGAACATTGTTAGCCCTTGTTGCTAGTTCTGCAGATGAAGAACTTCTTTAAAATATGTTCTAGGTCCAGAGAAGCCTGCACACCTCATTTTTTAATTTCAGAAACCACGGCTCTTAATGAAAGGAGAATAGAACAGAAAGGACCTCAGCTCCGGAGCATGAACACAGTTCTGGCCATACCATGAGGTATGTTGCTTTCCTATCATAGTATCCATTCCCAAAAAGCCAGCTTAAAAAAACCCCAAAACAACAGACCTTTGAATTATTTTCTAGAATTGGTGGAAACAAGTCTCCAAAAGACATATTGGATTTCTTTTCAGGAATATCAGCTTACACTCATGCTATCTATTTCTGTCACTTTTTGTGTAAGTAACTAAAAACAAGTGAGCAAATATGATTAATGCCCACTTACCACAGGCAAACTTTCTTAGCATTATTCCACCCTAACGACAAAATCAAAGAATTTTACACACTTACCAGACATTTACTTGGGTATTCAGCAGCTACATGACTTGCAATAGCACTTGGAAAGCACTAACAAAAAAGGGTAACAAATATTTACATACTTGAAAATTACGAAAATTACAATTGAGTTACAGTGATTCCCACCAGCCACAAATCACATCCTACATTTCCTGAAAGGGTAAAACTATATAGACTTATTATGACAGCATTAGAAATCAATTAATCAAATGAAGATAAAACTAATCTTCACTTAACTTGTATTTAATGAGCATCATGTATTAAAACTACACATACTGAAATATGATTATCCTCAAAACCTGACACTTCTACATAAAAATCTAACGAACCATACTGAACTTTGTTAATTCTGAATGCTGAAAAACCTGTTTATTATCTTTTCTACTTCATGCTGAGGGAGGAGCCATATGTAAATCTAACGGTCATTGTCTTCTTTCTCAACTGGTTCAACTTGTGGCAAGCAGGGCAGCACAGCATCTGTTAGAATCCACTGCTCCTAGGTACAGGTTGTTATTAGTGACAATGGTTACCAATTACAGTCTCAGGCTTTTAAGACAGTTAAGGCTGACAGGCTAAAGACAATGTCCTAAGGATTCTACCACACTGAAACTACACTCAACTTTTATTTTACAGCCTGAAATATTCTAAAACCTAGGATTTGGATATACTGCACTTCTAATATCCTTGTTATAAGGCTCATTTCCATTTTACTGAACTGAGGACTGAAAATGTATCAGAATATTTTATAAGATAAAACCAAAATAGATTTTGTATCTATATTTTTTGTATCTATTTTTTTGTATCTATTTTTTTTGTATCTATATTTTTGACTGTAAATCAAAATAGAACAAGCATATTGCATGAGTATATTAAGCATATTGAAGCACTAATTCATTTGGTAAGCAGCAACTGCCAATTACTGTTAAGGCCAAATATTCCAGTAGGGAAAGGGGAAAAGAAAAAAAGAAGTCAAATGCATTGTTTTAAAAGAGTACCTTCATTTTGCACTACTTACAGCAACTAAGATCCAAAAGAATGTTACTGAAAGATATGGACCTGAGACTAGAACATCCATATTCAAAGCAATTATTCCACCAAATACTGATGAAATTCCTATAATCACCTCAATCACCTAAACCAAAAAAGAGCACACAAATTATTAAAAGTGCATTTGAACACCAACTTTCCTATTTGCATATAGAAAGGAACTCACTGGGAGAAAAAAAATGCATTTGTGCTATTAAGCTATACATGAAGTCATAGAATCATAGAATCATAGAAGTCAAGTGTTCTTCAGATATAAAATATAGCAAAACTCCACCTGACTTAAGTGAAAATAAGATCAGCTTCATTATACATAATTATGCTCTCATTTAGTAGCTCCACTGAACAACTATTTATACTATTTATCCTTAAGTCATTAAGTTGTTTCATTCCTATTACCCATGGCAGTTATATTTATCTTAAAATGTTCCTTTTTAGAATATTACAAGATACAGCTCTCATTTATTGTCCTTGTTCTTACTTTAAAAATCTTATGCTGATTTTTTTCTAGCTTTAAAGCATCTTAGCACTTAGAAAGGTGAAAGAACAAATTGATTTAATGAAAGAAAACAACACTTTTCTTACTGAGTATGACTTCAGAATTCGAGTAGGAAAGCTGACATTGCTCAAAACGATTGTACTGTCATATGCAGTATTCTAGAGGGGAACAAAAAATCATGATCAAAAAATATACAAGGCAATACATTTCTTTCTGATATCCTGTACAACCTGTTACAGACCCTAACGGTGGCATGCAGTGTCTGGCCCATGATTGCTGACAGTGACACACCATGGTGTTCACCAGTGCCAGACCACATCAATTACATTAAAACAAATAAGGTAGTCCCAGATTAGCTGTTGTACAGCCACCATTCAACAATCAAATACTGTCATCTCATCTCCCCTTTCCACCTTAAATACACATGCTTTCTTCCTGAGCTTTCAGATTTTACTGATGTGGTTAAGAAGTAACTGAAGGAGATCAGGACATTAGATGACTTTTATCTAGCAAGCAATGCTTCCACTGGAACACAAAATGACATGGCACATTTGCTTCATTATTACCTAAAAGAACTCCTGCTGTGGAAAAATGAGAATGGAATGTGGGAGAGCACTTGTGACTAAAGAAACTTTTACCTATTGCTCCATTCCTGAGCCAATATTCATTGTGGTATACATGACAAATACTATCTCCACTTCAGGCTTCGAAAAGGCATCGCTTGCATAAATAGAAGTCACAGTACTCTAATGTTTCATACAGCATTAAGTTTTGTTCTACAAAACAGAAATAAAACATTTGCCATGCCACAAGATATTCAAAGAACCCAGTGCTGTATAATTTCAACAAGACATTTTGCAGTGGACCCATTACACAGCTAAAGATAGAAGAGACTATTACTGTTTCGTACAGTACTTTTATTTATTGTTCAAATCTAGTTTAACCACATAATATGAAGCATATACTGGACTTGCCAGTAACTTGTCTAAGGATGTAATACAGAAAAATCCAATACTTGTTAACACACAAAAAATAAACCCAGAAAGACATTTTTTAAGACATTTTTAATCCTTAAAGATACCTACTTTCTTTCTCGTACAGCAGTCTTCGGTAGACCTAGCAGAAATGATCACAGTAGTTGCCATGAAAATTTCCAGCAGAATAAGTAGAATCAAGTTGAAATTTATCTGTCAGTAAAATCCCAGACATAAATGAGTTACAACTTTAATATTAAAAATAAAGGAGGGGGCAGGGTCCAGCAGGATTCAGAAGGCTGTCTATTTTCTGTGACATTCAGACATATCTATTAATTAAGTATCTTGCTGTTTTCTTTGTTCTTGATGAATTTCTAGGACAACACTTATCTGTCTACATAATGCCCAGAATGCATATCCTAATAAATTAATGTTTATTTGAATATTCTGCCTGAAAATTTTATCACTGTCTTCCAGTAGAGCACTTAATGACAAGGGGGTGATTGCTGGGTACATTTGCATTTTGCAGGACCTTCCATGTGAAACCAGAACACTGCAGGAGATCATGGAATATCCACAGGAACAGAAAGAGGACAAACAAAAGCAAGCCTGAGTAGGCCAGGTGCTAAGGCAATCCACTGCACAAGGGAAAAAGGGTCACAGGCTCCTAACCCCTATGCTGCAATCCAAGTGGAGCAATACACTGTCTAATGCTGAATGATTGCACAATCCAACGAACTGGGCCAAGAATCCCAGGTCTGTGCTCTACCTAGTCTTAGTAGAACACTGATGAATACTCTTACTGGCATCATAACCCTTGCAGGTCTAACACTACAATATTGAAACAAGGATGCTGGTATTCTTCCTGACATCCTGCTCATCTTCAGGAGACAAGTAAGTGAATGCAATACCTAATATTTCTCTTTGGTTCCTTATTATCTCATCAAAAAGAGGTAGACACATGGGCTGAATCACTTTCTAGAGGCACACAAGTTAAGATGTGTGTCTTGTCTTCAAAACCACCATGTTTTTCCACTGGCAGCCCAAGAAAACATTTGGTGGTTAGGTCAGGCCGTTGGGCAAAGTACCAAAAGTTTAGGGAGAACTGGCTTCATCCAGAACCTGTGTAATTACAGCAAAACACTGTTCAATGACTTAGAACAGAATTAGATCATTCCTTCATGTCAGAACTGCTTTGTAGATGACTTGAATCTCAGTTTTTCTCTGGCATGTATCTTGTAGCACACATTTTTTGAAAAAGAACATAAGAGGCAGATTTGAGAGGCTTTTTGGGGCACCAAAAATCATCCTTCTCAGGAAATCATAACTAGAACTATGTGCCTTGCATTACACAACACAATGTACAGTTGTACTAGAGACATAAACAGCAATAAATATCGTAGGGGTAAGCTTCTAGGGAAAGTGCTAGCATGAAGAATAAAGACATTATTTGGCAAAAGGTGTCAAACATGTGGCCTGCAGAACAATTTAATCCACTGTGTAAATTCCTGTGATTTGGATGTGTTTTCACACATAGTGCTGGTACTGACATAGGCTGGCAAGGCCACGCTGTACAGTGCAGTGCCAAGTGGACATACAAGTTTGAGTCCAGCACTGTAACTACGTGGATTGACTAGCTCCTTTAGTGCTATGTATAGGAAGTAAATAACAGAAACTGGCAAAGTAACAGTAAATAAATTAGATTTTTTTAATTTAACTTTTTTTTAATTTAACCTTTATCTTTTATGTTTTTTCTGATACGACATGTCTAGAGTATCAGAAAGAGCATTCCACTCATAAAATTAATTCAATGCCTCTAGACAAAAATGAAATTATCTCCAGTTTTGGAGTTTAGGTGGTTTAGTTGTTCTGGTTTGTTTGTTTTGTCTACAACTACCACTGTACATAAAATCTACCACTGGATACAGAGAACCAAGTAAACTGCGTCCCTAATCCTCTTCCACGACTACGGAAAATGCAAGTGCAACTGCACCAGGTATTAAAAACATGGTTCCCTGAAACTGTATGAAAAGGTTGAATTAAATTTCAAATTTAAATCATCTAAAGTTCAATGTAGTTGCTTAAATATATACTTCTAACATGATTTAAGATATCCTACAGATGTTTGAAGACATCTGCACAGATCTGGCAAATAATGACAAGTGACCTAAAGGAGACTGAAGCCTTCTTGGACCAGTGGCTAGAGCAAGGCAGGACAAGTGAGCACATACCTAATGGAGACAAACGTTTATGGTTAGGTAACCAAATTAAGCACCCACACTTCAGTATCTGTGTGCACCCACATTGTCTACACTTCCACTACTGCCAGTGGAGACCTAGTCTACAAACAAAAGAGGGGAAACCACAAAAGCTACTGGATAAACCAGTTGCTGGAGGTGAGGTTCAATTATACCGGCTGCTAATGCCATTTGAAATACTCTAGCATATTGGACATGCCTGCATAAATGGGATGTACAACACAAGACTGATGGGACAATCCCACCTACCCAGACTAGAAGAAGAACTCAAGCAGAATATCTCACAGCATTTTTAAAATGAAAGATGTCTAGGTTCAGGCCACAGAATCCTGCCTTAGCCATCTATGCTGACGCAAACAAGACTGTACTGCAGAGCCCCAACAACTGTATCATCTCAACTACAATGGAGGTACAGACACTTAACTTGCCAGGGGACAATAAATGTATGTACTCAATTTGGAGTTAATTTGAATCCCGTTCAAGATCTGAACACTTTCAGTTGCAGTGGCCAGCATGCACAAGGTTCCACTCATTTTTGTCCATCAGGCTTATTGCCCTGAGAGCTGGGAAGTAACAGAATGGCAGCAGTGACAGTTTGTATCTGCCCATCCTATCCGTCCTGCACATCAATCGCATGCTAACTACAGAACTGCACCCTACTGGAATGGCGTCACAGAGTCACAGCCTAGGACATGGCTTGTATCTTGTATTCCATTTATCTATTTAAACTAATTTTGTAGAGTTATCCATCAAGATGAGTAACACTAATGAAGAATTACCCAGGTCATTTATAAGAGGGGTGGGGTGGGTGTTAAATGTGAATTGCCTTGATTGGATAAACTTAACCTTTTTATGAGTCTTACTACTCTTAAACTACAGGGAGTGATTTCACATCAGACCAAGTATTATTTTCTTGTGCAGTTTCCCATGGGGAGGGAAAATAAACACGACGATGAAAGAACATTTAGAGATGGTATCCTACATTTTCTTTGTACCACATGGGTAATGGAAAACAGCTGGCAGTGAACTGCCAAACAGTGAGACTGTCCCACTGAAACAGGATTCTTCAAAGAGGAGAGTCAGCACCATGAGTAACTCTTAACTCAGAAAGTTTCAAAAGGTCTTCAGAGCCAGCTTTGCATGGTTATCCTGACATAGCTTTGTTCAGTGATCAATGACATGGCATGGGCACGCAACAGGCAGTGAAAAGAATTAAAACCACAAAGCCAAAGATATCTTGTGTATGTTATTGCAGACAACTAACATTTGCCACAGAGAGAATTTGCCTTGTTATAAATTGTTTGTCACTTTTCCAGTCTAACATAATCTTTTTTCAAATGGTTTCATCTGCCTTGAAAATACCAAAGCTCTTAATATTTAAAAATAGAAAATGCAAATTCTTAAGCAATCTAAAAACTACTCACTTCAAAAGTATGCAGCTGAAGTTTAGCCCTTACACCCAGGGCCAGCTCAAAGCTTCTCAAAAGCATATGCAAAACTGATTTTATCACACTAGGACTCATAACAAAGAAACTGCTGTGGTGGCAAAATGCATCCCTTGGGCCCACCTTTCCTGAGCAGATATAGCCCTCCACTGTCCCAACAGCACTGAGATCCTGCCTACCAGGGGAAAGGAATGCAAAGGGTCTGGTAGTCTCCAGTCATACTTCTCTGCTGGTTTCTCCCAGAGTGCTTGGACTGGTTTCTAATATTTGAACTCTCTACCAAGAGAGGGAGGGAAAAGGGAAAAGGCAGTACCCCCATGTCTGTCTTGTATATGATTACTTTAGCTCCAACAGCCTAAGACACTTGAGGGGGCAAATGCATGAACTGCTACACTAGCAATAAGCTAGGAAAGGCTGTGCAAAGAACTGACCAGTGTAAACTGTCCTGAGATACACACAGAACGCAGGGGGCCATGACATTGTCCCATCAAACACAGGACAAAACTGCCCACGTGTAAAGCCAGTACTACTTGAATTCAAGTGATCTGACTGTCCAGAGTGCTAAATCTTCACAGCTCTGCTTGACTACAGCATTCCATCTCTCTGAAAATTAGGCTAGCTGCACAGATAGACGTGTGAAGCTAAACTTAGTTATCTAATTTAAAATGCAGGTTTGTAAGTATTGGCCTAATATACTGTGCTTCCTAAAGGAAAGTAAACACAGTTAATTTAAAAGTTCAGCTTCTGTGATGTTATTAAAATAGCACAATTAAAATAGTTTTCCTATGAGAAAAGTCTTTCATTACTAACACTAATTCAGATTTGCTATATTATTATAGGGAGCCATTATTACTGCTGAGCTCTTAGTTTCAACAACAGCTGATATGAAGGGAGAACTGAACAACAGCACATGAGAGTAGTCATTCACCTTTATATGAAATGTATGCCAGTGTATTGAGTACTGATCTTCTGTGATAGTCTTATTATGAATATTCATCCATAATAATGATAATATCTATCACTATGTTATTTATTCATACATGTAATATCGTTATGTAGTACAGAGGTCTCAGGACATTTTACCATAGCAAAAGAAAGAAAAGAAGTAACAAAACCACCCTATAGTTCTACTGTTCTGCTCAGACTACCAAAGCTTGTGACTCAAGTCCAGTTAACTCTTCCCAGCATGTGTGCTTCAAATGAAATAATAGCTGCATTCTCTTTGTTGATGATGTATAAGAAAAATGTTCATCAAAAGTTTCTTTCCTGGTGGCCTCACAAGCAAAACCATCAACTAAAGAAAATCCAGGAAAGGATTGTACTTAATCTGATTATTAAATGTCCTAGAAGCAGCACTGTTTGGACACATTCTCATTTCAGTACAATTCATCCCTAAAAGCTGGCTAATCTATAAATGAGCTACTAATTTATTTTCCATTTTCTCTTCTGACCCCACTCTTTCAAAAAAAACCCAAACAAACAAAAAACCACACCAAAACTTGCTATAGTCAACAGAAAAATAAAGTCAGTGGATAAAACTGATCACATTTGAAGATTTAATTCATGGGTTTGAACTTTGAATACAAGACAGGAAAGTTGTTTCCATATTTATCTCCTCTAAATTAGCTGCATCATGTGTCTTTTAGCCACGTAAGTTTTCATCTCTGATGTCAAGTTTCCAATCTTGCCTTACTCAGAAAAGTAAAGTTACTGCTAGATGAACTCTCCTGACAGACTAAAGCAGGAATATCAGGGTACTGACAACATGTAATATCCACCCACCTCCCCCCGCCTTTTCTTAACAAAGATCAATGTAGCACAATTAGGAATTGTTTCAGTAACTTACATTTATAGCTGATGGATTGAGGACAAGTTTGCATCCAAACCAAATTAAACATGTTGTTGTAACAGCAAATGTAGAGACAAACAAAATTTGAAAATTGGGTATCTGAAAAACAGGTTCAGAAATGAGTTTCTTTCTCATTTTAACCACCAGGGGCGAGTGGGGGGAGATAACTGATAGTAAAATATACTTACCACATTAATTTTATTCCTTGCTATAGCAAAGCTCACAACTGCTGAAGGAATACACTGGAAAAATGAAAAGAGAAGACTAGTGGGATATTCTGCAGAAAGGTTCTTACACATATTTCTATACATACTTTTATTTGGACTGAATTAATTTCTGAATTCACTTCACTTGGAAAAAGAGAAGATCGCAAACTCTGAGGAAAGCTTCACTCTTGTCTGAGCTCATTAATTACAACCGGTGGATTCCGTATTCGTTCATATCCCTCCACATCCCTCAGTTTTGACTAGCTACCAAGAACAATGCGATGAGTAAAATAAAGAAAGTCTTTCATGAGGCTCTTCATGCCTTTGTTAGTTTAAATTAACTCTAGAAGGCCTAGAGATCTGCGAGCAAAAGAAAAAATACCGCTACTCCCAAACTGGGCCTCCAGATTTTTTTAAACACACACAGTCATAGTTGTGTAAGCTAAAATTTGGCCAGTCTCAACACAGTTCTGAAGAACTTTGTAAAAACTGATCTATTGAGTGAAATTACACTTTCAGAATTGTGCCTGGGATCTCCACTATGTTCACTAGGAACTGTGTGTCTACACTTAAGGACAGAGCTTAAGGGCATTAAGTGCTTAAGGGCATCAGTGCTTAAGGGCACCAGAATTTAAGGGCATTAGTGTTCAGATGTGTGTAAAGATTTCTGTAAAGACATTTGTAAAGAAATGCAGCATTTGTTACATAATTCATTATTTAACATGAAACATAATATTTTTAGTTGAATATATTTTCATTTTGCTTATTAGAATTGTTGTAACTTTAAGCATTTGTGTAAGATAGAGTTGGACCTGTAATGGTACCATATCTATTGTGGTGGGCAATAGCTAAGGAGTAGAGAAATTGCTTGTAAAACTTTTCACTTATGCATGGTTTTTCCATTTAGCTCTGCCCTTAAGTTTAGAAACACAGTTCCTAGTGAACATAGTGGAGATCCCAGGCACAATTCTTAAGAGTGTAATTTGACTCAATAGATCAATTTTTACAAAGTCCTTCAGAACTGTGTTGAGACTGGCCAACAATGGAACCACTATAACTTGATTAATATCAACATTTAAAATTCTTGGCAACACTTCCCTAACTCCTAAATGACCTGTACTTAACATAATTAAAACATCTTTTAATGTCCTGGATACCCTAGGGTCTCAGGAACACTATGTGACTATGTTTATGCAACCAAATCTTACTACTAACCAAGACGTTTGAACAAGTCTGGAGAGCAATTCAGCTCATGCTGAACTAGATACTTAGTGGCCAGCTGGCTATACAGCTGTCTAGGCTCTTACAACTATACTGACTGAAAATCCAACTCCAGTATCTGGAGTAGGAGCTGTAACATCTTGCTCGCATACAGACATCCAAATGTGCACATCTTCATTCACAGCAAGGCATTCAAACCCAATCTGATAACCTTCTGCATCTGCCAGATCTTTGGAAATTCTCAATAAATACAAAGAGATAAGATTTGGGGCAGAAAAAAAGACATCTCGGTAACTAACGTTGCAGAGAATAACACATCAGTGAAGATACTAACATCAAAAATTACTTCAATTTTATTCTAACATCTCTAGCAGAAACATAAGCAGCAACTCACGCACAGAGTAACTGCTGGGACTTGTTTAAGTAAAGCACTAGTCTTGCACCTAACTTCAAACAAATCTGCAAATCAAGTTGTGAAAATAACAATGACAGAACAGAATCCTGCCATGAACAAAGTATGTACATCAGACTCATCTGACGTACACAGATCTGTAGATAAAGCATATATATGTATAGCAAGAAAAAAAATGAGCCCCTAAAAATATAGTAAAAAATACTGGACTTTGGAAAATGTCAGACATTTTTAAAGCATATTTTACTAATAAAATAATAATATTCAAGAGAACTTTAGTCTGCTTCAGTACTTGGACATTACAGCAAAAAAACCTGAAAAAGTAATACTTAAAAAAACAATCTGAAATACATTCTGATAGCAGATAGCCAGGAAATTCCCCAGAGACATAACAATGCAAAAATTTGTAAAACTTTCTTAGAATCAGGCACAGAAAAACCGTTCATGCAGTTAACTACCGCATGCCAATAGTGAGCTGGTTAACAAAAATGGGAGCAAAAACCAGTTGTCTTTATGACAACTTTTATTCCTTTAACCATGAGATGAAAACTCATTTAATGAATAGAATTAAATCTTCCATGAGGTTAGTAGTAAAAAGACAGAATAAAAGACAATAAACCCACAAAAATTATTTACTATTGATTTTGCTGACAAATGGCCACAGCAAATAATTAAGAATGCTTACTGAACCTGCTGCACAACGTAAGTAATCCATTTCAGAGGGAAAAAGATTTCCTAGATATAGTGAAAATCCAGAAGTGATAAGGAGGCAAGTCTGCAAAGTAACAAATAAGATAAATCAATATAAATAAAATATTTTTTAAAAAAATTGGTCAGATAGAAATCAGTAATTCCTTTCATATTAAGCTACTGATGAACATTAAATAACGCAGTCTTTGTGTCAATAATTTTGAAGGAAAATATCAAAACATGCTGAGTTCTGGATATGACATTTTGCTGGTTACCAGGACTTAATACTGAACAATATAATCATGTCTGAATCAAACACTGTGCCCTGATTTGGCATATACCTAATAAAAGGCTCAAAAGGTAATTACAGTGTTCAGGGGTAAAAATGTTTCAGAAACCTCAGCTAAACCTCTACTTTGCATTCTCTGCCTGGTTCCACCAACATTCATTAAGCATATGGGCAGCTGGGCAGTTATCAACTAGAACACAGTAACAAAAATAGTATTAGGATACATTAATGAAGATTTTTCCATCTACATGCCTGCCTTTCCCCAAGCTCTCTTCCTGCTTTGCTCCAGTTGCATACCATGTTCCAACTCCTGTTCCCTTGCTAACTCTGTTTATTTCCTAACTATCAGAGTTACAATCTCAACAATAATGATCAGTGTATTCCACTAATATTTTTCTTTTTGGGTGTCATTTCTAAGTAGGCATTTCTTTGAAGTGGCTAGGGAAGATAAGAGACAGAATGGCTCTTTTATTTAGGTGTTTTTTCATGTTACAAAATTATGGTGGGTCTTTAAAAAGTCATTATCAGAAAAATACAGAAAATAAGGACAGTGTATGTGTGCGTATAAGCACACACACAGGGAATTCTGGCAGACTGGAAGAACAGTACTTATAGAACACAACTTGAAATTGTGCTTGAAGCACAGTGAATTGTTCCAGCACAAGAACAACCCATACTAGCAGCCACGTTGATGTTTGAAACTGTTCCCTGAAGTAGAGAGTTCTGTTCACTATGACTTCTGTTGCTCAGCATACAGACTTTCTGGACACTGTCTTTCAGAAGAGCTGAGGGAGATTAACTACTTGGGAGAAAAATTAAATTGGAATGGATTGGACTAGTTTATTAATAATATTGTATTTTCATTTATCCATAAAATTCATGTTTCTTGATAATATGACTTCAGCATAATATGACTTTCAGCAAATTATCATTAAACATCAGTGTCCCCAATCTTTCACAACAACTCAGTAAAAAGGAGAAAGCTAATTACAATCAGTTTTCCTCTTTGACAATTGAGAAAATTTAAAGCGAAGAAAGCAACTCTTCTTTTGCTCTTTTTTTAATGTAACTACATCTGAAAGGAAATCCAAGTTTTGCAGATTGACAGAAAGGAAAAATGTTCAGCTGAGTCCATGAAAATAAGGCAATTCTTTTATTCACTGTGGAAAAACAAGTAATTACTGTATTAACAGTGAAATATTTCAGCTCTTAATAAAAATTGCTCTTGAAAACACATGAGCTGACACAAAAAGAAAAGATCAAATTCTAATTACTATAATGAAGTTTAATTAACTTGGCTCAGAACATGAAGAAGCACATGATGTACAGGCAAGTCCTACGATTCTAGCAGTGACCCAAATCACATCATCGTGACATTCATGTAAGAAACACAAGTATATACCTCACTACATGAACATTCTACCAAATAACTACACTACTATGGAACCCTGAAAGATTAATGTGGCAGATAAGTACCATTAATGCCATATTAATTTAATGACAATACTATCATGGCAAGTAAAGTACTTGTAACAGTTAAAAATATGTTAAAAGAACGCATATGATCAGGATACTTTACATCCTTTACCAACAGGCACTGCTTATGTATACAGATGGGTTGATATTTACCACTACCACACTTATTCTCTGTTCATGTTATATGATTAATGTAAAAATAAAAGTCAGCCTTCATATAGCATCTTTGATTAGTGCAATTATCTGAAGAATACCATTCATCAATTAAGCGTTACATTCTAAATTTGCTAAATATGTTCCTTTCTGTACAAACATTTATATTCAATGCTACCAGTGATGGAATTTTGAGTCCCCAGACAACATGGAACAGAACAGATTACTGAGCACTAAGACCTCACCCACATTCTTAAATTTTGTATCATTTAAAGTACTTACTCCCATCAGCAAAGAAAAGATCCATGTCTTGTAACTAAAGCACGGATGCAGCCTTTTTGATAGCTGGAGGTCACTGGATTTGATATCTGGTATATAATTTCCATTCTCTTGTTTTCCCCGCTCCAAAGTTGGCATCCTGTCATAGCTAAATTCTTCTCTGTAACCTTCTTCCCTGGTCATAACACTTCACAGAGGCAGTTAAATAATAATAATGGAAATGCAAATGATGAAGAAAGGCCAAAAATACAATTCACAGAGTCAGATCAGTGCTCAACTTGGGGTTGTTTACTTAAAATAAAATAAATAAAAGCAATATTTAGTAACAAGCTGTAGTTACATTTCCAAATATGTAACCATGCTAACAACTTACTTGCATACTATAAATAATTACATCCTGTAGCCACGGTTCATAACAATGCAGCATAAATACCAACAAAATGAATGCTTATGTATCTGTGATAGCACAATAGACTTTTATTTCAACATCTAAGAACCATTTTGGAGGTGCTTAGTTTAAGAGTAACTCTATAACCAAAGATTTTTTATCTTCTTTTTTCTTAAAACAAAACAAAACCGAACTCCACAAACAACTCTAGGACAGAAAGTAAAGTTAACCATGATTAGATATTAACTTCCATTTTACTTTAACACTTCTTATCAGGTATATAAAATGTCAGACTTCACTGTGAATCCGACAAACTCATATACTTACAGTAACTTAGCTACAGCAAACTGTTTCTAATTTACCCAGTAAAACCATTTCTCTTGTTCACTTAGCCCTTTTTTGTTCATCTCACTCTTGCCAATCTGTTCAAATACCTTGAGGAGTATCTTATCTTAGAATTAAGTTACTGCAGATTTTTCAACAGTCAAAAACCTTCATGCTTACCTTCAACTGAAAAGTTAACTGTCAGTTTAGAACAGTCCTGTGAACACAGCTGCCTGTACACTTTGTGATATTCTCACCGTTCAGTGAGTCATGCCGTCTTTGAAAAGTTCTCCCTTACACTTTGGCTTTCAACAACATCTATTCAGATACGGAACAAAAGCACAGCAAGAACTTCAGTTAAGCCAGGGAACAGGAAAATGCCTCCTGAATTTTAATTAACAGAACACACTAGAAAATGACGGTACTACATTCTCATAGGGCTGCTTCCAAATCAGACCAACAAATTAAAAAAGTTTCAAGTCTCATTTTTATTTGAGCACTACCCCTTACTTGGCATCTTTAGCAAAAACCTCCCTCACATTGTACCACTTTTAGTAATTCTACCAGCCCGTGATAACAATATTTAACAATCAGTTCTTGTTTCAAGAGAGCAAATGCTACTTACAATGCAGTTTTCCCCTAGAATACACTGCAGATAAAAATTCAAGTATTCAAGTATCCCAACAAGTTGGAAGGTTAGACAGTTGAGTTAGAAATCTATCAAGAATATTATCTTCACTGTAGAACTCTATCTTCTTCAACTAACACTAGTTTTCTAGAGTGTCCAGATAAACCCTGCATGCTCCAATTGTGCTGACATTCATACTTACAGAACACCACGATGACTAAACAATGTATTTTAGCTCTAGCTGGCAGCAGTGACATGCAATGGCCAGTGCACGTTGGATCCAGTCCTGCTGCTTATTAGGCAAGGGGGGGGGGGGGGGGGGGAAGAAAAGAATGCTTTTATCTTGAAGATGTTGGCACCTTGACAGCTGCAGCAATGACAGGGTCTTTTGTCCAAACTTTAAACACTCTTGTAACCAAGACACAATTAAATCTTCAGTACTCTGAAGGGCATCACCTTTAAAGTATGCTAGAGAAACTTCAGAACAGCACAACTTCTCAGTTTGTACGGGCTGCAGATTTTGCTCTTCTTGTCATGTCAGCCAATACTGAAAGAATATTAAAATGTTACAATTGTTTTAATAGACTGAAATATGGAAATCAAAGACAGCACCAGACACAGCTGCAAACTGCCTTAGGAAAGGGGGCAAAAAGACTGTAGTCAAGCAAATAAGTAATTAAGCCTTCTGTTCCTCTGTTTTCAATGAATGCTAGGTACTGGTTTGCTCTAACATAAACTACCACAGATATAAAACAGGATCATATTTTATCCCTTTCGACCAATTTAGGGGTATCAGCTTTTTCTTTTTTTTTTTTTTTGTTTTTTTTTTTTTTACACAAAATTGGTGAGCTATTCAGGTATTTAATTGATCTGATCTCTTTGAACAAAAAAGAATTTATAAAGTCCTGTGCCACTGAAGGAACAGGGCTCAAAACCTAGAACTTTTTGTTCACAATTCCAAGTGTTTCAGCCAGTACTGTATCTGAAAGGCTCCTCTCGCAAGCATGGCACTGCAGCGCTTCCTCTGGTTATGGTGAAATTTCTTCTGCTCCCTTCACTGTGCAGTTCTCAGTATTTGCCATTTTCCTTTTTGCACAGAGCTTCATCACACAACTGCTGTACCCTCTGCATTCTGCATCAGTGTCAACAAAACCCACTTAAACTTCAGTTTCTACTCTAAAAATCTTCTGGGCCTCTTATTTTCAGTTCTCTTCGTTTCATGTTCTTGATTGCACAAAAAGTCTTGGGTCATTTTTGTGTATACACAAGCACAGGGCAAGATTGGGTAGCCAAAGCACAAGTCACAGGCCAAGATCTTCTAATGGTAGGTAAGGTACAAAGGTACTGTACAAAGAAATTCCGTCTAATTTTAAAAGTGCATAGGAAACCTACACAAACACTGCAGGAAAAAGAACAATGCTGACAAATATTACAGGCTTCTGAAAAGGATTCACAAATTATGAGTTTCTATTGTAAGTTACGCCAAAAGATATCACAGGATGAAAATCAAATCAAATCATGAGAGGCTATGAAGAACTACTTACTTCCACCACTGAAATGACCACTGAACAAGGTCAGACTGCCTGAAGCAGCCATAGTAGATAATAGGTGTCCTGGATTCAGCAGTAGCAGTCATTTTTTCTCCTTCTTACCTGGTGCAGTGCTGTGGTTTTGGCTTTCGGCCTGGGAACAGCACTGATAACACCAATGTCTTTAGTTACTGCTCAAATGTTTAGTCTGACCAAGGACTTTCTGATTCTCATGCTCTGCCAGGGAGGAGGGGAAGCCGGGAGGAAGCAGAGACAGGACACCTGACCCAAACTAGCCAAAGAGGTATTCCATACCACAGCACGTCATGCCCAGGAGGTAAACTGAGAGTTACCCAGAAGGGCGAGTTCACTGCTGGGGTGGGGCGAGGTATCGGTTGGCGGGCGGTGAGCAGTTGTATTCTCTTCCCTTGTTATTTCCCTTAACATTATTATTATTGGTGGCAGCAGTAGTGGTTTGTGTTATACCTTAGTTACTGAACTGCTCTTATCTCAACCCGTGAGAGTTACATTCTTTCGATTCTCCTCCCCATCCCTCCAGGAGCAGGAAGAGGAAGAAGCTGGGGGGAGTGAGCAAGCAAGACTGCATGGCTGACTGAGTTTAAACCATGACAATAGTCATTTGCCAGAGCTGTGCCATGTGAGCATCCCCACAGTAACCAAAAAGATAAAACACAGATTTACAATTATAATTTCAAGGGACAATGGGATAATAAAGTACATAAACTTGACATAGTCCTGCTTTTGTATCAGTAATTAATAAAAAACGATACTGTCCTGGACCAGTTTCCCTAGCACTGAACCCAGGCTCATGCCCATGTTCCCAAACCTAAATGCAAAAACATAGAGCACTGAATCTCAGAGAATCCAGCAGTTAAAATACTTTAAATGAATATATCTAGAAGTGGAGGGTGGGGCTCTCTCAGCACTTTTCTAAAACGCTAACTGACTACAGACATTCATATACATTTCCCCTCCCATCAGCTTCATCTCAGTTACTCCAGAGCAAGACACTGGAACCTGCGTGTAATTACTGGCAATCAGAATTTCTTCCAGTCTAGCAACTGTACAGAACTCTATAAAAGTGTTAACAATCTGTAATGCACTCCTAGCCCTTCTTTACCTAAATAATGCTGAGCTAACCATACAAGTAGAAAATAAAAAGTTGCCAAAGACTACTGCTACTCTAGTCTTAGATTCTAACCACAGACTATGTTGCCTTTCTACAACAGCCATGAAGCAGTTCCCTATAAAAGTATACTCTGCTCTGCTCAACTTCCTAAAGCACCTCCTGTAACAGTCTTATGAGGCACTTTCCACTTACATTACTGGGATGTTAAGCTCATCAACTCAAGAACTATGTTTTGTGAAACACTTCTTGTTCAACAGAATTTAAAGAGGGCTTACAGAAGATACTTAAAGTGTGTGAAGAGAACTAGTAAAAATATCAACTATGGAAACAGTAAGCAACTGTCAATGAAATTTGATTTCCTCTACAGCCACAGCACCTCCTACATTAATGATATAAAGACAAAAACACTTTTTTTCTTTTAACCGAGTCTATAATAATCTACAACTTCTTCTATCATTTTGAAACTGGCTGCTACTGAGATTAGAGACCAGTGGAGACTACTGATGACTGGTGTTCCTCAGGGACTGGTATTGGGACCAACGTTGTTCAACATCTTTGTCAGTGACATGGCCAGTGGGATTGAGTGTGCCCTTAGCAAGCTTGCTGACAACACCAAGCTGTGTGGCTCAGTTGATACACTGGAGGGAAGGAATGCCATCCAGAGGGATCTTGACACGCTTGTGAGGTGGCCAATGCCAACCTCATGAAGTTCAACAATGTGAAGGGCAAGGTCCTGAACCTGGGTCAGGGCAATCCCAAGCACAGCTATAGAGAACGGACTGAGTGCAGCCCCAAGGAGAAGGACTTGGGGGTGTTGGTTGACAAGAAGCTCAACACGAGGCGACAGTGTGCACTCGCAGCCCAGAAAGCCAACCATATCCTGGGCTGCATCCGAAAGGGCATGACCAGCAGGTCAAGGGAGGTGATCCTGCCCCTCTACTCTGCTGTGATGCAACCCCACCTGCAGTACTGCGTTCAGCTCTGGGGCCCCCAGCGTAAGAGGGACGTGGAGCTATTGGAGTAGGCCCAGAGGAAGCCCACAAAGGCTGGAGCACCTCTCCTGTGAAGACAGGCTGAGAGCCGGTGTTGCTCAGCCTCGGGGAAAACCTTTAACACCATGTTCCAGTATTTAAAAAGAGGATACAAAGAAGATGGAGACTCCCTTTTCACAAGGACTAAAATGGAAAAGACAACAGGCAATGGGCACAAGTTACCTCTGGTGGCATTTCAGCTGGACACAGGAAGAAAACTTTTCATTATGAGAACAATCGGCCATTGGAATAATGGCTGATTATTATAACCTTCTCCCCAGGGAAGAGGTGAATTGCCCAGCACTGGACACCTTTAAGATCCCACTGGGCAAAGTACTGGGCCATCTTGTCTAGGTCATGAATGCCAAGAAAAGTTGGGCTGCATGATCCCTGAGGTCCCTTCCAACCTGATATTCCACAATCCTATGAAGCAGTCCTCCCAGCACCCGTTCTGTCAGCAACTCTACCTCTCGGCCCTACCTGGCACGGGCACTGTGCTGCCTGCCGCCTGCCGCCTGCCGCAAGGCGCCGGCACCGCCCCACGCGACGGGGCACCCCCGCCCGGCGTCACATGACCCAAGCGCAAGGCCGGGAGAAACCCCTCCTCCGCCAGCCCGCTGCGGCATGCAGCGCGTCACGGCACGCGGCTCTTTCACGTGACCAGGAGCGAGCAGCGCGATTGGCCTGCGCCGCCGTGGGGACTCGAGGCGCAGCTGCAGTGAGGGTGCTGGGGGAGCTTGGGGGTGTTTTCGCTGTGCGGTTGGCGATGCTCAGCCTCCTCGGCAAGGCGCTGACCTACCTCTGGAGGCGCGCAGATGACAAGGAAGAAGGAGAGGAGGGATGTGTGGCGTCAGGTAGGAGTTCCTGGGCCCCTCGTGGGTTTGCGGTGGCACATCCGGGCCATGTGTGTAGGCTCAGGTCTTTGAGGGTGCTGGTGGTCTCGCCTCTCACACGAGTGGGGCTGAGTGAAGACCTGCTTACTTAAGGAAGGGATTCAAGAAAAGAAGGCAGCCATTTGACTGCAGAGCATGCAGGAGTGCTCCTAGCAGCACTTTTTGCTTTTTCAGCATAGGAGTTTTAAATGTGTTGGGTTCCCCATGCGAGCGATGCTGAGAACTTTCTGTCTGAGGTTCATCGGGGCTTAAGCCACAATACTTTCTCTTGTTACGGAAAGTCTTGAAAATAGTTGTTGACCCAGAGCTTTTGGGAGAAGCTGTTTAGCTTGTGTGTATTATTTTATCTTGGGTTTTTCAATGTGTTTAAATATATATTTAAGTGCTGGATTCTACACCTGAAATGGGTCAGTCCTGGCTTTGGCTGGAACTGGGAGGGAGGGAAGTTTGTGACCTTTGGAAGAAGGGTCAGGCAACTGAGGAGGACTATAAGGATGTTGTGAGGCTATGCAGGAAGAAAATTAGAAGGGCCAGAGCCCTGCTGGACCTTAATCTGGCTACTGCTGTAAAAGACAACAAGCAGTGTTTTCTGTAAATATGTTAACAACAAAAGGAGGGCTAAGGAAAATCTCCATCCTTTATTCGAGGCCAGCAGGATTAGGGAAGTAATTGCCCCCCTGCACTCAGCACTTGTGAGGCTGCATCTCACATCCTTTGTTCACTTTTGGGCCCCTCACTACAACAGAGACATTGAGGTGCTGGAGCAATTCCAGAGCAGAACAACAAACCTGGTGAAGGGTCTGGAGCACAAGTCTTATGAGGAGCAGCTGAGGCTTCAAGGAGGGTGGTGGCAGAGGGGGAGGTGCTGATCTCTCCAGGGACCAGTGATAGGACACAAGGTGAAGCTGCATCAGGGAAGTTCAGATTGGAGATGAGGAGAAGGGGCTTTACTGGGAGGGTGGTCAGTCACTGGAACAGGCTCCCCAGGGAAGCGGTCACAGCACCAAGCCTGTCAGAGTTCAGGAAGCATCTGGATGATGCTCTTAGTCATATAGTTCAGTTCTGGGTAGTCCTGCAAGGAGTAGGGAGTTGGACTTGATCCTTGTAGGTCTCTTCCAACTTGAGATATTTTATGATTTTTTTTTTTTTCATGTGGCTTGAAGAATGTTGTTTTTACAATGTAGTTTGTATTTAACTAGCTTTCTTAATTGTTTGAAACCATAAGTTGCCATGAGACTTCAAGACTTAAATGTGAAACTAATTAGTTGGCAACTGTTGGTATTTTCAGTTGGAAAGAGAATGACCTTTTTATAGGAAGGGTAGGACTTTCAGTAGCATTCATTACTTGTTGCATAATTCTGTAAACTGAAGCAATTTGGGTTTATGTCAGCACTTTTCCTTTGGCTGCAGGTGGTAAAGAATTAAAAACTGTCCGAGGAGTAGTGACAAGATTTTGCTATGATTATGGGATGATAGATGACATGATAATATTCACAAAGGATGCTGTTAAAACAGTTGTGCCGCTGACCGTTGGACAGGAAGTTACTGCTGCTGTTGAAGAGGATAAAACATCGGGTGGCTTGAAGGCTATCAGGGTAAGAGGTGAAGATAAATTGTAGTCTCACTTGCTCTGTAAATCCCTTGAGACTTTTCTTTGGAAGTTAATTAGCCTCATGAATTCTGCAAAATAGGAGACATTGCCAGCTCTTCATCTAATGGTGATAAATTGGTTTGATATTTTATTATTATTTTATTCCATCTCCTTTAAAACGTGCCTTTAATATTTGTTCTCTGAATATAGGTCTAGATTGGTTGAGCATCTAGACCTATATGCTCAACCAATATGCAACTATTAGTTGAGGTAATTGCATCAGAATTTGCTTAATCAAATGTAGTTCAAACCTCTGTGTATTAACATTTTTTGAGTTTAAAACTCAATTTTATTGTTACATGAATGTATAAAAAAATAAAAACAGGCTGCAAGTTTACTCTTTTTGCATAGAATTGAATAAAAACATAAATTTCAAAACTTCTGTTGTAAAAAATCAGCAATTTACTGTCATGTAGAGTTATAAAAATTGAGATTTTGATACCTTTTTTGCTTGCTATTTCATTTGTAAACCTACTTCAAGCTTGATTATACATTGTCACATCTTTAAGCTACCATGATTTTTTTAATCATATAGGCTCAGCTCTGAGGTGCCTGTGATAATCCAGCTGAGGAGCTGAGTCAGGTGACCCTTCTACATTTAGATACTACATAAATACAACTGGTGCTTGGAGGACTGACAGCAGTGCAGAAGCAGTTAATAACTGGGTGGTACAGAACCCATCTTCCTGGCATGTATCTGCTTGGCTTAGCTGCAGTTTACTGCAGTACAGCACTGGATTAGTGTACTTCATCTCATAAATGCACCCTGACCAAAGTCTGGGCCAAAGCTTAAGCTGCTTTTATACAGCAAATCAGAGTGTAACTAGTTTAAAAGTTAACTTGAGTTTTCTAGTAAATGAATATTGGGTAATGAAGCATCTTGCCAGCTCATACCATCTATAAATAATGTAATCAGCAAACATATTTGTGACATCTGTAGACTACTTGAGGAAATGGATTACAGTTACTTGCACGGACTTTTTTCAAGATCTGTTGCTGGTTTGGTAATAACTAATCTCATGAAAACTATTTCTGAGATGCTGGCAGTTAATTATCAACTGGGAGGTTGTTGTTCATAGGTTTTTTTATTCTGGATTTGTTTGGCATCTGTTTTTTAATAATTTATTTCAGGAAGATTTTAGATGTTGCCTGCTTCTATTTTTTTTCTGTTCTGTGCTTCCTTTAACTCAAAACAGCAACAAGAATAAGTCCTGAAGCAAATAAGATGTTTCATACTAAGCAATATTAAGGTGCAAAATGAACTACAGTTACATACAAAATTGAAGGGATTTTTTTCTTTTCAAAATTAGACCTATTTTGCCACCAGTGCAGTCTCATTGATTAAATAAAGCTGAGGAAAGAATGTTAGTGGGAAGAAAGTTTTGTTGTATGGTCTAAAATGAAACATAAAAGGAAAGTGGAAGAGAAGGCTCATTTCAGCAGCTCTAGTGCTATGAAAGCCCTAGTGTCTTTTAAGATAACTTTTGTGTATGTCTGTTTGCTTTTTGGTTTGGTTTTTGGTTTGGTTTTTAAGTGTAAGAATGACTTTCTTACATGAAACTAAATACAGGAAGTCCAGCAAGCAAATTCAGTGCTGGTTGGTAAAATACTACTCTTGCACACAGTCAAAAAATATGTTCATTTAAATCTTTCTCCTTCCTTGTTTTCCATCTGACTGGCATATTTTCATAATACTGTTGAAATATTGTCATCATTCCAAAATACATAAACCTGGTTGCTGAGAAACTGCATAAGTTGCTCCACACCAACTAGGATATTTTAGCAGTTGTGGGATGCTTTGGTGTATGTGCTAGATAATGGCCTTTTCAAAATACTGTGGATAAACGTAATGATTTATCTTGTTCCTGTTTGTGATGAGTCATTGTCATGCTTTAAACCCAGCCAGCAGGTGCTTTATCAACATTGGATAAAGCCAAAACACGGCACTGTTAGCTACTAGGAAGAAAGTTAACTTCATCCCAGCCAAAACCAGGACAGTCGTAAGTCCTGTGGGCATCTCAGATCTTTCTGGCAATGTAGTTTTTGACTGAATGAGTAGCTTAAAGCCAAGCTTGTGCCTAAAGTTGACTGGACTCCATAGAAAGTCAGCATCCAAAGACATTCTTGATTTAATAAGCTGGGAGACAAAGATTTCTTCAAAGTACACAGTAATATGTGAGGTTCTGCAAATGAAAAGGGAAAATGGTATAAGTGCTCTTTTCAAGAATGTGAGAGGGAGGGGAAGGCGGGAAAAAGGCATCAAAGTATACTGCTGGGCAAGAGCAACCATGACTGTAATGGACTTCCTGCATAAGGAGTCTAGGGTTGCCACTTTTGGTCCCAAGATTTTGTCTGTGTTGCTGTAAAATACTTAATTACAGAAGAAGAGCACTAGCCTCCCTTCTCTGAAGGGTCTGTTCTAGGTACTTGGTTAAAAAATTAACTAACTCTGTACTCTGATAAATCCTGAATTACTTTCCATGTAGTAGCACAAACTTGAGATGCCCTTGAGAGTTCACTCAAAACAGCAAACAGCATTCCAGTCATAGTCTTTTTTTGGGCAGAGGGAAGGCTCTCTTTAATCCGTTAGATAGAAGAAAATAAAACAGCTTCCTGATGAGCATAATCATTAAATAATATACAGAGTTGTGCTTGGACACCAATTCTATCTCCTTCCAAGAAAACTGAATATTGCCTCTTAACATTTGGTGTTGGAAGTAACCTTAAAAATATAGCTCTGATTTCAAAAATGTCTGAAATAGTGACGCTCTGGTTCCACTCGTGTACAGTCAGATTGCTGGGAGGGCAGTGGTCCTCTTTGAAATATGAAGAAAGTTCTTAAGTAGAACTAAAGCAAGAGAAGCATCAGAGATTTGACAATCAATAAGAAATTGTAGTAGTTGTCAGTGTTGCAGTATCCAGCAGACCTCTTAAAAAAGAGGCTACTGGCTACTATTAATGATTTTTGTGTACAAAAATGAACAGCTACAGTGAGCGTAGAATCATCTGATGAGGAGCTTGACTTCCATAAGCAGTTTAAATTGTGATATTTATTGTACTAATATGTGTTTAACATATAAGCCTAAGTATCAGCTGTTTGAATGTTGGGATTTTTCATATTAATAGGTAGATGCTGCCCAAAATACCTGGGGAGACTCCAGTGATGATGCTTCTGAACGAAATATGAAAACATTAATTGGAAATATTACCTCTGTCTCTAAAAATGGTGGCTATATTAATTGCAATACATTTTTTGCAATGGAAGATGTCTGTGAAGGTGTGTAGGGGATTTCTTTTTCTTATTTGCTCTTCCTGAATTTCTTATATGTACAAGAGAAGTATCTTCTGAAAAACTTGCATTCAACATCCCAAACAAGTTCTAATAGCATGTATGTAGTGAAACAAACATGGGGTTTGAGTGAAGAAAGCTGCCTCTTCATAACTGGCATGCAGTCATATAAGCATAAGTTATATGTATGCAAGTGTATTTTTCCACTAGCATCTCTTGCATAGTTTATCATAACCTGTTGGGGAAAGAAATGCTAAGAGAAGTTTGAACTTGCTGGATCTGAATGATGTGTTGTTCTGGCTGGTTATTTTATTTAACTTAAATTAGTTCTGCATGACAGTAATGCAGAAGACATCAGTTGCAATTAAACTTGAGAAATGTTCTGTCTTACATAGGCTTCCAACCTTATGAAGGTGACTGTGTGCAAGCAAAATTTTTTATTAACCCAACAACATGGAACAGTGAAGCAGTTGCTGTAAAGCCTTTGAGATATAAGCAAGTAAACAAGGTAAATGTTCTGTATCTTATTTTTGGCAAGAGGAATCTTGTGTGAAGTGGGGTTTTGAAAGTGGTTTTAAGTTGCTAATCTGGGTAGATCTTCTGTAACACATTTTTAATTAAAAGATAAAGCTTATCACCTCATCTGTTTGTAGGATTATTTCTAAAATAACAAAGCCTTTTGAAAAAGCGCACACTCTTTGTTAGAACAGGAAGAGTTACTTATTTACTGGCTATCAATTGTTGATTTGGATGCTTACTGTTTTAGTTACACAGATCCTCATTACAACCAATGTATTTTTCAAACTTTGAGAAGTAATGACTTTGAAATTTATGTTGTTTAACAAGTGTTTTGGCTTGAAAATAACTGTTGTCCTCTTTTTCATTTTAATGAGTATACTTGTTACCTCTGGTAATACATGTACTAGGTTTATGGTTTATTGTATTTGCCTTATCTGTAGATAATGAATAATATTTGCATGTCAAGCATAGGAAAAAATTTCTTTTATGACTGGTAATGTTCAAGTATAAATTAGGTGGGTTGGTAAGTCACAAGATGGGTATCATGATTAAGTCAAATATGCATATTGTAGTATCATTTCAGTGAAAACCTTATGTTTATCTGAAGTAGCTGTGTTTCTTTACATTTCTAAATCTAAAGATGAGCACAGGTTAGATCTGTATGTTTACCTTCCACGAGCAACTGAAACTTCAGAATGCAGCTCTGTTAATGCTGGAATGATTGTTGCAGGAAAAAACCATGCGATGGTTTGTAATGTTAGCTAGCTTAAGCAGATGCCATCAAGTAACAGTGAATAACAAACTGTTTCAGGCTCGCATTTCCAGCTTCTGTGGAAGAAGTGGTGCATTAAGTGAAAGTATATTTTTTACTTTGGATTCATTGAGACTTCCTGATGGCTATTCACCGTGTAAACATGATCTAGTGAATGCAGTTGTGGTGGAGAGTAATCAGTCGTGTTACATTTGGAGAGCTCTATGCTTGGTGCCGGTCAGCCAGGATGGGTAATGTTCATTCTTTTATTCTCTTTCCACTTAATAACAACTACAGATTAATTGCAGTTATGCAGCTTAAATTCTTCTGCGTCTGTAAATCAAGAAATATTGTGAGTTTTCACTAGTTGACTAGAAGGCTAGTTGACTAGTTGATGGGAAGATCAGAGTGTGATACGATTTAACCTTTGATTTTTCTTCCTTTCCAGAAGGTGAAGATGCCTGTACTTAACTAGAGAAGCAAAACTCATAGCAGCTCATGCATAATGCTAGGCAAGAATGGAATTTTGCATGGTTTTGTTAGAAAAATGCCATGCTCATGCTCTTACCTTGTGTTTCCTCTGTGTTCTTCTAGTGAGGATTTTGCTTCTTGAAAACCATTCTCAGCAAAACTGATGTAAAATGGTTGTATCTTTAATCCATTTTGCTTAAGTTGTAGTATTCTTCAAGGATCTGGCCTAAACAGAGTAGTTCAATGATCTGAGGAGTAGAGATTCTTGGGCTTGCACATACCAAACTGAGGGGTTGTGCAGGCACTATAGAGACCATTTGGGATGTGAAATGGATCTGGACAGATGGCAGAAAAGGTTGAAAAAAGTAGATGACCACTAAGGAGAACAAGCAAAATTTTGTGGAATAAACAACTACATAAATGTAGAAAGGAACGACTAGTCAGTAGCAGTTCTGCAGCAAAGATCTGGAGCTGGCTTACGAATTTGGGTGTCTGTTCTGTGAAAAGCACAAGTACTGCCCAAATGTGTATAGATAGGGCTGTTAACTGTGAAATCTGTCACTCAGTGATAACAAGCCTTTGGTAGGATTACTGAGTGTGATTGTGCAGGCCAAAAACAAGCTGTCGACCAAGTGGAAAGTCCTAAGGAGAGCAAAAAGGGCATCCTGATACCTCTCCAACAATGTCATTTGAAGATCTTGCCAGGAACTGGGAAGAATGGAATAAGCAGTTTTCACGGGAGAAAATGGATGCAATAGATTTAAATTATACCTAAATAAAGCTTGAAGTGTTTACATCACTTTGCACAATAGTACAATTTGTTCACTTGTTTTTCAGTTGGACCAATTTTTAATGATGGATTTTATACAGAAAATTCTTACTAAAGCCAAGTTACAAAAGTGCACCTTCAGGTTGATTTCTCAGGTTTACTTTATTTCCTGCCACTGTAGCTTAAGCTGCAGTGGGAGACATCTAGTGGGCTTTGCTAGTAAATTGAGGTAGCTAATAGAAAATGACTGCAGCTGTTTTGTTACTTTATTGTATTAGATGACCTCATAGCAGCTTTCCTGTATCTGAAGGGGACCTACAAGGATGCTGGAGAGAAACCCTTTGTTAGGGACTGTAGCAACAAGACAGGGGGTAATGAGTTCAAACTTAAACAGGAAGTTTAGGTTAGCTATAAGGAAGAAGTTCTTTACTGAGAAGATGGTCAGGCACTGGCACAGACTGCCCAAAGAAGTAAATGCTCCATCCTTGGCAGTGTTCAAGGCCAGGCTGGACAGAGGCTTGAACAACCTGGTCTAGTGGCAGGTGGCCCTGCCTGTGGCAGGGGGGGTGAAACTAGATGAACTTTAAGGTCCCTTCCAACCCAAGCCATTCTATGATTCTGCAACTCTTTGACTAAGGAAAACTTAGGGTGTGCAAATATTAGCAACACTTAAAAGACTTCCAAGTTATTTTCATGCCACTTTATCTAACAGAGTAGTTTCTGAATAGTGGAATAGAAGCAATTTTTTGAATTGTTTCTGCAGGTAGCAGACACTGAGAGAGCTCTGGTCACTGTCTCAGGGAAGAGCATGTGACTTTGGCTTCATAGACATTTTTCATCAGCAGTATGTGTGATAGTTCTTAAGGGTGCTTTTTGATTTTCAGCTTTTTTAAAACTTATTTTTCCATTTGCTGCTTTCAGATTGTAGCAGTAAGCAGAAGATGTAAGTGCTTGGGGTACATATTAAAACACTTCTAGTCTAGTCATTTTATCTTTTAAGCTCCAGTGCTAACCCGGAACTATTCTTTGTTGTGTCTTGGTTCAGCTCCCAAGGAGATCTGTAACAGCTTCAGGCTTGTTTTCAATTTGCTGCTTAAATTACTAAAGGTAATCAAGTTGTCTTGGAATTGTAAGTAGCCTCTCACCTGCTTCTTCCTGAATGTTGTGCCTGTGCTCTGGTATAGTGGTTCTTAAAACTTCTGCTGAAAGACATTTGTTGAGTCTCTGTTTCAAATTACTAGCTAAAATTATTTTTACAGACAATTTCACTCTAATGGAGTCAATATGAATGAGCCTTATGAAGACTTAATGAGGGATAAAGGAGGGTTGGAAGTGTCAAGAATGACTAATTTTGGAACTCTGAAGCAGGGGGAATCTAAAAGAATGAACATTTGGATAGAGTAAGCCTTTCTGTTTGTTCTAAGCTTGCTTTCTTTCTTTCCGTCACTCCATAGTCTGTAAACCTGTCTTTCGTACAGGCATCTCATAGTTGACCCTTGTGGTTCATGGTCTTCAAATAACCCCCTAAATACTAGGAAATTAAAGAGAATTCCATATTGAATTTAATGTCTTTAAGATAGTCTTTTTTTTTTATTTTTCATCTATCTTGCAGGTACTGCTGTGTGGTTTTCCAATCCTATATCTCTTTTCAGTCCCAATAAAATCCTTTTCTGGAGTGAGGATTAAAGTAAATGTATTACTTGTACATGTGTTTAAATTAAACTGCAGATATGCTGTTGTCCTCAAAATCCTAGCTCATGAGGCTGTTGTTACTAATATATTAAAAGCAGACACTTTTAACTTGGATGCTAAGTAACTATATTGGTGTACCTTTGAGAGGGTTCTGTTTGTTTTGGGGTTTTTAGGGGTCTTTTTCCTTCTACATCTGGGCATAGAGGCTCAAATGAAGTCATACCTGAAATCGCTCTATTATTTTCTGTATGCTCTTTCCTAAGAGTTAGTTATCCAATGATGATTTTTTAAGTTGCCAAAGCTTTTTTTCTTTTTAATACAGAATATTTCTGTATGCTTCGTAGTAGTAGTTATGACCTAGAAATACTAACATGTAACAAAGGTTTTAGTCCTCATGACTTAGAAACAGCAGTGCAATTTTTTTCTGATAGTGGTTGTGAAATAATGGTGAACTAACCTGCTACAGACAGTTGTATTTGACTTCAGGTAGAATTAAGCTTCCCAAGAATATTAACTATGCATTTAATTATGTAATTAATTACATAACTACTTCTAGGAATAAAGGGTGTGCACCACAGTCCTTAATCAGCTGCAGATTAGCTGGATGGATGAAAGACAAGCAATTCAGTTTTCAGATGCCTCAAAAATGCCAGACCAGTCCAGAAGCATATCTGTCATCTCTTCCAACAAATCAAGAAAACCTCTCGAAAGCTGCAGTTAATTCATATGACAATGGAGGAACAACATATGAGTCATTACATAATACATCTGTTATGAAGAATGGAGTCATTCCAGGTACAGTGAAATACTAATATTTGAATACTGTGTATTAACTCCTCAGAATACCTGTGAGGTTGAGATGCCTCGCCTATGCTAGCAGTAGCAATTGGGGTAAGAGAATTATTTAAAATCTGTTTGCTGCAGAAGGAATTGATTCTCAGGATACAAATCTGTTAGGGACAGAAAAATACTCTTCCTTGGTGAAAGATGAAAATCTACATAATGGAGAAAAGGAGCAAAGAGAAGATGTGGAACAGCCAATAAGACACGTCAATATTACTGGAGAAATTGTCATACCACCAGGTGGAAAAACATTCATTGTGGTCATATGCACAGCTGTGTAAGTTTTGGGTTTTTTTTTTCCATTGGTTCTGACCAGTACAATGGAAACAAGTCGTAAAAATTGACTTAATAGTTCCTTATTCTGGGCATAGGTTTTGGTGCAGGATAACATAAGCCAGAATATATAGCGAGTACAGTAATTAAAGGAGTTACTATTTTAATGCTTGATTCTGAATTTTGTCAAGAGAAAAAGGTAGTAGCAAATGGAGAAATATAATGAGAGTAGATAGCTTCTCTTAAAAAGCACAGCAAGGTGAAGACAATGCCTACAGCTGGTTTCCGAAACCCATTGTTCAATGAGCATTAGAGCTAATACAGATTTCCTGGGAGTTTTTGTGTTGTGCCTGATAAGTTTTCCTCAAGTTTCAGTACCCTGATGTCCTGTCATATTAAATGCAGATTCTGTATGCTGAAACAAAAAAAGGAAGAAAGTTTTCTTCCTTGAGGGTGTAATTTATAGAGGACATACTTACTGAAAAGCAAAAATACTTTGCTGTACAAAAAATTTCATGGATTTAGTTAAGAATAAAAAGTGGCTTTGTGTAAGCTCTTTCACAATAAGAGCCTCCATATTGGAAAGCTTACTTTCATGTACTTTTCCGTTGCTTCCAGCTATAGCCCTACAAATGTTGTGTACCACAACCATTTATTCTTATGATGATAATTTAAAAAGTTGGGAGTAAATCAGGATCAGATAGTTTCATTTGTCAAAGCAACACCATATGAGCTTTAACCCTACTTCTGTTACCATTTTAAATAATGAGGCAAGGGGTAGGAATCTTAGGAGGATGATTTAGTTGCTATTTGAAAGATAAGCTGCAGGCGTGGCCTGCCTTTGTGAAGAAAGGCATGTAGAAAGAACAATGTATACCTGTATATACTGTAGATCACAAAGTCTGAGAATCTTCTGTTAATACAGAACAACCCACACAAAACTCCATGGGAGGTTGCAGCATGAAGGTAGCAAGTGGAAGCTGGCCACTTAAGAGACCATAAAGCCTGCAAAGTTAGGCCGTAAATCTGGGCAGTTCAGTGTCTGCACTGAGTTTGTGTATCGGAGAAAACCAGGCTACAGCTTTAACCTGAGCAGATAGTGTTAGGTGGCATGAAAAAGTGGTACTGCTGAAGAGGAAGCTGGAATCCTTATGGGATGCCTTTGTTTCAAGCACATAGTAACAGTGTTGGACCATGTAGTTAGTGCTGAGTAGAGAATTGGGCTCTGGGTAGTGCTGGGATGGGTTCATTAAAGGATTTCAGAGCAGATGGTGTGTGTTAGGTCTTTTGTCTTAAGTTCCTTAGAAACCAGTCTGAAGAAACTGTTCCATCTGATTTCTACTTTTTTTCCCTCCCCTCTCTGTCACTCCCCAAGCACCATTTACATGTGTAAAGTGCATTTTTCAGGAGTAAAGGATCTCTCCTGCTTTCTTCCCTTGCTGTGTTTACTGTTCTGAGTTGCCTTAAGCAAGGTGGAGCAAACCACTGTTTCTGCAAACAATGAAGGGGTACGCTTCAGGTTCCTCTGATGGAAATGTCTGGCCAGTCTTTCAGTAACAGTAGTTCCAAGATGTTCCTTGTGACAGACGTATGAATTCTGTACCTAATATGTTGAGGGAAGGGATTTTGCTCTTTTCTTAAGCTATTGATGAAATAGGGGGGTTGAGATTTTTACTTTTTATTTATTATACTGGAATTGAACTCCAGATGGGGAGTGAGTGAGGGATTACTCGAAGTTATCAGTTCTCATGTGTTCCTGAAATGAGAATCTGCAATGCTGTTTTTAAAAATACTTATGGCTGGGGAAAATAAAGTGTGAACATGATGGTTTTAAGAACTTAACTTCTGCTTACTTGAAGAAATCCTGGGTACAGTAGAGAACTCCTGTTGCTTGGGTTTCCTGATTTTACTGTGGGACGTTATATTGAAGCCACTGTAATAAGTGAAGAAGAATTACTACTAGCACCTGTGGAACCATTTTCTCCAAGAAAGCCTAAAATTAATCCAGAACCTCAGCCAAGGATGATGACAGTGGTTGTCCCTAAATTCAGAAGGTACTGTTAATTAGAACAAAAATAACACCTAATGCTGTTCTGTTTGATACTGCTACATCTGTTCTGTAACACTGACAAAGAAAATGTAAAACTGAGAGAATCTGTGCATGTTTATATGTGTACATTGCAGACAAGGTGGGTGTGGGCATTACTGATGGAAGGGATTTTTTTTTTAGTAATGAACTGCTTGATATCTCTGTAGATTTCTCAAACGAGCTCTTTCTACCATATAATGTGGTGAAGAAGATAAATGCTGTTGCATAGCAATCTACAGGTAACAATTGTGTAATTAAGAAACAATATGGAAAAATTGAAATAGCTTTCTGAGAGTTAGCCTCTTAACGGCTCAAGCAACTTTGAGGTCTGTGTATGATAAATGTTGCCTATTCTTTCACTGTCAAAACAACTTTCCTTTTGTGAATGAGCTTCGATTATACTTAGAGTATTTGTTTAATTATAAAAATATCCCTAAACTGAAAAAGCAGATGCATGATGTTTTCGAATAATCTTTAACTGGAATGCTTACTTTTCTTCCCAGCACAGCAAACTTCTTAATTGTCACTTCAAAGGAACCATTTGGCCTGTCATGCATGTGCATGTTCTGGCCTTGATGATGTGGCATGTTAATTAGCTGCTTTTCACATGTATAATTTGAGAAAGCTAAATGATCTGTCACATTTTTGTTTTAGAAGTCACAGAAGGCTTTTGCCAAGCTTTCTCCCACATTATACTGTACCAGATGATTTAAGAAGATGCGTGGAGCAGAAGTTAGACATACTGGCTTTTCAGCCTCTCTTAGCAGAGGTATGCAAGTGTAGGTTTATTTAAGAAAATATATTTTATGTGTGCTGTTTGTTCAAGCTGGCCTTAATTTAGCAGAAATGTGTAGCCCTTTGGTGTAATGGAAGATGATGTAATACTACTGTAGACTTAAGACTTTAGTCTGTGCCGCATAACTTCTGTTGAGTTTCAGTATGTCAGAGAATCCAAGCCTATAAGAGTACAAAAGGGTAAATGTGAAAAACTGAAAAGGGAGTAGGAGTATACGGGGAGGGGGAGAGCCATGGGGTAGGGAATGCTACAGAAGCTGAACAAAGATTCCTCTTCACTTCTTGAGCATCATTTGAAAGGGGGGTTTGGGGTGTCAGAACAGTAGTCCAGCAATTTTCTCTTAGTAAATGAAAGCAGAGTTTAAGATACTGCAATAACAGAGGTTTCTTTTCTGGATGCTCAGAACTTTTGGCTTTCTTTAAATCCTCAAATTTGATTCCCTGCAGCTTGTTCAAATTCTTCACACAAGTACAGCAATTTCAGAGTATACACACCAAAAATTAAAAGAAAGTCTAACAAGAATGTTCCAGTGATTCCTTCTCCGGAACTTTGCCCTGGTTTCTGGTAGAACATTGCTGCTACTCGCTCTTGTGTTTCGCTTACTTTAAGGACTTGTAACCCTAGCCTGATACTTAATTTTCAAAAATGTGAAATCCTGTTGTCCGCTTTCTAAACAGCTCACACAAAACCTGAGGTCACAGCGTTAAGACAGCAGGTTCGTGATTCTCTCGAAAATGTAAAGCTCTCTAATGTTTGAAAGAATTTTATACGGGAAGTTTGGTAACTTTTAACCACACCTTAAGTTCTGTGACTGTTTTAAGTCTGCCCCAGGAAGCACTGCTCATTTGTCTTGTGTTTGTGAGAAGATACCAAATAGAAAGCATTCTGTGCTGTCAGTTATTGTTTAGATAGAACTTTTTGCTGTTGGAAAATACCTCTTCAGTGAGATGCATTGAGCTCTGAGGAAGAAAGTTCAGGTTTTTTCAGCTTGCCATAAACTGTATAATAATCAGCCAGTGCCAAGACTGATATGACTCACTCTTTCAATCATCTCTGCCTGGTGTACTTTGATTTTTATGCTTTCTGGGATTGCTGAGCATAGAAATCCATTTGGAGACTGTCCCTGAATTTAGATGTTGAAACTGCTATTGGAGAAGGGAGAGACTTGGTTAACTCTTCAGCTGACTGGCCATTGTTTCTGAGCTCCAAGGACTATGCTAATTCTCTTTTGACTACTGGAGGAGTTTAAAATATTAGCTAGTATATAGAAGCATGTATTTAGGTGCCTTAATTGGCAACCCAGTTGCTGTGCAGTCTGTATTAAGTGGTGTTTTATGTAACGTTAAGAATAGTGGGTTCCGCATCTGAAGTTTGGAAATTACAGCAGTAATGTATACTGGTTTATTTTTCAGCATCTTAATCTAGATAATTATAAAGCAAAGTTTTCTACTCTCTTGTGGCTTGAAGAGATCCATGAAGAAATGGAGATAAAAGACTTTAACATGAGTGGGGTTACTTTGAAAAGGAGCGGGAACTTTTTTGTGTTGGAAGTGCCAGGAGTGGAAGAGGGCAGACCTCGCCTCATTGCAGGTAGTAGTTAATGTGCGTTAAAGCCAAATTGCATGTTGATCAATACTTGCAGTGCAATTCAAACTCCATGCTTACTCAGTTGTTTAAAGAAGTCTTACACGTATTTGAACGCAGAGTTACTAATCTAGGCTACTAGACAGGTGACCTGCATTGGGAGTGTCTCAGTGCAAGTCTTAAAGTGGGTGCTGTCTGAAGCAGTGCTGCATGTGGCTGTTCTTACGCATATTCAGATACTTAGGATTTTTCATGTGCAAAAGCGGGGGCTTTCTGCAAAAAATAAACAGCAATGTAGTAATAACTTAAAAGACAATAGGAGTGTCAAAAGCAAAAGCCAGGAAAGTAGTTTAAATTCAGAATCTCAAACAATTGATATATTAAGATACTGTTTTCAGGAGGTGCTGTCTGATGGCATCAATATTTAGATCCCTTTTAAAACGTAATATACAACTGCATATGGTATGTTAGAACAGGGGCTCACGGATACAGCAACTTTGCTGAAGTTAGTTTACATCTAGTATCCTGCAAATTCTTAGTTTAACTATGCAAAAGAGCAAAAAATTTAGTGCTGTGGTGAGCATTTTACTACTCCTTTAACAATATGTTGCCTTTCAACTTTTTTCACAATTAGGTGATAAGGTGATACTGAAAAGTCATGTCTACTCTGAACATATAATAGAGTACGTTGCCTATATTATTGAGGTAAGCAGGGTGCATCTCCTGTTGAAAATACTGTGGTCCACGAATTTCAGAGGGCAAGTTGGCAATTCATGGAGTTACAGACTATTTTAACCTAGTTTTGGGAAACTAAATTTATTTTATCTATGTTCTGAGAGGTGATTCTGTATTCTTATTGCATTCTTTAAGTCTTTAGCTTCCCTATGCGTTTTAGATTACAAATCTTTACCTGCTCTGAAAGCATTCATAACATAATGTAAATACACAGTATATTGACAGCAAGTAAATCTAGGTGTTCTTTTTGGAGGTGATGAGGGGTGTTCAGTGCTTTCAGAGATGCTTCTTTGTGTTTAAAGTACTAAGCTTTCATCAGTAAACTGACTTCTTTTAATCTTTGCAACAGATACATAATGAAGATGTTACTCTTACGTTTAATGCAGATTTTGAACAGTCTTACAACTCAGAACCCATGGATGTAGAATTTGTGCATTGCAGGTATTTTTATATTTCCAAAAAAGCAACATGTAATGATTCCTTTAGTGAATTGACTTTGAAAATGTACATGATTGTCAATTGGTTGTTTCGATGGGCACAGGTAGGAGAAGGACATAATTAACGTCTTGCCAGCTCTTTCACCTCTTCCTCAACACACCTTTGCCACTACATTCATCGGTAGAAGACTGCAACTGTAGCCATGATGTACAAATAATTCTGGTCTTAAGCTTCTCTAAATGATTGCATCAATGCCGGGCAGTGCTGGGGGGTAAGAAGGCATGAGAGTTGGGGGGAATGAGGTAGGGTACTTTGGGTTTGGTTACGTAGGGTTTTTTAAGGGAAAAAGGTACACCAATACGGCTGCAAGAATATGGGGGGGATGGAGGCGGAGCAAAAGTTGCTAATGCTAATCACCTGTCCTTTTATGGTTTTGTTTCATCTGTGAGATGTTATTATCTGTACAGAGTTGCATTATCCTCTCTGTAAAATCAGTTCTGCAGAGAACTTCCTTCAAAAGACTATTTGAGCCTGAAACACCAAGCTGTCTTTGTCTCACTGAAGAGCTAGAGGATATATGTATAATATTTTTCATAGCAAAGCTGTTGAATGACACTTCTGCAGTGTATTTCTCAATAGGTGCTTCTTTTAAAAAATGTTTAATTTAAAAAAAACCCTTATCTCTGTATGGACTGGTGCACAGTAAAAAATGCAGGATACTTTGTATGCTGCAGTAGTTTATTGAAATATAAGCTCTTTAATCTACAAATTTGTATTCTGATAACAGGATTACTAGCAGGCGATGCCACTTGGCAGTTGAGCAAGCTATCTGCCTGGGTGAAAAAGGTACACTTCAGTTGACTTAAGCTGTCTAAAGGAGTGAGTTTGTGGGATTTATTGTGGTTTACATTGCTTTCGCATCAGGGCATACTGAGAAGAATGCATTGTAGGTTGTACTTACAGGATTTTTCTGTAATGTTATTTTTCTTAACAACTCTCTGAATCTAGAGTAGGTATCATCAGGATGATTTCATCTGTTGGCCATCCAAGGGGAGAGGAGCAGAAACAAACTTTGAACTGTTTGAGCCAATAACAAATGTAGAAATCACCCTGATAGAATAATAGCAAGAGAAACGGCAGTGGTTTGTTACCTCAGAATTTATTACAAAGCACTGATTTCTGGCTTTATGATTGAGTAGAGCAATCCATATGAACTTCATACAGGTCTTTACCAGCTTTATGTTAGTTCTGATAAACCAGTTTTGGCAATTTAGAGCAAGCTGGTGTAGCAGCAGTAATGTTAAATCAGTGAAATGTGCTTTCAAATTTCTCTACTTCCTCTTTTTCCTCTAAATTTGCAGTGTTGTTTCCAGAAAGACTTGTTTTGCAATCACCACAAGCTGTCAAGACCCAGAATACTGCTAAGTATTGTGTTGTTGATGATGGCTTTGAGCAATGTTCCCAGCAGGAAAGTAAGGTATCTATTCTGTAAATGTTCCTTAAAATGCTGACTGCCGTTCAGACTGGTAACAGATACCTACTGTACAGCTATTGTTAGAAAGGAATTGCATAATGGTGTATCAAAGAATCAAAGTTGTATTCTGCTGCTTTCTGATGACAAAAGTCTTTGCTGTCTGGGGCAGGGGCTTTTATGATAACTAATACTATTAAGCTAAGGCAAGTGCTAATGAAAGAACTTGCATGATTATAATTGGAATTGTCAGATTTGCCTTAGACTAGTTTTCATAGCTACTGTTGACTAGATACTTAAGTCCTGTCTGCTGTGGCAGGACCTAATTTTATGATGGGAGGTAATCATCCCATCCTGAGTAGATTTACTCAGGCTTCTTAACTGCTAAATTACATGAAAAATAGATAGAAATCTTTCTTAGGTAACCCTCTGCAGTCCTTTCTATTCCTCCTTTATATTTGAAGCAGCACTGTCACCATCACTAAATCGAGTCAGCCTGGGGGAAGGTGGGAAGTGTTTCTTTATTTTTGTCTAAAGATTCCCTCCACAGCCTGTACACAACCTGTGCTTCACCATCTTTCCACTCAAGATTTTTGCTGAATTCCTGGTATGAATCTTCCACCTGCAACAGGTGGATGTGATCTCTTGTTACGTCACTACAAAGAGTTTGTCAGTTTTTTGTAACTCTGATTTAAGCCATCATGGCTATTAGACTGCCTCTTTACTTCCTTATAGCCAAACTAAAATCTGAGCTCTCAGCCTTTCCAGTTCATAACAAGAACATAACATTCACAGTAAGCAAGGATCCTGAAAAGGGCTGAGGATTACTGCTCAGCCAGTGTGTTCTCAGACTGTTTTGAGTCACACAGTTATAAATGCATTTACCTTCACTTGCTGTTTGCAGGTCAAAAAGCTGCAGAGCAAACAGGCAAAGTGCATGGCATCAAGGGACATGACCACAACAGATGTGATGAGAGTAGCTGTGCAAACAAGCCAACTTGGTATACTTTCTGTTCTTGAATATAAACTATTAGTTCAGTATTGCAGTCACTTCGGTAAACCAGGGCTGAGTAAGATACTTTTGAGATATCCTTGTGTTCTGTCTTTTAAAAGACAAATTCTAGAACTTTACTGGCAGCAAGTTTCATTGGAGTCCTTGTGTGGATTACTTAAATATCTCCATTCATAGAATGGTTTGGGTTGGAAGAGACCTTAAAGCTCATCTAGTTCCAACCCCCCAGCCGTGAGCAGGGACACCTTTCACTAGGCCAGGTTGACCAAAGCCCTGTCCAGCCTGGCCTTGAACACTCCCAGGGTGGGGACAACAAACATCTAGTGATGTATTTGTACTCAGTAAATTGTCGTCTCCCAGTCATTTACTGGAAAATTTTTGGTCATGTTCAAAGTTTCCAATCTGCTGCTGGGATGCTGTGTCTCATCCTTGGGATGGCTCCTTTGCAAAGATGCCATATCTTTAGAAGACTTTTCAGAAAGCCCAGATCATTCCTGAGCTTTTCCGGAAAGTGTGAATTTAAATATCAGTGTATTTAATTTCCAAAGAGGGAGATCTTGTCACTTTGTAGCAATAGGATGCCTCAAGAAATACAGAACGGATTGCCTAGAATGTGCTTCTATCCGAGGGTTAATAAGATTCTGCTGTGGAAAGCTAAAGCTAGACTAATTTGGACAGGATTAAGGTACAAAACCCAGTAGTTGTGGCTTACTATTGGTCTTCGAGTACTGGTACTGTTCTTGCAGCACCAGTTACTAAAAGTTACTGAGATTTTGCTTGTTCAAGACCAAAAAAACGAGCTTGATGCTGAAATTACAGAAAGAGGGGGTTTTTTGCAAGATTGTTGAGTTATGTAATCGTAGTCCTTTTCTGGCCTTCAGTTTTATTAAAGAACCAGTACACTCCTGAGAGATTAATGGCTTATTTTCTACACGCTATTCTGTGAAATTGGAATTTTTGAGAATTTCATTAGTTGTTACCACATAAAGAAAATGACAGTTTTTTTGAAGCATAATGTAAACTGGAATTGTTTGAACCTGCATTAAAAACATTTATGTGGCGTTTTAATGCATGTTTATCTTGATTATAGTTGCTGAAACTGGGACACTTAAACAGGGAGCTGGTGAATTTTTCAATCCTGTGCTGAATGAGCAACAGAAACTGGCAGTGAAAAGGATACTGAGTGGTGAATGCCGTCCAACACCCTATGTTCTTTTTGGACCACCAGGAACTGGAAAAACAGTAACAGTAATTGAAGCTATTTTACAGGTAATGGTGGATGAGAAATCAGTTGCCTATAATCTTTTCAGTATTGGAACACTTACAGTAATTCTGTAAGTGCTGTCTTACTTTTTCACAAAGAGTTTTTCCCAAGATAATTTTCGAAAGCTCAGTGAAAAAGGAAAGATCTTGAAATGGATTTAACAGAATTCCTGAATGGCTTATTTTCAGACCTTCTTGTGTTTGTCTTTAAAACTTTAGTGAACGGTACCGAACTGTATAGGGCACAATATATTTGTGAAGCATGGGTATACATTAATGTGATAACCATGAATTAATTCTGCTGTCAGTAGACTTGATTTGAGAGTAGTTGTGACTGTGAAGACTGGTGTTCTTGAACTGCAAAAGGATGGATTAATATAACGTACACAAAGCTTTGGGATTCTGTGTTCAGTGAAATAAATTGGGCGTGCTTGAGGTATTGCTGTTTTCTAATTAACCTTTTTTTATTTTTTTTAATGTCTGTTTTCTTTAATGTAGATACATTATACTCTCCCAGACAGTCGAGTTTTGGTTTGTGCACCATCAAATGCTGCAACAGATCTGATTTGCTTGCGGCTGCATCAAAGCAATCTGTTAAAACCAGGAACTATGGTTCGAGTTAATGCTAGCTTCAGGTCAGAAGAGGTAAATATGATAGATATCTGCCAGTTCATATTTCCATTTTAATGTTTTGGTCTTAAATGACTGATTTAGTAATGTAACTGTCAGTGGTTATTAGACTGGTTAGGCCTCTTTAGGATCCAAATTATAAAAATACTACTTCAGCTTTTCCAGAAGATTAACTGGAAAATGCTGATCATAATCTGATTGTATGACCACAGAATCTTCACCTCTTCCTTGTAGTGCCTAACTCCACAAGCAGCACGTGCATATCGGTGAGATTTTTAATGTAAGATGCTTTGACATACAAAGCAGTCTTAAAGTCTGTAACTGAAGCCAAGCCTTGTTTCCGAATTCAGATTACTTACACAGAAACATAAACAAGTAGGATTGGCATTTTTATACAATACACATTGTGTGTGCATTCTATGTGTATATATACATACATGCTTATATACATACATATGTAAGTCTATGAAACATCCATATGTTCAGTTTTGATCTTGACAATAAAAAAAACCCACAGACGTCTTGCATATGTGCTATTTTGTTTAGGCAAATTAATGAAGAATTCATTTTGGTGTGTGAATGGGTCTAAAAGTGTTTTGCTGAGCTTTTAAAGTAGTTTTCAGTGGGCTTTTTAATTCAAACTAAAGCAGTTTGGTTTAAAGTGGCATTTTGGTTTGCAAAATACTTTCTTGTTTTTGCAGCAAATTAATGACCTGGTGAAACCTTACTGCAGGGATGGTGATGATATTCAGAAGGCATTATGGTTCAGGATAATAATTACCACATGCAGCAGTGCAGGAATGTTTTATCAAGCAGAAATACGGTAGAGTACTATAGATAGGAATATGGCTGAGGTAGCTGGGTGCTGCCAAACCCAGAGTTTTTATATACCCTCTGTACTGTAACTTAAGCATCTTTAATACAGTTTATTGCATGTGTCTCTCTTTTGAAATTGTCTTCTTAACAAACAACTTGGTTTTAAGAATACTGCAGCAGAGACTTTCTCTGTGGTAAATGTAAGAATTATCTTGAATAATGTTAAAAGATTTTTGACACAGTAACTTTTGCTCCACTAAGTGGGAGCCCTCCAAAACGAGTGGGAGCCTTGGAAATGATACAGCTCTTGACAATCATTTTGTCTCAAAAATGATTTTGTCATCAAAAAAAAAATTTTGTCTCAAAATGATTGTCACACTAAAAATTATGTTATGCTTGGCTTTTAGCAAGTTACCTTTAATTGTAAAAAAAAAAACCCTACCATGTCAAGTGCTGGTAACTAAAGCTTCCTCTGATTTTGATTTTAACTTTGTGAAAGAACACTCTGAAGCCTAACTGGCTTGAGTTGTTAGAAACAAAGCCTAGGGATTTTCTTGGCTGCACCGAGTGCACTGTTCTAATTAAGTAGCTTGAAGGAAACTCAAAACAAGGAAGGCTTTTCTGAGTGTCATAACCTTGGTATGTACAATGCTTTAATTAAGATAACCAGTGGCTGTGTATATTGGAGTATATAAGTAAGAGCACAGATGACAAATTGAACTTCCTGGGGTTTTTTTCTATGTTGCATGTTGAAAATACCCATCTTTGCTCAATGAATGGAGTTGCCTGGCACACTTGACAAGGAAGTTAACAGAATTGCTGAGGTCAGCCACAGGGTGGCAGAATGAACTAACCTGAAAACAGTCCTCTTTTGGGTTCATGTTGTTTGATTCTAGGCTTGGACACTTCACTCATGTGATTCTGGATGAGGCAGGACAAGCAACTGAACCAGAGAGCTTGATTCCTATTGGGTTGATATCAGAAGCTAATGGACAGGTAGTTCTCTTGGCATCACTTGCTGAAAGGAAGAAAGTTTTGGTCCACTGTTATTTCTATGAATGCAAGCAGCAACTTCCTGGTAATGAGTATGGAATTCTGAGTAGTTGTAATGAATCTTATTACTGCACAATAACTGATTCCCACACTTGCATGAGTTGTTTTACATCAAAACAAGTCTACATTGGTAGGACAGGATTCAGGGTGTGGAAGATGTCAAAATAAAAATATGCTTTCTTAGTTTAAGACAGCAATGTACTGCTGTCCTGGGCCTATGCAAACAGATCAGATGTTTGCAGGAAAGCAGAATACTTCATATCAGTTGCCCTTTTAATTTTGAACTGTGTATGTTGTTACTGAAATTTCATTTTAATAACTTTCTTAATACAAGATGGATGTATTTTTATTTAAATTCCATATACAGATAGTTCTTGTTGGAGATCCAAAGCAGTTAGGGCCAGTAATAAAATCTAAAATTGCACTGACGTTTGGATTAAACATGTCCTTTCTGGAAAGGCTGACATCAAGAGAGATATACCTGAGGGATAAGGATGCTTTTGCTGCCTATGGAGCATATAATCCTTTGTTGGTGAGTAAAACTACAATTTTCATTTTACCTATATCGAAAAAGGTGAAACTGTGGTTCCTGCTGTTTCCTTACCCCCTTTTTTTTCTCCCTGATGCTTAATGATTAGGTTAGTTTGGCTGCTAGTTATCTAGGAAACCTTGATTATTTTGAATATATACTCTGAATAGCAAGGATGCTGAGTCCTCCAGTATGTTAAAACTCTTCTTTGAAGGGATTCTCTATTCTTAAGCAGAATAGGTCAAATATTGTATACAAAGCAGAATTCTAAGTAATGACATAAAATTCCCTTCCACTTCCATGGTCCACATTTACTGTAACTTCATGACTTGCATGAGTGCAGATCTACTTTTAACATAGAAAGATCAAAAAAAAAAAAAACCCTCTTGTTTAAACATACAGATTATTTTTGAAACACCGTGTTTCAGAAAGGAAAAGAAGGCAGTTCCTGGTTATTTGGTTTGAGGGATTTTTTTTTTTTTTTTTTTATCACCTCTTCCTGAAACCTTGTATGGTGACATACCTAAAGTCTGTGTTAAGTGGCAGAGGTAGCATAGTACATAAACAAGCACAGATCTTTCAGCTGCTTTAACTTACTGTCAGAATCTGAAGTACAGGGCTAAAGTTAAACTTACCAAGGTGCCTTCCTCTTCTCATGGTAATACACTTTGACAAATTAAACTGGGAGCACAGATGACTAGATGACCATGTAAACAGAGGAGGGACAAAATCTGATGGCAGACCTGTTGAGGAAAGTGGAGTGTTTGGCCCTGGGCTTTAGATTGGGTTCAGCCTGCTGAAAAAACCTGTCATATTTCCTCCTAAAACTTGTTACAGCAAACTTTCATTGCTGTGTGCCTTATTATTATTATTAAGTAGAATTGGCATAATGAGAGAGCAGAAAGTATGAGGGCTTTTAAAAATACTATTTGACTTCAATTTGAGTATCATATGTTAACCTTTTTTATGGGACATACTGGTTTTTGAGCTGTTTATTACGGACTGGAATTATTCCTTAAGGCCATTCTTAAGACAGAAGCTAGAAATGTATTTATGAGCTGTTTTAATGCTCTCTTTCTCCCTGTCAAGACTTCCTCAAAAAAAAAATCATGCTACATCCATGGAAACCCCATTCAAACCAATTCATCTATCAAGTACATTCAGCTGGTTTTATCCTTCTTCTTTTTTTTCCCCCTTGGAGGGGAAAGAGATGGTCTTTCAAAAAGACTGCTTTTTTATTTAGAGTAGGTCACACCTGCAGTTTTTGCATTCAATGCAGGTCTTCAGCAGCTTTAGAAAAGCTGAATGCTAGAGGATGGTAAAGTAATCACAGAATCGTAGAATAGTTGGAGTTGGAGAGGAATTTAACAAGATCCAGTTCCAACCCCCTGCTGTGGGCCAGGGACACCTCACACTAGACTATGCCCAAGGCTCTGTCCAACCTGGCCTTGAGCACTGTCAGGGATGGAACATTTACCACTTCTTTGGGCAACCTATTCCAGTGCCTCACCACCCTCACAGTAAAGAACTTCTTTTTTATATCTGACCTGAACTTCCCCTGCTTTAGTTGCACCCATTACCCCTTGTCCTGTCACTGCAGTCCCTAATGAAGAGTCCCTCTCCAGCATCCTTGTAGGCTCCCTTCAGATACTGGAAGGCTGCTATGAGGTCTCCATGCAGCCTTCTCTTCTCCAGACTGAGCAGCCCCATCTTTCTCAGCTTGTCTTCATATATATCTGTTTGGGAGCTGTGTAGTGTGAAGTCTGATGGATAATTACCTGTTTTAGTTACAGATTTTGGGTTTTGGTTTTGCAGATCACAAAACTTACAAAGAACTACAGGTCACATCCTGCGTTGCTTGCCTTGCCATCTAAATTGTTTTATCATAAGGAGCTAGAAGTTTGTGCAGACACTTCAGCAGTAAGTTCTTTGTTGCACTGGGGGAAACTGCCCAAGAAGGGATTTCCACTAATTTTTCATGGAATAAGGGTAAGTAAAATGTTTCTGTAGTGAAAATACAAATGAGGACGTCTGATAGAAGTTTACTGATGTTGTAGGTGAATTTTCGTTAGAATAAATTCTAGAAAGGATGTGAAAAATGAAGAAACTTTTCTTCTGCCAGTAATACGACTTTCTGCGCATCTGTTTTTAGAAACAACTACTGAAGTCAAATGTTTGCTAAGAACTTGAGCAGCTGCCCATTGCAGTGTATTGTGGAGACATTTTGACACAAATTTAAATTCATAGCAGATTAACCAAAATGCAGCTACAGTCAGATGCCTTTAGATTGCTTTTGTTGAGAGTTTGCTACATGCAAATGAATACAAGGCTCTAAAACTAGATGAGCATTAAGGCTTAAGTAGGCAGGGGAAAAAATAGTGTTTTAGAACAAGATTTTTTTCTTCAGTCTTCCTAGAAGTTAGTAAAAAGTGATACTATCCACTGCTTGGAGAGGATTGGTTTTGAGCTCTTCTACCTTGCACAAGTGCAAGATACCGGCCTGCTAATGTGTTAGAGAGTTGAGATTTAACTCCTTTGTTGCACACCTAAAGTACTGTTGTCATATAAATTCTCCACAAAATTCTTGACAAAAAGAGTTAGTTGATGCTGTTAATTGGAAAGGGTATGTAGGGAAGAAGACAAATTGTGTATAACATTACATCACCTTTTTTTTTTTTTTTTTTTTTTTACATTTAGTATGTATAAGAATAATTTGTTAATAAATAATCACTTCTGCACCTGGTCTTCATCTTGTTTCCATTCCCCTAATACAGGGCAGTGAAATACGTGAAAGTCACAGTCCTTCATGGTTTAATCCAGCTGAAGCAGTTCAAGTAATGAAGTACTGTTCTCACCTTGCTAGAGGTGATAACGCTGCAGTGCCAGTGACGGACATTGGAGTGATTACACCATATCGTAAACAGGTAGAACTGAAGTCTAACAACTTCAGAGTTGCTATATTTTATCTTGCGGATTTACATTGTGGCTGTGGTTTGTTAAAGCAGGAAGGCATATCTCAAAACTTTGCTGTTGTGCATCATCCTACACAGTGTATTATCAATCATTAGTGATGTTTCCATTGAAATGTAAACTTAGAGGAAGACAGCAGTAATGGCATTCTACTTTTTACTTTTAAAAATTGGAAAATGATTAAGGAAAGCTGTTTTGGAAGCAGAGTTTTCAGTTGTTGGGAGTAAAGAGTGTGAGTCAGGAGTTTATTATCTAACAGCTGGAGCAACAATCTGATTCTGTCACTTTTTGCACTGAGGACTGGAACAAAAAGGAAATGTAGTGAAGTAGGTGGCATGTCACCTTGCTATGGCTTTGAGGAAACTAGAGGAGTTGGGATGACTTAGCTGTCCTGTAAGCAGCACAAACTTCAAGTCTGACATTTAAACCTGTAGAGAATGTTGAATGTCAACTTCAAACACTGTGCTTTATTTTTAAAGCTATTTATATTCACATCTGTTTAAAATGAAAGCAGACTGCATGTACTTAAGGCTACATCTCCTTTCATTTCCAGAGGATGCTCTGGACAGTGCATCTCATTTTCCTTGCTATTCACATCTCAGATTTCATGGCATTGCATGTGTGGGTTAGGGGAAACAACCCACACAACATGACCTGTGTGGTAAAGATCAACCCCTGCTGAGGAAATGATGCTTGCAAATACACTGATCCTTCTGGTCAGGTGTATGTGCCTGCCTGTGTTTGCAGTTACTATTTGTTTTTCAAATATTTATATATTGTTGTGGCTGAACCTCTTATACTCCCTAAAACATTTCACATCATTTAATGTGATTGTGTCCTTCATCTGCCTGTTATGCTAGACATAGAAGAATAATGTCCGCTTCAAGAAAGTCACCTTGTATTGCAGGAATGCTAATTAAAAAGTAGTCATTGACCATTCACCATCTTAGCCAGGCATGGTTTCTTGGTAAATTTCTTGGAGCTCTTAGTGTATGCTCTCCAAGCAGCTTTTAGCAGATAGTAATATGCTGATCCCACACATAGCAGCATTTCGGTCCACAGGACTCCTTCTCTTTCTCTTTTTGGGAGGGTACTTAAAGTCACATCTCACCTCTGTCTTTAACTGCATGATGCAGCTGACAAAGGTGGAATCTGCACAATCGTCTTGAGGGCCTAGGGAAAGCTGCTTGCCCTGCCGCATCTGTGGTAAGCATGGTTTTGGATATAATGAAAATTGTAAGAGGGTTTATGGATCTAAGTTGTGCTTCTCATTAAAATCCAGATTGATTTCTATTTCAATGATGGTAGCAAGTGCTGCACCTTCTTGGTTGTGTAATAAGTGTGATACTCCTCAGGAAAAGTTACTGTTTGATTTTTAAAACCTTACTGGTGAATGATGGCTGAGTGAGGTGTAGGCATTTCCTGAGACTTCTCTGTGTTAAATCGCATACTTGTATACAGAGCATGTTTCAGTTCGGAACTAGTCAAATGTAAACCTCTCAAATGTAAAAATAAATTCCTTCAAACACTGGTTTGTTGTTGGTTTTGTTTTTTCTTGGTAGGTGGAAAAAATCAGACTTCTTCTGAGAAGTATCGATTTGGCAGACATTAAAGTTGGTTCAGTAGAAGAGTTTCAAGGGCAGGAGTACACAGCTGTCATCTTATCAACAGTATGTATATTTGTTGTGGTCATCTAGAGAGTTTTTGTATGTGTCTGGTTCTCTGTGTTTCCTTTTTGATATAGGGCTTTACAAGATAAAAGAATAAAAAATGCTATATTTTTGTCAGTCTGTCACAGTATTTGAAAACAGCTTAGTTTTAGGTGCATGGAAACAGCATCTGTGATTTTTGAGGTGAACTTTAAACCTTTGTAGAAACTCATGCTGAATTTATTTTGGAGTTTCATGCAGATAATGTACCTTTCACTTAGGGAGAATGGAAAGATACACATGTTTGGGAAGATGGTGTATGTGGAATTGTGTGGAGGCCATTCCTTGCATTTGACAAAGGGGGAAAGAAGATTGTGTCACAGAGTACTGGGAGGGCTTGCTGTTATTTGGAAGCTGGCAGCCTTTGTCTCTCATCTTCTTTTGAAAAGTTGATGACCAATATGCTCCAGCAGATGTCTGTCTGTTCTGAAAGATCTCAGGGCATGTTATTTGCTGGTAGCAAAAGATGAGGTCGTAGTTTTCAGGCAGTTGACTAGAGTATGGAAATACTGTTTGTAGCAGCTGAGACATCAGGCTTCAGAAGACTCCCAGAGTTGAGCTGAGGTTAAATATAAGTATATGCCTGTTCCCTCTCTAAATCCTAGATACTATTTCAGCAAATGTACCTCTCCCTGGTATTTGACTTCATGTGAAAACCCCATAAATGGAAAAGCTACAGCAGCTTCTTTATATCCTACTTTTATGTTCTTTGTCTTCTCAGGCATATAAGATGGTTGCCTGAGGCTCTTGTCAGGAGGCTTTGTGCTTCTAAGGAGAAATCAGTGTGGGGTTGAGAAGTGTAAGCAGCAGCTGACAAGTCAGCTGATAGCTGCTGAGGCTTTTTGCAGACAGCTTCTTGCTACCAGAATGCATGGTACCCATCTGAGTCAACAGCTATCAAATATGTGGTGTTGTAGGCATGCTGAACTCCTGGACAGAAGTAAAGATCTCTGCTGGATCAGTGGAAAAAGACAGTTGGGAAATCTTAGAGAAAGCTTAATATTGTGAACATCAGCAAGTGATACTAGGTCAGTGTAGGGTTCAGACTTTCTTTTGGTGGACATTGTGGGCCCTACATAGCTGTGTTTCTACAGTGTGGAATTCAGTTCAGAATACAAAAGAAGTCTGCATATACTTGCTTTTTTCCAAATGGTGACATGGTTTTGGTGCAGTAAGTCTCTAAACTCAGAAGATGGCAGTGTTTGGAACGTGGGGCTCCTGAGGTGTTTGTGACCCAGGTCCCTTGGGGCTGTTCAAGAACATACAGACCAGGCAGATCCTGTAAGTCTGAGTAATGGCATACATGGCAAACTGGTCAAAGGAGGAAGTATAGACCAGGAATGTGTAGCTGAAGATAAGATCAGTACTGGCCTACTTGTAACAGGAGTACATAGGATTTCCAGGAGAGAGTAGGGTAAAACAGCTGTCTGAACAACCAAAGCACTGGAAAGCAGGGTGAATGCAGGGGTGAAGGAACAGTTGGTTTGGAGGATTGTTTTGTGGCTTAGGGGAAGAGTTTGTGGGATTGTCTTGTTTGTTTTGTTTTTTCCTGAGGGCAGTGGTACTACGACTGCTTTCTTTGTTCTGCATCATACCATAGCTTTTCAATCCAGCATTGTTTTTCTCTTAAACTACTTCTAGGTACGTACCATGCTCCTATTTATAAGAACTCATTATTTTGGTCATGAACCATCTGTTATCAAAGATGGGTTCAAATATAGGTAAAATAGAGGTGTAAATTTAATGAGCACACTACAGCACACTGGTTACAGCACACTAGTTGCTTTGGCTGTTTTTTCTAAGCTAAGTCAAAGCACACTGATGAGGCTACTGAAGGAGGCTTGCAGAAAAGATGCACTGTGAGTTGTTATTCAGCTGTAGGACTTGGAATACCAGCAGTTCTAGCATTTCTTCTACTGACAAGATAAAAATCACTGGGGTTTCAGAAGCAGTTTTGGTATCTTGTGTTTCAAATTACAGCACGATAGTCCTGGTGCTAAAATAAAACCAGTGCACCACTCTCATGTAATTGATGAAGTTGCCTTAGTAGCCTGTTGGGGAATAGACTTCCTGTGGGAAAGCCAGGGATGGGAAATAGTTAGGTAGCTGCAATTTAGGAGCTAACTCATGCATTGCTGATGTTGAGCTGCAGATGTCGATTGCTACAGGAAGCAAATACTATGTTAAAGTTATGCTGTGGCTATTGCAAGGTAAGTTGCTTTCTCATTATTCTAATACTAAAATTATTCATAATTAATTTTAGGTGCGATCTCATGAAGGCTTATTTGGTGATGACAAATACGGTTTGGGCTTTCTCTTTAACCCAAAGAGATTTAATGTAGCAGTTACTAGAGCAAAAGCTTTGCTCATTGTCATTGGAAATCCTCATGTTCTTGCAAAAGTAAGTTTTGTTTTTATACTTTTGGTATTTGCCAGAGTAAATGAATGATTTGGGGGGTTAATTTTTTCTTGATTTTATGTCTGACTTTTCAGATAAAAAGGAAAGCAGGTTGGAATAGTAGGTTCTGTCTCCCCACACCTATGTGCAACGAATACTTAGAGCAGCTGTAAGCCTTCCTCCAGTGTTAGGCCATGCTTGCAGCAGTCCTGTTGCTGGAAAAGGTCGTGTTAAATGTCCTGCATTCATGTGCCATGTTAATTTGTTTGTAAATTCACTTCACAGAGCAGTGTGATTTAAATTAAACATTCCTCTTCTCTTCCAGGATCCCTGTTTTTGTGCACTGTTAGAATACAGTTTAATGAATGGAGTTTGTGTTGGCTGTGATCTGCCTCCGGAGCTGGAATGCCTGAAGAAGTGAGTGTCTGTTCTTCCCTTCAGCCTTGCTAGACACAAACCAGTTTACTATTTGTAAAGCTAATATCATCTGAAAGATTGATAAATACGGCAGCCTGTGGTATCAGAGTGGGATTTAATTTTGCATTCTTAAGTACTGTAAACATAATAACATGTAATGTAACCATATTTTCTCCTGCCCCATAGGAGTCTGAGCATTAAATATTGTGTAAGAGCTGTTGATGACTTTGGCATTTTGCATATTCCCCTAATGATTTTGATGACCATAAGGATTTGATTTAGAGGGAGGCAGGGGGAATGTTTAAGGTGACTTTACTGTAATTAAAGAAATCCACTCGAAGGCTGGTTTAAACATCTCTTCTAGTAACATGTGATATGTTGTTAAATGGGTATGATCTACTAGCTGAAAGACCTGTTTATTTTTGTTCCAGTCAATATTGTTGTTCATGGAAAGGTAGCAAAAATTGTGTATCTTCTTCCCTTTGACAGGTGTGATTAGTTTTCCAGTGTTCAAGATGCATTCAGCCCTCATCTATTTTGAAACTAAGAATGTTTAATGGCAATTTGATCCTGAGGAAAACCAGCACCCTTTGCCCTTAGGCAAGGGCACGTGTTCTGAAACAGTTGGAAGTTTCTCCAAACAAGATTTTAGTACTTTAAGAAGTGAAAAAGTTGAGATTTAACAGTATAAAATAGTAGTGGCAGCTTGCTTTTCTGTTTAGAATGTACGTGACTTTATGCCTCTGCATAGAAGAGTTTGCCTGAACCTGTAACAGTATGTCTGAATCCTCCAAGCTTCAGAACAAAAATGTTGATAAACACTTAAGTTAGCTTTTTCCTGTTCTGTAATCTTCTCAGCTTCTTGATTTTCTCAGAATTCTGTAGTGCCTCCTAAAACTGGACCATCCCAAGAACGTACGTGTGTGTTGTAATTTTGTTATGGGAGTGTTACAGTAATATATGCACAATGTGAGCTGGAATAATACATAAATATCTCCACTTGACTGATGTTGAGTGTCTTAAGCCAAGCATGCTTTAAAAAAAAAAAAACCCTACTTCCAGTTTTTAAGACCTTTATACATACAGCTGAGATCACATAGGATTTTCTTGGGTTTTTTCTGCATTCCAGCTATCTGCTCTGGTGTGTCAGAACAATGCTTCTCTCTCCTGAGAGAACAGTGAAGAGATCATAATGGAGACTGATGATGCTTACTTTATTGCAAGACATATACAGAACTTCTGTTTATCATTTCCACAGCCAAGTAGCAAGGAGTGATTATATTGTGATAGTTAATATATATAGTTACAAGTTAATAATCTTTGAACTGTAATAGTTTGTATGCTGATACCAGTTTCTACAAAGATAAAAACCTGTTTATTTTTGAAGGTTGTGCTTTCATTACTCAGCAGAAGTCACATTATAAATGCCTTTTCTCATACATCAGGTTTATTTTTCTAGAAGAGTTCTTAGTTTAAAGGGCAAGTGTACGTTTTTGAGGGAAGAAAAAAAATCTTTCATCTGACAACTACGTTTTGCCAGTGGAGAAACTCATCAGTGAAAAGAGCATATAACTGCTCTTGCTGTAATTCATATTGTCCACAACTAAGATGTGGAAACCTTTGCCCTGAGTTACTAAGGCTAGCCTCTGACAGTCTTTAAAAGTGCTTCCAGAGCAGTGCTTATGCCTCATCGAGAGGGCTGCACAAAGCAAGCCAAACTTACACTCTCTTTATGTGGAAGAATGAGGGATTTCTGTTCCTGTTTCTGTTGTTACACATGTAAAACTACTGTTGTGGGGTTTTTTTCTTCCTAACCCATTTGCCTCACCCTGCTTCTTAATGACTGAGAAGCTGCAGTGTGTGATATCATGGCAGCATTGAGGCCATATTGCTGAAATCACAGCTGCGCTGGGCAGGGCATGTCTCTAGGATGAAGGATCACTGCCTCCCTAAGATTGCGTTTTACTGTGAACTCATCACTGGTTGCCACAAGAGAAGTGCCTCAAAGAAGAGATATAAGGACTCCCTGAAACAATACCTCAGCCTTGGTCATATCTGATTATTTAAACAATTGGCTCCTTTTCTTTTAAGTAGTAATGGTAAGGCAAATGCAGTATGCCTCCAAGCTGTGGGGAAGGGTGTTCTTCCAGCACATGCTGGAGTGGGAGGGTAAAGTAATCTTTTTAAGCTGCTTCAATTTTCTTACAGCATTAAGTGTTATGTCTCAGTAGCTCTTTAAAGATGTTTCAGTACTGGCTTCTTGATAATTGCTCTGTAAGAGCCAGAGGAAATGCTTCCACTGCGATGTCTCACAGAAGTACAGTGAGGGGTGACATGCTGTAGGACAGAAGTCAAACTGCAGACCCTGGAATGAAGAGCTGTAGGTAAGGAGAGGACAAAGTGCTGTTGAAATGTTACATTTGGAAAGGCTTGGAAATTGTCCAAAATGCACAAATGAATAGTTCTAGTCTAGAACTAATGGCTCCTTTAAGGAGGACTAATGTCAAGGAACTAAAAATTAGGAGAGTGCACAAGGTGAAAATATGTAAACACTGGTTCATGGTTTGCGCATTGTGGTTCTTTCAGCTGGGAATAAAGTGTGTCCAAACAATAGCAAAAGTAAGGCAAGGTGAGAAGTACTGGAAATTCAGTGTAGGAAGGATAGAAGAGATGAATAATGGAGAAATACTTCCATGACTGTGCTCTTTAAGGAGTGGTATCCAGCAGCAAGGTTGAGTCTGGATGCAGGTATCCAGAGGTACAACTGGTACTGTTCTGACTGGTGGCTGAGGGAGCACAGCTGCACGTGTCATGCTTTGTGACTTCTCGGTTCTTTTATAAAGCAATGTAGGTGATGATGCAGAGGGCGGTACATGAAATGTGGCCTGCATGCTTGGGCACTTCTTTAGTGCCCTGCAGTAAAATCGGGGTCCCAAAATCCACTTTGCTTCAGTAAAAGCTGGGGTATTTGGTTGCCTTTTTTGTGAATGGGATGCTCTCCCTTAATGTGCTTTTAGCACAATGATGCTTAACAGAAGTGCCTGCTTCTGTAAGAGATATGTATATTCCTAATAATATGTCTGAAGAGCAACAGAACAGATGATCCCAGTTGGGTGATCACCATCACAATACCTGAGTGCACTTAGAGGGCTCACAGCAACCAGAAGAGCAGTCCTGCTAGTGTCAGGGGCAAACAGGAAGCTAGGTTGTCCCTAATAGCAGGGCTTTGTAAGCAGCCAGATGGACCGTGTTGACCATAAGACAAAGCTGTGTTTCAAAGGAAAGCCCAAATGCTGCAGCCTTTGTTACTTCACTTGGTCCTGGAGTGAGAGAGGGTGGCTGGGCTGCAGCCCACAGCATGGCCCCACAGAGCAGCGTTGCTTGAGTGAGGGGCAGGTAAGTGCTGCCCTGGGCACAGCAAGAGTGGGTGCACCAGGGCTGGGCAGAGCAGCACTGTGCAGACCCCTGCAGCAGGGGGAGTGAGGGGAGAAGCACAGAAATATGCTTATTGTCAGCTCTTGGCCATTTGCTGAAAATGCTCTGTGGGAAATCAAGGGCCTGGTGGTGTTCCATTCTGCTGCTAACAGCCGTGCCCCGGGGCAGTGAAGGGGACAAGACAGCGAGGACAGAAGGGTAGTGAAAATTTCCCTTTTGGCTTCTCTTAAATTAATGAACAAACAGCACAGATGGAACAAGTGAGGCAGAAGAAGAAATGCAGCATAAACATTCCCTGTAGAGTGCCTCAAATGAAGACATTCTTTGTGTGGAACAGCATAGCAACCAAAAGGCATTTTCACCTATATTCTTTCTATTTCAGGAGAGTGCTCTGCAGGCTGGTCAGACAAGGACAGTGACAGTAACTCAGCCCTGTCACCCTCCAGATGTGTATTTCTATCCCTGCAGTAGCTGGCTCTGAGAAGCACCTCAGCAGCCTGTGCTGGAGGAGCAGGTGCTGATGTGGGCACAGCCAGTATGGCACAATTTGTCTGACCCCTCCAGATTTCTGCAGTCTTGAGGTTGTGCTGGAGTCACCTGCCTTAAGACTTGACCTTTGTCAGACGTATGTGGCGATGTTTAACTTCAGACCCAAGGAATCGCTAATAATAGGCTAGTGAATAGTGTGCAATTCACTTTCTCAGGCTGTTCATCCATTTTGCTTAAGCCATTGCCCATTTTTTAAAAACAACTTGTTTGCCAGTCTGCAGGCAGATTTCTTCATCCAATATAATGCTATCAAGCTTTTATTTCAAGCATGTTGTGCTAAGTACTGCTAACTAGGTAGTAAGTCATTGCAAATACATTCCCGGTCAATGTTACCATCTTATTCGCACTGAAAATGAGTGCAGTATCTGTAACAGTATCGCCCCTTTATACTCCAGCACATCCTAAAATTAAGTCTTAAAAATTATTGTATGCCATAAGCGTACGTGGCCTTTATGGTAGTGCCCTGTACATGAACCTCATTTGCATGTGGAGTCATTGCTACCACCACAGAAAAATCTAGCAAGGGAAAATGTTAAAGAACAAATGTTTTTCAGCAGTGGCTCACTGCCCATGGGAAGAAGGGCTACAGAAAAGCAGAATCCATTTTGACATCATCAGTTAATAGTAGAAATAAAAATAAATCCATTACAGGCAGATTAATGCTGTCGTTTGTAAATTGCTGTGTACTCTTGATCCAGATTACACTGCAGATCTGCCTGGGACTAAAGTTAACAAGATTTGATCTGAGCTCGAAGCCAATCCTTATTGTCCTGCTGCCTGCTGGGAGAGATACCCTGGAATAAAAAAAGTCAATATTGCTTCCACAGCCTGAGAAGTGCTAACAGTTCAAGATAGCTTCTTCTCTGTCATTCTTGGGTCCTAGTGTTCACATCACTCTGTGTATAGCCAGGCGAGACCAGCACTGCCTTTAGTCATAGCACACTTGGGGAGGACTAATGTGTAATGAAGGAACTGGCCTCGTGTGCACCATACCTGGAAATATGGTAGGGAACAGCCTGGTGACAGTTCACATTTGAACTGCACATTAATGTGCTCTCAGACATGTTCCTTTTGTAAATGATGTTTCAGACATTTTAAGAGTAAATTACTCAAAGAACCGTCTGGAAGTCAGCACTTACCTCCCACAGTACATCCAATTAAAAAAACCTCTTGAAGACAATGAAGTGCTTTAAAAGTACATTCTCCTCTCTTTTCCTTTGTTAGTCCCCACTGAATCAAGCTCATCATTATGTCATGTAGGACAAAGTAAGGTTACATTTGAGATCCTGTGATCCACTGTGCTCCAAAATTGTCTATTTTAGTAATTCCTTGTGCTTCTACTGGAAAAGGAATTTGCCTTTTCTAGGTTTTTACACTGAAAGTTTTTCCGTTGGACTTGTGGCTGGAAACCTGTAGTAAACCTTGTAATCCATAAGCCTGAGGTAGCAGGTTCAGACAGAATTCAAATTAAAATTGATGTTAATAAGCCTTCCACTGAATGACAGAACAACTTCTTGAGGGGTTTCCTGATGTCAGCTGAACGTAGGGCCTAAATACAAACTAGTAAATTCACTCATGTTAGCAATGCCATTGAAATTTGGGAATTTTCCTAGAGAGTGCTGTGCGCTCTGTGCTGTGCACTCTGTGCTGGAAGATGATGTAATTTAAGCTCTTGAGTAACCTCGTGGACCTCACAGACTTTTTGAATGTGCTTTGAGAAGCAAAGGGAAGCGGCAGGCCTATTTATTTCAAGAGTTTCAACTTTTTGTTTTCACCTCTCTTTTCTGTGCAGCAGGTTAGGGATGCATGCAGAAAGCCTGGCCATATTTGAGGAAGATGCTGCCTCAGTGTCCTTTCAGAATGTAAATGTAGACAACCAGTATACATTAAAAGCATGAACAAACCCTCAGCTTCAGTGCAGTCAGACCTGTGGTTCTGTCAGGTTACTTATTTTAAAGGTTGGGAACTGCAAGAACTGGTTAAGAACATGAGAAATTAAAACATCCCACTTAAAGGTTATCCCAAACACTAACTTTTTAGAAATACCAGTGTACTGTTTGCATCTGGAAAGTCAAGTCCTTACTGAGCAGTTTTGCTGCTTTGAAACTGCTTTATGCAGTGCAGAGACAGGCTCTGTGTAAGGACATACCCAATCCCCATGGACTGCAAATTAAGGAATCCTGGTACAAGCTCAGGAGGTAATATAATATAAAAGAAACAATAATCAGTGAGTGCATAGTCTTTACATCAGTGTGTGTTTGCATGCATTAGGGCTGACAACCTTTAAATTACTATCTCACATCAGGTACTTGTCAAATCTCTTTCTCCCCTTTAACAGAGTATTACAGGTTTACTGTGAATTTCTGAACAGCTGCCTGCATAGGCTGTGTTAGGCCTGTGTGGTGCAATCATCCATTAACGCCTGAGTGGTTCCATCAGCACTGATGGGATGAGATGGGAACTTCAGCAATTCTTCCACCTCACCGGCATCGGCTGCACTGGCAGTGCCATGGAGGCACACACCTCCCTCTCCCTCACAAAGGAAGAAATTACACCCTGCCCTCTGCAGTGCCTCAGACTGGTCACATCTAGCGCCTTTAAAGAAACTCTGCAGCCTGTTTTAACTCATGCCTTGTATTTTAGACTTTGGTGGAGTTACTTCTGTTTCCTATTGTGCAGTGCAGAGCAAGGTTTACACAGGCACCTTACTTCTTTCTTAAGGTAATAACTAGGGTTTTGCAGGTTTAATCATGATAACTGTTAAAAGATTGTTGCCACTGTGACATTCCCTTAATAGCTTTTTCCAGCTGCATTTCTTTTACTAATCAAAAATGTATGTGTATTTACCTTACATGTAGATAAGAAAACATAATCTAATAGTTGCAATAGGATGTGGGGTAATGATTTTAAGATAAAGAAGGGAAATTCAGCCTGGATGTGAGAGAAAAAGTCTTTACAATGAGGGTGGTGAAGCACTAGAGTAGCTGCCCAGAGAGGTTGTGGATGCACCATCCCTGGAGACATTCAAGGCCAGGCTGGATGTGGTTCTGGGCAACCTGATCTAGGTGAAGATGTTCCTGCTCATTGCAGGGGGGTTGGACTAGGTTACATTTGCAGGTCCCTTCTAATCCAAACTATTCTATGATTCTATTGCAAAGACTAGTTTTCCCTTTGTGGCTTTAGGATCATGGTGAACAACTACAGCCCACAGATACTAAGCTGAATATCTGAAGGGCAGCATTGCATTTTCTGCAGATATTACCTGTCTTGCTTGACTTGGCTGGTTTTTACTTGACTTTTTCTTCTAATGTGAAAATGTCCTTATACACTAATTTAATTCTGCTCCAGCAAAAGCTTTATTGAATAACCTAAGCTTATAATCATTTTCCACCAAATATCTATGCTGTTGTTAGTGTCATATATAGAGCAGCTTGTGAATCAGCATAAAAGGTACTCAGGTGCTGTAATTTTCTGTATCAACGATAATGAATACATATTTAATATCTTATAAATGCCTTCCAAAAGTCTGTCACATCAAGAAATTATTTCAGTTTATCAACCTAATCTGTAATGTTGTCCAAATGTATTTGATATAATTTGTTTCAGATGTAGATTCCTGCCAGCAGGAAATACTATGTGACCTGACACACACATTCAACAGGGTTAGGAAGAAGCCACATCCATCCCACAACCTTCCTACTTGGGGCAGCATCTGCCCTGATCCTGTTGATTGGCACTAGGTATGGTACTATACACTGCATCTTCTCTACAGTGCCTCCTCAGGGCAGACTACAGAGCCTGTAGTTCCCCATGTCATGTCACTCACCCATTTTAGTTATGGCTAAAATGATAGGGGGTTTTCAGACTAAACAGAACTTCTTCAGGGTTCAAGCAGTTGTTTAAGTTCAGAATTATTCAGATTATTTTTTAATTAGCTCCTTAAATTGTCTGCAGATTAACTGGCTCCCTCAGTGGGTTTTTTTTCACATGACTAGTTATTTTTTAACAAGCTGTAGTAGATAATGGTGGTACGTAAGTTATCTCCCCCTTACTGCGCTATACTAATTCTATCTTCCTGATACTTTCCAAGGAAAATGCTAATTTAGTGTAACTCCATTTTGTGCATCCCGACTGACAGCTTTACCCTCTTTGTCCACTATCTGGTCTGTTTGGCTGTTGGGGTTTCATCTCTTCCAAGTTTATATCATGAACTTCACCACTTGTCTTTGTCCCACAAACAAAGGAGTTTGACCATTAACTTTAGCTTACAGCTTTAGGCATACTCGAACTGTAGCAGTAGAGGCTTATGCCAAAATCAGTATTATTTCATAATACAAATTCTGCATTGTGGGAAATCACTCAACCACTCAATCAATCATTGATATTCTCTGTTCCGAGGTAAGTGGCTCAGTACAGCCCAATCTGTATTGGAGACCTCCACATGATGACACCTACACTACAGCAGCACCCAGCTAGAGCTCGGCTGGACTGGAGCCCGTTTGTGTGAAACGACATACAGATGCCAAACATTGCAAACACGTGTGCAGTGGCTCAACCTTACTAATGTATTTCCACTTTTTTAACATAGCTGACTGTGTAGGACAATAAAATAAGTGTCAGGTCTTACAGAACAAGGGCCACAAACCAGCAGAATATGCAGGTTTGCCGGAACTTAACAGCACAGGAATCAAAAATGTTTTGCCCAAGGCCGCATCAGTTACATCTGTAGAATTACAAGAAAAACCTGTTGTGTTGATAGATGAGGATCCAGCATTTCTGTAGTTGTGTTGCATGTAATTCTACCCTAATAGCTCTTAGGGGTGACATGGCTTACACAGCAAAATGCTTGCAGCCAGGACTGGAGGGACATGATTTGCAGCACTGATACAGCACTGGCACAACAGTAGCTCCCAAGGGTGTATTTTCTTCACAGATTTGGGCATCTTTCCAGATGTACTGGAGATGTGAAATGCTGCCAATGTGACATAAGGCTATAGAATAGGTATAGCTTGGAAGGGACCTCTGGAGATCATCTAGTCAACCCCCTTGCTCTGAGCCCCTCCAGCACGGTCAGGTTGCTCGGGGCCATGTACAGTTGGGTTTTTGATAGCTTTGAGGTCGGAGAGTCCACAGCTTCCCTGGGCAACCTCTTCCAGTGCTTGAACATTACCATAATTGGTTTTCTTACACCTAATTACAATTTCTGTTGTCCAAAATTGTGTCCTTTCTTCCTCATAAGAAGGTGAGGAGAAAAATGTTTCTTCAATAAACTTCTGAAATAAGACAAATATAATAAAGCCAAATAAATAATTTAAATTTGTCTCAGCTGTCTGAAGCAAACAGTAAACCCTTACAATGTTTCTGGGAGGATGTGTTTCCAATTTTGTCCTTTACTGGAGGACTAACATTTACTATTTCTAGAACAAGAAAGTATTAGTATTACTTCAAACCTTTATCAGCTTAGTTTGTCTTGTGATAATTTTAGGTATCAGGATTGCTTGCACACCATTTTAACATTAAGTCAATAGAATTACTGAGAGGATATAAATTACATAAAATATATTTATTATTAGGGTTTTGAACTGTTGTTTTACTTAGTTTGAAGGTAAGATGCTAGGATACTCAAGGTGGATAGCCCTAAAATCTAGATAACACAGATGTAAACAGCAAAAATGACAGTCACATCAACAACCCTGCATGGCATTGGCCAGCACCCTGGATTCCTGGGGAATGAGTTCTGGTTCCTCTTCAGCTCAGGCAGGTTCTTTGCCTTTGTCCCACACTAGACCTGAGCTACCAAGCCAAACGGAGGGCTGTGACAGGGCTACCGGGTGAGTTCAAAGGGCTTCACTTTCAATTTGTTGCTTACTTCTAAGCGTTGGGCAGCTTGGTTGCAGTGATGGTTCAGACCCTTCAGACCCAGCCACTGGATATCCTGAGGAAAAGACTACTGAACACGTGCAGATCAGATCTGACTGGGGACACTATGAGTTTGCAAACACTGCTGCAGCAGCCAGCAAACCTGACTGACTCAGGACATGCAGGACTGAGCAGGTAGTAGGCAAGGTGTGCATGTTGTGAAGTTGTGAGGAGTCTCATGTGAGCCAGATTTCAAGCACTTCTGTTAGGGAACTCGCAGGAAAGCGGCAGTCATAACGCAGGGTGCATTGCAGATGCTGTCTACTTTTGCTGGACTCGGGCTGGTTCTGGACATGGGCAAAACCAAGTTTTACTGTGCTGCATAAGGTAATATCTGTGGCACCAATATGATAGTTCCTCTTGAGAATTGGCTCTACTTCTCACATATATTTGGTTTCTTTTTTTTTTTTTTTTTTGAGAAATGCTGCAGAATTTTTCCCTTCACAGCTCTTTTACTTCAGTCACTTCTAAATCTCTGAGCTGAAATTAAGCCAAAGTATTCATGTATAGGCTATAGTCAAAGCTCATTTAAAGGGGAAAAGATGATTATGTGTGACTTCTTGAATAGTAAACCCAGATGATTTTCTAATTTAATTCATACTCTTTGTTGCTATGTTATTATTAAAAACAGCTTTTTTATTAACTAAGCAAAGCACTGGTTCTATTAGGAGTTTTCATCCAATTTGTTCATCCAGAAATACATGTTTTGGCATCCTTGAGAAGATATGCCCACACCTGGAAATAAGTGCAGGAAATCTCCATTTTTGTGGGGCCATTTCCAAACATTAGACAGGAGGTACCACTGAAGATGGTATTCTGATTCTTCGTTACCTTTTCTGTGGTATTTCCTTCTAACAATGAAGAATGTCACCAACTGAAATCTGGACACTCAGTTCTTCCAGTGTGGTTCAGTTTACACTGGAACATCTCGAGGGGGTAGGCAGATGCCCAAATGTGCACACAGCAGCATCTGCCACAGGCTGTGCCAAAGGCTGCCTGACCCCCCCCAATGCAATGTACCAAAAATAACTATCCATATGAGGCAGGTACATATTAGAAAGTATGCACATGTCTGCACACGTGGATGCCATATTGAGACAGTCAATGCCCTTTGCTTCCATGCCTAACAGGCTCAAATCAACTATTATTGGAGCTCATGCTGTGCCAGTCTTATGGCAGCTGGTAGGGGCAAATCCACCCTCTCCATGGGAATGCAGAGCTCCTTCCAGGAGGGCACTCCCCTGTACTGCATTGTGAGACTTTGCTTTTTCTTAGCAGGCTCAAGGGCAGAAGCTGTGTTAGTCTGCCAAGGCATATGGCTTTGCAGGGCCTGCACACTGTTTGGTTCTGTGTTTGCTGGCAGTTGTGGTTTGGGACACTAGATCACAGAGACAGTTCATCATTATGTAAAGGCATTGAGTATGGAGACTGAACACAGAGCATATGATAAATCTGACAAACAAGATGAATGCTGCATTCTCTCAACACTTAAGGAGCAGCAGAACAAGACACAGCATGGTAGGTGGGACTATACTGCCTCGCTGACATGGGATGACCAGTGATGGCTCCACAATGTCTGGAAGATCTGATGGCTCTAAGGGAGGTACTCCAGGCTTCCGGGGCCATGATACATGACTGAAGCAATCCATTCAGGTACTGAAGCAAGCTCTCCGCAATTTTACTTTGCAGTTCAGTACATTTAGAAGATTTAGGGTAGGACTGGCTCATGCATGTGGAACACAAAAGCAAAATGGCACTGGCTTGAAAATCACCTGGATGTCAAGATTGCAAAAGCATGTACATACAGCCGTGACTTGCTTCTGTCAGTCTGTAACTGGAAAACTAGACGTGAATATTGTTTTATGGAGCAGAGCCTACATACTGATAGATCCCTTAACCAAACAGTGTGCCCTCATAAGAACTGTGGACTTAAGGCAGGCAACAGAAATTAGGGACGCCATATGTGCGCAAATACATGCCACACCCGATAATTCTAATGAGTAATTACTTACTGTGCAAATGCATGTGTTGTTTTGCGGCTTGTGAGCTGTTGTTAGACATGTTGTACTGATATCTTACAGATTTTAAAGTGCTTTTTTTTTTTTTTTGAGCACTCCTGGGGTAAGGGCACTGTTAATCTTTATGGAGTATTTTGTGCCTAATTAATTGTAAGGACTGAGGTAGCTGAGGGCTTTTATTTTCCTTTACAGAATAAAATATCAATTAAAATGTAAATCTCTGAGATTGCTGGCTTGGGGACATGGGAATCCCTATAATTGAACTGTGTAGATTACCCACTGGTTTTAAATACATTAAAAATAATACATTGGCACGGCTGCTTCTTCTCATTTCCTTACAATTAAATGGACAATAACAAGTGCTGAAAACAATGATCTGTATTATTTTTGCAAGTGTATGCAACAGGGTTAAAATAGTTGTGTAGTGAGAACAGCTGACTGATTGTAACAGTTAACGGTCACTATCAAAAAGACTACAAACTGCATGAACAGAAACTCACGAAAAATGCAGGAGTTTCACTTACCTCCTTGCCTCTCCTTGTTTCTTTTCCCTTTCATATGTTTACTTGGACATGTGATGCAGAGCTGGCTAGCGACCACCTGGATGAGAACTGTTTCTCCCCTTCATTTGCTTGAGCTGTCCATCTCTCTGGAATCATCTTCAGTCTGTGGCAGCAAAAATTGAAAGGCCACATTCACTCCCTGTTAAGCATCTGCAAAGGAATCTTTGCAGGGAAGGGCACGTGCATCTCTCCAGAACCAGACACAGGTCTGGTCAATGCTGCAGGGACTTGGGAGCTGTGTACTCATAACCCTGTACAGAATCACAGACCCACAATCAAACATGCTGGAAGTTGCTGGGTGGTTGTGAACCAGCACTGTTGTCCCTCCCCCAACTCTCCTTATTCCACAAACCTGTGCCAAGTTCTCTGCTCTGTTTCTCCTGCATTTTCTACCTCCTGGAACACGGCCTCTCTTTTGCCTCTGCGGCAGCCTCTCTTCCTGAACTCCCTCCAGGGTAACAGCAGTACACTCAGCCTGCTGGCAGCACAGCTTACCTTGCAGACCTGGAGCTCAGTGCAGAACCCAGCTAGAATTCCTTAACAAACATGCAAGAGAAGGAAACCCTCTTCTGTATGTCAAGATGCAGGGTTAAAACTTCCCTCTTGACATACCATTTATTTGAAGGCTGATGCACAGAAATAACAAGACTAAGCATAACCAAATGCTCTGAGCAACTGTAAAATTGCAACATTAGCATTTTGTTTTATTTTTCATTAAAGAAAATTCTGACATCCTGCAGCAGAGGCGACAACGCGATACCCCCAGGGTCAGAGCACTTCCCCAGGACGTGAGAAATCTGAGCTTTTAGGCCCTCTTCAGAGAAAAATTTGAATTGTACTTCTCAGTAAAATGCCAACTCATGCTACAAAATAGGCTATAGTGGTAGTGTTCTCCATCCATCCTGCTGAAGTAGTGCCAATGTGCAGCAGAGAGTGCAAAATTAATGGGACCAGGGAGAAGGGACAAGCAATTGGCGACTCGTGTAGCATAGCGAGATAAGGGCTCCCAGCAGTTTATGAGTCCTAGAAAGTTCTGTTCCTTGCTCCAAGTGATATTTACATATTTTAGCTTGTGATGCTCAAACAAGCAGGACTAGCAGCAGAAGTCAGGGCTCTCACCCCTTCACTTGGGGTTTAATGGCAAAAAAGCCATCATCATCTCATCTGTACTTACTTGTGCATTTGCACCACAAGTTTACTTCAACTTTAAATGCTGCTTGCTACTCTGAACTGAATTATGATGGCCCCCATGTGATATTTAACACCACTGCTTGGCAGGATGAAGCCTTTACTTTGCAAGCTTCAGAGTAGAGTTTGAAAGAATGTTGCTGATTGCAATCTGTACCCAGTAAAGCAGTTAAGCATGTGCCTTGCTTTCTTTTGTCAGAATTTGGAATTTTGAAGCAAGAGACTAAAACAAGAAACAAGCTGTCTTCTGGCAACAGAAAGATACAAATATAAAGTCATCATCAACTCAATGCTGCTGTGGTTTAACCCCAGCCAGCAACTGAGCACCGCACAGCAGAATTGGAAGAGTAAAAATGAGAAAACTCCTGCGTTGAGATAAAGACACTTGAATAGTTAAAGCAAAAGCTGTGTACACAAGCAAAGCAAGACAAGGAATTTACTCACCACTTCCATGTTCAGGCAGGTGTTCGGCCATCTCCAGAACAGCAGGGCTCCATCACACATAATGGTTACATACAGGGCTACATCACACATAATGGAAGCAAAAAGCCATCATTCCTAATGTCCTCCCTTTCCTTCTTCCCCCAGCTTTTATGCTGAGCATGACACCATACGGTGTGGAATATCCCTTGGGTCAGTTGGGGTCAGCTGTCCCACCTGTGTCCCTCCCAGCTCCTTGTGCACCCCCAGTCTGCTCGCTGGTGGGGTGGTGTGAGGAGCAGAAAAGGCCCTGGCTCTGTGTAAGTACTGCTCAGCAGCAACGAAAACATCCCTGTGTTATTAGCACTGTTTCCAGAGCAGATACAAAACACAGCTACTATGAACAAAATTAACTCTACCCCAGCAAAAACCAGCATAATACACAACACATCCTCGTCTTTAGTCTCCCCTGAAATTAATACAAACTTCCAAAATGAAATTCAAATTAATTTTTAAGATGCTCTTTTCTTCGTTTTTCCCTTGGTGTTAGTTTCTGTCCTTCAGTGGGCTCTGTCTGAATGTCTCTTCAGTCCCACACTGGTAATTTCACCTCCAGGCCCCACGCACTGACATGCCCAGCCTTCTTAACACTGTGCATTTCCTGGCATGAGCAATCTGTTTGCAGCTGCAGTCTCTGCTACTGAAGCATTTCAGAATAGTGTCTCGCTGTCTTCAGCTGCAGTACTGAGGCCCCACAAAACATCCACATTCAGGCTCCATACAGCTTTCTGGTTTGCACAACCGTAAGCTCTCTTGACTCCACAGCCAACGCCATAATGACGTTAGAAGAAAAGCACTAGATCAATTCTGGAAAAGCCCCACATCACAGGATACAGAAGTACCCCCTGTTTAATTTTCTTGGTTGCTGTAGATAACTCTTTGGAAAGTCTTTGGGAAATAGTTTTAGCTTTTTGCATATAAAATAGCTTTTAAAATAATTATCATAGTTTATTATGTGTCTGACTTCTCCTTTAGATTGGAGGCCTAAGATGTAACTGATTAACAGTTATGATGTTTACTGATTAATCAACATACCTCTAAGACTGATAATACCTCAACTGGCTGATGAAGAAGGATGCTGGGGATGGACTATTCATCAGGGACTGTAGTGACAGGACAAGCAGTAACGGGTTCAAACTTAAACAGGGGAAGTTTAGATTGGATATAAGGAAGAAATTCTTTACTGATGAGGGTGGTGAGGCACTGGAATGGGTTGCCCAGGGAGGTTGTGAATGCTCCATCCTTGGCGGTGTTCAAGGCCAGGTTGGATGAGGCCTTGGGTGGCATGGTTTAGTGTGAGGTGTCCCTGCCCATGGCAGGGGGGTTGGAACTAGATGATCTTAAGGTCCTTTCCAACCCTAACTATTCTATGATTCTATGAAATAACCCCAGAAGTGATCTATTTGCAAGGAGATACGAACTGCCAAAAAAAAAAAAATACTTCACCCATGTCAGCAACAGTATCACATCTTACTGTTAAGAGTCATTTTTTCTTAACAGGGAGCACAGAACCTCCTCTTACTGCCAAAGTTTTATCACCATGCCAGCAGTGATCGCCAGTTGCCACTTTTCACTATCCTCTGGCATCTGACTTCACTTCACTGACAAAACTTTCACCTCAGTGCCAAGGCTCATTGTCACAGCTTGCTGCCATCTGCCAGTTCCCATTGCCAACCCTACACAGTCTCGCCTCACTGGGTGCATCCGCAAAGGCATGACTGCTCTCACCAAAGGAAGGGTGCTGCTCATGCAGGCAGACAGCAGTACCTGCAGAGCTGTGGCAGCACTAACTGCAGACCTATCCTAGTGAGAGCAGTTGGGCAAACACGGAAGTAGCTGGTCTGTGTGAAGACCACACTGCTGCCACACCACTGCTCTGTGAAGGACGCCATTCCCAAGGAGGGCTGATGGAGTAGAGGCTGTATGGATGACAGTCACAGCCTTGGCTGAAGGCAAGAAATGCCCCACACTTCCCAGTTCGGCTCCTCAGCAATGTTATCAGGGAAACTGCATCTTTTCCGTAAAGACAGTCTGGAGGACTGCATGACAGATTCATGGTAGTGTGACTGATACTAAAACCACCAGATTAAAAGGCAGCAATTCCTAAGTGACTATGAACTGACAAGGACAAGGAGAGCTGGCAGTCACCCTTGGGGAAATGCCTAAGCTGGGACAAGCTGTAATAGACAGTAAGTGGGATTCATGTGTAAGCTCTGGACACCTACAATGTGGAAATGATTCATCGCATTTTGAAGGGGACCTCTGCATTTAGTCACATAAACTGCACCGTTACATTTAGTTATTCCTCCTCCTACATGATTCAGGAATAGTGCTCTGCAGTGTTTAGCTCAGATGCCTTCGTGTTCAAATAGATAAATCTCACCCTACATCTAGATGTAGCATACCCTCTGCTTAGAAGCAAATTCTGAATGCTACAGGTCAGAATTTGCAGTCAATCTCTTACTTCTACTCATTTGCTTTTAAATTTCTGAACTTGCAGAACTTCAGAAAACAAGATTTTAAAAAGCCACACACACTTGCCCTTCAGGAATCAATATATTCAGTATGATAACACCAACTGATTTCTTCAAACTCTCTAAAAATAATACTCCGGTTTTGATCTTTTGTTAGAATTCATTAGAATACATACACATGACTTTCCACTTTGATCTGTAAATCAATTTCTGACCCTACCAGCAGCTTGTGAAATATTTATTAGCACAGGATTATTATCACAGCCTGATCACTGTCTAGATTACCCAGCAGCATACATGCCACCATGTTATTACTGAGACACTTGGCTACAGTGTTTGTCCGTAAATTATGACAGTAATTTTCCATGTCCCACTCTGTCCTACTACAGGTTTCTGTTTACTCACGTTTTGGACTGACAGCACTGTTCCATCTTGACTGTCTCTTTGGCTTGCTACACACATAACAATGCCAAGCAAGATTACAAAATCGATACGATTAAATCAAATGATGGCATTATAATGAAGCAAGCTTCAAAAGAGAAATATAAATTACTCATGGATATCATTTAATTTAAAAATAGAGTGTCTGATTTATAATTTTTTTTTATGCCAGTAGGACTTCTTGCACACTAAATGTGGAACTAGATCTAATTTAGGGGAAGATGCAACGGATGTCTACAAAAGCATATGCATCATGGAAAAGATGGACAGGGATTGATCCAAATACCTTTCCATAACTAAGGCACATAAAATTAAATTATGTTTGAAACAAACAGTACACGGTGGTTTTTATACAACAGATTGCAAGCCTGTGGAATTCCTTAACAAAACAGGCTGTGAAGGCCAGAAATTTGCACAGTCCCAACAGGAGACCAGGAAAAATACTCTGAGAAGAAACCTTTTGGGGGTTATTACGCAGTCAGAAGCTCAGGAAATTCCTGAAACATAGTTGGAAGCTGGGACATTGTTAGGGTAAAGGCATCAACAGAGGTTGCCTCATTTTCATACTTCTTTAATTGTTCAGTTACAGCCACACTTGAAGATATAAGGGACTAGAAGGACCCAGGATGGCTGCTCCTATATTCTTAAAGTTTGTAGATGTTTACACCAAGCTTCCTCTGAAATGGTCACTAAAGGCTGGCATTATCTTCTCATGTGAAAACAGGAGGAAGCATCCAGAGTAAGCACGTAGATAACAGACATGGCAAGGGCTTAGGCAGGGGAAGGTAGGGAAGGTAGGGAAGCCTGCAAAAACAAAAAGCAAGCAGCTTGTTTTGAATTAAGTAACTGGATGAGCAAAAGACAGTATTCAGAAAGGAGAAGACAAAGTGAGGATTAGTAAATTGGTCTTTCAGCAGCATTCTCAATGTGCAGGACAAGATTGTCAACAGCAGAGAAAAGCATGGCAAAATGATTATGATGATGTAAGTCTGGGAAAAGCTGAACAGACGATCAATTGTACTGCTAGTCTACTAGCAGTGGACTGTTACTGTAGTCCACCTTGCTCAGCATCACCCCTCGGGTAACAGCAGTAACTGGTGCACAAGGAGTTTCAGTTGTCTGTTGTTGGAATGGAAAGCCTGTATACTAGTGGCTGATAAAAGAGCCACAGACCCTACAGAGGGTGAGGAGCAAAGGAAAATGAAATGAGTGATGGTGACAGCTTCAGGTTTCATCTCTCCTGCCTTCTCATTCTCAGCACTCTTCAGAAGCATGTGGCACTGACAGCTTGCGTCTGCTGCCAGGGATCCTCCATAAGGGCTGTCGCCATCAGGTCATCCTTCTTGCCTTGCTCATTACACCCCTGCCTGGATGGAAGGACCCCTGCCAAGAGGTATTATTTAAAGCTTGCACCCAACATTTAAACCTGATTAACAAGTAGCACCATCACATTGTTCACAGCAGCTGGAGAAACTTCAAGGCAAAAATTAAAATCTCTGCCTTATTCATGCAGCATTGCAGATGACAACTGCAAATCTTTGAGAGAAATGTCAGCAACATTGTTTAAGCCTATCTCTGGTTTTCATCTAAGTACTGCTTAGTCCATAAACAACTTGAGAGGGAGGAACTGTGACCCAGAGCTTTTGTCTGAATGCCATAACTGCTAACTATGATGCAGCACTGTCCTCCTTTGGTGCTGTGTGGTCCAGCTTTTGCCTAAAGAGTGCTCCATTCCCAGCCTGCTCCAGAGATGGACAGCAAGGGCTGGTCACCTCCGTGAAGATACAGGCCTGAACCCCTTTAGGCTGAGGCAAGCGGAAAGCTGTCCTCTGCATTTCTGGCTGGTTTATGTACTCCTTTGGCTGTTTTATCAGGTGTGGCTAACCCCACAGGAGCTTTAATGAGCAAGCATCTGCAAGGGTTTCTCATGGCAGCACCTACATCCTGAGGTGCACGCAGGTTTCAGACTTTCAGGGCACAGCGCGCTGGGGTGAGGGTCTCTGGTCCCCTCACAACCCACTGCATTGCTGGAGGCGCCGCCGCACCAGGACCAGAGCTCCCGTGCGTGCTGGGGGAGAGGAGGGACAGGGGAGAGAGGGGAGCCGGAGCCTGCTCCTGCTGGAGTCCTTCATGCCCGCGGACCACTTCTCCCCGCGCCCGCCTCAGCGCTCCTCAAACGGGCACCAACGGTCGGGGAGCGCCCCCGAGCCGCGCTGGCGCATGCGCGTTGCCTCCTGCGGGAAAGCGGCCGGGGCCGCGGGCGCACGGTGTAGGCTCGTGTGTGTGTGTCCGCCCTTACCGCTGCCGCCTGCTGCGGCTACTCGCGCCTCAGCGAGCTACAGCCGCTCGCTTTAACACCTCACAGGACCTCTCCGTTCCCGCAGTTCATTCCGGTGCTCCTCCTCCTCCCCACGGTTGCTGCAAACCCCTTCTTGAATTGCTCTGCACGTTACTGCCGCTCGGTGCGGGCGGGCATTTCCATGCAAGCGCCACCCGCCAGCGGCAATACCAAGCATCAACACATCACTCGCCTCCTGCTCCGAATTCGGAGCGATTTTGTTACTCGCGGAGGTGCAGGGACCCTTTTCCGGCAGGAAGGTCCAGTGTAAGTTTATTCGCGGCTTCCGCTGTTATTTACAAGCCATCGGGTTTGCTCACCATCCCCTGGGAACCGCGCCAGCCGAAGTTGACAGGTAAATGCCCTCTTCCTTGTCTGCAGCACTTCAGGAGAGGCAGCTCCGGTCTGCCTTGTTGCATGGCTGCTCCGCCGCCTTTGTACTGCATGAACTGCAGAGCGGAGGCGGCGTTTAATGGCAGAGCTGTCACCGTGCAGCTCTTGCTGCCCGCCTCTCGTGACATTTCTCAGTGCGGCGCTAGGGAGAGGGAGGCTGCCTTGCCCTGCACGGCTGCTGGCATTGCGGGTACCCGGCTGCATCGTTGTGCCGGCCCGTTTGCACCCTTCTCCCTGGGCGAGGGCTTTTAGGGGGTGGCCCGCGGGGCTGTCGGTCCGGGCACGGTGCCGCTGCGGCAGAGGGGTCCAGCCGCGGCCCCGCCGTTACCGCTGTCACCGCTGTCGGTGTTGTCCCCGCAGGCCGGCGGGCGCCGCCCGCAGCCAGCCCTCCGCGGCGCGCCGCCCGTCTCCGGGGGGGCCCGGCGGCGTGAGGCCGCCCGCCACTGCCGCTTATGCAACACATCATCGATAACCACCCCGACATGGCCACCGCGCTGCTGGCGGGCGAAAAGCTGAAGGAGCTCATCCTGCCAGGGCAGCAGGATGACAAGGCGGGCGCGCTGGCGGCTTTGCTCATCCAGCTGAAGCTGGAGCTGCCCTTCGACCGCGTGGTCACCATCGGCACCGTCCTCATCCCCATCCTCCTCGTCACGCTCGTCTTCACCAAGAACTTCGCTGGTAAGGGCGGCGGGACAGCGGCTGCAGGCGGGGTGGGCAAGGCTGTGCCTCACGGCCGCAGAGAGGGAGCGCCGATGCTCGGAGCGCGGCTGCCACCCCTCGCCCTGGCAGGCAGGGGCAGCAGCGTCGCGGCGGCAGCCACTCCCTGACAGTCACCCGTGCTGAGGCGGCGGCCGGCGGCCCTCACCTTGGGGGGCGGGTGAGCGCCTCTCCCCGCCGGTGGGGAGGGGACCCTGCTGCTCCGCTCGGCGAGCGGCCCCTGGTCAGTGGCCTGCAGGCAGCAACGCGCGGGAAGGTGTCTGCTGCTGGCAGGGGGACACGGGGTGTGGTGTTACACTACTTGAGTTGGATCCGGGACCAGTCCTGAGCTGGACCCCGGCTGACTTCAAGCATTTGTCCTGGCGTCAATTCAGGTGTCTGCAACATGACCGTTGAACTGGCCTGCTAGGAAGCGAGAGGCAATGCTTTCATGGAGAGTGGTACAACGTGTGGAGACACATGCACACTGTGCTTTGCCATGTTGTGGTAGTGGAAATCACTGGTGTCTGTTCTTGTTAAGCGCATATTATCTTGCATACAGCCAGGTTTGATTGCCCATCACCATTGGTGTGGAGTCCTTCCAGTCTAGGAAGGTCAAGTTTTGATGAGCCTTGAAGATTACTGACCCAGTGAACTGTTATGACACCTTTTAGCACATATGTAATGGCAGAGATAAAGATAAGCTTGATGAGTGCAGCTGCCAGCATGACTGCTTTAAAGGGCCACTGAAGCTCCATACTGAAGATGGACGTTAAATTATTTACACTTTTGTACACACTGGCACTCTGTAGAAACCTTTTCTCTAAGGTTAGAGAAAACTGGCTGTATTCAATCAGTATAAACATACCAGAATCAGGTTCTTGCTTTGCACACTGCTTTGGGATTGACTTCCAACACTTAATGTCCTTAATATTTGTTTTCATTATGAGATAAAGTTAAATCACTTAGATAACTGCTTACAAATGGAGTCTTGTGATTTTCCTTAATTATAGGTAAAGTTTTTTCAGTCTACCTGAGTTTTTAAACTGTTATATAGTTTTTATACAGTTATATAGCTCAAGATCTTCAGCCACAGTTAATGGCCATCCAGATGACCATTTTTTGGGTGGTCATCTGGAGCTATGTCAGAGAGACCATATTTTCAGGACATGCTAAGCTTGCTGAACATCTGAAAGCTGTATCTTCATAGTGACTGAAAGGCAGGATTCAAGGTCACCACTGAGAAATTCCTCTGTAGAATGCAAAAGGTTTGGGATGCCTTCCTTGGGTTGGTTTGTAGAGAAGTAAACTTAATGCAAAAGCAATCCTACAGAAGATCGCAAGAGCACATATGTAAGTATATGTGTGAGATTGTAGAGGTTTGAACCTCAGTAGGCCTAAAGACGACCTTGGGTGCGGAAAAGGTAATGCCCCTTCCTGTGTGTTCCTTCAATAGTGCACGTTTCCTAGCAGAAGCCCTCTGATGACTCACTGCTTGTGCAGGTAGCAGTAACTTGCTCCATATGAACAAGTCCTCTGGAACCGTAGATTGTGGAGGACGCCTCATGTCTAAGAGATTCAGATTTATACAAGGTCCACACATACACATGGAAGGGGGGGGTGTATCCTGAATTTGCTTGCATCTGTCTATATTTCTGCAATTGAATTTATTCTGTGCTGTGGAACACTCTTCTTTAGGATGACAGCAGAATCATTTGTGTCTACCTAGGGACCATGGATGCAGATTGAATCCAGTAAGGTATAGAACAGTAACCTGTTGTGTCCTGCCAGGGCAAAGCTTACAAGACAACACAGAAAACACCGTATGTCTTTGGAAAAATACAGGATAACACTTTTCTCTCATATGATGTTATGTGTTTGTTGAGATGGTTGGTTTGTTCAGATGCAGTTAGAAAAATAATATGAGAAAAAAATAACAATACTGCACAATGTAACAGCAACACCGTTAAGAGTCTGATGAAACTAAATAGATTCTTTGTTTGGGTGTGGAGTCGAAAAATTCAGGGTTGGTGGATTCAGTTATGTTTCCACAGTGTTCAAGAGCAAAACTTCCATTAATTTAATGTGTCCTGAATCAGATGTTACTCTGTTAGCAAAACAATACTTGCTCAGACTTCTTTGCGAAGTCAAGCTTGTCCATAGACATTGACCCTTGTAATAACAGTAGTCCAGATGGACACATGCTTACTACTGATTCTGCTGTTTGTGTTATATTTCATCCACGCACTGCCACTTGAAAAAAAGAAATATCATTTGCTTGCTTTGGATACTGTCGCTATGTGCAATATAAATAATAGGTATGAAAGTACAAACCTTTGTGACAAAATTGAGTCAGGATCCTGCTGCCCCTTGGTGGTGAATATCATAGTAGCTTCCCAAACTTTGCTTTGGGCCTTTATGTGCTTATCTGAAAGTTTCCATTATTCTTCATTCTGTTAATGATATGCAGTGGAAAAAGCTGTCATCACGTCACTAAACTGAGAACCACTCCTTTTTCTAGGGTCTGTACCATCTTATTTAATCACTGTTTGGTAAAGGTCATGGAACAGTGGTGTGTGCACTCCAGACATAAAAGTGTAGTTATCAAAAAAGCAGTCGTTTCTCACAAACCTTTTGCTGAGAATTGGAAGAATCTGCATGATGTGTGCATGGAGGAGATAAGAGCCTCTTATCTCTCTGATCTATCTTTGAATTTAAGTGTGTGGGATCAAGTGTAGCTTAAAGCATAGCACTAAGCCTTCTGGAGCCATAGGTTGTGATGAAGCAGGTACAGAAGCAGAGATCAACCCCACAACACAACACAAAGCATGTTAATTGTTAATTAATATCTTATAAATAAACCTTAAATATTATTATGTATGTAGCATAATATATTGTATACTGTGGTTTACCTGTGGGTGAAGATAAAGTTACTTAGTTAATTATGTTGGTTTAGTGGCAAGGGCAAAGTTGTTGTTTAGGTTGATGCATTTAATTCATGTGATTTGTTTGTCCTCCTACTGGAGTGATCTTTGCTTTAATTTTGAAAAATTAAATGACAAATTACTGTTCAGTAGCATACAAGGCAAGACAATTGTTTAGCAGGTACTATGCCGATTTTCTGGATAAATCACTTAGTGTCTTACAAAAGGCTTTGAATTAGGTATAATGCTTTTCTTCTATTATGTGTATCACAGAATTGTAGACTGGTTTGGGTTGGAAGAGACCTTAAAGCTCATCTAGTTCCAGCCCCCTGCCATGGGCAGGGACACCTCGTGCTAGAACCAGGTTGCTCCAAGCCCCATCCAACCTGGCTTGAACACTTCCAGGGATATGGCATCCACAGCTGCTCTGGGCAACTGTGCCAGTGCCTCACCACCCTCACAGGGAAGAACTTCTTCCTAATATCTAATCTAAATCTATCCTCTTTCAGCTTAAAAAGCGTTGCCCCTTGTCTTGTCCCTATAGGCCCTGATGAAAAGTCTCTCTCTGTCTTTCTTAAAAGCCCCCTTTAAATACTGAAAAGTCTGCTGTAAGGTCTCCCAGAGCTGAACAGCTCCACCTCTGTCAGCCTGTCTTCATAGGAGAGGTGCTCCCGCCCTCTGATCATCTTTGTGGCCTCCTCTGGACTCATTCGAGCAGAAAGTTGTACTGGGACCCCCGGAGCTGATGCAGTACTTCAGCTGATGCACTACTTCTTGTGAAACTAGGGGTCTCACAAGAGCAGAGGAGAGGGCTTCTCAGCCTGCTGGCCACGCTCCTTGTTATGCAGCCCTGGGTGCTTAGTGTCCTTACAGTCTGACTTGATGCAGAAAAATAGGCTGTCATCCTTGGCCTGCTTTTGCCCTATACATTAATTTTTAACATAACCAAAATTTACTGGAAGATAAAATTTTGTTCCCAAACTTCACTAATAGATGGCAGTGCATTGTGGGTGAAATTGAGCTCTCTGCAGAGGGAAGGCATAGGGCACACACATGGTTAGTATGTGTTCCTGAGAGTTAAATTCAGGCTGCAAAGGAGTCAGAAAGAGTTTATTATTGATTTCAATGGGAGCAGAATTTCACTCTTACAGCCAAAGTAAGATGCAGTTCTTGCCCTGGCCCTTCTGCAAAGAAATACAGCCTTCCTTTGCACTTCCTCAACTTTCTTTCATAAGAGAAAAGAAAGTCACTCAGCTAACCTCTTAGATTATGATTACCAAGTCTCCCAATTCTCTAACGTTTTTCAAGCAAACCAGTGATGCCAGAAAGAACACCTCTAGAAAGTTAATTAAAATAAATCCATGTGCTGTATTTATACTGGGCATAAGATCATCATAAAGTCATCTAGCAGCAATAGTCAGCCACTCCACCAAAGAAAGCCTACATGAGCACCCACAAAAGAAGAATGAATAGTTTCCCCTTGTAAAACTCCCCATGGGCAGACTTCATATAAAACCCAGACATCCTGTAGTTAGGGGCCAGTGTATGTTGACCTGAAGGATAATAAGGAAAGTTTTGGAGACATGTGTCTCTGACCCAGTGAGTAGATCTGTGTTTAAGTATAATTGGTTTTCTGGAGTCATAGAGCTCTCAACACTGGTGAAGATGCCTACAGAAACAACATAGGCTAAAGGAAACCTCTCTTGTGGCAGTGTCCTCGTTAGGAATAAGAATGTGTGCAGTTGGTAGTCCCAAGGGAACTTACTTCAGTTTGCTTTGATGTTGTTTGGAAATTGATACTTTAAATATAGCAATTTTTAAAATTATTTATTTAAATATGAATATCAGTGCATTTGAATTTCTGTCAGAATAGCGACGACCCCCATCACACCCAGTATATTCCTTGACATTTTCTAGAGCACTCATGCACATGTATTTGCAAGTGCTTTGCAAAGGTCCATGCTTGTATGACTCGTTATAGATTTGATTTCCCATACCTGAAGATCCATAAGCTTGTCTTTTCCCTAGCAGCTTGGACACTTAGTTATTCCTGTGCAAACTGGAAGTAAAATGCAACCAGTATGAATGTAGAGTTCAGATTTGGTTGTACAGCACTGTCCCAGTGCAGGAATAGATGACTAAGCGAGGTACTGTCTGGTGGAGAAGCAAATTGTAAGCCTGCAGGTATAGGTTGTGACTTCTATACTTCCGTTTTAGCTGCATTGGAGCCTTTTTGGTTCCCCTTTCTATGATAAAGGTTTGGTTGTGGGTTTTTTACTTATTTATTTTTAAAGAAAGTATTTGAAGTGTTTCCTTGTTGAAGCAGACTAGCCTTAGACTAATATTTAGTGAAAAAATGGTAAACCACCAAACTTTAATTAAATGTTAGTAGGTAATGCTCCAAGATACATAGTTCTAGTCCAGCTATAGTCCATGCTGGTGTTTGGCAGTTGGTTTTAGTTATGATGTTTCAGTAGCTTCTGTCAAGGCATAGTCACTCTGGGGTGGCATGGATCTGGATAAAAAGGGATTAGTCCTTTAATATAACACCTTTCCATTTTCACTTCCTTATTAAAATGTACAGAATGAGGAGCATTAGACTGCAATATTCATTACCAGTTTGAAGTGGGTCTGTTGGATGTTCCATGTGGTTTTAGTTTTTTCCTCTGCTCTCCTTGTTTTAGCAATGGAACTAGTACACAGAAACCACATGCACAGGTAGGATGCTGCTGGGTCAGCAAGTGCAGTATTCTGTCCCCTGCACCTGGCAGTGATGCTGCTGGCAGTGAGGGGCAACCTTTTGTAGGGAAGCATCTCGTGGCATGTGCTGAGCTTCTAAGACGCTGTTCTACAATAGAGTAGATGAAGAGATACTTGGTTTTCATGAAGTGCTGCTTAGTTTGTATTATTTAATGTTTTTATTAAGTAAATGGTTTAAGTATTCCAATTCAGTGTTGTATTGTGTTCAGAAGCAATATCTGTGGGAGGTTCTTTGTGTAAGGAACCAGAGAGTGGTGGTCCCCAAAGGAAAATACATTGCTGTTTCTGTTTTTTGTTATCTTCAACTTATTGAAATAATTTGATTTCCAAACTTTCAAAAGCTTTAGGGCTGATGTGGTCAATTACAAGGCTTGCTAAGTCATATCCATCTTGTTTAATGCCTCACGCTTTCTGTTCACAGCGAATTATTCTTTCCATGTTGCAACCATGTTTGCTTTTCTCTCAGAAGCTGTTAAATGCAAATACTTTATTGAAATAAAGCAAAACAATCATCCAGTTGATTTTTATATTTTAGTCAAAAGCTAAGCTTTGGCATCAATTTTCTTGCTAGGTTTATAAAACAGTGCCTACAAAATCCCCAAAAAATTGCTCATAAATACTGTATTTCTATGTCTCTTAGCAGTTACGTAGCTCAGCCTCTACCACCCTTCTGCTAGAAAATTCTCATGAGGAAGTAATGGAAGGAGACAGTAAGTTAAATGACTGAAGGGTCAGTTCAAGTTTTTGTGTTTTATTTTCTGATTTGTAATCATTTGCATAAGTCATGCTTACTTTACTGTGTAATACAGTATATGCTTGAGTTCAATGTCTTTTTATGCATTTCAACAAACAATATGTTTGAAATAGTGTATATTGAAGATTTCTGTGTTACCAGATGGAGTTTTATTTGGTATTGCTGGTCAACTTTCATAATTTGCATTTTTGTTTCAAGTTGTGAGCAGGATATTTACATATATTTACTTAGGTGACTTACCTGATAGATGGCCTTTGATCTAATTTTCCAGTTTTTCTCTTCAACTGTACTTAAAGCCACATACAGTAAGAAAGTGAAGATTATATTTTTCCAAGTGATTATTGTTAGTGTTAAGAGTACAGGGACAGATTGCTTTGTGTGCATTACGACACCAGTGCATAAACAGCAGCAAAAAAAGAATGTAAGGAGTGTCTCAGTACCACTTGTGTTTAAGTGCTTTCAAGTCACTTATTTTTAAAAGGAATGAAATAGTACAGGCAACCAAAGGCTGGCTTCAGTTCAGCTGCTGGCTGTTCGTACTGCCGAAGAAGATTTTCCCAAAAGGGGAAGGGCAGTTCACACACAAACATGAGGTGTGCACAAGATGTGCAAGCTGGTTCTCATGTAACTCACAAAACTCTGAGTTTTGGTCATTTAAAGATCTGCAGTTACATATCTGAATGTTAAATAAAAAGGTATTGTTGAGGAAATGCATGAGCATTTGTAATCAATTTATGCATTTCACATATGTAATCAATTCCACTGCAGGTCCTAGCTGCTACAGATGCTCTTCTGCATGAAATCCATTTCTCAAGCTTCACTGACACATATGCATCATCTTTTTTTCATTTGGAACATTGATGACCCTGTAGGCACTGTTAACCCCTTCATCTTCAAGTGTCATGTATGTGAAAAGGTCCAAAATGTGGATGAGGTTTAGCTTGCCACATGCTTTCAGATAACTTCAACAATTTGAACAGATGGTCAAAAATATTTTTGTTGATTCATTCGCATGTGTCAAGAAGAAACCTTGTGAATAAATATAAGTAGGGTTGAGACTGTTTTTCAAAGCTACCCTGAAGTATTTGAGGCTTTTTTTGTTGTCCCTAAACTAGATAGAAATTATGCATCCATGATCTAGAAGAAATCTCAGCTTGTATTGTTTCTTAGAGCCATAAAACTCTTCAAGACAAATCTGCATCATCACAGAGTTCCTTGGGTTCTGCCAGTATTAAAATTACTGCAGTGGGCACCCCCAGTAGGTATACACATTTAATTACAAAAGACTAGTAATTCTGCAGTAGACTGGCATGGTTCTTGTAGAGAGTCCCTTTGTTTCACACGATAGAGGATTTATTCTAAAAAACCCCAACATTGAAGTCAGTGCAGATATTTACGTCATTGGGGATTTTGTCCCAGGCATGTATTATACTCTTGCATTTGAACTGGGAAATACAGCAGTTCATTGTGATAGGAAGGTTTGGGGGTTTGTTTGCTTTCGTTTACTGGCACCATGCCTGTTGTGCTGATTCGAAGTTACCAGAGCAGTGAAGCAGCCAGGCCCTGCGATGCATAGTGTGTTTTTTGCAGCTTAGAGCTCAGTGACTATTTCTGGAGAATTTTAATTATATGCTGAAGTAATTATTTCATCATTTTGAGGTTGATGTATCTTGTCTTTTGTGAGATCCATGACCTGTTCAGGAGGGCAGTGGACTGGCCATCTCTGCTTCCTCAATACTATGTTGTTAACATAACATTGTTACCTAATGAACTAACTATTGGTGTTTTTCTTCTTTTTTTCTGGATGCTGTATTTATGCCAAAATACAAGCCATCCTTTTCATTTCTAGTCAGTAAGTAACAGCAATGCAATAGGACAAACCTGCTGTTTCCTATTGCTTCTGTGTTTGTATTTTGTGCCTGACTCTTGACTTAAGAAGCCACCCTTGTCTGTGTATCGTCGGTTTCATTGGATTGTCATAATTCATTTCACTTTGGCATCTACATGTTCTTGCAGTTTGCTTTAGGTGTTGTGTAATCTACATTATCATCGTGTCTGGGTTCTTGTGCAGTTGCTTTGGGATTCCCTAGAGGGGAATTTTTGAATTGCCCCAAAATATTGTTTTGATCTTTGGAAAACATTAAAACACTTACTTTCACACATTATTTCTCCTATACAGAAGATCTGTACATCACTAAAATTCCACTCACCTCTTCATGTAAGTGCTAAATTTAGAAGTAAATATTACTCAGATCTCTTTTGTAGAACTGTGTGTGGATGAATTTCATTAATTGTATTTTGATGAACACATTCTTTTAAATTCAGCTCTAACCTTCCCTCAAATCTTAACATAATACAAAGCAGCATTACAATACAGGAACAGACCTCTGTGTACAAATACAAGCATTGTCGTATCTTTTCAGGTGTTTTCTGTGTGCTCACAGAGCTCTCCTGAGCACAGGAAGAAATGCTTCTAATGGTGTTCAGCAGTGCAGTCACTATAAAATAAGCTCTTTTTCCAGTGACATTACCACCATACTGCACAGCCATCATCACGTGGTGGATGGTAACTCATTATTGAGGAAACATTCCTCTATAGGAGAAGCACTCTAAGGGGTTTCATTTAGGTGTTTCTGCACCTTCTGCATAACAGTTGCCATTTCTGGAATAACTTCTCCAACAGGCTTCAACATATCAGCCATGTAGGAGTAGGTATCTTTCTCTCCTGAATAACCTGGGCAGGTGTTACAAGTCTTTAAGCCTCAGATTGCTGGTAAGTGAATTTCAAAATACCAGCCAATTTTAGAAGAGCAAATGTTTATTACATACAGGAAATATGGTTCTGTAAATATAGATATACACTAAGAAAGTGTGTTATTAATTTATTGATTCTGCTGATCCAAAATATATAGTTCAGGCAGTAGACCTGCACGGAAAATGTCCCAAATTGTAAATACAGAGACACCTGCTGCTGCCCTTACACTGCAGTTAACCCTGTGAGTAACCCATTACCTGTCAGTCTTTAAAACTGCTTATCTACGTCTCACCCATTATGACTAATCCTGGTAGAGAACAGGTCAGTAAAACTTGCTAGCAGCAGTGGTTTCCTGTCTCATTTCTTCAGGGACTTTCTTTTAAAGATATTTTCCTTAAACAGGGCAAGTGGTTTCAGAGAGTGGGCAAAAAAGGCTATACCTTACCTTGTTGATCTTGGAGAAATTTGTATCTTAGGAAGACTTCATGGGCCTGGAACCTATATTCAGATTTGGAAAGAATATTCCCTAAGAAAGAAGGTAAAGGTATTGTCTTCTTGTTTTGCTAAAGTAACAGTTAGCTTGCTAAGTTAAGACTTAGTTTGATGAATGTTTTCTTACTCATATGAGTAAACTTTGTGAGTTAAATAGGATTGTATGACTACAGTTGATACACAAAAGTAATTTCAGGAGTCCATCCTCATGCTGTACTAATTTCTAACCTTTAAATACCCTTTAAATGAAGTAGTTGAGATCAACCAATTAAATTAAGGGAAGTTTTCCTTTAGCTGTGAATTAGTTCGGGTATTAGCCAGCATTTGTTAAAATCATATTCCAAGCAGAGAGTTATGTATTCCTTGTAGACTGTGTCTGAGATGGAAAACCTTTATGCTGTTCAGGTAATGTTATAATTCCTTAGACTACATTTTCAACTTCAGTAACATGGATGGTTTTTGTTCTTCTTTTTCTTTTTCCAGAGAGAAGAGGATCCAGGACATTTATTCTTTTCCATTTAAAAATTGCTGAAAAATTACTAAATAAATTATTTCTGATTCTCAAAATAAACAGTTTGATACTTGCTTTCTTGTGCAATCCTTTTAGTAGCCATGATGAATGAGGCGTGTCTGATTGCTTACACATATGTGACACAATGTAAGGAGAGCAGTATTATAAGGACTACCTTTGTCAAGTACTGGCATTTATTGCTGAATGGTGTTTGTCATTTATCTTAGTTGACAGAAACTTGTGTTCTGGCATCTGATGGGCAGGGAGATCCAGAGATTCTACCTAAACACTGAATTTCTTCTTAGAGTCAAGTGGAGAGACTGTACAAGGAGTGCTTCAGAGAACTTGGCTGGAATTCCAGCTTTTCTTCAGAGGCAGGTTGCGCACCAGCATGAGGATGATTTAGCAGCCCTCTTCAAGAGGGCTGAAGGCCAATTGGTAGGAGGCACTAGGCCCATGGTGAGTCTGTAGTATGTTTAACTCAGTGAGTATACTTATCAGTGTACTTACCTCATACTTAATTCAGGTCTCCAGCATGAGGGTTTAGGCAGTCGCCCAGGAGCTGGGAGATCCAGCCTGCTCAGCAGCATCTAGCACCACTTCTCCTGCCTGTACCCAATGCAGGGTCATGGTGGTCAGGCTGAATGCTTACTTCTAGATCCTTGCAGGATTTTTTGCACAAGAGGCATACTTACCTTTGTCTGGTGTAGCAAGCACAAGAATTCTTTTTTTTTTCATTTCTTAATTACACTTTCTAAGAAATCGGTTCCATTTTTTCTTTTTTTTTTTCTGTCAGCTGTTATAAAATTGTTGTGTTCCTTCTGCATTACTGAATTACTGCACTAGAATGTTGAAATCATGCAATTCAGTTGGAAGATTAATAAAGCATGATTTCTTTTTCGAGAGTAAATTCTAAAAGCTGGGTGTCACAGGAGACAGTTTATTATCATGGTTTATATTTTGCTTTGGATGAATATACTTTATTTCACTGGGAATACGGTAGGTGTGAAAAGTCGTGCCCTTTTATATAAGGGTGTATATTGTTTATTACTAATATTTTCCTTACTTGTTAATGTCTACCAACAGCATTGTAAAAGTGTTGTTCATATTTATTTAAATAATTTTGCTCATAATAAAATTTTACAAGCTTGCAATTGCTCTCCCTACAGCATCAGTTCTTCAAAGAGAGATGCACATGCCAAATTTTGTGCAGTGTGAGTAATCCCATTGCCTTCAAAGAAACTGCCCAATGCATGAAGTCACTTAAGTCCTTTTAGGAGCAGATCTAATTTTTGCAGTGTTGAATACTAAGAGAGTGGCATTTTCACCTTTATTTTTGAAGGGGCAAGTGAATGTTTCTGTTAGATGCAATTCATTCACTTTCCCAGGAAGACGTGTTAAAACTTTAGTTTGCAAAGATAATGGAGTGATACATATCTACAGCTTCACCATGTATGCTTAACAGTCTCATTTCTGTGTACTGAACACCAGCTCCCTTTTTCTTTTCCAAGGCTTTTTTTTTATATATAGGGAAAACACACACACCTCCTTGGTGAACTGTGCTGATGATACCTCTTCCTTTGACTGTGATGAAATACTGAGGCCTGAGCTCTAGCCACTTGTGTTTCAATGATAGCCTTCTAGCCATACTTTACCTAATGTGTTCATAGTGCAACTGGCCATTGCATTTGGTTTTGGAGATGGCTGTTTCTCAATTGTGTAAAAAATCACACTTGTATGAATCAGCCATTCTTGCTAGACATGACCTAAAGAAAAGTTCACCTTGAGGACAATCAAGCATTGGAGCATGTTGCACAGCTTGTATAGTCCCCATATTTGGAGGTTTTCAGACTCACAAAGCCCTAATAAGCTGGTCTGAACATAGTCTTGGCCCTGCTTTGAGCAGGATGTGTGAATCAGTAACTTCTGAGGTTCCTTCCAGTGTTTCCATGTGTCTGCATTGGGGATAACTTAAGGGAATGGCCTAGAACAACAGTTACTGTGTTTTTCCATTGGTAACTCCATTTCCATATCTGAGATTCACTTTTACAGTGGGAAAGTTCACAGGGGTTCCAACTCCAAGCCTCAGCTCTCCAGCCGCTTCCTTGAGGAATTTCAGAACTTAACAGCGTTGTATCTCAAGGTTGAAATTAAGCAAGAGATTTTTTTTTACCTAACGTATTTTCATGCCTAGCACTTGCAGCATGAGAAATCTTTTTCAGTTCAGAGCCTTTTGAAGAGGGCAGGTGAATGGACACTGAAGTACGTAGAGGTTGGGGAACCACTGAAAGGAGATGGCTGACCTTAGATTGGGAACAGTAGGAGTGGGAGCCCGTGCCTGGAGGAAGCCCACAAGCATTTCTTGGAGCCTTTGCTAAAAGGCAGCAGACTCGCAGCTTCTAGCTTCCATGGTTTGCCTTCATTCCTTCATTCCATACTGTTTATTTAGATTCTTTCTGAAGAGTTTTTTCAGCACAGCTCCTTCCTTTGTCACTCTCCCTACCTTGGCTGTGATCTCACAGCCATGCACTCTCTTTAATTCCCCTAAAGTATGCCTTTTATACCACAGTACCTCCTGCAAGTAATTTTTCTCCATTTAAGTAGTGCTTAAACTGATGGGATGAGATGGTACAGAATGGAGCATGTGAAAAAACTTAGCTGCCAAGGGATTTTTAATTTTTTAAGTGGCATAACACAATCAATTATATTGTAATTCAACTAAGTAATTCTGTGTTGATTATTTCATCTTCTTTGCATGTCCAAAAAATTCAATGAGATCTCTCTCATACCTTACCTATGGGAGTAGTTTTGTGGACTTCTAGAAGCTACTTACATGCATAGGTGAGCAGGATAAAATGTATTTATGTACAACTGTTAAAAACATCTAATGCAGTGCTCCTGTGATCATCTAATAGTACTGAAAAAGGGGAAGCTAAGCTTCTTAGTATGCATCTTTATACTCAAGTCAGTATAAGATAAAGTATAATATACTTTATAACATAATATATATAATATAACTTTATAATATATTAACATCAAGGACTTTTTCCAATGTAGTAATTATTTCTGCACAGCATTAGCATGGGGTACTTAGTCTATTAAAAATTATGCAAAAAGAACATTTCCTGACTTCTCCATGGTCTGGACCATTTCCTAGGTGCATGAGCTTCCTAAAGCTGATGCTATGCTTTGTGAGTCAAGTTGTATGCTGAGAAGCTTAAGCTAAATCCCCTGTAGGAATAACTACCAACATTAGTGACATACATTGACCGTGAGTATGGCTCAAACATATTAGAAAATACCATTTGAATAAAACTGCATTGTAACTCCATGCCCACACTTCAATCAGTTATCAGAAGTCCCACTGACCTCCCAGAGGATTGAATTTCATCTGCAGGGTCTTGGGATTTACATTGTATATCATGAAAATCATGTCATTTTAACAAATATGCAAAGAAAATATTAGACTAGCACCAAGAACATAACATTGAAGAAGAATGGGACACGATGTTCATCTATCCCAATAAATTAGAGATCTCTCACAACTTACCAAACAATGGGAACAAATAAAAACATTTAAGAGAGGAAAAGCAAACAAATTCCTGCAAAATTTCAACTGCTTTTTCTACTTGGCTGGGCAGCCTCATTTTTGAAGTAGCCTGTAATGAAGCTGTTCAGATCAAACTCGAGCTGCAAAGCTCTTCAGACTTTTTTCATTGAAGCAGTGGCAATGGACAGAGTGTAGAGTTAGTCTCCAAGTAATCTGTCTAACATAAATGTAAATCTTAAGACATTTTGGTTTGTTTCCTTTTTTAATTTATAAAAAAATATATATTTGATTGTTGGTATATATATATGCAATTTTTGCAGAAGTCGCCTTAGCTTTCAGGTCACAGTGAAGAGAACTGAAGAAAACTATCCACACTTCATTTAGTAGTAACAACTGATACCCGAATCCAAAAATAATCCTTATGGATTAACTGTATGAATATTTGTTGCTGTCTTCCCAAGTATTCATGGTGTTGAGAACTAGGAGAAAGGAACCAACGCATGTCACAGGAAACTAGGTTTCATATTGGCAGGTTCTACTGAACTTAGGGGCACTTGATTCAAAGTATTTCTGCTTATGAGAAACGTGCCATTCTTTGCCTTTTCCCCCACCCCCTCCCATGGGACCATTTTCACATAGGAATCTACTTTTTCTCCTGGGGAATCATAGTAGCTTTTTGATAGTAGGAGTTGAAATTTTTGTATGTATCCCTTCATGGGTCTGGTCAGGAGGGCATGTAATTACCAAACCCAAGAGTCAGTGATCATTTATCTTGTAACACATGGCTGTAAACACACAGAAATAACCTAAATGGGAAACTTTAACACTAGAGTGCTTTAAGCTCTCATCTGAAATTGGAGTTAGATCATTTCAAAATAGTAATGAAAAGTGATTTTAAAGACTTCGCAGGGCTGACTCACTGCACATGCTGTCTTGGGTAGTATCATCTGTTCTCTCAACTCTGCTTAAATTGGTTTTATTTTTAGAAAAGAATCCTCACTGCATCACTTTCAATAAAAAGAAAAAAGTGCAGTCCTCAGCATGTAGATCTCTGCAGGTCACAGAAGAGGTTTACACTTCAACATTTTACCAAAGAACTAGTAAATGCTTTTGATTTGCTTGCATGTGAGAAGTAGTTGGTCAAGTAAGGAGTCTTCTGTTAAGCCAAAAGGACTGGGCGGTTTTGCCTGCCTGTTAATTTTTAATGCTTTATTTATTGTTATCAAACAACATAATATTTTATTTCTTCTCTTCATGGTTTGTGTTATTAAGAAAACAGTACCACAACTCTGTTCTTGATCTATTTTGAGCTGTTCTTGATCTCGATCTGAACTGTAGAATTGGAGCAAACTTAGCATTCTTGACCAGTTATCAGTTAAGAGAACATGCCTTCTTCCTATGGGTATCATTTTAGGAAGTTTTTTTAAGGTATACCAGAACACTGTAAAATATAATCCCTTTGTTCTACGTGCCAAAGCATGAAAATACTGTCTTTCTCTTTGAAGAGGGTGATTTGATAATGGTCATTGTTCTTTGGACAATTAATACTGTTCTAGCTTTCACAAGTTTTTCTATCTTAATTTCTTGTACTGCTAGAAAGATGTAATTGTATTAGAACATAATTTATCTACTGGGTCAAGATAAAAGTCCTTTTAGACCAATATCCCACTTCTGATAATGGCAAAAAGCAAATGCTTAAGAAGGAGTGTTAAAATAGACATGCATATGGTGTTACTTCCTTTGATAAACCTTTCCACCCTCCAGCAGCTCTAGGCTTAAACATGTCCTTAGAGAAATATTGCATCACTATCTGTGTATTTGATAATCCTTGCTGTACTTTCTCTTCTATTTGCCTGGTTGCTTTCTTGATCCACAGTATTTGTTTCTTCCATAATACTGTATGATAGCAAGTTCCACCACTTAATTGCACACTCTGTAAAAAACAATGTTACAGTTTCAAATGCAGAAACGAATTTTCATAGTGAGAAATACAATTAACATTTCAGATTCTGTCCTGGTCAGTCACACTTGAATTCGAGAGTGGTAGGTGGGAAGGATACAGTTGACTAAATGCTTGCATGTCTTTAAGTTTCATTTTTTTTTACCATATGCAATCAGTAGACTTTGTTAGTGAGGATTAAAAATATTGCCTTCAACTACATCTTCTTTTTTTCTATTTAGAAGAATATTTAGCTGGAACGAACCTTAAATTTCACCTGAATGAGTCTTTCAGCTTTTGCACATAATATCCTCAGCTATTCTGTAGTGGATATCAGTTCTTCAGCTTCACATAGTTTGGGTCACGGTTGCTTAGGTGATTGTTCTCAGAAATGTAATTAAACCAGAATATGTATTTCTTGCTGACATTTATAGCTCAGGTTCATCCTAAAATTACCAGGTAAATAGTTTTGCCTGGGGTTTTGTGAAGATGTGTGCAGGCTGAGCTGTCTAATAGGCATGGAGGGCTTATCGGTTATGTAAAGATGCAGTAAAATAAAATTGATGTAATTCAAAATGTTTATTTTCCAGAGCTCCTTTTGTAGGTTAAATGCACAGCAGTGACTTTTCTCTCTGTTATACAGAGGAGCCAATATACTGTTATACACCACACAACTTCACCCGCGATCAAGCCTTGTATGCCAGAGGATATTGTTGGACAGAATTAAAAGATGCCTTGCCAGGAGTTGATGCCAGCCACTGGCCCTCCTTGTTTGAGCATAAGTTCCTACCTTATGCACTGCTGGCTTTTGCTGGGATAATGTACATTCCAGCTCTGGGCTGGGAATTTCTGGCCTCTACCCGACTGACTTCAGAGCTTAATTTTTTGCTTCAGGAGATTGATAACTGCTACCACCGTGCAGCTGAAGGGCGGGCACCAAAAATAGAGAAACAGATTCAGTCCAAAGGCCCAGGGATCACCGAGAGAGAGAAGAGAGAAATCATTGAGAACGCAGAGAAGGAAAAAAGCCCTGAACAGAACTTGTTTGAGAAATACCTGGAAAGAAGAGGACGAAGCAACTTCTTGGCTAAGCTTTATCTTGCGAGACATTTGTTCATCATCTTCTTAAGTATCATACCAATTACATATTTATCCACCTACTATGCTACACAGAAGCAAAATGAATTTACATGTGCACTAGGAGAGCCTCCAGATAAAACAAGCAGCTCCAAATTGCACATCAGAGTGAACTGCAAACTGCCATCTGTCCAGCTCCAGCGAATTATTGCTGGTGTAGATATCGTTCTCCTCTGCTTCATGAACTTGATAATCCTTATCAACTTAATTCACCTCTTCATATTTCGCAAGTCTAACTTCATATTTGATAAACTGAACAAAGTTGGAATAAAGACCAAGAAACAGTGGCAGAAGTCCCAGTTTTGTGATATCAATATTTTGGCCATGTTTTGCAATGAAAATCGGGACCACATAAAATCATTGAACCGTCTGGATTTTATTACAAATGAAAGTGATCTGATGTATGACAATGTGGTACGCCAGCTGCTTGCAGCATTGGCCCAGTCCAATCATGATGCCACCCCAACCATGCGTGATTCAGGGATCCAAACAATAGACCCAAGCATTGATCCAGCAGACATTGATGCTAATGAGCAGCTCATCATTAAGAGGCCAAGGAAGAAGATGAAATGGATCCCAACTACCAATCCTCTTCCTCAGCCATTCAAGGAACAGTTAGCCATTATGAAAATTGAAAACCATAAACCTGAAAAACCGAAGCCTGTGCGGAGAAAAACAGCAACAGACAGCCTTATAGCTCCTTTATTAGAGTCTGCTGCAAAAACCTCACAGCAATCATCCACTCATAAAACTGAGCCTAACGCCATGCCAAGCACAAGCAGTGAAAAAAAACACACACGGCACTTTTCCTTGGATGTTCATCCCTATATACTTAGTAGCAAAAAACCCAAGCCAGAGATTCAAGCCATCCCCTCAATGCCTACATCCAAAAGCCAAGAGAGTGGATTTTTAAACCAGGAAGAAAATGTTGTAGTGCACGTTACCTCCTCTCTCAAAGGTACAGTATGCTATAATGCCCGTACCACCTCCACAGACCATAGTTTGCGTAGTGATCTTCAGGAGCTCAAAACTTATCTGAACGGTTTGACCTATCTTGCTAGATTTTTGGATAGCTAATAATATTAGGGCTTGCAGGCCTTAGAACTAGAGGTTTTCTCTCTTTAACAGCTATATGGAGGATAAGGATTATTAGGGGTAGAGCTGTAAACAGCAGGTAATTTTTCAAGTGTAAGCAGGTTCTCACAATGTGGTCACACCTTGCCAAGGAAAGGAGGAGAGTTTGGCCTCCATGATGCCCTTCCTGCGCCACCAACACCCAGCATGTTTCAAGCATGCCTTATTTTCAAGTTGTATGGAAACTGCCATGGTAGATGACCAGTACTCTGACCAGTAACAGCCATTTAGGAGTGTGTGAGAAACTGTGCTAATGGCAGTTAAAGCTGCCTGTAGGAAAAAATCTCTTTAACTACCAATTCCTAGGGGTTGGCATGTGTTTGTCACCTGGGAAATCACAACTCAGTTCATTGTTACTGTTCTTCACCCAAGAGATGTTTTAAATTGCCCTTTGTCTCATGTGGACCAGAGGATGAATGGTCTAAAGTGTGGACACTGGTCAGGGATTCAGGAATTCTACCATTCCCTTCCCATATGGTCTCACAGGAGATGCTATTTCTATGCCTCAATTTCCTCAATGTGTCTTGAAAATCCTGGCCCTTTCTTACTGTAAAGGAGTGTGTCAAATATACCAGTAATTGTTAGATACTTGAGTGATGAGGAAAGCCATGTGAGCATTAAGAAAAGTGATAGACCAGTAGATAAACTGATAGGTAGGTAGGTAGGTAGGTAGGTAGGTAGGTAGATAGATAGATAGATAGATAGATAGATAGATAAATAGATAGATAGATATTTTCTTGTTTATTTTTGCAAGCTACTGCCATAAGAAAGAAGCATTATGCAGTTGAAGTTACAGAAGGATTTGTATGTACTTAAAGCAATGGCTCTCATCTCATTACAAGCTAAGACCTCCCTCTGGGCTCCGACAGACTGACAGCTACCGTCACCCCACTGCCCAGCAAAGAAGTGATTTGAGGTATAAAAGTTTCTGTCACTTCCAAATCCCTATGCTCCTTAGAGCCCTCCAACTCCCCAATGTGCATGTGAGCTATTCTACAGCATTCCTTATCCAGTCACCTGCTCTGGTTACAACTCCTCAAAACTACTGGGGTTTTCTGGACTCAATTACTTTTATCTAAATTAGTGCTTGAATATTTTAAGGGCAAAATATAATTACTGTAGTTTTGGGGCTCTGTTACTCCCCATTCCCATTTAAAGTTTTCACCTTTGCTTTTGAGCTAGACCCACATTGCAGTCCATCAGGTAAGGCAGACTCATAATTTCTGAAAGAGACATCAGTTAATGCCAAATTACACAGTTATTTCTAAAGACAAGTGGCTTACAGTGTGTAACCACTAGTTTTTCCCATTGAAAAGATCAGTGGTTTTGTATTCCATCTTGTGGATTTCAACAGTCATAAAATTTATCAAAACATTAAATCATAATATTTATAATCTAAAACACCTGCCAGACTGTAGAGGAGAAATAAAAGATACTTTTCAGGGTTTTTTTGTTCATTTTAGGAAAATACCATTCACATAAGGAAGCATGAGCATGCATTAAAAAGAGCAAGATTTACAAAACCCGTTTGTTGTTTGTCCTATTTCCCTGAGCTTCCAACCCCATTGTTTTGACTCAGTCTTGTTGGATTTCTCAAAGGGTCCCAGAAGCATTCATTTTTGGGTCCACTCCTGCTCCCACTGAAATCAGTGGCAAAACTGCCACTTTTACTGGTTCAGGACACTCCTCTCTAATGGACTGAAAGGGTGAAAGAGATAACCTGTCTTTTAGCTGTCTGTTTTGTTTTCTTTTAGACACCCCTCATCCTGCAAAAGAGATCCTATACTCATCTGAAACATGCAGAACTGTGCCTGCTGCTGGGGCTTTTGTCCACAACCATATAGCCACCACTGCTGCTGCATCGAGTATGACTTTGAACCAAGTCAAGGCAGAGCCAGCTCCTGCACTGAACTGCAACCCATCCCACCCTTTGCTGCACATCAACACACTGTACGAGGATCACGAGGAGGAAGTTTCAAACATAATAGACAATGGTATTCACTCACCAACTGACACTGGGGAAATTCTCTCCATCCCTACCCCAAAGCAGATAAGGTTGGCAACATTTGATGAACCAATGGCAATTGTGAGCTCGGTGGAGTATTGAGGACCACGGGCTGCACAGATCTGCCCTCAGTGCCAGGGCAAAGACCACTGCAGTGCGGACCATGGTCCCCCAACGATGCAATTCACTGCATGAGCATGGAGAGTTTTCACACAGACTGTAGCTTTTGGTAATAACACCAGAAGGTTTTTCAGGTTCACATCATGAGCACTGTCAGTCATTTGCAAAATAAGATAAAGAAAATCTGGTGGAAATAGACCTTTAACACCAGGACAACCGTTAGCTCTGAACTATAGCTTCCTGATTTAAATGGGGTTTAGCACAATTTATGAACATTAAGAGTCTGATGGAATACTACAGCGATTTTAGTGAGTGTCTAAATTCTTTGTGTTCAGAATCACTGACTAAAGTTAAAACTTGGAGGTGAGGTTATACTGTTTTAAGGGCAGCAGTTAAACACGAGTTTTTTTCTAAGCAGAGAGGATTTTCTTTTCAATTCAGGATTATGAAATGTTATATGCAAGCAAAATTTTTGTTTCTTTCTTTAGCTCACTGCTGTTGGGCTTGATGGAGACCTAGCTGAAAGGGCCTTACTACCACCAGCATTTAAGTGCAAACAGATTGATACACTCGATCTCTTGCTTGTATAAATGAAAATACCTGAGGTGTGCCCTGCCCTTTACCTAGCTTATATGTTTGCTGGAAGATGATGAAATGAAGAGTTTATTTTTTTAAATATATTTTACCATGGGAAGAATTACTTTAATAACTTTTCAAACCAGGTGTTGATTTTAACAGAATACTTAGAAGCAAATCATTATAGCTGCTTATTTTTTCATAGTCTATTTATGAACCAGGTTAGAAACTTTCATGGGTGCTTCACTGATACAAAAAAAACATGACAAAAGGCTGTATTTTGTAAGTAAAGGTCATTACAAAATATCTTACAAAATATGAAACCAGCAAGACTGTTTTCAAATAACACACAGTTAAAGAAGTGTATGAATTCAGATCTGCAGACTTGGCTAGTCCTTGATTCAGCAAACACTTGAGGCCATGGATGGCAGTGAAACGACTCATCCGTCTAAAGCTAAGCACACACTGAAATGTCTTTGCTGGATCTGGGCTCTAGTGCAGGCAGACAATAACCCTGCAGTATGTGCTATTACTCTGATTCAATACTTGCCGTCCTTGGCTCAAAGCACATCCTCATGCCCATCTTCCTATAACTACGGTATGTGTGATTTAATAGAAAACTCTAGGATAACTAAAACATCTATTAAAAGTGCATCATGCAATAATCGTTCTCAGCAAAATTATAGTGAAACAGAAAGTGACTGTGTTAAAATAATATTTCTAGCTGCATTCAGAATTATGGACTATGTGTGTTTGCTTCAAAACTATGTATAATGGTAGAAAAAATATGCAGCACAAATAAGGGACCGAAACCTTGAATTTATTTTTAATTTATTACCTCAGACATGGATATATTATACCAATATTTAATGAAAATAGCACTGAAAATAAATACCTGTTATTCTGAATAGTTTAATGTGTACTACTTCCGAGCTTAGTTATGTGCAAGTGGGATTTTACTATGAGTAGTAGGTGGGATAGGTAAAGCCACCATTCCCACCTGCATTACTTCACTTATTCCCACTCTTTTTGGCCTGAACAGCCAAATACCAAAAAGGCAGCAAGCCAGAGGACACGTACTGCAGCTGGTGTGGGGCACTGGGGATAGCTGAAGGACCTGGCTGCAACAGGTTGCTAAGGTCTTGGTGCATTAAGCATTGGAGCTGATGAAGGACATAGAGCTTGGCCCAGGGCAGCTGAGCAATGGTGGCTGAACAGCTCCTGCTGGCTTGTCTCCTTCCCGCTCTGGAGACATCGATGTCCCCCCACAGCCCGCAGCAGAACTGTCTGAATGAGGCAGCATGTGATGAGCAAAGATATGAACAGCTCATGCACTGCCTGTGGCTCCAGGGCCATAGGTTGGTCACCCCTCTGCTAACCCACCCAAGCACAAGCTGCAGGGTGTCTGGCATCACTGCCTGTGTGACTGACAAACTGGTGTGGCTTTAAATAACAGCTCTGCGCCTGTATAGCCAGGGACTCATTCTGCCCCAGGCACAGGAGGAAGCTTTCTGCAGCGAGGCAGCCTGGGAGTGGAGGATCACCAGTGATGGGACTGCAAGCAAGGTCTCTGTCTCACCTGATGAGAAACTGCCATCCCTCGAGAGTTACCTGATAGCAGTGACACATGACGACTTCAGAGGTGAGCCAAATGTGCCACTGCATCCTATTCATTTAGATGTATGCTGTAGTTAGAATTAATTTTTTTGGCAAATTAATAGCTCAGTACTTGTTAAAAAAAACAATAAATAATTAGAAAAAGTATGGAAAATCACCTTAAGAAAATCAGAAACCTGTCAATAAAAGCAGGGTGAAAGAATAGGACCCTGAGGCTGAATTTAAAGAGATGTAACTACCTTATGCCCCTGTATTTTCAATTGCCAGAAGGCAGCAGGGTGAAGTTCTTCCTGAGTGCAGCAGCTCAACTGACAATGTTGCAAATGCAAGGGGAAATCCTTAAGGTGACCTGTTTGCTGTCCACTTGGTATCACACATTGAGCACCATGTCAACCACACAGTTCTGAGCTAAAATGATGTACCAATATACATATATACCAATGCCAGGCACAGCACACTATGTCTAAAAATTAAGGATCCAAACTTTGTGTAAAACATTGAAAATAGCAGCATTCAATAACTATAGGGGTTTTCATTATGCAGAAAAAGCAGGGCTGGGTTCTCGGGCGGGAATATGTACAGAACTTATGAGGATGCTGTTCCTTAGGAAGGGCTGCCTGCTATGGTACACATTATCCCTGTTCATTTAAGAGCAGGACTCAAGTCTGTGTGGATGCACTGTCGTGTGATACTGCTGGTTAATTGATTTAGGATCTGTTGGTGCCCTTGTCGAAATCAGTAGACTTGACTGGATCAATGTAAAGAAAGAAAGGAAAGCTTTCCTCATGTAGCTTTCCTCGTCCCTGGGCAAGCTAAACTCGGAGAACACACTAACTCACCTTTCCCTGTTGTGTTACAGGACCATTGCACCACCCTTTCACAAGGTGAAGGCTGCAGATATCAGGCACCCAGTTCTGCCTGTTAACAGCTTAACTACTTGCTAAGGGCAGGATGGTGGCCCAGACAGAGTATTTCACCCACCATGCAAGCAATGAGTGAGTGCAGCTTAGTCTTGGCTGATGTGGGGTAGGTAGCTGATGCAGGCACATAGCAAATGCCACCTTGCTGAACTGAAAGCAAAATGTTAGTGGCCTACCCACTGAGAGGAATTTACCTAAACTGAATGATCAAAGATGAGACAGAATGAGACACAGCCTCATTTTAAAATGTCTCTTTAGCCTGAATTGCACTAGCATCTCCATCTGCCTTGTCTCTGCCTAATGGTTTCAGCATGACAGATTAGATGATTCACAGTCCCCAAAGCTGCTTTCCCATTTGCTTCACTGGGAAAAGGACCACATGTTGAGAGAACACAGAACCCTCTTTCTTCAGGGTACTCTTATTCAGAGTACATTTGACAACCAAACAGGAGAGACAAGCCTGTCAGAAGCATCTTTTGAGCTAAATTTAGGCTGTCCAAACCCAGTAGGAGATCAGCCATTTCTGTCTCACAGACAGCTAGAGAAGTGCTTCTGTGAGGATTTTTTAAGGGCAATGCTTTTTAGTACTGATGTTGCTAACTTTGAGCTGTACTGAGTAAATGTACACATACACACACACACAGATTTATATATGCTAACTGTATACCTACAAATTCTATCTATATTACATGTAAACACTTATCTGTTGCATAGAAATGTTCATCTCTACTTCGCTTTGTAAACAAGCCATACTTAGTCATTTCTTTTAATTTCCCATTATCATGCATTAGGCCCAACCCAGCAACATGTTATGCATCTTTCGGGCTCCACCAGGGTTTTCTGGTGCTCAGAATGCTGCTGAGGATGCTCTGTTCCCTGCAGAGTTAGGTGTGCTGGGTAGGTTATATTTTGATATTGACAGTGCGTCAGCCCCTGATATTGGAGCCCTTTTCTGTGCAGTGCTTACTATGACTCCTTGGCACAAAAACAGAGGACAGAATTTGTGCTGGGGATGCGGTTAGCATAGCTGACAGCTGTTTTGCACATCCTTTGTGTCTCCAGAACTGGAGATACAAAGCCAGTGTTGGACACTGAGGCAAGAAAAGCAGAGCTGGGGCACCTCTCACTTGTTCCTGGTTACCAGCAACCAGGTCATCTGCCAGTCAAAAGTACAGCAGGAATGGTGCTCGCAGGATCTATGTCTGAGAGAGAAATGCTGCACTGAGAGTATTTCATCTCTAGCTTTAAGAAAGCTTGTCACTGCCCTTTCAGGCTTGCATCAGAGGGAGCACTAATGAAAAACTGGGCTCCAAAAC